>NC_083435.1:21193689-21893947 GCF_020745735.1 Hemiscyllium ocellatum
TGGTGGGTACTTTAATTGAGAAGATTCTGACAGATAAGGTACACCTGCATTTGTAAAGATAGGGTTTAATTAGGAATACTCAGCATAGCTTTATGAGTGTGAGTTCATGACTCACAAATTTGTGACTGTCGTTTCATGAATTGACCTGTGTGGTTGATCAGGGCAGGGTGGAAGGTGTAGTCTGCATAGATAGTAAGGTTCCAAATGGTAGGCTGTTCTGGGATGGAATCCAGGGCGAGTTGGCAAACTAGAGGCAAATTGGCTTGATTATCCGAAGCAGAGGGTAACTTTGGAAGCATTCTTGTCGGACTGGAGGCCTATGACTAGTGGAGGGCGTGAGGGGTCGGTGCCAGATCCATTACTGTTTGTTATCTACAACGATGATTTGGATGCGAATGAGTAGTAATTTTGCTGATGGCACTAAATTAAGTGGTATCGTGGACAATGATGAAAGTTATCAGAAATTGCAGCAGAACCATGATCAACTCAGGAAGTGGGCCGGGAAGTGGCAAATGGAGACTACTACAGATAAGTGTAAGGTCTTGCATTTTGAAAAAGTAAAATCAAGGTAAGAGATGAATGGTGTATGGTAGGTACTTAAGGATTATAATGGAACACAGGGTTCCAGAATTCAGGTTCACAGTTCTCTGAAGGTGATCCACAGGTAAATGGGGCAGTGAAGAAGGCTTTTGGCACACTGGACTCCATCAGTCAGGGCATTGAGTATAGAGTTTAAGAAGTTATGGTGCATTTATATCGGACGTTGGTGAGGCTATACTTGGAGTATGGTGTTCAGGTTTGGTCACCTTGCTACAGGAAAGATGTCACTAAACTGGAAAGAGTGCAGAAGAAATTTACAAAGCTGTTGCCAGGACTCAATGCTCTGAGTTTTAGGGAGAGTTTGGACAAGCTAGTTTTTTTTTAGAGTATGGGAGATTGAGGGGTGTGGGGCTTATGGAAGTGTATAAAATCTTGAGAGGCAACGATAACGTGAAAATACCTATTTTTATTCCCGCAGGGTCGGGAATCGAAAACTAGAGGTCATCAGTTTAAGGTTAGATGGGAAATAGTAAAAGGGAACATGAGGGGCAATATTATCACATGCATGAGTATTGAGCGGCCAGCGAAAGTGAGGCAAGTACCTAAACAACATAAAAGGCAGGAAAATGTCGCAAGCATAGATGGACATATTGTTCAGCATGGACCAGGTTGGACCAAATGATTTGTCTCTGTAGCGGAGGACTCTATGAATCTATGCCTCTATTTAGCCACTCTGCATTACAGGAACACAGCATGAGCATAATTCGCAATCTTAGGTTATTAATTCCATTGCGTTCATTCTTTATATAATTTATGTGGTTTTTTTTTTCTCTTGAAGACCAGCTGCTGCGTTTGAAGGAGCAAGGTAAAAAATAAAATCTCATAAATGCTAAACAAAGTACGATCAAACAGAACAAAAGTTCTATCTGAAGTATAGTGTGAAAAGATCGCACGAAACAACAGCAATTATCTACTTTCTTGCAAATTTTGATTATGTTCAAAGCAGGGGAAATGAACAAAGGCATCAGGCAATTAACTGCCTACTCGCTATTCCCTGCTTTTCTTGCACCCTACACTCTATTATATTGTATGCAAAAACATGAGCTGTAAATATTTCATAAAGTACCTGTTGAAAAATAAATGTTCTCACCGTTTGTACAAGAATATGACTTCAAATTTCTGTGATTATTATAATTGTTATTTAACATAGTCATTTTTTCAGCCATCTCTTGACCTATAAATATGTCGATGGGTTATGATAAAGAACATGGCTAAAAGCTTTCAGAAGACAAAATGAAATGCTCAGTTACTCTTCTAAATCTTAGCACATAATATCACATCAGTGAAGAAATCACACTACTACTGATATGCAGCAGCAGCAGTGTGTTGATATGTACCAGATGCACTCAATAAGTCTCATTTTACAACAAGTTCTAAATTCAACCAAACACAGTAACAGAGAAATCAAACTCGTACAGCTGCAAGTTGATTGTGAAGCTGCATGTCTTTTTTCCATCATTTCTTTTTGGAGAAAATCATCAAGTAGACTTCCTGAAACCACAGTGGATTTAACTAAAATTCAAATTGTCAATTAGGCAATTCTTCTTAAGACAATTACAGATAGGTCATATTTTTAACCTAACCACCAACGCAAACACCATATGAATGGCGATGAAAAGTCTTCCATACAACATTAACAACGTGCACAAGAATAGATTTTGTTAAATTATATTGGGCTATTTATCTGTCCTATCAATCACTCGTGGAATGTGAGCATCGCTGGAGAGATAGCGTTTATTGTTCGTTCCTAGTTTCCCTTAAAAAAAAATGTAATGGCCAACTACATTCGTGAAATACTGCTATCCACATGCTGGAGGATCATCCACAATGTTATTGGGGAGGAAATTCAAGAAATTTGACCAATCGACAGTGAAGGAATGGTCATATATTTCCACGTCAAGGCGGTGAGTGGCTTGCAGGGGTCTTGCAGATGTTGGTGTTCCTATGTTTCTGCTGCACTTGGTTCCAGATGAAATTGGTCGTGCATTTAGAAGTTGCTTTCCTTCTTTGTGCTTACATTGTGCAGACCATTCAACTTTATGTCAGATTTGGATTCAACCAGATAATTCTTTTTGACTGAACTCACAAAAAAGTTATTTCAGGAGGGGAGTCAACCAAGCTTTCCACGTGAATCACTTTCTTTATACTGAAATAAATTCAATTATTCGTGTTAACTCGTTGTTTTAATGAAATGCTCATGTTTCTATGATAATCTCTTACCAGAGAAATATTTTTTAAAAACTGTCACGTTAACTCATATTGATATTAAAAAGATAATACTATAACCATTCAGCAATGTTTTCATAGCTGACTACCTGCAGTCTAAGAGTTTGCAAGTTCAGAATGCTTCAGAAGACAATATCTATGATCAGTTTAACACACGTTTTCACACCTGGGTGGTTTCAATTCATTCTATGTTGATTGATTTATAAGTCATATAGGTTGGTTGAACACATGCGTTCCTAGAATTAAATCTTGGTATACAATTCGTACAGACAAGCAGATCATGTTTAATTTACATAACCATGAGATGTTGCATTTTGGGAACGCAAATTTTAGCAGGACTTATACACATAATGGTAAGGTTCTGGGGACTATTGCTGAACAAAGAGCTTTTGCAGTTCAAAGAAAATAGTGTAGATGGTAGTTAGGATAGTGAAGAAAGTATTTGGTATGTTTTCCTTTATTAGTCAGAGTATTCAGTATAGGAGTTGGGAGGGCGTGTTGCGGCTGTACAGGCCGTTGGTTAGAGCACTTTTGAAACATTGCGTACAATTCCGATCTCCTTCCTATCAGAAGAGTGTTGTGAAACGTGAAAGGCCTCAGAAAAGATTTACAACGATCTTACCAGCGTTGGAGAATATCAGCCAAAGGGAGAGGTTGAACAGGCTGGGGCCTTTAATCCCTGGAGCGTCGACGGCTGAAGGGTGACCTTATAGAGGTCTATAAAATCATGAATGGAGAGGATAAATAGACAAAGTCTTTTCGCTGGGGTGGGGGAGTCCAGAAATAGAGGGACTAGGGTGAGTGGGGAAAGATATAAAACAGACCTAAGGCTCAACCTTACACACAGAGGTTGGTGCGTGTAAGCAATGAGCAGCCAGAGGAAATGGTGGAGGCTGGTCAACTGCAACATTTAAAAGGCATCTGAATGTGTATATGAATAGGAAGCGTATGGAGGGAGATGGGCCGGGTGTTGTCAGGTGGGACGAGATTGGGTTGGGATGTCTGGTCGGCATGGACAAGGAGGACAGACGTGTCTGTTTCTGTGTTGTATGTCTCTGTGACTCTATCACTGTAATAGAAATGGCTGCAGAATTTCACAATTGAAGATTTCAGATATCTTTTTGAGTCTTTGAAAAACAGGTCTTTGCATTCAAATCGTGTTTTTTTGCACTTAATCTGCACTATATATATATGTATATATCAGAGGCCATATCTGTTTGTCAAAATAAAACAGCACTGCCACATTGAGAACTGAACTTATTGCATATTAATAATGTTCCATCTGAAAGGATCTCCACGATCTCACACAACAGAGGACAGTAAAGGGAAAATTTACCACTGCACTGTCCTTGTGCAGACGAGGCCCCGCTTCACATTGAGAACAAATTTCATCGTGTTGTGTGGCACTACCTCTGTGCGAAATCGGACAGACTTTCGAACTGATCTAGTAGCTCAAGACTGAGCATTCATGAGGCGCGGTGGACAATCAGCAGCAGCAGAACTGTACTTCAGCACAATCTGCAACCTCATATCCTGGCATACCACATCCAGTCGTGAATGATGACGGACAATTTAACAGCTCACTGGAGGAGGAAGCTCCACAAATATCCCCCTACTCAAGGACGGTGGCGCCCAGCACATCAGTGCACAAGATAAGGCTGATGCATTCGCAACAATCTTCAGTCAGAAGTGCCGAGTGAATGATCCATCTCGGGCTCCTCCATTGGTTCCCTGCATCACAGATAACAGTCTCTAGCTAATTTGATTCAGTCCACGCGATATCAAGAAACGGCTGGAGGCACTGGACACTGTAAAAGCAAATGGCCCTGATAGCAATTAGACAACAGTAATGAAGATACGTGCTTCAGAGCTTGCCGGTCACCTAGCCAAGCTCTTCCAGCACAGTTACAACATCGGTATTTACCTGGCAATCTGGAAAATTGTCCAGATGTGTCCTGTACACAAAAAGGGGACAAATTCAAACCAGCCAAATACCGTTCAATTAGTGTACTCTCCATCGTCAGGAAAGTGAGGGAAGGGGTTATCAATAGTGCTATCAAGTAGCAACTGTTCAGCAAAAACCTGATCACTGACATCGGATTGGGTTGTGTCTGGGTCATTCAGCTCATGATCTCATTACAGCCTTGGTTCAAACATGGATAAAAGAACTGAATTGCAGGTGAGAGTGACAGCCCTTGACATCAAGGCTGAATTTGACCGAGTATGGCATCAAAGATCTTTGGCTAAACTAAAATCATTTGGTATCAGAGGGAAAATACTCCGCTCGAAAGAGTTATACCTGGCAAAAGGAAGATGGTTGTGATTCTGGAGAGTCCGTCATCTGAGTTCCAGGACATCTGTACAGGAGTGCCGTAGGGTACTGTCCTATTTTGAACAATTTTCAGCTGCTTCATCAACGACCTTCCCTCTGACATCAGGTCAGAAGTGGTATGTTCGCCAATTATTGCAGAGTTCAGCCCTATTTATAACTTCTCAAATATTGAAGCAATCGTGCTCAAATGCAGCAAGATCTGGACAAAATCCAGCTTGGGCTGATAAGTGCCAAGTAACATTCGCACCACACAAATACCAGACAATGTTCATCACCAATAAGAGACACTCTAATCACAGTCCAGTCACTAACAACGGTATTACCATCACTGAATCCCTAAATCCCCCATTGTCAAAGTCCTTGGGGTTACCATTGAACACAAACTCAACTGGATTCAGCACACAAAACACAGTGGCTACAAGTACAGGTCAGAGATGAGGGATTCTGCCGAGAAACTCACCTCCTGATACACCAAAGACGATCGACCATCTACAAAACACAAGTCAGGAGTGTGTTTGAATACTCCCCACTTGCCTGGATGGGTGCAGCTCCAAAAACACTCAAGAAGCTTGACACCATCCCACACAAAGCAACCAGATTCATTGGCACCAAATCAACAAACATTCAATCCCTCCACCACCGGTACTCAGTAGCAGCAGTGTATAATATGTACAAGATGCACTGCAAAAGTTCACCAAAGATGCTTAGACAGCAGCTTCCAAACACACGACGACTTCCAACCAGAAGGGCAAGAGGAACAGGTACTTGGGAGCACCATTGCCTGAAAGATCCCCTCAAGCCGCTCACCACGCTGACTTGAAAGTATACCGCTGTTCCATCACAGTCATTCAGTCAAAGTCCTATTTTTGAAGTTCCTTGCTACCGGCATTGTGGGTCAAACCACAGTAGGTGGACTCCAAAGGTTCAAGAAGGTATCTTACAAGGACCTGCTCAAGGGAAAATAGGATTTCACCTCAAAATTGTGACGGACAGCAAGAATATTATTGAATCTCATGAGAGTTATTTTCTACTGAATACTGCCCCAACGTCATCCTGCATTTATGTACGGGGACTATTTTGATTGATGTTCAACAACCACAGTTATATTCCTTTGTATCCTGTTCATTGTGTTTTAATTTTGATAGGGCGCTTTAATGCTGAAGATTTGATAAGGTTCCCCATGGTAGGCTCGTTCAGAAGGTCAGGTGGAATGGGATACAGAA
Source organism: Hemiscyllium ocellatum (assembly GCF_020745735.1). Lineage (NCBI taxonomy): Eukaryota > Metazoa > Chordata > Chondrichthyes > Orectolobiformes > Hemiscylliidae > Hemiscyllium > Hemiscyllium ocellatum. The sequence continues at coordinate 21,200,071 of NC_083435.1, forward strand.
TTGACTGGTCGACAGAAGACAGAGGATGGTAGTGGAAGGAAAGTATTCTGCCGGGAAGTCAGTGGTGAGTGGTGTTCCACAGGGCTCTGTTCTTTGGCCACTACTCTTTGTAATTTATATTAATGACTTGAATGAGAGAGTGAAGGGGATGGGTTAGCAAGGTTGCAGATGACACAAATGGTGGAGCTGTCGTTGACAGTATAGAGGACTGTTGTACGCTGCAGCGTGACATTGACAGGATGCAGAGATGGGCTGAGAGGTGACTGATGGAGCTCAACCTGGATAAATGCGAAGTGATGCATTTTGGAAGATCGAATTTGGACTATGAGTACAGAATTAAGGACAGGATTCTTGGCAGTGTGGAAGAACAGCGGGATCTTGGTGTGCAGATACATAGATCCCTTAAAATTGTATCCCAAGTAGACAGAGTTGTTAAGAAAGCATATAGTGTTTTGGCTTTCATTAAAAGGGGGATTGAGTTTAAGAGCCATGAGATCTTGTTGCAGCTCCAAAAAACCTTTTTTTGACCGCAGTTGGAATGCTGCATCCTGTTCTGGTCGCCCTATTATAGGAAAGATGTGGATGCTTTGAAGGGGTTCAGAGGAAGTTCACCAGGATGCTGCCTGGAATGGAGGGCTTATCTTACAAAGAGAGTTTGACTGAGCTCGGACTTTTTCATTAGAAAAAAGAAGGAAGAGAGGGGGCCTAATTGAGATGTACAAGATAATGAGAGGCAGAGATAGAGTTGACAGCCATAGACTTTTTCCCAGGGCAGAAATTGTTAACACGACGGGTCCTAGTTTTAAGCTGTTTGGCAGAAAGTGTAGAGGGGATGTCAGAGGCGGGTTCTTTACACAGAGAGTTGTAAGAGCATGGAATGCGTTGCCAGCAGCCGTTGTGGAAGCGAGGTCATTGGGATATTTAAGAGACTGCTGGACATGCATATGGTCACAGAAATTTGAGGGTTCGTACATTAGGTTTACCTTACATGAGGATCAATCGTCGGCACAGCATCGTGGGCTGAAGGGCCTGTTCTGTGCTTACTGTTCTATGACTAACTATGACTTTGTGTCAAAGGAAGTCACAATTGCCTGTCATATTATGTTCATCCTTTTTCATTATACCAAAGAAGACGGTAATAATCTCAAACACAAGGCGATCGTGCAGAGCACAAACATGCTGGCAGTGAGCAGTTATTGTTGTATAAGTGCCAATTTACTAAACTGTTCATAATTTATTCTATTACTTTGTTAATTATTTATGACGTGGAAACTGGCTTCGATCTACCTTGTATTTTGTCTTTGGAGGAAGATAAATTTCTGTAGTAACGGTTGGAATTCAATGCTGTCATAACACTGAAGTAGTTTGCAAGAATTTTAGTGTTCCTTTTGGATTAGATTACTTACAGTGTGGAAACAGGCCCTTCTGCCCAACAAGTGCACACCAACGTCCGAAGAGCAACCCACCCAATCCCATACGTTTGCCCCCTCACCGAACACTACGGGCAATTTAGCATGGCCAACTCACCTGACCTGCACATCTTTTGACTGTGGGAGGAAATCGGAGCACCCGGAAGATTGTTGCCTGAGGCGGGAATTGAACTCAGGTCTCTAGTGCTGTGAGGCAGCAGTGCTAACTACTGTGCCACCATGCCACACACAATCCCTAAGCTCTGTTGCATCCAATCTCATAAAAGTTTTACCGTCGCAATTAGAGCTAATTGGAGCAGTCTCAAACAGGCATACCTAATTCTCTGAACCACAAATGTATAACCTTGGTCGACGGATTTTGCAAGTACACGAGCTTTCTCTTATTCGACTAGGTTCTTCTATCTTTAGGGATCGTGACATGTGCAGCGACGGCTCTTTATTTCTTTACTTAATTATCCATCATATACTGAAGACTGGTTGGGGCAGGACAAGAGTGTTTGATATTATTTTTTTCTGTTTTTCTCTCTCGGCACACTTAACTCGGTGTATCACCTGCAACTTTTTTGTTTGACAATGCATCATTCCTTATAGCTCTACTGAATTTTTAGGCATATCAGTTCCGAGTATGCCTTTCTTCTCCATTAATTGAATTAGGGTTGATAGCTTGGTATTGGTAAAAAAAATTGCATTCGAAATTAAATCTGTTCCAGGTCGTAACAGTTTTATTTTTCTGGTTGCAAAACTGTGCAGTCATTATGTTTACAAGAGAGCCAGTACCAAACAACATGGTGGTCAGCTCTGAGTGAGTGCTGAACGTTGAAGACATTATATAATCGCTCATATCAAAGCAGCCACGAGTAGATGCATCTAAATCTACTAGATTAGAGAGAAGCAAGGTAAGTCGAGGTAGCCATTCACAACAAACAAACCCAGGAAGAACTTCTGTAAGTCAGAAACAAAAACAGACGGTGCTGGAAAAGGCATGCTTCACAGGTCTGGCACCATCTGTTTAGAGAAAGCAGAGTTAATATTTTGCGTTCAGTGACCATTCTGCAGAACGATTCAGCCCTGTTGTTGGTTCCATAACCAGACACCACAGACACAGTTTATTAAGTATTACAAATAGAGCTCGTTTCGTTAGAAAATAGAACACCTGTTGTGTGGAAATTGGTCATTTAGACCTTCACGTTTACACCGATCCTCTGAAGACTATTCTTCCTCGACCCATCCCCTTAACCTATAGCTCTACATTTCCCATGGCTAATGCTCCTAAACTACACATCCCTGAACACTATGGACAGTTTAGCATGGTAAACTCACCTAAGTTGCATATCTTTGGACTGCTGGAGGAAACCGGAGTACCGGGAGGAAACGCATGCAGACACGGGTAGCACGTGCAAACTCCACACAGACAGTCACCCGAAGCTGTAAATGAACCTGGTACTCTGTCCAAGTGATTTAGGATTGATAACCACTGAGCCATTGGGGTGGGAGGTGGTGCGTGATACTATCGTGTTTCTCTTTGCGATACACATGGGAAGTTCTAAACAAGACTAATTGACATGCATTATTAATCTTCACAATCCATTCAAATTTTTAATCAATATTGAGTGATAGTGACCTATTATTTGATTGGTGTATTTCTTTGTCGATCTTTAATCTGAGTGTGTGCAACATCATATAAGTAATGTACTTGACTAAAACAACAAGGGTAACTATTTCTCAAGAGTTTACCATTACGCCTCGAATTCTGGTGGGAGGTGGCATGGGAAGAAGTAGTTATTATTCTTCAGTAGATATTGTCTACAGAATTTTATTTGGTGAGTATGAATATGTCAGCCTGTTGTTTGACGCATTTGTTGGGCTCGTTCATTCCATTCTTGCAAATGGAAGATCTGTGCACCCTGATATCTTAATAAAATGAATTATCAACAGTGACAAATTCAATATATTGCAGAAAGAGAAGCTTCACATAATAATGCAGGTAAAATCTCTCCCGCAATCTATTCCAATCTACTCTCTAATCCGTATGTAAACTTTATTGTGCAAGTGGAACAATGAAGATTAGTTTTCATTTTATATTGATAAACTAAATGTTGTCTTAATTTGTGCTTGGCCGAAGTACTGGCAAAATTATTCAAGCCATTGATCTCAGGTGAATAAGAAAAATAATCACAGGGAATGTGGCATTTTCTATCAAGGCAATAAAACATGAAAAAGATCTAGCTATTGTAAAATTTAATAATCACTGAAAATAATTTGGTGAAGAAATCCTAAGTGAAGAAAGGCTAATTCAGCTAACCTGCATATCTTTGAACTGTGCAAGGAAGCCAGAACAAACCCATGCAGACACGGGGAGAACGTGTAAACTCCACACAGACAATTACTCGAGACGGGAATTGAACCCCGGTCGCTGGCGCTGTGAGGCACAAACTCCCGAATTATTTAAGACACTGGTCAAAATATGTGTTGTTGGAGTGAAGCTAATGACGTGTGAGTTGTTGGCCAAATATCGTGCTTGCATTTGTCAAATATTGCAATCAACGATCTGTTTAAACTAAATGGAATATAAATAACTGGGAATGTCTTCTCTTACTGAAGTCACCCCTTACTCAAAGGATATCTTTTAATTGTGATTCAGGACGGGGTAAATATACTTCTTAAAAAACAAGCTGTAATAACAATATTCATGAAAAGGTATTAATAAAACAATATTACTTTATTCTCGATACCTTTTTAAGAAATCAAAAGATTGACGGACAAACTGAAAGAATGTGGTAAGAGTGTTTATCATACATACGTACAAAACAAATTACATGTAATGTTTATGCTTTCTTCATAATGGTTCTGTGCTCTGCAAATTATTTGCATCATGCAACACTATTCTACTTCATTACTGTGTTTTTGTAGCTCATTACTCAATTCATATTTTTGTGTCGTTGTCACTTCTGTTCAACACTGAGCATTTGATAGAATGTTAAAGCATTAACTTAAAACTAAATGCCATTGTTGTGAAACATTGGAGTTTTGACATTGTTCAATGAAGAACTGAAAAGTTTATCAGGATTTTGTGCTTTGTGTATATTTTGTCATTTTCTTCGCTTCCATTTAATCAAAATTAAATACATTAGGGCAGGTCACTGAGTCTACTCATGACATTTCCATATTAGTGCTAATGAGGGCATTTTTGATGCATAGAAACCATGAGAAAAATTAAACAACACCAATTGTATTGCTGATTTCGACGACTCTACATATGTTGTAAATTGTTTTAATCTGGTTTAAAGTGCATTTCGACAGTCAATGTCACCGAAACGAAAGTGCAGTATGCTTTGAAACTAATATTATTTTGTTAATGGATTTAATATACAAGTGTGTAAATCGAAGCATCAAAACCTACACAACGATAAGTGAGAGGAAAGGCATTTTGCTAACTTTTTTTGTTTTGATATTGATTATGTGATAAATATTAGATAGTAGAACGGCTTTTGTTTTCTTGGTAAATTATGGTATCAGTACTGCTGGCTGAAGAAACAGATCAAACCAGCCTCAATTAATCAGAGCACATTAAAGATAGATACACTTATCGCTATTTTACGTCAAGGGAAAATTTGTAATGTGCGTTTCAGTACAGCGCATCACCACAACTCTTTACCGAGAGTTCAATTTTCATGCAGCACATTGTGATGACGCATATTGAGAACAAATGAGAAGAATTGTGACAATTGTTAAGGATGAAATCTATCACCACACATAACTGTGGAAGCTTAATAAGACATAACATTGTATGCAAGATAGAACTACAAAGAAAGAAGTTATGAAGTGTGACGCGAAATAGTGCATTTGATTATTGCATTATGATTTCCTCTCTGCTAACAAAAAATCCATAAAATTGTAACGATTCTCATGACTAGAAAAACAACTCAATGAAAAACCAAAAAGTAAGTGAAACAGTTCTTTGTGAGGCTCTCTTCCTTAATTAAACAAACAAATTGAACATAAGCAACTGTAGTATCATTTACTGCACAAGCAGTACAATGTCTTTTCAAACGAATATGACTGGCTTTTTTTTTTCAATTACGCTAGCATTTCTGATATCCTCGAACCTTTAACCCGTCCAGAATAGGCCTGGAATCTCTTGCACATTGCTAAGTTATCAAACGAAGCCTTCAAAATGTTCAATTAATCACATTCCTCCGTTGTATGGAGCAGATCATTCAAAATTTTGATAATTGTATTGGGTACGAAATTGCTCTTTTCATCCTTTTTAAATGGTAATTCTCATTTAATTTTAAAAAGGTACACTGAATGTTTGAATTCCCTATGATATGATACATGTTATCAGTAACTGCCTGACGATAGATCGAAATTGCTTCAGTTTCGAGATGGACAGCGACGCTTCTTCTCAATTGTCATGAACTCAGATACTTTCTGCTCAACATTTACCTGAAGCCACCTCCATTTATCTCTCAATCGACCAAGTATAAAAGATGTCAATTGTTGTCCAAAGCAACAAGAGCCTTCCATTCAAATCAATTCGATCTGAGAGGTATGGTCACGTCAAAGACGAATCAAGATCATATAAGCACCGATAATTTGATATTTCAAAACCCAACAAGCACTGTCATGCAATGAGAAAATAACGTCTTTGCCATTTAATTTTCAATCAGCTTCCTATTTAATATTTGTTTTTTTTTCAAATGGAGGTTCATAACTTGTATCTTCTTTTGTACATTGGTCTGAAACTGCGAAGAGGAAAATGTGTTTTACTAATTTTCTAATGATTATCGGAATCCTTAGAAGAGGGAGGACATGAGAAGGATAATGGTGAGTAAAACGCCACAGATAAACCTGAAAAATGCAGTGTGTCAGATATTTTTTAAAATGATTATTAGAAATACTATGTTGTGGAAATTTATGTGATTCCAACTGTGAAAACCATGCTGAATAACAGTCTGGACACAACAATTTGCAGAACTCAAACGTTAGAGAGCACCGAAGCCATTCGCACCAGTTTTGATCAGGAAAGTCCATGATGCCTTTTGCTGCAAACACTAAACCATTTATTTCCCTGTCGACCGCACTTTCAAACTAAATGAATGCATTCACTCTAATTACATTAAATATAGAAAACCAGTTCCAAACTATTAATACTGATATTTTCACTGACATTGTGTTCTTTCGTTTTGTCACCCTTAAAACGTTTTGTATTCACTGTTAAGGAGCAGAATAGAAAGCCAGACATAATCAGATCATTATCACTGCGTTCACAGCATAGTGAGAATAAAACTTTCAGATACCTGCTATTATCCAATTCTTCCACACCAGACTTAATAAATGATTGAACAGTTCATCAACTTGACCAATGCCTTCCAACTTGGTCTAAAGTTAACATGGGACATCTCCAACACCTCCCTCCCCTTCTTGAACTTCTTCATCTCTGTCTCTGGTGACCAATGCAACACGGGCATTTATTTCAAACTACTGACTCCCACAGCTACCTTCGTTTCAACTCCTCCCACATCTACTTTTGTCAAAATGTGATTCCTTTACTCCCAATTTTTCCGCTTTTGCAGGATCTGTTCCCAGGCGGAGCAATTCCACTCCAGTATATCTCAGATGTTCTCATATTCCAAGATTGCATTTGTCCTTTCCAGGTGAATAACAATGGGCTCCGTTACATCTCCTCCACTTCCTACACATTCGCCCTCGAACCCTACCTCCCCACCCACAAATGCAACAACAATAGAATTTCCCTAGTCCTCACATTCGACGCCACGAGTCTAGATACAGTGTATTACCCTGCACCAAATTTGCCAGCGACATTCACACTCCATCATCTAAACTAAATTTCCCTCTCCACCCATATCAGAATGCTGCGGAGACTATTGCCATCACGACTCCCTTTATAGGTCTATGCTCCCCACCAATCTACGTGTACACCCAGCACATTTCCCTGCCACCACACGAGGTACAAACCCATACCCACACCTTCACCCTCACTTCTGTTCAAGGCCCGAAACGATCATTTTAAATGAGAAGCGATATTCTTCCACATCCTCTCACCTTATTAACTGCATCTGCTGCTCTTGATATGGTCTCCTGCAAATCAGGCAGACCAAGCACCAAGTTGCAGAGCAGCTCAGGGAACATCTCTGATCTGCACACACCAAACAACTCCACCACCCAGAGACTAACCTCTTCAACCATCCTTCCCTCTCCCGCAAGGACATGCAAATCCTGGATCTCCTCCACCACTAAGTCAAAGCCACCCACTGATTGTAAGTTGGGCCTTATCTTTGGTATTGGGACACTGCGAAAACATGACATCAACAATGACTTTTCCCATCCACATGCACCGCATTCCAGTTCTAACCCTTACATCTCGGCACCAGCCTCTTAGTTGGAGCCATGAAATACGAAGGGGGAGGTGGTGTTAATGAAGTTGTACTATAGACCGTCAGGTAGTCAATGGGAATTGGAAGAGCAAATATGCAGGGAGATTGGGGAGACTTTCAGGAGCAAATGCGTTGTCTTGAGGGGACATTGTAATTTTCCTAACACAGAGTCGGACTGCCAGAGTGTTACGGCCTTTGTTGGAGTGGAAGTTGTTAAATGTGTTTAGGAAATCTTCCTCAAGCACTATAAAGAAGGTCTTAAACCGGAAGTAGCAAGACACGACCTAATCTTCGGAAATAAAGCAGAACTGGCGATGCAGGAAAAAGTGATCAGACACCATAGTTTTACTAATCTGAAGATGGACAAAACTGATCTAGAGATTCATTTTCTGAATTGGGTCATGACGAATTTTGATGAAATTATACAGGAGCTGTGAAGAGCTTTGCCATTAACCCAGTACCCTGCATTCCTGTTACTTCTTCTGAAGTGAACTTCCTCACACTTTTCCCATTAAACTCCATTTTTTACTTCTTAGCTAAGCTCTGCATCTTATTTAGGTTCCTCTATAACCCACTATATCCTTTGGCACTATCCAAAATGTTTACCTGATTACCATTCGCAAGTTTACTAACCATTCTCCTAAGCCCACATCCAGATCATTAATAAAAATGGTAAACAGCAGTGGCCCCAAAACAGATCCTTACTACACATCACTGGTAACTGAGCTCCAGGATGAACATTTCCCATCAGCCACCACCTTCTGTCTTCTTTCAGCTAGCTAATATCTGATCCAAACCGTTAAATAACTTTCAATCCCGAAACTACGTATTTTGTGCAATAGCCTACTGCGTGCAAATTTATCAAACGTTTTACTGAAGTCTATACTGAGGTCCATACATCACACTTTTTACCTTGATCAACTGTTTTGTCACCTTCTTGAAGAAATCAATATGTTTAGTGAGGCACGACCTACACTTCACAAAACCGTGTTCCCAGACAAGCCGATGATAAATCATATATGACCCAGGTGTCTTATCTATTTTTAGATCTTCAAAATTAGCTAAAAACCTCTTCTTTGTCAATCTCAGTCCTATCAAATCCTATAGCCTGTATCTCCGTATTCTCACAAACATTGTCCTTTTCCAATGTGAATACTGACGAAATGTATTCACGAAGTACTTCCCCTCTATCCTCAAGTTCCACGCAATTTTCCTATTCAATCTCTGATTGGCCCTAATCTTACTCCAGTCATTCTTTTATTGCTGATATACTTACAGAAGGCCCAAGAGTTTTTCTTTATCCTATCTACCAACACATTCTCATGTCCCATCTTGTCTATTCTTAGCACTCTCTTTAGACATTTTCTGTCTAAATTATAACTCTACAGCCCGCTAACTGAGCCTTTACGCCTGAACCTCACATAAGCCTTTTTCTTCCTCTTGACAACCGCTTCAACTTCTTCAGTAAACCATGGCTCCACCTCTATACATCTCCCTCCCTGCCTGATGTATTTCAAAGGTGTTCGTCCTCTGCAGTTTCCTTCCCCATCATGTGCATCCTAAATCTTGCCTAATTGCATCATAACCGCCTTTCCTCCAGTCATATCTCTTTCCCTGCGGCATATCTCTGTCCCTGCCCATTACAATGTCTCGAGAAGGGACCAGCACTCAGGCTGTTGTTTTGAATTGTGCATACTTCAAAGTCAGGAGCATTCGGAATAAGATGGGTGAAGTTGCAGCATGGTTTGATATCGGGGATTTCGCTGTTATGGCTAGTTCAGAGACGTGACTTGAGGCTGGACAGGAATTTTCCATTGTAAACATAACCGAATTATTTTCACTATCGCCAAATTGCTCACCTAACTCCAAATCTAGCACTTCACCAGTTCCATTCTTCTGCACCAAATCCAATATGGCATCGCCCCATGTTGGCCTTTCTACATACTGTGTTAGAAAGACTTCCTGCACACATTGAAGTCAAACTGACCCATCTGAATTACTTGAACCATGGTATTGCGAGTCAATATTGGGAAAGTTAAAGTCCCCCATAACAACTATCCCATTACTTTCGCTCCTATGGAGAATCACCTTTCCTATCCTTTCCTCTACATCCCTGGAAAAATTCAGAGGCTGATAGAAAATCCCCAAGAGGGTGACCTATCCTTTCCTGTTTCTAACGTCAGCCCAATCTACCTCAACGGATGGCTACTCAAACGTTAGCTCAGGTGTTGTAATACTACCCTTGATTAACAATTCCACCACCTCCCCATTCTCCCCTTTTGCCACTTTCTCTATTCTTGCTGAAAGATCAAAGTCCTGAAATCTGCAAAAACCATTCCTGTCCCGCCTCAAGTCACGTCTCTGAAATAGCCACAACAGCAAAATCCCAGATACCAAACCATGCTGCAACTTCACCCATCTTATTCTGAATGCTCCTGACTTTGAAGTATGCACAATTCAAAACAGCAGCATGATTGCCGGTCCCCTTTCGAGACATTGTAAATCTATCCCTGACCTCACTACCTTCAGCCTCCTGTACACTGGAACTATAATTCAGATTGCCCTCCCCCACTGCACTAGATTAACCACCAACATCCCCATACCCCCAAAGAGCATTAGCAACTCTCCCCCCTCATGATATTTGTATACCCCTCTGGTTCAGGTGAAGACCATCCTGTTTGTCGAGGTCCTACCTTCCCCAGAAAAAGCTCCAATTATCCAAGAACTCAAGCCCTCCCTCCTGCACGATGGCTGCAAATATATATTTGTACCTCGTGTTCTTTGAGAAGACATCAACTTCCATTTCTGTCTTCATTCAGCTCCTGCTTTATAGAATCTCTACAGTGTGGAAGCAGGCCATGTGGCCCATCGAGTTCACACTTACCCTCCGAAGATCATTCTATCCAGACTGTTCCACTTTGACCCAATCCCTTTAACCCTATATTTCACATGGCCAATACACACAGCTTTGCCACTATAACAAGGCCAATCCAACATAACCAGGGCATCTTTGGAGTGTGGGAAAAAATCTGAGCATCAGAGAAAACGCAGGCTGTCGCAGGAAGAACGTGCAAACTGCACCCAGACAGTCGCCCAAGGATGGGACTGAACCGGGGTCACTGGCACTGTGAGGAAGCAGCGTTAACCACTGAGCAACAGGCGATTGCAATGGGCAACGCCATGGGGCGGGGAAGTGTCGAAAGATTGGATAAGGGCGTCCCAGAGGGAAGTGCCCCTGCAGTAGACTGACAAGGGAATGAAGGTCAATATGTGTCTAGTGGTAGCATCTTATTCGATGTGGTTGAAGTGGTGGACAATGATCATTTGGATTTGGTACTGGTGAGTTCGTAAGTGAGTATCCGGGGACGTTATCATTGTTGGGAAAAGGAAGAGAAGACTTGACTGGCTGATGTTCAGGAGATGGGTAAGACATGGCTCAGGGTTTTATCGACCAAAATGGTGGGGGATCATTGGTGGAGGAAGGATTTGGAGGCCCCCTTCTAGTGCTGGTGAAATCAGAACAGATGCAATAATAATGGAGAAACAGGAGTGACGTAATGCAGTCTCCGTGAAATAGATTTGTGAGTATGTATACTGGGGGTAACTGTGAGAGTCGGTGAGTTTGTGTTAGATATTAGTGGTCAGCATATTCTCAGAAATAGAAACATAGATATTGAGAAAGGGAGGAGTCAGAGAGAAGCAGGTGAAGGTGAAATCAGTATGAAAATTGGATAAAAAGGTAGAAATCCTATTCTAATTAGTTCATGACACTTTCCCATGCAATCACGGAAGGTGCAACGCCTGCTCACCTTCCTCCCACTACTTTGTCTAAGGCTGGAGACAAAATATCTAGTAGAAGCAGCAATTTATTTGCACTTCACTAAATGTAGTCCACTGCAATCTGCTCGACGCTGGAGAGATGAAACCCACATTGGGTGATTGTTCGCACAGCACCTACGTTCTGTCCACAAAATTGTCGCCCATCCCTTCAACACACCACCGTGTTCCCTGGCCAAATTTTCCCTCTCAGGATGGTTGCAGTGCTTCAACGAATGTCAGCACAAGCTGGAAGAATAGCATCTCAGTTTCAAGGTGGGAACACTGCAGCCTTCGAGATTCAATATAGAGTTCAATAATTTTAGCGCCTGAGGACCTTCTCCGATGTCCTTATCCTAAATAACACATACAAAGCCTTTTCATGGCATGGCCTGCTATCCCAATGATTCTATCGTCAGCTACTATTTGTTTTCAAACTGCAGTTATTGATTTCCCCATACTGACCAGTACTCGTTTCTTTGTCTGAACAACAGTTGTTATCTCTCTCTTTGGGCTTCAGCGCTACCTGTTGTTTACTCCTGACCCCAACCCCGTCGTCCGCAGAAATACCAAAGTTTCCCTTGCTACCATCAGTTCTGAATAAGGGGAACTGGATTCTAAACCTTATCCCTGCATTGTGACCCCCCACAAGCTGCCACAGCTACTTAGATTTTCAAGCATTTCTGCTTTTTTTTTGTCTTTACATTTTCGGCATCTGCAGTTCTTTGCGTCTTTTCATTTCCACTAAATAATCAATTGTCCACTTCACCAAAAATGGATATGCTGACAATATACAGAAAATATCTGATTGCAGGTCTCTTTAAGATTCCAGTCTCCACAACATTTTGCATTACTGTGGAGTTGGTATATTTCCTGTGTGGTGGATGACACATTACACAATTATAATTGAATTCCAGTGCTTCACTATCCCATTTGGCATTTTTACATAATTGAGTGGTTCAAATTCTTCACTTTGCTACCATAACTAAATTTTAATTTAATGTTTATTTCGGTATGCTTTGATTAGCAATGCCCAACGTACGAATTGTACATAATGAACATTTCATTACAGGGAGATAATATCTGGCCGGTATTTTGTATTTAATGTATATTGATCATTGCAAAAATCTGAATATTTAATATTTAAGTAAAGAATGCAAGTTCAGGTTTTAAGATTTAGAAATATACATTTGAATATTGAGTAATATGGGTAGAAATAAGAATTACTTAAGTTACATTTATTCAAGTTATGTGTTGAGAGATTAAACAATTAGTGTAAGAAAAAAGCTAATTTAAAATAATTTTCATGGAAATAAGAATCTCCAACTTTGGCTGTTAGACAAGAATAATAATATCACAGGTGAAGCAAGTGTTATGGATTCATGGTTCATTCTTTTTTAATCATTCAGAGTCAATGATACGTGAAGCCAAAACTGGTAACCTAATTTGTAATATTCTAATTTTGTAAACATCATATTGATATCAAAACAGAAAGAAGAATCAAATAGCTATGCAATGAAAAATCAAATTGCCACCCCCTCCAAGTCACTTTTATTCCTCAATTACATCTTCGAATTCCAGAAATAAACTTCAAACGATCCAAAGACAGTTTGTGTTCTCATCAAACTGTTTCCTCAGTGTATAATTAAGACTGAGAATGAGACATTCAAAACTAGATATTTAGACTTGCTTTTTTTAAATTTCCTTCTCAAAATGTTTCTTCCAGAAAACCAGCTGCATGAAAACCGATTCTGTGTAAATTTTCGATTGATAAAAATGATCATAGTTTTGAGAATTTGTTTCTATTGTTTGATACATCACTGATAAATAACGAAACTGCAGGCCTTAATCATTTTCATCAAGGCTATCTATGATATGTGCCTGTGAAATATAAACCGTCTACTTGATAGTCACCATTTTGTTAAAAATCCTGAAATCCTAGAATGGTATATTTTCTGGATGAAGGACCAAATTGTTCAGCCTTGCCCTTGTTTTTAGCATTAATAACGAATATTTCTGCCGATCTATATTGTAACTTCTGACTGCAGTTACACTGTATTCTGGGGATATTTTCACTGGGCAGAATAGCAGACAGAATAGAGGTGTAAACGTTATATTATTGGAAATAAAATCCAGCATTTATTTTAACTTGGTCCTTCCTGCTTTACTGTTTGATCCCCCAGGTAAAGAACCAACGTCTCCTGATTGGTTTATCTCAACAATCTTCTTGGCAATCTATATGTGCACCCTTAGCGTAAATTTAAATGACATGTTTTCTGTCGCAAGCAATTGTTTGTTTCTGTATGAACCGTTGTATTTTGCATATATATATATATATATATTTACTTTGTTCCATTTGAAAGCATACTAAACGGCATTTACTCCAAATCATTGCAAATGTTTTCTCAAAATAATACAAATAATACAAAATCATGCATAATTATTTCACACCAGTTGCAGACATGATAAAGAAACAAAACAAAAAGATGTGCAATCAACAAATATTCTATCACATTGAATTCTAAATACGGTTGGACATGGACCTTGTGGTGATAACAGAAGGGATGGAAGCAAATAGAGCATTTGATCCTCTTCAGAATAGAAGAGAGGGACATTTATAACTCCTTCCAAATGTTCACTATAAACTAAAACAGAAAATCGATGTAGAATTTGGAGTTAAACAATTGTTACAAAATTGAAAGCGTGTACTGTACCTTTAAAATAGAGTGAATGCTGTTCTGCACTTAGAGCTTAAAATCATCTGAGATATGTCAGGCTAGCAGTTTCAGAGTGCACTGGAAGTTTAAAAATACGCAACATTTGGCTATGAAATAGATACCGGAGTTGATTGTTCTTTTGACATCAATTCAAATTAAGCTGATCAGTTCAAATTATGCCCAAGGATACTAAATCCCAAAAGAGTTTGAATGTATTGTTTTGGCCAACCTCGAACCAATGCAAGAATCTGATTTTTGCAGTAGAAAAAAACAAGCACTTCGATAGTCAGACAGAGCGTGACTGTCATCGAGAAAGACTGCCATTCTAAACACTCTCTACCAAAGATACCGGTTTCATATGAAACAACTTCACAGTAAAAAAAAGGAAGGAAAATGACCCAGGAGCTCTTCAGCTGAAAGAAGAAACATACCGAAGACAACAGCCACTGTGTGATTTTCAAATTAAGTTGATGTAATTTTAATGATTTGTCTTATTGGAACAGTATTTTGTTACAGAGTCGGAGGCAGATCATAAGCAGTGAAGAGAAAGGGGGGCTTAGGGTTGTGAATACTTGTTGTTTAAGTTTCACTTTTGGAGTTAAGAAATAAATCGACATTATTTTTATTTAAATAGTGGAATTTTGCAGTTCTCCGTCACATATACTTTAACAGATTACGAGGCGAGGTGAGCTTTCTGGGGGTTTGGTTTAATTAGCAGTATCATAATAGTTTGGGGGCTCGGGTTCATGATTTGGTTTAGACAAAACCAGTCTGAGATTTGAACAGATTTGAGTAGATTTGGGGTATGAAAGATCCCAACAGATTTAAAATCTTGCTGATTAGTGTACTAGATCTGTAAATAAAACGTAGGAGAGACAATTTGTTTAATTATGCTACTTATGGTTGGTTAAATTAAATGTGAGAGAAATGGCTCTTGAAATTGCTAAAGACGTTTTAGGATTTGAAAATGATCCCCAAATTTGCCAACGAAGTTTAGAAAGACAGAAGAAGGACATACTTTTGGAATTACAAAGAGGTTAGAATTGGGCCTAACCAGGGACACAGGAAAGCTGATTTTTTAAGGGAGTTAGTCAGGCACTTAGTTGTGTCAGAGAAACAGACAAGTGGAGTAGAGTTAGATAAACGTAAATTACAATTGAGGAAAATGGAGTTAGAAGTCAAAGAAAGAGAAAAATAAGCCAAGATAGAAGAGAAGGGGAGAGAGAAAGGGACAAACAGAGAAGGGGGTCAGCAGGAGAGTGAAAGAGAGAGAGAGAGAGAGAGTGAGAGAGAGACAATCAGAATCAGAAAATGAGTCAGAATGCATTCCTGAAGTTTATTATATTCAAGATAGAATCCTAAGACGAAAAGGGAGACCACGACTGGGTTAGTGTACAGGAGAAATGGGTAAACCAGATTGTGTTTCTGCTAGCAGACAGGAAGTGTTATGGGTATCACATTAGTTACTATTAGGAGGTCACGGAGGTGTAGGGAAGACTCGGGATAAATTTCAAAAACATTTTCATTGGCCTGGAATGCACAAGCATGTGAATAACCTTTGTTGTAACTGCCATATATGCCAAATGGTAGGCAAGCCATAGGCGGTAATAACACAAGTACCTTTGTTGCCAATTCTGCATTCGAAAATCATTTCACATGAGTCATGATTGATTGTGTATGCCCCTTTCCTAAAACTAAAGGTTAGAATCTGTACTTGCTAACCATAATGGATTTGACTACTAGATTTCTGGAAGCAAATATATTAAAGAGTATTAAGGCAAACAAAAAAGGGTGGTAGAGGAGTTCGTAGCTTTTATCACGTGATATGGGTTAGGCAGAGAGATACAATCAGACAAAGGGTCGAATTTTACTGCTCAGACGTTGAAGGAAGTCATGGATATCCTAAACATATAGCACCTTAAATCAAGTGCGTATCATCCTGAATTGCAGAGAGCTTTGGAAAGGTAGCATCAGACGCTGAAGACCATGTTGGGAGCATACTGTCAGGATTACCTGAATGATTAGGATAAAGGTATCCCATTCGTGCTGTTTGCCATTAGAGATACCCCAAATGAATCTTCTCAATTTGCTCAATTAAAGTTAATATTCATGCATGCGGTGAGAGGGTCTTTGAACTTAATTAATGAGAAATTCACAAGACCGAAGTCGAAGATCTCGCACTTGGTTATACATCTGAGGGGAGGGAGAAATTAAATCAGGTAGGCTAGTTAGATAAACAGCACCTGAAGAGGGCACAGCATAGACTTACGCAGGTGGCAGATAAAAACCCTGAAATTCGGACATTCTCCCATGGGTATGGCGTATTCCTACAGGTACCATTGCGAGGACATACCTTCAAAGCCAGGTTTAGTGGCCCCGATAAAATTGAGGAAAAGGTTAAGACGTAGAAACTGTTTGGTCAAAATGCCAGATAGGAAAAAATAACTGTATCTGGTATATTATGTGAATATGTTGAAACCTTATTACAATAGAGGGAGGGAACTGTAGAAACAGGTGTGAGTTATTGCCCCGCAGGAAAATTAATCAAATCCAGATGTTATGGAGTTTGATCTACATCAAAATATGTTAAATGATGAGGGGTAGGTTAGTGAACTATCTGTCTCAGGAGCACAGTACCTCGTTAAAATATTTGGTAGTGAAATATGAGGACGTTTGCAGGAATAAGATGGGGAGGACTGATGCCATTGTGCATGAGTTGGAAGTAGGGAATACTTTTCAGAAAAAATAGAATGCGTACAGGCTTAATCTTTTCAAAGCCACAAAGATCCAATATGAAGTGGATGAGATGCTCAATGACGATATCATCGAACTGAGTCAGAGCAAATGAAGTTCGCTGGTTGTGTTCATTCCCAAACCTGACCGGACTCAATGACTTCTTGTGGACGATCGGAAGGTCAACACTACAACCAAATCAGACTCGCAGCAAATAGCCAAATTGGGGGAATGCGTTGAAAAAAATGAATAAATCAGTTACACCACAAGCTTGAACTTACCATGTGGTTATTGACAGGTACCTTCATCAGAGAAAGCAAGACGCTACTGCGTTTGTAACCCCAAATGGGCTATATCAAAACAAAGTGATGCCTTTTGGAATGAAGAATGCACCAGCCACATTTTAAGACTCATGAACAGAGTAATGGCTGGGTTAACAAACTGTGCAGTCTATCTGGATGATGGAGTGATCTCTAGTGAAACATGGAGCGATCATATGATACAGTTATCAGAACGATTAAGAAAGTGAAAACTGGTAATAAACGTAAAGAAAACAGATTTTGCGAAGGCAGAAGTGACGCTTTTGGGATATAACATCAGTTATGGGACGTTGAGCCTAACGAACGCAAAGATGAAGGCCATCAAGAAATTTCCATGACCAACCTTGAAGAAAGAGGTGTTTCAATTTTGGGGACTACCTGGATTCTACTGGAAGTTTGGGACAAACTTCAGCAGCGTAATGGTACCATAACAGCTTTACTAAAGAAGAGTATAAAATTTCGGTGGACAGAACAAAGGCAGGAGGCATAAAACAATTTAAATGCAGTGATAATCACAGCACCAGTTTTAGCCACACTAAATTTTCTGAAACCCTTCAAAGATGCAATTGAACCAAGCGATATAGGAGTTGGAGCTGTACAGCCACATGAAGATGATGATGGAAATGAATGGTCAATTGGCTACTCTTTAAGGAAATGCAACACACGCCACAGAACATACTCTACCATCGAAAATGACTTATTGTGTTTGGCACTGGCCTTACAACAGTTTCATGATTATATCACGAACAATGTGATGTAGACACAACATGGTTCACAATCCTCTTACATTCTTGACATGATTTTAAGGCAAGAATATGAGACTACTTAACTAGAGTCTTAAGTTAAAGACTTTTAATTTAGACATTGTACATGTTGCATGTCGTAAAATGTGGTCGCAGATGTGTTGTCGCAGATTTAAAGGATAAAGTATAGATAAGATTGCACAGATACCAAAGTGATGCATTTTGGAATGAAGAACGCACCAGCCACATTCCAAGACTCACGAGCAGAGTTATGGCAGGGTTAACAAACTGAGCAATCGATCTGGTACTTGCCTTACAACAGTTCATGATTATATCACGAGCAATGTGGTGGAGAAACACAAGGGTTCACAATCCTCTAACATTCCTCTAACAAGAATATGAGACTATTTAACTGGAGTCTTAAGTTACAGACTTTTAACTTAGACATTGTACTTGTTGTGGGTCGTAAATATGTGATTGCAGGTGTGTTATCGCGGATTTAAAGGATAAAGTACCGATAAGAATGCGCAGATACCAAAGTTACACACACACACACACACACACACACACACACACACACACACACACACACACACCCAAATTAATATTGAATTCGATTAATGTTCGATGTATTTTATTGTAATGGGGTTAAGATATACAAAGAAATGAAGCTATCTCTTTATTATGATTGTTCTTTTTTATAGTAAGGGGGATTTATGAAGTTGAAGGCGTGGACTGAAGTTTTAAGAGAGAGTAAAAGCTGTTTTGCACGAAGAGCCTACAAGCACCTGCATATGACTAGCTGACAATCTCAGAGTACACTGGAAATTGAAAATATAAAACAAGTGGCTGTGCAATACATACCTGAGTTCGTAGCTGTTTTGACAACAATTCGAACTCACCCAATGAGTTAAATCTATGCCTACGAGACAAAAAACAATGGAGTTTCAAGTTACTGTTTTTGCCAACCTCGAACCAATGAAATGATCCGGGGCTTGGGGAATAAAAAAAGACAGGCATTTTGAAAGTCAGGCAGAGAGGAGCTGCCATCGAGAAAGAGTGCCATTCAAAATATTCTCTATCAAAAGTACCTTTTCTCATGTCGAAAATCTTCACAGCAGAAAAGAAAGATGGCCCAGGGACATGTTCAGCCGAACGAAGAACGATACCAGAGACGTTGATGTGTGGCTTTGAAATTAAGTTGATATAATATTAACGTGGGTTTTTATTGGAATAATATGTTGTTTTTGAGTTGGAGGCACAGAACAATCGGTTAAGAGAAAGGGAGGCTCAGAGTCCTGAATAGTTGTTGTTTAATGATCAATTTTAAACTTATGAAATAAAGTGATATTATTTTTCCATATATATTGGAGTTTGGGAATTATCTGTCACTCATACTTTAACAGATTATAAGACGAGGTGAGCTTTTCTAGGTGTTTGGTTTGATTAGATTAGCAAAAGTGCTTGCTGCCGTGTCATAATACAATTTTAAAGAAAATGATGAAAGTTTCATCATTAATGTGATTTTGTTTCACTCAAGAGAGGACAGAAATGTTGCTGATATATATTTTCTGTATGTGTAATGTTAACTGATGTTCAAAAAAACTTGAATAGGTCTAAAAATGATATGGCCTAAATATATGTTTTTTTTTATTTAGAACTGGAGAAACTAACAAACATTGAGAAAGACGTTGGTAAGAGAATATGTTTTCTATACAACATGACAATAAAAAATGTACGACGATTATCAAGCTATGAAAATAATCAAAGTTAATTAAATGTTGCAGTGTTAAAATATGTTGATATTACGTTTCTTGCGATTGCTTTTATAACCTTCTTTTTTCACATAATTTGCCAAAGCGAGCCTACTTGCAATCAAGAATGAAGGTATCTTTTTGCATATCTGTTTATTTAACTCTTTTGTATTGTACTCATTGGTTTGCTTTGCTTGAAATGCTGAGATAGAGGGATGCATACGGTGTGAATGTTAGTTTTGCAACGAATTCGTCTTAATTCCAATTCAAAAACACACAAAAAAGCACAAACTCTTGGGAATATAAACCGAAAAGTTGAATACTAATCACGTTCTGACAAGACTGTGACAGTGGTATTTCACTGGAAAAATGTCGAAAAATTAATTAGAAACATCTTTGGATCTTTATGGATCCTGCTTCCCCCAAACTTATTTCATCTGTAAAGGAAATAAGAAATAGTAATTGATCACATCAAAGTGTTTGTTTTTCTTACTATGGCATCTATATATGTGAGCAAATGTACAAAAAAAATCTCATGAGTCCTTGTAATTTACCTAATTTCCTCTGAGATAAAAGGTAAGTAATTGTTTGGTTAACTGCATGAAAATCGGTTGATGTTTCGTAAATTGATGAATGTAATTCTTCTTTATGAATATTATGACAAAATCTTGGTTCCCCAACAATCCCTACTACTACTTTTTCAATTCTACTTAATTTACTATCAATAGGTAATCCCATTGATGAACGCCCATATCAATGAATATCAATTGCATTAAGCAATATACAGAAGCAATTTCAGCCATTGCCCCTTTAATTTATTTGCACATATGCGCTATCCAGGAATTATCAGCATTCAAAGAATTAAAGATGCAAAGAAAATAGGATGGTATAATGGTAGGACGGTTGTTGTTCATTAGCTAAACATCGAACGACATGTTATGTTCAAGAGAACTGGTAAAAATGTTTTTACCACGACGTTGGAAAAATATTACATTTTTCTTCCAACAACGAATTAACTAACTTATTGGTATTTACACTGACAGCTGTCAACTGACTCGCAGTCCGATTAATTTTAGATAAACTTAATAACGAGATCAGTATAATATGTGCAAAGTGGAGCCTTCTGGTATTTGTGGTAATCAGGTAAATTTATTTTCCTCTACACATCGAGTTAAGTTCACATCACGATTTAACATTTCGAACGTTGCCATGTTGTTGAACATTTTAATGGTGCGGGCCACTACACTGTGTCCACAAAGTACTTTGCTTATTGATATTTTTTGCACAATTGTGAAATAGGAATATTATCATCTTGGCGAGCAGTTGTACGTCAACCTCAACTACACTTGAAGTAAACAGAAGAGAAGATAATTTCTTCCAATATTTCCAACAGTAAAAACACTACCGAGTAACTTTCATGATATGGTGACAATACTTTTGCATTTATTTTGTTCGGCTTTTACTTTGTGAAGGTATGTTGAGACAGAAGTACCAAACATCCTGCTCCAAAGAAGATAAATTGAGCAGTTTGTCAAGTTTTGGATTTTTTTTTAAGTCGGAAAAATAAAAGCAGCTACAATTGGCAGTGTCAAGCTCCCACAGATACAATGGTACTTGCTGCTTGGGTGTTGATGGAGGAAGTGGAAGTCTTTTTCCTCACTCTGTTACAACTAAATGTCGGTCATTCTCTTCTTGTTGCCAAAATTGCTTGTAAATCCATCTATTTTAAAGAATTTATGGCATGATACTGTGAGGAAAGATCTACTGTTTAATAGTTACACAATATATCATTCGAACAAGATTTGAGAAGATTTGTAGCTTAGGTTGAGGTACTAGATGTAAGGTTCCCACAGAGCTGCAAGGTTCGTTTTCAGACGTTTCGCCAGCATAGTAGGTAATACCATCAGTGAGCCTGCCGTGCAGCGCTGGTGTTATGTTCCGCTTTCTATTTGGGTGCTTAGGATTCCTTGGGTTTGGTGATGTTGTTTCCTGTGTTGGTGATGGCTTATCCTGTCCTTTTTGTTTTCTCAGAGAGTGATAGATAGTGTCCAAATCGATGTGTTTGATGATAGAGTTCTGGTTGGAAAGCCATGTTAAGGAATTATCGTACGTGTCTCTATTTTGCGTGTCCTAGGACGAATGTGTTGTCCCAGTTTAAGTGATGCCAATTCTCATCAGTATACTAGTGATAGCACTTCCTGTGTCGAGTTGATGTTCCGGTATTCTGGTGGTTAGTTGCCTGCCTGTTTGTCCAATGTAGTGTTTGTTACAGTTCTTACAAAGTATTTTGGAAATGACGTTCGTTTTGCTTGTTGTCTTTAACGGGTGTTTTAAATTCATTAGCTGCTGTTTTGATTTGTTGGTAAGTTCGTGGGCTACCATGATGACAAGAAGTCTAAGTTGCGTGGCAGTCATTTCCGAGAGGACGTTTATTCAGGGGAGAGTGACTGAGGATACTGGGTGCGTTTTGTCTGCTTGTTTGGGTTTGTTGCTGAGAAATCTGCGGACTATGTTCATTGGGTACCCGTTCATTTTTTATTACACTGTATAGGTGATTTTCCTCTGCTCTGCGTAGGACCTCTGTATTGCAGTGTGTGCTGGCTCCTTGGAATAACGTTCTGATGCAGCTTCGTTTGTGGATGTTGAGGTGATTGCTTCTGTGGTGTAATAACTGTTCCGTATGTGTTGTTTTCCTGTAGACGCTGGTTTGAACTTCCCCATTAGCTGTTCGCTCTACAGTGACATCTAGGAATGGCGGTTTGTTCCAGTTTTCCTCCTCTTTAGTGAATTTTATGCCAGTAATGGTGTTCTTGATGGTCTTGAAGGTTTCCTCTAATTTATTTCATTTAGTGACGGCAAAGGTGTTATCAATGTTGCAGACAGAAGGTTTGGGGTGGTTGCTTGGCAAATTGATTGTTCGAGTCTCTGTATTACTGCCTCAGCTAAGAATCCTGGTATTGGATATCACATGGGTCTATCTGTGGGTTTTGTTAATGAAAGTGAAGTGGGTGGTAAGACATAGGTTGTTGATGTTGTTCTTGCTGATGAAGTTGGTGCATGTGCCTTTGTGCTTCTTATAGTGTAGTCAATGTTCCTGTGGCTAGGTTGATGTTGATTGATATGAACAAGGGCATTTCGTCAAATGAGACCATTACTTCATTCTCCTCTTTCTTGGTGTCTTTGATGTGTTCAGGAATTCTTGGGTGGAGGGAATGGATTGGCGTTGTCTTTCACTAAATGTTTTAGTCTTTTCTGTAGTTCCATGGCTAATCTGTACATTGATATTCCAGGTGGTTCGACTACGTGTCTGAGATGGGGGAAGGGGGCCCCTGGATTGTGAATTTTGGTTAATCTGTAAAAGTGTGGTGAATTGGATCAATCTGGCATCATTTTTTGGAAGTCTGTTTGGAAGTCTCCAGATTTCTAAAGTTTTTTGAGTTCGGCTGTGATTCAGTTCTCTAGTTTTGGGTGCAGTTGTTAAGTGTCTGTATCTACAAGCAGTGCGTTCACTTTCTCAAGTGTAGGCTGTTCGGATCAAAATGACTGTCATTTGTCTGCAGGTCGGATTCCAACGTTTTTTATCTTTTTTTAAGTCCTTCTGAGCATTCCAAATTTGAATTAAGTCTGTTCTCAGAAGCAACAGATATATGTAGGGTTTTTTTTATTAATAACAAAATGGTTTTTCAATTTAAAATAACACAACAAAATGGCTTCATGTTATGATTTGACTTTGTGAATCTATACTACTGCGTTACTGAATTTGCTGAAATAGAAGATAATGCAAGCAATAGAGTTTACATAATATGAATCATGATACATTAACTGACCACTCGAACTAACATTGAATGGCTAGCATGAGATGATGATCTACGTAAAACAAGAACCCTTTCCCAGGAAATATCATTGAATTAGCCTGATGTCAATCATATCACCTTATTACATTTGATTTTTTTTTGTAATTAAGGCTGTGCTGTCTTTTAAAAAAATATATATAAATGCTTATTGTTCAATTGTAATTAGGGAATTTGCCACGGAACACAGAACCCTTAACCTCTGTGTTGCTGGACAAAACTGTGCCTGGCTGCCTTATTTTATTAAACTGATAACCACGATTTATAAACACTGCATTCCATTGATTCTTTTGACTGATATCGTAATCTACAGTTCCCATCTGGGATCTACATCTTCATTTCTAGTGTTTCTTGTGCATTGAATGTGTTTCCTTCTTTTTTCCTGCTTAATGTTGGTGTGACTGTCTGTCTCATGGTTGGCTGGATTTCTTCTGCGAGTTCGTTTTGCTGCTAAGAAATCTTTCCTGTCCACCTCCCAGAAGTTGTAATTTAATCCTCTTACTGAGACGGCGTTTTCATTGTCTGTGTTGGGTCAGTCAGATAATGTTTTTCATCCATGCTTCTGCGTTTGTTGTGTTGTTAATTTGTGTGAATTTACTTAGTTTATTCTGCAGGATTAGTTTTTTTTTCGTTTCCTATATTTGCTGCTGTCTAATGACTATGGCTCGTTGTACTGTGGCTGTCCATTCATGATGTCACATTAGTGAGTAAATTATTTTGGCGTGAAGTTTACGGGTTGTATTCACAGAGTCTGTTGTGGGCATTGTTAATCATTTCTCTAGCAGTCTGTGGCCGTTATGCTCTGCTATTCCTTTGGCTATTGAGGTTTGTGTTTAAGGCATTTGGATAGTACCAGTTTCCTTAACCATTCATGCAGGAAGTACAGCTGTTCACGAGTGACGCTCTGTCCGATGGCATTGGTCTCTCATCTTCGGGCCCGCTTGTGCTAGCAAGCTTTGTGCAGATTTGTCCCTCAGTTTGAGGTTCTGAATGTAATTTTGCTCACTGAGCTGGAAGGTTCATTTTCAGATGTCTCATCACTTTCGTCATTATTAAATGAAACGGATTAGAGGAATTCGTCAAGACAATCAGTATTATTTTTAGTGACATAAAATTGATAAAAGAGAAGGAAAGTAACAAGAAACTGTCATTCCTGTGTGTCACAGTAGAGCGGAAAGTCAATGGAGAACTTCAAACCAGCGTCTACGAGAAAACAATGCATATGGACAAAATACTGAACTACAGAAGTAGTCATCCCAACACCCACAAATGAAGATGCATTAGAATATTATTTCACTGCAGCACAGAGATATTGGGAAAATCAGAGGAAAATCACCTATACAGTGTATTCAAAAAGAACAGATTGCCAATTAACATAGTGCGCTGCTTTCTCAGTAGCAAGCCCAAATAAGCAGACAAAATGCAAAATAAAACACCTCCGCCAATCTCCCATACATCTCAGAAATCACTGTCAGAATACTCCTACCACTTGGCATCATGGTAGCCCACAAACCCACCAACACACTAAAAGAGCAGCTAGTTAACTTGAATAATCCAATACAGACAACAAGCAAAATGAAAGTCATTGACAAAATACCGTGCAAGAACTGTAATAAACATTACATTGGACAAACAGGCAAAACTAGCCACCAAGATACATGAACATCAACTAGCAACAAAACGACATGACCCTCTCTCAATAGTATCCTTACATGCAAATAATGAAGGACACTACTTCAACTGGGACAACACATCTATCCTAGAACAAGCCAAACAGAGACACGCATGAAAATTCCTAGAAGACTGGCATTCCAAACAGAATTCTGTCAACAAATGCATCGGCCACGTCCTGAGAAAAAGATCATGAAATGAAAACACCACAGGAAATGACATCACCAAACCAAAAATACCCAAACATATAAATAGAAGCAGGAATCGTGAACAATGCTTCACCCGGAGGCCCATTGAATATGTTAACTAGTAGGATGACAGAACGTCTGGAAATGAACTTTGCAGCTCAGCTTGCAAACCTACATCCAGAACATGAACATCAACTAGCCACAAAAATCATTAGGATCCTTACATACACAAGAGGAAGAACACTGTTTTGACTAAGACAACACCTCCATCCTAGGACAATCTGAACAGAGACAGGCCTGAGAATTATTCAATGCATACTATTCAATCCCGAACTCTATCGAGGACACCACCTACCCCCTCTTAGAAAAATGTGAAGAAATGACATTACCAATACATGAAAGGTCATCACCAAACTCAAGGAAACCTCCACACATAAATAGGAAATAGGATATAACGCCAACACTTCATTAGAGATTCACTGAAGACGTTAACAGCATGTTGGTGAAGTATTTGAAAACGAACCTTCTAGCTCAGATTGCAAACTTACATCCAGAATCTATTATCCTGTTAAGATTTCCAATGAAGTTGTTATTCTAATGCTTTCTTTGCCACAGTTTTGATTGTCGTGCGTGAATAAGTGTGTTTTGCGTCAAGCATTGTAGTTTAATAAATCGATTTGAATCGGAAAAACAATGTCTGTCACTTGCCTTTAAAGTGAGGAAAAAAGGCTCGAGACTATCTTATTCATGTATTTATAGGACGTTTAGACTGGTCCATAGAACGAAGAATTTCAGACTGTTCATCTGTCCTTTTCGATGGAAACAGTTTTATTTTCAATCTCTTACAGCGGTTGCAGTACAGAACCAGATTCCCAGTCAGTTTTAATTCTGTTTGACTTAAATTCTGTTTTTATACGTTTGACCTATCTCCATCAACACAGTCAAATAACATCTTGTGGGCAGTTCCAAGTAAGATTGGTTTGGCAAAATTAGCGATAAATACAGGTTGCACATTTCTTTCAACTTTTTTATATAAAATGGATTTGATTCCTTTGTTCTGCTCTATGATAAGGAGTCAAACTTTTTTTTCAGTGCTACGTAACGTTCCTGTTCTTTTTTAGGTTTATGGTCTTTATGCATATAGTTCTGAGAGTGAAAGTCTTTTTCCTGACAAGCAGGAATTTGTTACAAGTAACGTTAATATTTGCTAGCATGGCATTGTATACGCACTTTCAATTAACCGTGCACTAACAAAAATAACTCTGCGTGTTTATTTGCTATTATAGACAAAAATTCAGTAAATGTGTGAAATCCACAAAGTTGAATAGACATTGTAGCTTAAAGATTTACTATTAAGACATACTCCGGATAGAAGTTCAAAATTAGCCAAACTAAATTATGCATTTTTTTTCTCCTACTGTTTATCTCCACATCGTCTAAACATTTTTTGTTGTTGTTGTTGTTCACTTGCCATTTTATGCAACCTATGGCACATGCAAGAAAAATTTAAAATAAAAACTATTTAAGTTCCAGCTGCATGATCCCACTAAGTACCTGATATATTTTGACTATATTCTTCCAACTCAGAAATCAAAAGACTTCGTGAATCACTTAGTGAGTACAAAAAAATTGAATCATTCAGAAATATGTGCATTTGCTTTTAGTGAAGAATCCAGCAACAATAATGCTCCAAAACCTTTCGACAGATTTAGAAAGCATGTATTTTGCTATTGTTATTTCGTCTCTGTCGATCACTGCAACGCTACCATCAGTCTTTCAGTGAAGACAAGATAGACAGAACTACAAGCCTCTCAGTTTTGTCATCCATACTGCATACCTTTGATAAAAAGATCATAAGAAAGGCCGTTGACGCTGAATGCAAACCTGAAGGACTATATCAGAATACTCAGTGTTCCAGAATAGGAAGCTGACTTGCTGATACTGGCTTTGAAAAACAGAGAAATTAAAATATTTAATAATCTTCAAAGTTGTCCCAATTGTTAGAACTAGCATCTAACAGAGTTAAAATACTAGGATAACAAGTTAAACAGAAATTAAGAAAATGCTATTACAACCGAAACTTCAGAACAGCAAAGCTGAGCAATATAGTAGTTTCATTAACATTTACGATTTAAGCACATTTTTTTAAAAATCAGAACAGCCAGTCACATGCAGGCAGACAGTCGGCCAGCCAGACAGTCAAACTCGGTTGAGGGACATCTTTCAAGGAAAATGAGGAATTCTAATTTAACAGTTCACTCTGGATACGTCTTCCAAAATCTTCGCTCAATATTGGTGGTTGCAGATAAATAAACTGTTGACCTTGAATTCAGACGTCAATAAATCTTCAAGTAGATCCAATGGCTTTCGAGGATTAATCACTCAAATCTGACAAGGGTTCATGTTTTTATTATATCCTCCAATATTTCGACAATTTCTGTGAAAGCCAGATAGAGGGATAAAAACACAGTAGCATCATACAGAAGCGTTGTCTTTTCAAAAACGTAATACTGGCTTCAAAATCCTAGTCAGAACTCGTTAGCACTTGTCTTCCCTTATTTTAATAATGAACTCTGTGACTAGCTCCGCTGTGCAAATCAGCCCATGCACGATCAATTGTAGCATTAATTATGTGCCAGTCCTGACCATTCTCAAAGCTATAATGGATGTTCACTTGAAGATGTATTATTTGTTAACAGACTTCGTAAATCAAATAAATCGAACCCTATTGACAAATAACCATTCTTATATTTCAAGAAATGTCAGATACGATCCATTATACAGAGATTGTTGCAAGATGGTTGCGCTCCCATAGTATTAAATGGGCTGTTCCAAGTTTAGTAATTCATTTGCATAGACGTCAGTACCAATGGAGCACACAAACTTGTATCTCCTAAAAGTAATTTCTGACGATCAAATGTAAACAAAATAATGAAAATTAACCTATACCAATTGTCATTTTGTCTATACCATGCCAAGTCATCTCATCTGAGTGTTGACAAACTATCATTAAATTTAATCATTGGAGTTACAAGTTTTTCATGATTCCTTCCCGGGTCGCACAAAAAAATTGTTTTCTTTTTGATCATAATTTTCCCCATAACATGTGTTTGATGAGTTCACGTCTGCTGGTTGCTGTGCTCCCCATCTTAATGTGGACAGAAAGTGCGTGAATTTTGCTTTATTAAACATTGTATGTCGATATCGATTGTCATTTGATTCCATTTCAGAAGACCGAACGAAGGAAGTAAAGATATGGAACAGGATGAGGATTTTAATTAGTTTTTGATTCTTTCTTTTTTCCATTCTCACTTACAGAGGATTCAGAAGAAAAGGATGCAGGTGAAATGTGCATGCTAACATTCAACGTTAAAGAAAAAATACTATGTGTTTATATCATTTCACATTGAAAATTATTTGTCTGCTATTTACATTCCAAGTTTCTCTGGGAAGTTTATCTCGTTTGTCTTGCAAATTACGTGAAGTATTAGATAGTCATATAGTGGGTATTTTGAAATATTCAATATTAGGAGCAGTTCAATTTTTAACCTCTTTCAGAATTCTTTACAAACGCAGATCAAAATCTCTATATGATGAATCTTTTGGAGATGACAGTCACGAGGTGGGTTGATATAACTTAGACGGATTCGTCAGATGGGCTAATGAGCAGTTAATATATTTCGATCTGGATTAGTATAGAAAATACTCTTGGACAGGGCAAACAAGGTACGAGAGTGTGTGATGAACGTTGGGATTCTAAGAAATACAAGGATCAAAGAGACCTCTGGTGTGCATGTTCACCAGAGAGCGAAATAGTCGCTCAAGAGGATAAAGTAGTTAAGATGGTACATGGGATACCTACCTTTATTTGCCAAGACATGCTAAGACTGCACAAACCGTAGCTAGACTACAAATAGTGCATTATATACGTCTGGAATCCATATTATAGGAGGTATGTGAAGGCACTGGACAGGATGGAAAGGAGGTTTACCTGGTTGGTGCCCGACCTGGACAATTTTGTTAAGAAGTAAGATTGAAAAAACTGGATTTGTTTTCAGAAGGTTCATAATGTGTGGCGTTTGCACATTCTCCCCGTGTCTGCGTGGGTTTCCTCAGAGTACTCCGCTTTCCTCCCACATTACAAAGATGTGCAGGTCAGGTGAATTGTCCATGCTAAATTGTCCATAGTTGTTAGGAGCATTAGTCAGAGGGGGTTGGGTTACTCTTCGGAGGGTCGGTGTGGACTTGTTGGGCCAAATGGCCTGTTTGCACACTGTAGGAAATCTAA
Source organism: Hemiscyllium ocellatum (assembly GCF_020745735.1). Taxonomy (NCBI): domain Eukaryota; kingdom Metazoa; phylum Chordata; class Chondrichthyes; order Orectolobiformes; family Hemiscylliidae; genus Hemiscyllium; species Hemiscyllium ocellatum. The sequence goes on from NC_083435.1 coordinate 21,229,980, forward strand.
TCTAATCTAATACAAAAAAATCTAATCTTATGTATAAAGTATCATGGGAATAAATATGGTAGACTTAAAGTCATCTTTCCCCCAGGGCTGAACGACAAGTGAACAGGACTCAGCGATTCAATTTTGGTACCGCAGGTTTAGAGGAGATGTGGTGATAATATGCAAGTTGCTTCCTATAATGATGGTGGTAGTCATTTAATAACATTTAATAAGGATACAGATGGACACTTGTTATGCAAAGCATCGAAGTCTATGGGACAAGTGCTTGAAAATGCAATCAACATAATTCGATGGTTATTTTGACTGGCACAGACTTTATGAGCTGAATTTTCTTTTTCTATTTTTGTTGATGACTCGTTGGACAAATGTAATCAATTCCACACGTGAAAAAAGAGTGACTGTTCTCGATGTAAAGGCAATGCTTTACAATCGTGATATCAAGAAATCAAAAGTAAACTCACAGGCTTTAAGAGATATTGGACTCCGGTGGTTGGAAATGTCGACAGCCGAAACAAAAGATCCTTATCCTTGTCAAATGTTGAACATTGCAGCCTGAGGATACATAATTCCACCTAAATGTCTTCAGATGTTACGTTATAGAGATAAGAAGCAGAAAACATATAAAACGGTAGGAAAAGTATAATTGGATTTCCAAAAGTCGCTCGATAAGGAGGTGCACATAAGTATAATTATTGATTCAGAAGCGCATGATGTTGAAGGTAATGCATTAGAATGGATAGACAATTTATCAAAAGAACTAAGGCGGTTTTAGAATAAGGGTGGGGGGACGTTTTAAGGTGGCAAACTACAACTATTAGATGGGTTTGGAATTAACGTTGGAATTGCAGTAATGCATTCTGGACTTGGATAAGGAAAATGAATGTGCCACCTTCAAGATTGCAATGACATATAAATAGGTGAAAAATGAGCAATGAGTCCACTGAGAAATATCGAGTTTTAAGATTGGGCAAACACTTGGCAGAAAGATTTTTGCATGGAGAGAAAGAAGTTATGATCTTAGTGAAAGATAATATTAACTGAATATTAGTTAGATGACGAAAACTGCTGAAAGTTGCTTACCAGAAGTATTGAGGTTTCTCAAGCAGAAATAACAAAACTTAGTATCCACATTCAGAATAAAATACGGTAGAGAGATGGAATTTTGATCCTATTTCAAATAATATAGTTTGCAAACCAAGTAGAAGACTTCCAAAAACAATCGTAAGCAGTATTTACACAATAACTAACATACTACTTCCAGTTTTGCCTCCATTAAAAACAGAAAATAAAGCTGTGGCATTGGATGCAGTTCCAGAGAACGATCAATGAGGTTTTGAATCATTTCGGCCAGTACTTAGAGAGTAGGAGAATGAGAGATGACATTATTGAAACATTTATTATAAATAAACTAAAATTTGCAATCAAATTTAGATTTAGTCAAGAAAATTTATAAGCATCAGAGTGGAATAACAAAAAAAATGAGCAATAAAATTGTCATGATTATATGTTCCATTTATTCATAACACAAGCAGAGACCCTCATATCTTAGTTCTAACATAATTGGTGAAGTTCCCATTAAATCAGATACTTCTTTTATAACTTAAACCTTACTTTTGCTTAATTCTGATCTGCTGTTTAAGTTCCCTACAATCTTAATACAGATCAGAAAAGAAGTTATATTTACCAATTCCTATAAAATATCTACGATCAGCTTCAATGTAAACATTGGCCCTCACGTTGTACCTCTTTGACAAAGCTGACAAGTTTAGTAGCAATTTTTTTCTCACTGGATTTTTGAAGGTAAAGAAAAAGTCTCTCTGTCTCGCAGATGCAATTATAACTTATTTTATTTGCATGCTATATGTTGGTGTCAAATCGAAGTTTGATTCGTGGATGGGCCTTACTGTCTTTAGTTCAAATACTTTTCATACTTGCCCCTCTTTACTAAATAATGTAGCGCATATTCAAATTTAACTCATAATGATGAAATTCAATCGCTTTAATAGTTTTGGGACGTTATGAAGGCAAACTTATTTAAATTCTTAAATTCTATTGGATATAATATCTGCCTCCCCCTTGTCCCATATTTTTTTTCTTGATCATTCTTCCCTTGATCCTGAGTGTAATGATTTCCTCAAATTGTCCGTGTCGGTTCTTTCTCTTTATTTCAGTTAATCTATTTGCATAACTGGTTCGAAACTTTTCTATTTTCAAATTCAATAAACTCTGAATATCATAGATTCACATATACGCTCCTTAATTTGTTCTATTTTTCTACTTCTCCAGTTCTCTACTCCAAGAATGGCTCACTGTAAGAAATAAAATGATATCACACGTGGACTCAAAATTTCTCGAGCTCTCTTTCATTGATATCTGTTTTGAGGGTACTTCTTCAATATTTCCCCTTTCTTGCCAATTTGTGAATGATTGTATCATTAACTGGTAACTACATGCATATACGAGTGCCCCCACTGAGTTGAAATGTACATAGTATCAAAAAATGCAGGTCTACCAAATTGCAGTGTGTTCATCTAGCTTAACCTTCTGCTTATGCTTCTTGCCTTATTCTCTGGGGTTCCCTTACTCCACCCTCTTACACTTCCAGAGACTTAACTTTCCTCCTTTCATGTGCTAACCGGCCGAACTGTCAAGAGGGTTGGAATATAAAAGCACCGTTGTGCTACTGAAACTTTATAAAGTTCTGGTTAGGCCCCATTTGGAGTACTGTGTCCAGTTTTGGTCCCCCACACCTCAGGAAAGACATACTGGCCCTGGAGCGTGTCCAGCGAAGATTCACACGGATGATGCCTGGAATGGTAGGTCTAACATACGAGGAACGGCTGAGGATCCTGGGATTGTATTCATTGGAGTTTAGAAGATTAAGGGGAGATTTAATAGAAGCTCACGAGATAATACATGGCTTAGAAAGGGTGGACGCTAGGAAATTGTTTCTGTTAGGCGAGAAGACTAGGACACGTGGACACAGCCTTAGAATTATAGGGGGCCAATTCAGAACAGAAATACGGAGACATTTCCTCAGCCAGAGAGTGGTGGGCCTGTGGGATTCAATGCCGCAAAGTGCAATGGAGGCCGGGATGCGAAATATCTTCAAGGCAGAGATTGATAAATACTTGATGTCACAAGGAATTAAGGGCTACGGAGAGAATGCTGGTAAGTGGAGTTGAAATGCCCATCAGCCATGATTAAATGGCGGAGTGGACTCGATGGGCCGAATAGCCTTACTTCCACTCCTATGTCTTATGGTCTAATGGTCTAATACATTAAAACTTCACCTACTGCTTTGAACACTTTGAAAACGTATAATGCAATCGCTCAGACTTCTTCTACTGTTTTAAAATCAGTTTCTCTATGGATTATGTATCAGTGGAATCTCATTTAAATAATGGCTTTGTGCTCTTTCAGGCTACAGTAGCCACTTTGCCAAGACTGCACTCATGTCTGAGACCCATTCTTCAGTACATTTTTGCCCTGAGTTTTTTCTTTCTGATACTTCTGATGTAAACAATCACTGTTGCAAACTTTCTTCGGCATCCCAAGAACATATTCATTCTAGACTCCCACATGACCTTTTCAGAAGTTTTCCTTAACTTTCCAGTCATGTATCGTATCATATCTCGATCATCAAATTCAATTCCCTTAAAAGGAAATGTAAGAACAGGAACATCTCTGTTTCCCTATCACTACAATGCATGCCAACCTCAATTGCGGTTCGAACGGAATATTCTAATTTTGTTTGCTACCAAGCTCATTGCACCACCACTCTCCAATAATTCGTAAAAAAAAAAGGAACCAAAGGAAACCCAAATGCTGGTAATTATAAATGGATAGATAAATAGGTAGATAGATAGATAGATAGATAGATAGATAGATAGATAGATAGATAGATAGATAGATAGATAGATAGACAGACGGATAGATAGACGGATAGATAGACGGATAGATAGACGGATAGATAGACAGATAGATAGATAGATAGATAGATAGATAGATAGATAGATAGATAGATAGATAGATAGATAGATAGATAGACAGACAGACAGACAGATAGATAGACGGATAGATAGACGGATAGATAGACAGACAGATAGACAGACAGATAGATAGACAGATAGATAGACAGATAGTTAGACAGATAGATAGAATTTCCCGAATGAAACGGAAATTTATACATATATACACACACGTTATAACCCTCACGGGCTACTTAACGTGTGTGAACATTTGTCTAAATTCAATATTTCATTTGCCTCTTCAAAGGCACTAAGATTTTTTTTTCTTCTGAGTATTTAAAGCACTGATGGCTCGTGCATGCATTTTATTATTTTCCAGAATCCTTTGAAATTTTAGGTAGCTGTTCCTTTAAACAGTTTAGAATACTATGTCATTCTAATACAAACCAGCACCTAACCATTCTACTTCAAGTAAAATGGCTTAATCAGTAACAGTTTATTGCTAGTTTAAAAATTAAAGAGGCAAAGGTTCTTTGAAGTACTTAAGGATTTCCTGTACAGCAATAAAAGCCATTTGTTACAATTCATTTACAAACAAGGGAAAAGATTACATACTTTGATAGAATCTATTCTTTAACACATTGCAATCAGTTTTCTCACATTTGAGAAAACATCATGGGATAATTTTGTTGAAAGAGACGTATTTTTTCACAATTTCAATTTTGCTATTTTGCTATTTTGCAGCACCATTTCACACCAAAGAACATTTAAAATTTATAAGTCTGATCTTTGAGAAATAAAATTTAATCCATGTGATAAAATAAGATTCAGACGTTCATTCTGGCCAGATTAGGAAATGGCAAACATAAAAGTTCAATCATAACGATTCTGAAATTAAACATTTTCTGAGGATTCTTTCGTCAACCTAAACATGACACAGATAATACACTATTTTGAGGAAAGAGGAAATAGTATATACTTTAACTTAAAACTTAATTTCTCAATGAACTTTAATCAACTGTATTCAGATCCGAGATAAATCTTTACCAAGCTTTAAGAAATAAATTCTAAATCAACATTTCGTAGCATGTTTTTTTTTTCCTTTTACACAAATACTGATAGTTCCTCAGGGTATACTGGGCATTAGGTTAACCATACATAATCCAAACTGATATGGTACACACTACTATTTCACATCACTGTACATTATCAAGTATAAACTAAACTCAAAGTATTACCAGAATTCTAGCTCCTGGTAATGGCAACACACAAGATAACTTTTAGCAAGAAATTATGACAGATATATGTTAAATAAACTAAACCTGAAAGACAGTGCATGGTCCCTTTAAGAGATTATGCCTTTTTTCCGCTTGATTGGCATGATATTCGCAAAGATCCACTCCCTGCACCAACTACGCTCAGTCCCAGGAGTGTGTACTGTCTACAATATGCTCTGCAGAGATTCTCTAATCACCCTCAGACAGCACCTTCCACCCCCGACCATTTCGGTATAGAAGGGGAAAGGTCACCAGAAAAAACACCAACTTCAAATGCCCTTCTAAGTCGCCATTTCTTCACTGTCTCTGTGAAGTTCTGGAATTCCTTCCTTATGGGCATTGTAACTCAACCCACAACTGGTAGACTGCAGCGGTTCAAGAAGGTAGCAGGCCATCGCTTTCTCAAGGGCAACTGGGCGTAGGCAATTAATTCTGGAGAAGCAGTGACGCCCACATAACACAAAATATTTTTTTAAATTATAGGTGACTGAAATGATTCCATTTCATTTAAACACTTCTTTACAACAGATTGGGAGCAAGTGATAAGTTATGCTACTTTTCACGTTTTTTAAATCAGAATTCGAGGCAAGGAAAGCATTTCTGTGGATTTTGGTTTTAATTATCAGAGCGGTGTCGATCTCCACTTCGTAACAAAACGATATTACAAAGAGTTTTCACTTAGTACAAGGGTTGTGAAGAATCGTTTTAACTCTAGACGGGAAAGATTTAGTATTTTGAACACAAGATTTTGGTCTGTCTCTCTTCTTCTTCTTCTTCTTCTTCTTCTTCTTCTTCTTCTTCTTCTTCTTATCGTCCTATGACTTGTGAACACATTCTTACTTTCTTCTGATTTCATTTTTTATTGCATGCCGGTAATAAGAATGGGATATGAAACAGTTTTAATAATCCAATAATTCATATTCCAGAATCAATAGTTATAGCACACAATCACGATAAAAGAGTTTACCTCCATACATCTCAGCCATGGTAAATGTCTGCTGATCAAAGCATTTCTCTATTAATTACTCAATTGGTTCAGGAGCCGTGACTTCTTGCCCAGTCGCATTGTGAGGATAAATTTCACTTCTCTGTCAATTGATGTCCATGCTATGTTAGCTCGATATGAACACGAAGTGTCAATAATCAGACATTAGCTTATTTGCTTTAATTTCCGTTTTTCAACACTCTTCGTAAAATAAACAGGTTATGTTGTTCCAATTATCCTTAGCCATTCAGTCAATTATTTTTTTCTGCTTGTCTGCCAAACATCGTGTGAGGGATCCTTCTGGTCCCCAGTCGAGCTCATTATTCACTGTCGTTGCCATTATTGTTTACAGATCTGGCGGGTTACTAAGTTAAGCGGTCTCAACGATTCATATACTTGATCCAGAAAGCATGGTTTGAACCGTGCCTGCTGAAAACTGTATGCATAACGGGGAATTCATTGCTGTATGAACTAGTCAACACTTCGGATCTGAGTCCTACTATATGGGTCACCAGACTTACTGATCCCACAGTTCTCCAGTCAGGAATGATTCCCAATTAGTTCGAACATCCAAGGAATTGCTCTTTAACAAGAGCTCCGTGTAGCCATGGCTATTCAACAGAGAAAAAAACTGCATAAACCTTCATCCATGTCAAGCTTTCTCACTTAAGTCATACCCACAGCTGACCTTGGGCAACATTATGGGCAATCATTGTTCTTCCCATGGTTTCAGAATGTTTACTGATCATCTCCAACGTTACGTTCGAACTGTTACATCTCACCTCATTCATTGCATATTCCAATGTCTTCTGAATTCTGAGTGTGTAATTCCATTATTCCTCAAAGCAGTATGGGGTACCTGCCTTAATCTCTACTGCCGTCTGTCCATCGGAATTTAACGGGCTATGTTTCACACTTACTCAGGAGAGCATTGATGCTTTGCAAGCTGTTCGCAGCAGATCATCCCCTCACATCTTTTGCAACCGTTGTACTCTTTTACGTCTAAATGTTTAGTCTGTTAGAATTATTCTGTAACACTGTGTTGTGCATTCTGTTTGAGTATCATGATGCATTTATGCAAGATTGGATAGCTCTCAACAAAACACTACTTTTCACTGTTAATCATAGCATCAGGTAATCATAAATAAAATTAAATCAACTCTATATGTGGATGATTGTAATGTTTTCATGTATTTTGAACATTTGCAATTTTAATTATGTGGGAAACTTTACTAAAGTAAACATATTTGCGTAGCTCTCAGACTTTAATAGGCTGGGTATCGTAGTTTTATTTCAGTGAACCGAAAGGTGTTCTTTTGCAACTGTCACTGTATGAATAACTGAAATTGTGTGCTTGCAACAGGACCTTTGTGTCATCATTGTATGGTATCTTAATCATGTTGCCTTAGATATGTTCTGTTTGCAAATCTACAATTGCTGGACTGAACAACATGCTTCAGCGAAAAACACTTCGCCACCGTGTTATATCAACTTAAACTCATGAGTAGCCATTTTTATGTCGCCTTTAGTCAGGGCATCCCTCACATTTGCGCAGAAACGTTAAACTCATGAGAAAAATTTAAGATACTGAAATTGAAACGCAAACAGATGATCTACTGTAGCTCTGAGTATCAGATGAGAAAGGGAATGAGCATTAAAATTCGTGCTGTAATTTCAACAAAGTAATGTAGCATTTGTATCGCAAAGCTTTTAAAACAAATTGGGATAAAACTTTGGAGAATAAACATTTACTGTCAACATTGCGATAACATTTCAAATCAGAGGCGGTCTCTATGTGCATTTGCATCAATGCATTGTGTTGATTAAATTATGTAACACTTCGAAATTACAGTGAAATTAAAGCTAGTTATCCAGAATTGAATGACATTTTCAATAACATAATGAAGAATCAGCAGGTGTAGTGGGATGTTTTCAAAAGGCTGATGCAAAACGTAGAAATATGAAATGGTCAGCATATTCTGGAGGCAACTAGCGATCAGGATGCCATGTGCGACCAGCGAACTGCAAGTGTGAAATAAATGTAATTAATTAATTACTTGACTCATTCTGATGACGTTTATAGGTATAGACACTAATAATATGATTGAATTTGAAATAAATTTGAGAGAGAGAGGCAGAGAGAGAGAGAAATAAGCTTGATACTACCACGTTTTTAAATATTCCTGTTTTGTGGAAGTTTAATCGTTTGCATTGTCTTATTATTGTTGAAATTAGGCTGAGATTTAGGTTTTCAAATCCAATTTTATGCCCTGTCGCACATCAATGATAAGGCAGTGTGATACTATCATCAGAAACTATTGGATGAAATCCCACATAAACAATTAGTCTGTAAAATCAAAACAGGTGAGTTTGATTATATGTATTGATATGCATTCATAATTGATTATAAGACAAGACGCAAGTTGGTCTTTTTTTTTAAGAAAGTCGTGTTGGTAAACATTGAAGAAATGAGTGTTTTGGCGAGAGGTGTTCCCAATATATCAAAGATTTGGATGAGGGAACCAAGCCCAGCATTTCTGAGTTTGCCAGAGACACAAAATTAGGCATGATTTACATTTCTGGTACAACAAAAAAAGGCTTCTGAATGATTCAACATGTTCAACGAGTTGGAAGACGTAGATGCAGTGTAACATCAATAGATGTAAAGGTGCTCACTTTGGTCGGAAAAGCAGGATAACAATATATTATTCAAATAGTCGTGGAGTGGGTACTGTTTATGTTTACAGGGACATGCGCATCTTTGTAAACTAGTCACTGAAAACAAGTTTACAAGTGCAGCAATCGATTAGCAAAACAAACATTATGCCGATTTTTACTGTAAGATTTTGTTTCCAAGAACAAGAAAATGATACAGAAGGTAGACAATATCTAAGCGAAACCACATTTAGAATACTGGGTGATTTTTTTATCCCATTACCTAACACAAGATATACTTGTTCATAAAAGAATAGAGTGAAGATTAGCAAGACTAATATACGGAACAGAAAATTTGTCAGGCAATGAGAAGTTGGATCCACAGGGAATTATGTTAGCTAAAATTTAGAAGAATTAGAATATTGAAGCATTTAAACTGTTGAGAGAGCTGACAGTCTGGATGCAGGGGTGTTTTGGTTCTCCCTTTGGAAAGTGACAGGTAGAAAGGGTGCTTAGAATCGGCATTGTTGCGTTTATAGCACATCATGTTGTCAAAACAGGCCAAGGTACGGAATATATTTCAGGAAGAAACAAATATGCTTCGAGAGGGCAGACCTGACAAAATAAACATTGCAAGAAGAGATACAGAGAATCAGCCATGATCCTAGTGAGTGATGAGTTAGGATCAATGGACCGAATGTACCTCGCCCTTTCCAATTTTCTGCATTTCACAACTTCACTCAACAAATTTTCACCCTGTTCGAGTTTCACGTATAATTTCTATTTTTGTTTTGTTGTTCGAATGGAATGATTTCTGTGTAGACGTGGTTTACGGAAATTCAATGTTAAAACAATTTCTTCAGTTCATCTTGGTAAAACAAAAAACATTCTGTACTTAATGTGTTGAACAAAATTCATGTAACTCCAGAACTGAGAAGACTCCGTGACATCATCCGTAAGTAACAAAACGATGAATTTTCTTTACTTGAGGAAATTTCTGAAAACACTGTCATATATATTTTGTGCAAATTTCTCATCAAAGCTCTTGCCTCAATGGATATTCCACGTATGAAGGGGACATTTATGTCCCAAAACTCAATGGTCTTTCATTCCAGATTGCAAGACTGTTTTTGTTGTTGTTGCAGCTGACGAGGGCAAAGTGTCCACAAATCTACCTGTTTCCATTCCATTTCAGGAGCATTCAAATAATGTTGATAAGTGACGTCATTTCTGGTTCCAAGTGCAGGACAGATTTAACAATATGCAAAAGTAAACAACTGGCGAGATATTTGTAGATGATTGATGTCATGAGTCGATGGTCATTGCTGAGTAAGACGATGCTAGTGCAAATAGCAATGACAGCAGCATCTGCATTACATTATCTCACAGCATGCATTCCACGTGATTAGCGACAACATCCATAATTGGATAGGAGTAGCTCAAATTCAGCATCAGGATGTCACATTTCATCAAATCATGAAGGTGCAACTCCAATATATGTCTGTTATTCTTTAGTTGAATTTGGAATCCTAATTAATGATAAAAACAGGTCACCAGAAGAAAAAAAAATTTGAAGATTATATTAAAATCTGTCCAAGGATTATTAGTCTAATTAGTGGAAGCGAATGCAATGACAAAAGACTTCTTAATTTGCGGAGTGAACTGGTAAAGCACTATAAAACTACATCTGAGGAACTAATGTTCCATCTTGCATTTTTGAGGTGAACTCATTGCAGGCTAATAATTTGTAGCCTAATGGGGTCATGGAGAGAAAATACATAAATAGATTCGAAACATTAAATGTAAGTTGGAAACTCGGTCATCTGTTTGCATAGAATATTGAACGAAACATTGAACCAGAACACTTTATAGACTGAATGAAAAAGAGATGAACTTTAGGATACCGACAAAATAACTATAGTCCTTCTGAGCATCATGGCTAATGGGATGTTGTGAATGAATAGATCCTGGAGGATAAAGGGGCATGTATGTAAAGTAACTGAATGGGAGCAGAGACTGAATCGTAGGAGGTACTTTCTTCACAGATCGGTAGTGAGCACTGAGCACCTGGAAAGGCTTGTCACGCCTACATTAGTTATTGGTACGGTACACATTTGGAATAGTGAGAACAGTCTTGGTCTCGCTGATATGGAAAAGATGTTGTGAAACTTAAAAGGGTTCAGAAAACATTCACACAGCTGTTTCCAGGGTTGGAGGTTTTGAGCTACAAATAGAGACTGAATAGATTGGGGCGATTTTCGCTGTAGCGTTGGGGGCAGAGGGATAACCAAACTGGGATTTATAAAATCTGAGGGGCATTGAAAGGGTAAATCTACTCTTGGATAGTGATTCCAATCCTCGAGACTGTAGGTTTAAGGTGAGAGGGGAATGATTTAAAAGAGGCATAACGGGGACATTTATCATGCAAATGGTGGAAGATTCATAAAATGATTTACCAGAGCAAGTATTGATGGCTGTTACATTTACAATACTTTAATTGTATCTGGATGGATACAAGATTAGGAAGGGTTTAGAGGGATGTGGGCCAATTTCTGGGAAATGGGACCTATTTAGGGTACCTGGCCGGCATGGATGAGTTGAATTGAATGGTCAGTATTCATTCTGCATATCTCAATGACTCGATGACTTTATGAATGATTTCAGGTGTTTAACTGTGCAAATGCTGTAGAGATTAATTTTTGGCACATCAGATTTTGTATTGTCTGTCTCCTTGACCTATTCCTGCAGAACAGTACATAATGTAGGGAATAACATAATCACGTTGTCAGAAAATTAAATAGAAAATTTAAAGTAGAATCTATTTATTATTAAATAAATATGTGTTTTTTGTGTGTATGTGCACGCTTGCACGCGTGTATACTTGTGAGTATGAGTTACTGTGTGGTTGGCAAGATGGTGCAAGTGGCTGCCACGTGGATTAATTTTTGGACTCAAACACTTGTAATTTATATGAATGACTTTGACGATAGGACCGTTAGTAGTAAGCTAAGTAGTGATATAGTGAGTTCATTGAAATGGTTCAGATTTGTGAAAAATACAGTTGCCATACGGGTAATTGTGAAATAGTTAATTTAGAAAAGATGGATAATGAAATATTATACGAAAATGTTGAAGTCTTCCAGACTTCTAATTTCAGAAGGGACATTGATTTCTCAGTCATTATTGCTAAATGGTCCATATGCAACGATAATAAATATTTCGGCAAGCATCCAATGTTTTACTGTTTATTGCAAATTGGAGTTCATTTTGGTGTTACAAATGGTTGCCTCACTTATAGAAGGAAATGGTAACTGTCGACAGCATCGGTTTCCATATTTAGGAAAGGATGTGAATGCATTGAAAGACACTCAAATAAGTTTTACTGCAATAAAATACATATACTATCATAACTATGAGCTATTATGGAACTCTGAGATGCAAGGAGATCTGTTTGCTCTCGGTCACGATTCTCAAATGGATGATATTTAGTTACAGCAGCTATTTAAGAATGTTTGTGGCATTTTGTCATTTGCTGTGTTTAAAATTAAATGTAACAGAGAGGGATATGCTTCCGTTCTATAGTAAATCCAAATCTGGGTACTGTGTGCAGTATCAGTCTCCTTATGTAAGAAACGATGTAAATGCATTGATGGCAAAAGTGAGGACTGCCGGGGCTGAAAATCACAATCTAAATTAGAGTGGTTCTGGAAAAGCACAGCAGGTCAGGCAGCATCCGAAGAGTAGGAGAATCGATGTTTTGAGTAAAAGCCCTTCATCAATCCTGCTGTGCTAAGGCTTTTGCTAAAAACATCAATTTTCCTACTCCTCGGATGCTACCTGACCTGCTGTGCTTTTCCAGCATCACTCTGATCTAGACACAAATGCACTGAAGTCAGCTCAGAAAAGGTTTACAAGATTACTTCCTTGATAGGTATAACTGAATTCAATTGACGGCTATGTCTGCAGGAGCTGTCATATGTAAATAGCAACCTGATGGAATCATAAATCACCATGTGGTCTTCATAAATCACATGAAGGCCTGAAAGATGTTTGAAAGAGCCTATGGGCTTTTGACAGCGTTGGGTTCTAAATGATGTGCCCTCTTGTGGGAGATTCCACAGACGGAAATCATTGATTAAAGAGCAGTTATTTTCCTTTTTAAGATAAGAATTAGAAGATTTTTTTCTCACGTAGTGTGTCATTTTTTTAGAATTCTTACGAACAAAAAGCAGTAGAAGCAGCCTTTGAATAGTTTAAAGACAGAGATAGCGGAATGCGTGGAATTAAATAGAGTGAAATGTTATCAGAATACGTGATAATGCAAAATAAATATATCATATTGAAATGTTATCAGAATACGTGATAATGCAAAATAAATAAATCATATTGAAATATTTGTGGCATTCCGAGATCCTGAAGCAAGCCAAAAAATAACTTAGAGTCATAGAGGTTTAGCGATGTACAGATAGGAAACAGAACCTTTGGTCCAACCCGTCCATGCCGACCAGATATCCTAACCCAATCTAGTCCCACCTGCCAGCACCCAACCCATATCCCTCCAAGCCCTTCCTATTCATATACCCATCCAAATGCCTCTTAAATGTTGCAATTGTACCAGCCTCCACCACATCCTCTGGCAGCTCATTCCATTCACGTATCACACTCGGAATGAAAACATTGCCCCTTTGGTCTCTTTTATTTAGATTAGATTGCTTACAGTGTGGAAACAGGCCCTTCGGCCCAACAAGTCCATACCGACCCGCCGAAGCGCAACCCACCCACACCCCTACATTTACCCATTACCTAACACTATGGGCAATTTAGCATGGCCAATTCACCTGACCCACACATCTTTGGACTGTGGGAGGAAACCGGAGCACCCGGAGGAAACCCACGCAGACACGGGGAGAACGTGCAAACTTCACACAGTCAGTCACCCGAGTCGGGAATTGAACCTGGGTCTCAGGCGCTGTGAGGCAGCAGTGCTAACCACTGTGCCACCGTGCCGCCCATAGCTTCCCCTCTCACCCTAAACCTATGCCCTTTAGTTCTGGATTCCCAAACCCCAGGAAAAAGACTTCGTCTATTTATCCTATCCATGCTCCCCATAATTTTGTAAACCTCTACAAGGTCACCCCTCAGCCTCCCACACTCCAGAGAAAACAGCCCCAGCCTGTTCAGCCTCTCCCTGTAGCTCAGAACCTCCAACACTGGGAGCATCCTTAAAAATCTTTTCCGAACCCTTTCAAGATTCACAACATTTTTCCAATAGGAAGGAAACCAGAATTGCACGCAATATTCCAACAGTGGCCTAATCAGTGTCCTGTACAACCGCAACATGACCTCTCAATTTCTGTACTCAATACTCTGACCAATAAAGGAAAGCATACCAAACGCCTTCTTCATATCCTATCTACCTGCGACTCCACTTTCAAGGAGCTATGAACCTGCACTCCAAGGTCTCTTTGTTCAGCAACACTCCTTTGAACCTTACCATTAAGTGTATAAGTCCTGCTAAGATTTGCTTTCCCAAAATGCAGCATCTCAGATTTATCTGAATTAAACTCCATATGCCACTTCGCAGCCCATTGGCCCATCTGGTCAAAATCCTGTTGTAATCTGAGGTAACCCACTTCGCTGTCCACTGTACCTCCAATTTTGGTGCCATCTGGCAAACCTACTAACTGTACCTCTTATGCTCGCATCCAAATCATTTATGTAAATGACAAAAATTAGAGGGCCCAGCACCGATCCTTATGGCAATCCACTGGTCACAAACCTCCAGTATGAAAAACATCCCTCCACCACCACCCTCTGTCTTCTACATTTGAGCCCGTTCTGTATCCAAATGGTTAGTTCTCCCTGTATTCCATGAGATCTAAGCTTGCTAATCAATCTTCCATGGGGAACCTTGTTGAACGCCTTACTGAATTTATTAATGACTTGGATGAGGGAGTCGAAGGGTGGGTCAGTAAATTTGCAGATGATACGAAGATTGGTGGAGTTGTGGACAGTGAGGAGGGCTGTTGTCGGCTGCAAAGGGACTTAGATATGATGCAGAGCTGGGCTGAGGAGTGGCAGTTGGAGTTCAACCCTGCCAAGTGTGAGGTTGTCCATTTTGGAAGAACAAATAAGAATGCGGAATACAGGGTTAACGGTAAAGTACTTAGTCAGGTGGAGGAACAGAGGGATCTTGGGGTCTATGTACATAGATCTTTAAAAGTTGCCACTCAGGTGGATAGAGCTTGTAAGAAGGCCTATGGTGTATTAGCGTTCATTAGCAGAGGGATTGAATTCAAGAGCCGTGAAGTGATGTTGCAGCTGTACAGGACTTTGGTTAGGCCACATTTGGAGTACTGTGTGCAGTTCTGGTCGCCTCACTTTAGGAAAGATGTGGAAGCTTTGGAGAGGGTGAAGAGAAGATTTACCAGGATGTTGCCTGGAATGGAGAATAGGTCGTACGAGGACAGGTTGAGAGTTCTCGGCCTTTCCTCATTAGAACGGCGAAGGATGAGGGGTGACTTGATAGAGGTTTATAAGATGATCAGAGGAATAGATAGAGTAGACAGCCAGAAACTTTTTTCCCCGGGTACAACAGAGTATTACAAGGGGACATAAATTTAAGGTGAAGGGTGGAAGGTATAGGGGAGATGTCAGGGGTGGGTTCTTTACCCAGAGAGTGGTGGGGGCATGGAATGCGCTGCCCGTGGGAGTGGTAGAGTCAGAATCATTGACGACCTTTAAGCGGCAATTGGATAGGTACATGGATGGGTGCTTAATCTAGGATAGATGTTCGGCACAACATCGTGGGCCGAAGGGTCTGTTCTGTGCTGTATTGTTCTATGTTCTATGTTCTATGTTCTGATGTCCATATAGATCACATCTACTGCTCTGCCCTCATCAATCTTCTTTGTTACTTCTTTAAGAAAACTCAATCAAGTTTGTGATAAATGATTTTCCACGCACAAAGCCATGTTGACTCTGCCGAACCAGTCCATGCCTTTCCAAATACATGTACATCCTGTCCCTCAGGATCCCCTCCAACAACTTGCCCACCAATGAGGGCACGCTCACTGGACCATCAGGCTTTCCAGAATTCCAGAATTATTTGTTGTACAGAATGATACCATGATTGCCATTGTGGGTCTAACTGATGTTATGGTGAAGTACCTAGAGAAATGGATAGGAGAAAAGGCAGGGTGGGATGGTACAAGCTATGTTTGTCTCACAAAGAATGGGTAATGAGAGTGTAAATTACTTTTAACTTTTCATGAGTATAAGTTCCTTACTCAGGTGACTGGAAATATTCCAGTTCTCCTCCATCCTTCTGTTTCTTCAGAATGATGCTATTTCAATTGATTCTGACTCATCGTTTATGTGGAGAATAGCAGCAGCTACTATGATGGACTTCTCTTTTAAATAACAGCAATTAGAGGGAAGAAACAAAATTAATGGGCTGCTGAATCATCAATTTTTTTAACTTAGGGCAGAACTTAAATTTGCAATAATCTGTCAATTGTGTTTCAATTAAATGAATCGCAAACTTGGATACAGTTATTTGCACATTTCTCTTAGAAAAAAAGCCCATCCACCCTATAATTTAAATTATATCTCCCCATTGTTGTGGTTCTGCTCGCCGAGCTGGAAGTTTTTGCTGCAAACGTTTCGTTCCCTGGCTAGGGAACATCATCAGTGCTGTTGGAGCCTCGTGTGAAGCGCTGCTTTGATGTTTCTTCCGGTATTTATATTGGTTTGTTCTTGCCGCTTCTGGGTGTCAGTTTCAGCTGCAGTGATTTGTATGTGGGGTCCAGGTCGATGTGTCTGTTGATGGATGTTCTTGCCGTTTCCGGGTGTCAGTTTCAGCTGTAGTGGTTTGTATATGGTGTCCAGGTCAATGTGTCTGTTGATGGAGTTTGGGGATGAATGCCATGCTTCTAGGAATTCTCTGGCTGTTCTCTGTCTGGCTTGTCCTATGATAGTGGTGTTTTCCCAGTCAAATTCATGTTCCTGGTTGTCTGAGTGTATGGCTACTAGAGATAGCTGGTCGTGTCGTTTTGTGGCTAGCTGATGTTCATGGATGCGGATTGTTAGCTGTCTTCCTGTTTGTCCTATATAGTGTTTTGTGCAGTCCTTGCATGGTATTTTGTAAACTACGTTAGTTTGGCTCATGCTGGGTATTGGGTCCTTTGTTCTAGTGAGTTGTTGTCTGAGCGTGGATGTTGGCTTGTGTGCTGTTATGAGTCCTAAGGGTCGCAGTAGTCTGGCTGTCAGTTCTGAGATGCTCCTGACGTATGGTAGAGTGGCTAGTCCTTTTGGTTGTGGCATGTCCTCGTTCCTCGATCTATCTCTTAGGCATCTGGTGATAAAGTTGCGTGGGTATCCGTTTTTGGCGAATACCTTGTATAGATGTTCCTCTTCCTCTTTTCGCAGTTCTGGTGTACTGCAGTGTGTTGTAGCTCTTTTGAATAGTGTCCTGATGCAGCTTCGTTTGTGTGTGTTGGGGTGGTTACTTTCATAGTTTAAGACTTGGTCTGTGTGTGTTGGTTTCCTGTGTACCCTTGTTGTGAAGTCTCCGTTGGGTGTTCTCTCTACTAACACGTCTCGGAATGGGAGTTGGCTATCCTTTTCCTCTTCTCGTGTGAATCGGATTCCTGTGAGCGTGGCGTTGATGATTCGGTGTGTTTTTTCTATATCTGTGTTTTTGATGATTACAAAGGTGTCATCAACATATCTGATCCAGAGTTTGGGTTGGATTTGTGGTATGGCTGTTTGTTCTAACCTTTGCATAACTGCCTCTGCTATGAGTCCCGAGATTGGTGATCCCATGGGTGTTCCGTTGATTTGTTCTTATATCTGATTGTTGAATGTAAAGTGTGTGGTGAGACACAGGTCCAGTAGTTTAAGTATGCCGTCCTTGTTGATAGGTTCGGCCTCCTGTGTTCTGTTATGTATGTCTAGTAGGTTGGCTATTGTTTCTCTGGCTAGGGTTTTGTCAATTGAAGTGAACAGTGCCGTCACGTCGAATGATACCATGGTTTCTTCTTTGTCTATGTGTGTATTCCTGATGACGTCCAAGAATTCCTGTGTTGATTGTATGGAGTGTTTGGATCCGCTGACTAGGTGTTTCAGTTTTTGTTGTAGTTCTTTGGCCAGTTTGTATGCTGGTGTCCCTGGTAGTGATACTATGGGACTGAGTGGGATGTCTGGTTTGTGTACTTTGGGTAGTCCATAGAATCTGGGGGTGTTGTTGCTTTCAGGTTTCATTCTTTGCTGGTCCGCTTTGGTTATCTGTCCGTTTTTTTGTAGATTCCTTAGTGTGTTGTTTATTCTATTGGTGAGTTGTGGTGTGGGGTCGGAATCCTTCATTTGGAATTCATCAACCATATCTCCCCATGGTTGTATTGATGTTCTAGTGAAAAACATATTTTTTTTCTGACATTATTACCCAGAACACATATTCATATGGCTTGAAGAATATCATTAACTGACCTGTAAAAAAAGTCACAGCAAGCAGATACTTTCATAGAATGCACATTATCACATATATTTCTGATCTTGTTGCCAGTTTTATCTCCTGTTTTAGACGGTGGGAAGTCCACAACATCCTCGAGTTGCCAGTGACAATTGGTGGCGCTCCAGGTCAATAAAATCGTGGACATGGTAATTGCATCTGTTAAAGGAACATTAAAGAAGATTAAATGATCTACAACCAATGACAACCCTGGCGTGTCAACATTTATAGCTTTATGACAAAACGGAGAGAATTAAATGCCTCCTGATTATTTCTCAGATTATGTGCTGTTGGGATAACTTTAACTGTACGACTTTTTGCTGATTATCTTCTGTTGATGTGCGTCGAAGCTGAGTTTCATGTATTAATAATGTTACGTCCTACATTAGCTAAAGAACAAATCAACGAAATTATCCATAAATGATCAACACACTTCGATGCTGATCATCGATTTGTTCATTTTAGATAATTGTAGATGCAAGACAAAGACGTAGAAACTTCAAAGTGCCAATTTTGACACTGTTCTGATTTCTATTGCAGAAGATTCTGATAGAAGAGATGAAGGTAAAAATATACAGTTGAAATATGTCAGATCTTTGACAAAGAAAAGCAGAATATATTTGTTCACGTTAATTGATGCGACAAAAATTCTGTGTTCCTTAAAAGATTCATTTCCCAAAACTTCGGATGACGAATTGCAACCCAAATTCTGAGTTATTCTTAGAAACCACGCGATTCCCAACACTACTGCAACCTCGTTTCAAAGAGAGCAAAAAATACTGAAGGCAACATGTGGAGTGAGATTGACTGCCGTTGGTATGAATCATCAATTCACCGTGTATCTCAGCCAGAAGTATAGTTAATGACATTCAAGGGTAGACACTGAAATGATTGGAATATTAGCTAACAAAATAGGGGGTGCGTGTATTTGCGAGATATTTGCTGAAGAACTGAGGAGTATTGAACTTGTTGCATCAAAGTATCATCGAGAGTGAAATGTTTGCACTTTCAAAAAAGGAGCAAGCCAAGAAACATTTGAAGTGTTTTCACTTATGTAGCTAAAGATCAGAGGCTGCTGTTCGAATGAGACTCAAATAAAAATAACATTTAGGTCCAGCCTGTAACTGAACTGTAACCTTCCTTGCTCTCCACACAGATGATTTCTGCAAGTACGGTCATTGTAGTCACCATATTCCTGTGCTTTGCTTCGTTTTTAGAAATAGAAATCATGAGAACAGCTGTACGTTCTATGGGTAAGAAAGAAAGGCAGAATAACAAAATGAGACAATTAACTTTCACTGATTACGGCTCGATGTAACAATGCAATTCTTTTAGACTGAAGCAAACTACAATATCATGGTGGCATTAATGTAGTTAATCAAAATAATTAAAGATTGTGGATGTCAATGGCAGCTGATCCCACAAAAACGATGAAATTGCCATCAAAGGATGCAAGTCTATCCCGTGTTACAGACTAGAAAACCAACGCTGCAACAGCACAGTACATTCGCTATATGATCGTCACTACTTCTGCTAAATATTTTCTTTCTGCATTTTAGTAAAAGTTAGCACGGGTACGACTTACGTGATATTTAAGGTTGATCTATTTAAGCTCAGTGATAGCCAAATGTATTCCAAGAAAACGAAATTCGATATGTACAACATCAAATTTCCTTGAATCATGAGCAAAGATTAAGAAATGCCGAATTAAAAACAAAAAAAGGGGAGGATATAGTTCAGGAAACACTGAGGCCTATTACAATACGCGGGATGAGAGTAATTGAAATAAAGCATGCCAAGTAATTAGAAGTAAGTAGAATGATTCATAATTTTGAATTCAACGAAAAATTTGAATAAAAGCACATCATGGAAAAATGGTAGTACGTGTCTTTGATGAGCATACTCAGATATAACAAAAATATTGTCTGGTTCGGACTCAGAATACTATCACAATTATTCATGGGAATTAAATCACTTTTCACAAAAGTGGACAACATATTGACAGAAACAAATGCTGCTGAGGGGGGATAAAAATAATTGACAGGCCCTCTCTCGATGTATAAAATATATCGTTGCATATAATATATAAATATTCCATAAATATGCTCCATGTCAGACGATTAAAAAGACAAAAACATTAAATTATTTTCAGGAAAAAAAGCGTAAGAGAATTTGTATTCATGAGAGGCTATTGAACCCAACTAAACTAATGAATTTGTTGAAACAAAACTCTACTGGTATTTGGAAATAATTTGAATGATTATGAAGAACAATATATTCTATTTCTGTAATTTAAAAAAATCAAACGGGGATATTTTAACTTCCCTGTAGCACATTAGTAATGAATTACCTTTCTTATTCTGAGATCTCAGCTATCTATAAGAATGTTAGGGTGGTTATGCTCGGGGATTTTAACTTTCCAAGCATAGACTGGGACTGTCATAGTGTTAAGGGATTAGATGGAGAGGAATTTGTTAAGCATGTACAAGGAAATTTTCTGATTCAGTATTTGGATGTACCTAGTAGAGAAGGTGCAAAACTTGGCCTACTCTTCGAAATAAGGCAGGGCAGTTGACTGAGTCGTCAGTTAGGGAGCACTTTGGGGCCAGTGACCATAATCCTATAAGATTTAAAATAGTAATGGAAAAGGATAGACAAGATCTAACAGTTGAAGTCCTAAATTGAAGAAAGGCCAATTATGATGGTATAAGGCAAGAACTTTCGACGGCTGATTGGGGGCAGATGTTCGCAGGTAAAGGGACGGCTGGAAAATGGGCAGTCTTCGGGTGAGATAACGAGAATCCAGAGAAAGTATATTCCTGTTAGAGTTAAAGGAAAGACTGGTAGGTAAGGGGAATGCTGGGTGACTAAATAAATTGAGGGTTTGTTTAAGAAAAAGAAGGAAACATGTGAAAGGTATGGACTGGATAGATCGAGTGAGTCATTAGAACTGTATAAAATCAGTGAGAGTATACTTAAGAGGGAAATCAGGATGGCAAAAAGAATTAAGGAGAATCCAAAACGTTTTACAAATAGTTTAAAGACAAAAGGGTAACTAAGGAGCGAATAGGGCCCCTCAAAGATCAACAAGGCAGCGTTTGTGTGGAGCCAGAGGAGACTGGGGAGATAATTAATGAGTATTTTTCATCAGTATTTACTGTGCAAAAGGATATGGAAGATATAGAATGTAGAGAAATAGATGGTGACACCTGCAATATGCCTCTATTACAGAGGAGGAAGTGATGGATGTCTTGAAACGCCTAAATGATTACATAACACCAAGACCTGATCAGGAGTACACTAGAACTCTGTGGGAATTTAGAGAAGGGATTGCTGGGCCTCTTGTTGAGTTATTTGTATCATCAATAGTCAAAGCTTAGATGCCAGACGACTAGAGGATGTCTAACGTGGTGCCACTGTTTAAGAAAGGTGGTAAGACCAAGCCAGGGAACTATACACCAGTGAGCCTGACGTCGGTGGTTAGGCAATTTGTTGGAGGGAATCCTGAAGGACAGGATGTACATGTATTTGGATAGGCAAATACGTTTTCTGAATAGTCAACAACGCTTTGTGCGTGGGAAAACGTGTCTCACAAAAGTGATTGAGTTTTTTTGAAGAAATAACAAAGAGCATTGATGAGGGCAGAGCGTTAGATGTGATCTGTATGGACTTCAGCAAAGTGTTCGGCAAGGTTTCTTTTGGGAGATTGATTAGCAAGGTTAGGTCTCATGGAATAAAGGGAGAACTAATCATTTGGATGCACAACAACCTCGAAAGTAGAAGACAGAGGGTGGTGGTTGAGGGTTGTTTTTCATACTGGACGCCTGTGACCAGTGGTGTGCCACAAGGATCGGTGCTGGGTCCTCTACTTTTTCTCATTTACATAAATTATTTGGATGCGAGCATAAGAGGTACAGTTAGTAGGTTTGCAGATGACACCAAAATTAGAGGTGTAATGGATAGCGAAGAGGGTTACCTCAGATTGCAATAGGATCTTGACTAGATGGGCAAATGGGCTGAGAATTGGCAGATGGAGTTTAATTCAGATAAATCTGAGGTGCTACATTTTGGGAAAGCAAAGCTTCTCAGGACTTGTTCACTTAATGGTAAAGTCCTAGGGAGTGTTGCTGCACAATGAGACCTTGGAGTGCAGGTTCATAGCTCCTTGAAAGAGGAGTCACAGGTTGATGGGATAGTGATGAAGGCGTTTGGTATGCTTTCTTTTGTTGGTCAGAGTATTCAGAACAGAGGTTGGGAGGTCATATTGCGGCTGTACAGGTCATTGGTTACGCCGCTGTTGGAATATTGCATGCAATTCTGGTCTCCTTCCAATCGGAAAGATGTTGTATAACTTTGATGTGTTCAGAAACGATTCACAAGGATGTTCTCAGTTTCGGAGGATTTGCGCTATAAAGAGAGGCTAAACAGGCTGGGGATTTTTTTTCCCTGGAGTCTCAGAGCCTGAGGGTTGACCTTACAGAGGTTTACAAAATAATGTGGGGCGTGGATAGGTTAAATTGGCAAAGTCACTTCCCTGGGGCTGGGGAATCCACAGCTAGAGAGCATAGTTTTAGGGTGAGAGGGGAAAGATATAAAAGAGACCTAAGGAACAATGTTTTCACACAGACGGTAGTACGTGTTGGAATGATGTGCCAAAGTAAGTGATGGAGGCTTGTACAATTGCAACAATTAAAAGCCATTTGGATAGGTATATGAATCGGAAGGGTTTGGAGGGATTTGGGTCGGGTGCTGGCAGGTTGTACTCGATTGGGTTGGGATATCTGGTCGGCATGGATAGTTTGAACCGAAAGGTTTGTTTCCAAGCTGCACATCTCTATGACTCTAAGACTCTATATCGTTATGATACCTGAACAATTTTAAATTACAAGTGTTTCGATTAAGAGAGTGGAAAGTTTCTAGCAAACAAGACAACAAAGTATAAGACTGCTGAAAGTATAATGCTGCTTTGCATATGAGCTCGTACAATAGAGGACCAATTTAAATATTTTCATTTTTACATAAACAGAAAGAAAGCTACGGCAAAAAGGTTCAGGTGACTTTTTTTAAAAATGGGTATCTGTCACGATCTTGACAGTAGTTTTTACTTGTTATTTGAAATCATCCAGTTATCTGGAAAATTCAGAAAAGCAATGTGATCCTTATATATTCAATCTCTTTGCAGAGACAGTGCCGTGCAATACGACATATGGTCAGTCACCACGCAATTTAATTTGATTGTGAAAGTAATTGTTCTATGAAAAAAAACAAAATGAATCCATTCCACATATCCTTGGAAGAAATCATCAATTTCAACAAAACAAAACTTGTGGTATTGCGATGGATTTTCTAATTTAATATGAGTTACTTCAATTCACATTTGATGAGTTCCACGTTTTATCAATAAATTTAATGAAAATGTGAGACTACCTAGCAAAACAGAGTATCGACTGGCTGAAGTTTCCAGACTTATATATTCATCATCTTCATGTTCTATATCCAAAGTAAATCACTCAATAATTTATTCCAACTATCGGTGATCTTTACTGAAAATCCAAACCAACATGTATTGTCCTCATTATTTGTTCCATGTGGAAATATTCCATCTAATAACCATTCCACCCCGACTTTCAAATGCACGTGAAGGCGATAGTTCCTCTTTATTTAAGTAAGCAAACTATTCAGGTTTTTTTAGTCATTAGAATCCTCAGCAGACGTTTACGATCAATTCTACAAACCTTTTCGACTGCCCCATTGAACTACTTGCTCAACAGTTGCCTTGAAATTCATCCTGGCAGATGCTTCAAATAAAGTTGGTAGCTGTGTTGAACAGCATAATTTCATAGGTTGTTCTCTCAGTTCACCTTGCTCGGTTTTAGAAGTATCTTACACGTTATCATGCGTGACAGAGCTTATTCTCAGTGAAGTGAAGCACTGAAAATAAGAGAAAGAAGTAATTGTCGCAGTGTTTGGCAGAAATAACACATTGCTACAAACATTACAAAACACTAAAATAAAGGAAATTAACAATAAATAATTGATACATGTTTATTTTTGTTTTAACCTATGATGATATTTGCAATATTGTCATACGAGAAATAATATTTTAACCTACCATCAGACCACATGCAAATGAAGGACTTGTTTCTGTTGCAATATATTTATATTCTTGAATCATTCTTTATTAACAACTGATGCTTGTGTGCCCCAGGAAAATATAGTTAATCTACCATTTATGACTCACGTACTGCATGAGCTAGGGAGGCGATGCAAGCTTCCAGCTGCAGCCATCAGCATCATCATATACATTATTGAATTAAATTGACAGTGCAAGATACATCAACAAAGCATATAGAATATTGTGCAACAGGTTTAGAAAGTGAACAACTGACAATAAATCGTCATGCTATTTCCATCTCTTGTTGGGGAAATGATCGCAGATAAAATATGTGCATTGTTGGTTGTACATTCAGAGACGAAGCATACTGTGTAAACCATACCAGAAATTAGTAAATTATAGTTAGCTACATTGCTTACACGTTACGTCTTTTTTTAAAAGAAATCAAGAAATTAGAAGATATCCGTCAGGATCTCGGTATGTTATGAATCACATTAAAATCATATGATATTCACGAATACATCATTTAAAATATTTTGAACTCCGGAAGTGCGTGTTTCTCCACTGTAATTTGGCTATGACGTACCAGCAATTCATTTCTCAATCATATTCTAATGTGATTTCAAGGGGATCTTTCCAAAAAACAGTGGAGTTATAACATGAAACGTCTTAATTATGAAAGTGTCTGGTCGAAATCAATGATTTGAAAAATGCTGTTGAAGGAGCCTTTTTCATTTCCTACAGGATATCGGTGGCAGAAGCGAATGTTTGACGAACTAGAGTTGTTGCTAATCAAGCAGGTGACTTTGCCCTCAAAGGTGCTTAGCTTTTTGGGATTGGTAGACAGTCTTTTTGCAGTGAGAAGTGTAGTACCACATATCGAAGAAAGTGGTGGTGAGCTACTTTCTTGAAATGATGCAGTCGACGTTGTGATGATATTATGGCTTTGAGGGGTGTTTTTCGTCTTTTTTTGAGAGGGAAGTTTTCAGACAGAGGAGACAAGTAGTTTCTTCGAAATCAATAAAGTCAATAGCTTCTGAGGCCCTTCCATTCTAAAATTTGAAACAGTAGAAGCAAGATAAACGGGTATAGTGAGCATCCCACACAAGCAGTATTTTAGTTTAATTTTCAGTTGCTGGGTTTCGATTTTGATTGCTGAAGCTGCCATATACCTCTTTCCCGCTGCAAACCGCTGGAGTTCTCTGCCTGCCAGAATATTCTCTTTGTCGTCTTTTCTCCTGGAATGGCGAATCACTGCATGTGAGACAATCGATTCTGCTGAATTTGTATTTCCCAAGGGTGTGTTTATGGGATGCTACTACATTGGAACAATTGGTGATTATTTTTGTGTAAACGACAATTCTGTTATGTTTTGTCATATAGTTCAAATTATGCGAATTTTCTTTCTTTATTTGTATTTAACAAGATTGTAAGAATAAAGTGTGCTTCTCATAAATCCTAAAAGATTAACCAAACGAATCACACCTGGAAAGCATTGCTTTCCACGTGCATGTAAGCAAGATAAATCGTAGGGTCTAAGCTATCTCCTTAACATTAATTGAAAGAGATTGGTCTGGTCCATAACAACACGGTGTTGGTAGACCCCAAGTGTAGTGAGTAAGGAATCCCAAGTCGTTGGCTCAAAAACAGTGAAGGAATGGTATTTTAATTACAAGTCAGGACGTTAAATATCTTCAAGAGAAAGCTGATCGGTGGTGTGTCCGTATAGTTTCAGTCCTTGGCCCTCTAAACTGCAATGGCTGTGGGTTAGATGGAACTGCCTAAGAAACGTTGGTGAAATCTTGTTTATCGCACACATTACTGGAACTTACCGACAGTGGTTGATGAAGTGATGCTTGCAGCAGTGGTACCAATCATGTGGGCAGTTTCTTTTCATGGATGACGTCAAGATGCTGAGTGTTGTTTGAAGATTCCATCATCAGGCAAACGGAGTGTGTTCTACCACATTCCTGATCTATGCACTGTACGTTGTTCACAGCATTGTACAGTGAGGAGCTGCAGGACTCAAAGCCTCTTAAAAGCATTGCGTTTAAACGACTGGTTCAGTTCAGGTTCTGGTCAATGGCAAGTCTTGGGATGTTCATGGAGCAGAGTCAGTGATGACAAAGTCAGTTAAGCTCAAGCTACAATGCTTAGATTGTGTTTTGTTGGAGATGGCCATGGCTTGCCATTTGTGCACTATGTGAATAACTTGCCATTTTTAGCAGAACACTGGATGTTATCCACGTGTTGCCGTGTGTGCACATGGACTGCTTCTGCATCTTTGAAGTTGTGAATTGTGCAGATTATTTTGTGGTCATCAGAGAACACCCCCACTTCTGAGTTAACAATAATGGAAAGCTCTTTGATGAAGCAGCTGAAGATTGTTGTGCATATGATATAACACTGAGGAAATCCTGCAGAAAAGTCAAAAAGCTGAGACGACAGAACTCAACAATCTGAACCATATAACTTGGTACTATGTATGATTCCAAATACAAGAATATCCACGTCTCCCCTGATTTCCATTTAATCACGTTTTGATAGGAATGCTTGGTGCAATGTTTTCAAGTACTCAATTTGCTGTTATAACAGTTAGTCTCAGTTCACCTGTCGATTCAACTCTTGAACTCACACTTTAATCCAGGCTGCAATGAGGTTAAGAGCTGAGTGCCTGGGCGGAAACCAAGTTGGCATCAATGATCAGGCTCTTGCTGAAAAGAAGCTAATTGATCACATTTTTCATGCCACATTCTTTTATGGCTACTCCAGATCACTTTCTGATGATAAGGATTTCCAGATTGGAGATTATGGTGCTATCAGAGCTATTACTGACATCTTGTGACAAGCAGAGAACGTTAGACTCCTTCTCGTCTGCAGTTGGGTAGTACGATATGTTATCACCTATTCTCAGCTAAAGCCTGGATGCTCTCCATGACATTACTGCCTGTTACCACGGATTACTTCAACCTGTGTCGAGTTGATATTTGTGTTGTGCATAGTACAATTATGAGTGACAATTCTGCAGTCCGAATTTGCGGATGGAAGAAGGGAAACTGAAGAAACTGAACTTGGTATGCCCCAAAACATTTCTGATGAAGTTTTGCTGTGACATGCTGGGAGCAGTATAACAGACTTCGGCTAAAGACCAATATCTTCATTTGCGATAGCCATATCTCAATCCAGTGTAGGTTTTTCCGAGTGATTCCCATTGATTTGGGGTTTACTGGGTTTCCACGTTAACTTATTTCCGAAGGCCATTTGCACTCAATTTACTTTGGGAGTTTAGCACTTCTGTGCAGTTGCAGAAGGCTGCCATCAGCAAAGCAACCAAGTGGCTGGAACAATAGTGAGGAAGTGATTTTCCAATCAATTTTACAAGATAACACCTTAAAAAACTCGTCATATCACTTTGATGCTGGGGTAAGGGTAGATTAATATGATAGAAGCAGACGGCTTTTTTCCCACATTTTCTGTTCATTCTACGTTGTTCTATCTCCCAATTTATTCCTGTGTTGTGAAAATAGATTGACCAGCTTGGGATTATACTCATTGCAGTTTAGGAAAATGGGGAGAGACGTTTTGAAACATATAACATTCTTCCGGCAATATGATATAGATGAGGGCCAGAACAAGAATTTCTTACTTAGGATGAAGATGGGAGGGATTTATTCTCTCAATTTGTCACAAATTTGTGGAATTACTTGCCCATAAAGGCCTAAAGTGGTTGGGCTGTAAAATAAAAAAAAAGTCTGAGATCGATATTCAATCTTTAAGGAAATCAAGAATATGGAGAAAAAGAAATGATAGTGAACTGAGTATTAACCGCCCAGTCATATCCCGTTGAATATCAGAGCAGAATGGAGGAGAAAAGTTTGACTTATTATCCTGCATATTAAGTTTTATGACTAGATCAGGCTATTGTTTCGCTGTTCTATGAGGAAGCTCTCCTTATTTTGTCACAACTGTTAGCTAGAAGGAATAACAAAACGTGTTGTTGCAAATCTCAATTTCGGATGGTCTTTCATGTTTATTTAATTTTGTTCTTCAAATCGATGTTTTGGACCATGGTCGAGAATACTTAGGAGTCAAGAGCATTCATTGGTGGAATCACCTACAAAGAAGACAGAAAAGGTCAGCAGGTTTCCCTCCCTAGTACGGATGAAGAAGCAAGACAAACTCTTGCGATAATTGATCATGGACTACATAGTTTTGACGGCCGAGACTAGAATTATAAATTGAAGTTAATTTACACTTGCAGCCCTTGATGATAATTTAACATGCCCTGAGTCTGCGTCTCTGATCTACCAGAGACAAATAATTTCAGAACCAGGTTTCTGTCATGGTCACAAAGAGCGAAATATTAAAAACAATGGCAAAATTGGCGTACAAAGACAAAGGTAGCAGAACATACAGAATGAAAAGATTGTTCATTAAAATACTGGATTATTCGATTTACAAAAGTGTGTACAGTAGAAATGCAAAAGGAACATCGTCTGTAGTATTATAATAATAATAATAATAATAATGATAACAATACCGTGAACATTTCTGAATACAATAGATGGGAACAATTTAATGATGTTTTTCATGACAAAGCTAATGCGACTGGCTCGCTTTGAAGAAATTAATTTCCACAAACAGATGTGGAAACAGAAATTAATTTCAGGAAAAAAAGATTAAAAGCAGATTCACATATCTCTTCATAATTAGGAAGATGATTTTCATTACTTCGGTGGAACGGAGAACCAGAACGCTCAGATTAAAAGTAATAGGCAGAAGGGCTGGTGTTACGAAAATAATGTTTTTTTACTAATTTTAAATGGAGCAGATAGGATCTAGATTGCACTCTCCGTGTTCGAGACATGCAAGAGACAACTCTTTATTCCTAGATAATTGAAGAGTATGTGATTCTACTGGGGAGAAAGCAAAATGCAGGCCTGTGAGGAAAAAAAACATGATGCAGTTGGTACTAGGCGAATGCATCCTTTAAAGCGAGAGCACAGTGGGTACAGGTGTTTATCTTTCTGCTGTATGTATAGCTTAACACTAAAAATTTCTTCTTTAAGTAATTTAGAACATCCGACTCACTCTACACATCAGTATGAAACCAATATAACTTGGGATTTACAAAGCAGCAGTTCGAGCTGGAATTGTCAAATACAGAGTTTTACCGGATTTAGTGAATTAGCATTTCTCCTGTTCAGCTAGAGAAAAAATTATTATGCATCATAACTTATTCCTTTTCGTTTAGATTTTTCTTAAATGGCAATTGAATTGATATATACCAAGGCCTACCAAAGTCACAAAGGGAACGTACTTTGAAGTGAGTTTGCAATGGAATTCCTCATGAGAAAAAAGGCATCTATCAAGCCTTGCTAATTTTTCTTAAAATTCAGCAAGAAGAATAAATTTAATGAAAGCATCATGCAACACTTCTCAATGCTGTTTGTCACAAATCATTCATATGAAATCGCGAGTTATGCAACATGCACTGTTACTTTAATAAACAGTTATGTTTCAAGGCCTGGCAATTTCACGGCAGTGTAGTTAGATGTAAAACTATAGATGTGTTTTGTTATTTGTCTGCTAAGGCATGATGGAAAATGCATTTAAATGAAAATGTTAAAGACCTGAAATCTGCTGCTTTGTGTTTTATAACATCTGGACGATCGTTTTTGTCTACCATGGGCTGAAGGGCGAAAATTGTTGATGACATTCCATAGCTGCATGACCTTGAATGATTCCTGTGAACATTCCTGTACGTGCAGCAGACGGCACACTCAAAACTTGCTTTCCGAACTTGCAGACAACTTACTTTCTACATCTTTTTTCTGTGGTGAACATTTGTTACACTGTATATGAAAGAGATTCATTCCAAGTTTCCGACATTGTGTATGCTGCCAGGAACAAATCTAAACCTTCTGACCAGCCATTGTCCAAGGGTTCCTCAACGTCCAGGAGGAGGTGATGTTCTTGCCATTTTTTTTCCGTGTTTTCTTTTTTATCTTTTACTTATTACTTAACAGATGGTGATTTTACAGTCCTTCTTTTTCCTTTTTTTAAAATATTTTGCGATAACATAATAAATGTTCACATGTAAGCAAATTGCTATTGTTGAATATTCTCTTTACTACACTTAATCAATCTTAAAAGGACAACTTGGATGAATCCTGTGATCCAAGACAAGCCTTCAATTTTCTTATCGTGATATTACTTTGTTATAGCAACTACGACGACACAAAATTCACACGTTTTGATATATGCATTTCAAAATCTTCGCAGAATCACATGGTTAACTTGGAATGCAGCATGTTTCTTTTGAAACAATTCTCATGTTTGAATCTTAAAGTGCCACTATATCATCATAACCCTCAAATGTATTTTATTAGAAGAGAAACTTCGCAACAAAGAGTCAGGTAAGCTCTCTTTTTTTCTTTTCTGAACGGTTTTCAATATTTGGAGAAACGATGATAGCTTTCAGCATATTCTTTAGTTTTACCTTCCAAGCTAAATGACTGAGTTAATGTTCCTCACTGAAATAAATACTTTGGATGACTGATTTTCTTCACTGTACTAAGTCAAAATACTGCATAGTATGAATCTGAAACACGAATAAATAAACACAAATGATTTGACATATCTGTGGGGACAGAAGCAGAAATAATGTAATGAGGGTGATATTATTCGATTTTCCAACTGAAACAATGTGAAATGTGTTTTGTTTTATGGAAAAAGTAACGAGGTGGAAGGCGAACTCAGAGAAAGAAAACAAGGATGTATCTGGAGGCGAGGGAGATCAGTGGTCAATGTGTCAGAGATCAATGGTCAAAGGGAGGGGTAATAATTGCTAACTGGGACAAAGCACGGCTACATGATATTCTTGGCCATAAATCTACGTAGCAGAATGTAGTTCAGCTCTTCCGAAATCAAAACCAAGGGAAAAATATCGGTGTTCGAAAAGGGCTAATAGCTAA
Source organism: Hemiscyllium ocellatum (assembly GCF_020745735.1). Classification (NCBI taxonomy): domain Eukaryota; kingdom Metazoa; phylum Chordata; class Chondrichthyes; order Orectolobiformes; family Hemiscylliidae; genus Hemiscyllium; species Hemiscyllium ocellatum. The sequence continues at coordinate 21,261,471 of NC_083435.1, forward strand.
AGATCAACGAGAACTAATGGTCCCTGAAATTTTTGAGCTGGACACTGAATTGAAAGATTTTTCTTTATTTATTAATGGTATATGCGCTTTCCCATCTGGGGGAACAAGCATTCACCTTCCTCAATTATTCTTGAGGAGGTCACCTGTCATCTTGACACCTGCTGTCTGCTTGATTCATATGTCCCAAAAATGCCTTGAGAGTGGAAGATGAAGTCTCCGCCGTCCTTAAGCGGGAAGTGCATGCTTGGGCATTCAACTTGCGTTGAAATTCAATGCAAGAGTTCAGTAGTTCAAAGATGGAAATCTAAGCAAGGAAAGAAGATTTGATTTTATTTGATTAACGTGTTGTCACGTGCCCTTAAGCACAGGGTAAAGCTTTCTTTTCGGGCAGTGAAAACTGATCACAGTAAGATAGAACAAAGAGATAATAATATGAAAACAAAACAGATAGAGGCATACATGTTACATCTCACAGCGTGTGCACTAGGTAAAATCAACATTAGCAAGATCAGCATTATCTGAAGTTAAAGAATCCATTCATCAGACTAATGGTGGCATGGAAGAAGCTGTTCTTGAACCTGTTAATTAGTGTGTTCAGGTTTCTGTATATTCTGCCTGATGGAATAGGTTGTCGAAGAACCTTGCCAGGGTCCAGTGGGTCTTTGATTATATTGGCAACTTTTCTGCGTCAACAGGCCGTGAAAATGGAGTCTGTGGATGCGCTCATTGCTTGTGGTTGGCTGAGCATGCAATCTTCTGTAGTTCCTTACGGACCAGGGTAGAGCCATTGCTGCACCAGCCTGTTGTGCATAATATGCTTTCAATGCATCATTTGCAAAGATTGGCGAGGGACCTTTTGGATAAGTCAAATATTCTAAATTACCTGAGGAAGGAGAGGCGTCGTCTTCATTCTTTACCGTCACATCCCCGCGAGAAGACCAGGAGATGCTCTTGTTTGTCATCATTCTTGCGAACTTGACGCTCTCAACTCTCTCAACCTCAACTCCACTGATGTAGATGGAGGAATGCTGGCTGCCTTCATTCTGAAGTGAATTATCAGTTCTTCAGTTTTGCTGACATTGAGAGAGAGGTTCTTCTCAATGCAACTCGTCACAAAGTCGTCTATCTCCTTTCTGTATTCTGACTCGTCACTGTTTGATATCTGTCCAACCACAATGGTATCATCAGCAAATGTGTGGATTGAGATCATGCAGAATGTGGCAGCACTACCGTGTGTGTAATGGGGTATGGTAGGAACTTAGAACGCATCTTTAATGGTTGCAGTGTTGACTGCTATTGTGGAGGAAATACGGTTGTCTGCCTTCACTGATTGCAGTCTGTGGGTCAGAAAGCTACTTATCCAGTTACATGAGGCGGAACCAAGACCTAGATCATAGAGTTTTCAGATCATTCTGGAGGGGAAATGGTGTTGAATGCGTAGCTGTACCCATTGAGCAGGAGGCTGACATAGGTGTACTTTTTAGCTTGATGTTTCCAGAGATGCGTGCAAGGCTAGGTAAATGGTATCTGCTGTGGACCTGTTTGGTCCGTAGACAAATTATACAGGATCAAAGCAAGCTGGGAGTCTCGAATTGATGCGTGCTATGACCAGCTTCTCAAAGCACTTCATGATTTTGAATGTCAAACCTACTGCACGGTAGTCATTCATAAGCATTTTATGTGCTTTCTGAGGTACGGGGAGAAGTACTTCTTCCAGTAGATGGGGACTTTGATTTGTAAGACAGAGAAGTTGCAGATTTTGGTGAATGCCTCTGTCAGTTGGTCTGCACAGGTGCATTACCGGGTCAGTCCAGGTTTATTGTTTTATTTGGGTTGAATCCCAGGAAGTTCGATCGAAATGAATTGGCAAATAACAGGAAGTTCAGAATCAAGTCCGCGAAGTAAGTTGCAATATTAAGCTAAGTGTGCACACAGCCTCTATTCGGTCTCATCACGCTATAGAAGGCCACACTATGAGGAGATAATACAATATACTGCACTGAATAAGTCATACGTAAATTGATGCACAATCAAAATGCGTGTTTAGGGCTTAGGGCACAGACGATGTAGGAGGTAGAAACTGTAGGAATTTGTTTTTCTTGAAATTGCATGAAAATGCGAAACGAGAGGACAATAATGTTTTGGGGGTGCTGTATCGATGAATCGGGTGTCACAGAGAGAAATACCCAAAAGAAGATATAACGGACAGGAAAGGAAGATATGTGTATGGTAATCGCGTCATGTCTAAAGTGGTAGATATAATAGCAGGTGATATTTTAGCATTAACACGGGTACAGTGGAAGAAAAGGGAGAGGGTGGCACGATCATGTTGTGGGAACGAAGTATTATGATATCACAGTGCTGGAAATGAATCAGACTTGGTGGACAGGTCTATTAATATCTGTGCACAGTGAGGTGTTGGCGGCAAAGGATGCAAAGCATTCATTTACAGTTTCAAGAAATAGAAAACGTGGCAGAAACAGTGTTGAACAATGCAGTGGAATTGGAACAGATGCTACGAGATAGCATATAGCAAAAACTGAGCCAAGCACTTACATGACAAACTGTGTGAGGGAAGAGAAGAGAATGAGATGAACCAATGGAACCAATGGAATCTGTGACTGAAATCAAGCAGCATCAGCAAAACAGTCATCAGTGTGCTGGAAATTGACTTGTAAGAGAGTGAGCAAGTGGGTCCAGAACAAGAAACATTCCATGTGTCTAGGAACAGTAACTTGTAGTTTTTACTTCTGCTGAATGGTCAGCTTTAGTGTAAATAAGAGTAAACAACACAACTTCATGAGTTTGTTAGAATTTCGATCTGAGGCAATCCATGCTTCTTAACCTCATCATTGGAAGAGTTGTTTTGATTTGAAATTACAGAGCTGCTTTCTGTTCAAATAATGCTCGTTCAAACGTTAAATTTAAATTTTCAAAATGCAATTTCTCTGTCTTTCAATGAGTTCATGATTCCACCAGTAGTTGTTGAGGAGCATTTCAAACTGAAAAGCTGAACGTAATTTTATCTCATTAGTTGACGAGATATGATCCTAATCCAAAAACATTATCCGTAATGATTAGTCTCACATTTAGTTTTACTGTTGTGGTTCTGTTCGCCGAGCTGGGAATTTTTGTTGCAAACGTTTCGTCCCCTTTCTAGGTGACATCCTCAGTGCTTGGGAGGCTCCCAAGCACTGATGATGTCACCTAGAAAGGGGACGAAACGTTTGCAACAAAAACTCCCAGCTCAGTGAACAGGACCACGACAACGAGCACCTGAGTTACAAATCTTCTCACAAACGTAGTTTTACTTCTGCTGAGCGAACAAGTTCATTTTAAAAATAACAAGTGCTTGAGATTAAATATCAACTCATTTAATGTTTCTGTGAATTTTCCTCAGAGCTTCAAGATCTTCGAAAACTTTGCAGTAGTATTAAAGACTGTAAAGAGATCAAAGTAAGCATATAGTGAAATTGTGCATTCACACAGTAGATATTTGTTCAAATAAAAACAGAATAAGTGAGCAAACTGCTAAATGTTTAGCAAGCATTCAAAACTAACGGTATGAGATTCCTTAGACCATCAATTTGTTACCATTTTAGGCACCTACATAAACGCAGCATGTAGCTGTAATTTTCTGTAATCAAGTTCAGACCTGAAAATGGGCAAGGACGTGGTCAACCTTCATTTTGTTTTTCATTCCCACCCGTACGATTTGGGTCTTATAGTAATTTATAATATAATTTACTCTCTAATGACCGTAGGGTTAGGAAATTTTGGGCCTAATTTACATTGAACCTTGGCCTGCTGACAAAATTACAATGTTTCTGGTAGAAGTGTAGTCAATCGCCAACGGCGTCAAGAAATGGAATTGTCACAAGATATGCAATGCACTTAACTCCAAAAATAAATGATCACTGGACAATTTCGTGCTTACTGATAAGATGTATGTTTGCCCTCGAAACAAGTAACAATGTGAAAATTTACTAAGGTGAAGCAGACTGAAGGATGGTCAGTGCTCAAGATTTCATCATTTGCACCCAGATGTAGAGAAGAAAGTGGTCATGAAAGTTTAATATCCACTAATTGCCATCTTCCAAAATTCCAAAGATTGTCAAACATTTCCAACAGATTGAAGAATGGGAAACGTAACGCCAATAATTAAACAGGAAAGGAGGGAGAAAACCATAAATAAAAGGTGTCTTAATCTAACGTCAGTGACAGGGAAACGTGAAATCTGTTATGAAAGGTGTGACAATCAGACATAATTTCAAAATGAAAATTGTATCCGAAAAGACGTCATTAATTTACAAAAGGGCAATTGTTTAAGGCATAATTTCAAGTCATTTATGACTGCATTACAAGTACAATGGATGAGGGAGAATTTGTAGATGTAGAGCATTTAGAATTTTAAAATATTTTTTGATGAACTTCATCATAAGCAGTTATTGTGCAAATTCAAAACACATGCGATTAGTGATAACGTATGAGCATAACGTAGAGCTGGTGCGCAGACATGGAACAAAGACCCAAACTAAATGGAAACTGAAAGAACTGTGGATGTTGCACATCAAAAACTAAAGTGGAAATTGATGGAAAATCTCAGCACGTCTGACAGCATCTGTTCAGAACCATGTTCTGAGGAACGGTCGATCGACCTGAAATGTAAACTGGGTTCTGAGGAAGGGTGACTCGACCTGAAATGTTAAATCTGACTTCTCACCATAGGTCCTGCCAGACCTGTTGAGCTTTTCCAGCAACCACAAAATAAAAGTGTCGTCTTCTAACTGGAAGGAATTCAGAAGTGAGAGAGTGCAGTAATCATTGCCTCTCACTGACTGATTGAAGACTTCAATCAAAGGTGTGGCCATGAGATTCAAATGTAGTATTTTCAAATTTGCTGATGTCATAAAATAGGTGGGTGGAAGAGTTGCAAAGTGTATGTCATCGTTTATATAAATTATTATGAGGTATGGTTTATAGGTTTGCAGATGACATCAAAATTGGAGGTGCAGTAGACAGCAAAGAACGTTACCAGGTTTAGAGAGTTTGAGCTATGGGGAGCAGAAGAATAAGCTGGAGCTGTGTTCCCTGGAGCGTCAGAGATTGAGGGGTTACCATATCGAGGTTTCTGAAATCATCAGGAGCATGGATAGGGTAAATAGTCCAAGTATTTACCTTGGGTTGGGGGAGTCCAGAACTAGAAAGCATAACTATCGGGTGAGAAAGGAAAAATTTAACAGACAACATTTTCATGCAATGGGTGGTCCATGTATGGAAGGAGATGCCAAAGGAAGTGATGGAGACTGTAAACTCACATCTATTGAAAGGCATCTGGATAGGTTCATGAATGTGTGGGGTTTAGAGGTATATGGGCCAAGTGCTGGCAAATGAGACGAGATTAATTTCGGATATCTGGTCGAGTTGGACTGAAGGGTCTGTCTCTATGTGTATATCTGTATGACTCCAGAAGATGTAAGGGCAATTTAGTCAAGTTCGGTGAGCTGGCAAATGTGCAGTGGATATAGTGTAAAATGTATGTCTCCTTCGGGACGAAAGAGAAAAGGCATAGGACGATTTAAATGGTGAAGCAGTGGCAAACAATAGATGTACTAATTGATCAATATCGGCTTCTAAACCAATCATTCACAGCAAGCATGCACTTAGAGCAAGCAAAGGAAGGCAAATTGAATCATAGCCTTCATTCAAAGAGGATTTGAGCACTGAACTAAGGAAATTTTATGGCAGATATACAGGGCCTGATAGACACCTCGATTGTTGCCTGTAGTTTTGATTTTGTTCCGTCAAAATACGCATACTTGCCAAAGAGCAACTGCATAATAAATTTAACAGGCACACTTGTGGAATGTCGTTTTGCAAGGAAGTTGTTTTTCCCAAGCCTGTATTCTCTGGAGATTCGAATAATGAGAAGGAAATTCTTTGAAACTAGTAATTACAGAGCTGGACAATCCAGGTGCAGGGATAATACTTTACCTGGTGTGTTTGTCCAGACAATGTGATAAAAGTAATGTGTGACAGGCCCTTCCAAACCAAGATGAGGAGCAATACGTTTGACCAAATGCCAATAACACTCTTCAGAAATAAAAGTCCGTTTCATTTCCAAATCCATAATATATTTGTACCCTTTTACTATTATAGTGCAACAGACATAATATGCACAATACTTTACAGTATTTGTCTGAGGCAATTAATCATAAGGTTAGGTTGTCTCATAATCTGTTTCACCACGAACATTCTGTCGATGGATGGATTGAGATTAAAGTTTACACTTGCATTGACAGTGACAACTTTTATGGAGACATCAGTTGTGCTCACTGGCTTAAATCCCAGTTGGAGAAACATTTATATTTCCTTTTATATAAACTGATGTCAGTTCATAGAGAAATCATGGCAATTTTGCAAATCATTACATAATTAACTTGTTGAACCACAACTATCTATGTTGTCAAATTGGGGTTATAATGAATATTTGGCAGTCGCATAAAAATGCATCGAATACTTAACTATTGAGCTATTGAGATAAGAAATTCGTTTGACAACTTTATCAGTCATAAAAACAAATTAAATATACTGATGCATTTGCCGATAGCCGTACAGATACAAAGCTCAAAACTATCATGACACGTTCGATGCTATATTGACGAATGCATTTGGAGTCTCTTTTGATTGTGGCATTCCAATTCATGAAGGCAAATGAGTCTTTTTCAGGATCTTCTGGAATTCTGCAATACAATTGCCTTGCATTTTCTTTCAGGACAAGAGTATTGTCCAAAATGTAAGTTTATTTATAGCTCTGCAAAATAAAAGCGTCTGTATCTGTGTTGATAAAATGTATGAGATTAGTTCGCAGTGTTTTGTATCCTACACAACATTATTAAAGAAAGCTCAGAGACTCATTCAACTGTTTCAGATTGACAAAGAAAGTGGGTGACTTCAGCAAAATAATCGGGACACTGAAACTTTGCTCACTTAGTTAGAGGACAAAGATGCTTAACTGATGACTGAATTTCGAAACATATTCTAGATACACCGTTGATAACAAGTAATACCAAGATGAGATATTCAGCTGCTTTCGATTGTTGTCCTCAACGATGCAATTCATATAATTTGTCTGTTCAATTTTTTTTTCTCCGTCTCTTTAGGCTCTATCGCTACATATTGCTTAACCTTTACCCATTCCCCCACCCTATGTTAGACATATAAACCGACATTTTCCAAGCTACCATTCTTTCTAAGGAAGGGTCACCATACCCGAAACGTTAACCTTGATTTTCCTTCATCGATGCTGCCAGAAATGCTGAGCTTTTCCAGCAATTTCTGTTTTTATTTAATCGAATTTCTAGGATGGCTTTTGATATAATTTTGATTGTATTTGTGGTTTCAGAATTCGTTTGCTGATAAATGCAAATACTATCTCGAGAGAAATTCGTAACGACCACAAAGGATTAAAAATCTGAACAGAAGACTGCTCCAATGTTCAAAGTGATCATGGATTGTCTGATACTCCTGAACTCCACTTTTCTACATTTTCCCTGTTCTGCTTGATTCCCTGACAAATTTAAACTTCACTATTAATGAACCAGCATGAATTCCTACTTTCTGTCGGAATTGGATGAGCCCCATAGCCTGCCATTATGCTTTTCGTCCTAGACTCTCTGACAAGTGGAGAAATCATCTCTGTTTATCCTATCATATCTGCTGACAATCTGATATATATCAATGGGTCACCTGGCATTCTTCTAATCTCGAAGTATAGGCTCGACCATTCCTAATAAAACAACCACACTCCACCCACCATTCCATCAATGTAAGCAAATTGCATCTATATCTTTCCCCTTATCTATCTGCTTGTTACCTCAAGGAAGTCTAATAAATGTCAAGCATGATTTCCACTAACTGCTGTGCCATTCTGCCGTTCCTAATTTCTCATTTCTATTCTCTTTTACAGGTGATAAAATAATCTTACATCTTACAAATAAGTATTTCACAGTAGAAACGAAACCAGCATTATTTTGATGGTTTTGTCTTCCGTGATTCAATGCTCTTTAATGCTTCCTTTTCTCTTTCAGGAGTAGGGCAAGAGAAAGACTGCAAGATTGTTATCGTTCCACTGCAATGATTTTGATAATATATCTCTGACATGCTATTAATTTTATTGGAATTATTGTAAGAAACACGTTCTTATATGGGTGCATCTGAAATACGAATTGCCGAAATATTAGGTTTCACAGAAAGTGGAGTTGCAAACACTTTAATTAGTTTCAGGAAAAGTTGCCTCTTTTGACAAACAAAATCCGCTCATAGTCACATGACAAAGTTGGAAAAGTGCATTGATCTGAATTATCTGCAGGGGGACAGAACTGAATCGATGGAATTTGCATCTTTCAATGGCGATTTGTGTCTCTGATGAGCGACACAACTGTTATTATCCTAATACTTATTTTTCTAATCTAATACGGGACTTACAACCATGTGCGGTGAATTACTTGTGATTGCAGAAATTAACATGAGTATATGGAGATATGAAGTAAAATATTTTAATAATCCTTCATCAGGCCTCAGACATTAGAAACAAACTTAAGACTGGACAACTATTTATCAGCATTTTACTACAATTGAATATTATATCGTGCCCTGTTTTCAAGTCTTTTTGGTGCTATAGCAATGAAGTGTGTAATGCAAAGAAAGACCGGTGCATCCATGGAGAACATTTTTCATCGTGTGCAGATTTCCTAATATACTCTGAAGAAAATCACCACCGTAACATCATTGTTATCAGAACATTCCATCTATTCACTTCTTAAAACACCTTTCTACGTCTAAAATCGTGCAGATGATCACAGCTATTGCAATATTTCACATTATTGTATAAAAATGCTTCATTAAGTTTAAACTAAAAGTGTTTTGAATTTTATTGTATCGAAAAGAATTAATGCATGTTTGAGCGAACAAGGCAGAAGCCACAACACACAAATAAGACATACCTGTATTATTTCTTAATGATAAATAAGTTGCAGAGATCCTTGGCTAGGCCCAGATTTTACTGCCCATCGTGAATTACTCGAGAGAATGTAGCAGTGAAATGCCTTCATTAAACCTGCAATCCAAGAGCCAATGAGTTGGTGCAGTAATAGTTGTATTAGGAATTCAGTTCAAAGATCCTGGAAAAAATGAACGAGGAGGATGTAGTTTAAATCAGCTTAATGCGTATCTTTACGAGGAACGGCTGAGGATCCTGGGATTGTATTCATTGGTGTTTAGAAGATTAAGGGGAGACTTCATAGAAACTTACAAGATAATACATGGCTTGGAAAGCATGGACGCTAGGAAATTTTTTCCTTTAGGCAAGGAGACTAGGACCCGAGGACACAGCCTTAAAACTAGTGGGGGTCAATTCAGAACAGAAATGCAGAGACATTTCTTCAGCCAGAGAGTGGTGGGCCTGTGGAATTCATTGCTGTAGCGTGCAGTGGAGGCCTGGACGCTAAATGTCTTCAAGGCAGAGATTGATAGATTCTTGATATCTCGAGGAATTAAGGGCTACGGGGAGAATGTGGGTAAGTGGAGTTGAAATGACCATCAGCCATGATTGAATGGCGGAGTGGACTCGATGGGCAGAATGACCTTACTTCCACTCCTATGTCCTATGGTCTTTGTTTGGAAATTGCTATTTAATATGCTCCCATACATTTGCTTCATTTGGCAGAGCTCTTGATTTTGGAAAGTATTGTTGAAAGAACATTGGTAATCTAAGTTTTGTACATCTTGTGAACAGCACAATCATTTATGCAAGACAGAGAAGCTCGGGCATTGTATCACAGTAAATCGTGTTGATTCGTCCAGGATGGCGTTTAACATCTTGAGTGTTGTTGGAACTACACTTATCACACAATTATTAAGTACTCCACCACTTCTCCGATATGTGCATTATAATTAGTGGACAAGGCATACGAAGTAATGATCTCGATTACTACCTGCTGAAATCCCAAGTTTTCACCTGCTTTTGCTGTGGTGGCTTTTGAACACCTGATCCAATTTAGCTTCTGGTTATTGAAATCTGGTTATTGATATGTTCACATCGATAAACATATGATACGATGTTTATCGTATGGAATAATTATTTTGTTTGTTTGAAATAGTTATCCCCTCAGAATGTTCCCCTACAATGAACTTCTTCTGCATCAAATTGACCCGAGCTTTGCTCATATGTGTGAAGCGCAAGACTTCAGAATTTTAATAACAATTGAGGGATTAAAAGAATACCAGTAAAATTTCCTGAAAAACTTTCCTGAAATACAAAACAAACAATTAAAATCAATATACAATTTAGCTATTTCTGGGGAATAAATTGGATAGAAGAAACATGAACAAACCGTTTTTAAGAATTGCTTGATATCTGGCTGCCTTATGCCACATGGTCAAATGATTACTTGCAGAAGAATTGAAGGATCTAAGGGCAGGAATGCTGTGGTCCAAATACGTAGCTATCACTGAATGTAACAAGGAACAGCGAATCTATTCCTGATAAGAAAGCGGGCTACAAACTTATTGACTGGAGAATTGTAATTAATGTTGTGAAAGGACCAGTCTAAAAGAAAATCAATGATGTCTGGTCGCAAAGTTAGAGACAGAAAATCCTCCCAGAATTCAACTTCTGGATTCTTCAGCCGCAGAACTCCAGAAAACTACACTGCACAAGCATCGAACCCTGAGCATTTCCAAAGCCATACATATTAATTGGAATTGTAGTTGAATTCCACCATTAATTATGCAGTAACTAATTTGGGGTGTGAGGCTTAACTTTCTTTCTGAGGGGTCCTGTTTTGGCTGATGCATGCAATAAAGTTTACATAATTGTTTCAATATTTCATTGTCTGTAAGATTTCATAATACGCAGCCTAAATCAAGGTAGTTTGTAGTAATTTACATACAGCATACGTAGTTATGTGCAAAAAAGCAGTCGCAAATGGGTTTGCATATTGTGCTATCATGGGTTAACCTGCTGGCAAAATACTAAAGACACTGGAAACAAGCAAGAACAGGAAATTCTCGCGAAATTCAGCAGTTATAGAGAAAGTTTGTATTTAGGTTTGAGGAGACACTTCCTCAAGGTTTCATAAAGGTTCATTGTTTATTCATTCTGTAAAAATCTCTACCTTACCAATATTTTCGAGAAATAAAGTCAACTCTACTCACTTTCCTGTGTTATCAAGAAAAGAACTTGTAATATACGCTACATATTGGATGTATAAAGAAGCAAATACATTTCCAAGCCAGAAGTTAACTGTGTGAAACATCCGTTGACACTGTCTCCACTATGCCTTCAGATAGTACATTTGTGATTCTACTAACTGGCTAATTGAATAAAGCTTTTCCTTTTGTCTGTGCTGCTTCTTTTACCTATAACCTACAATTAGAATACTTGAGTGGTCGTCTCTTCCATCTGTGTGGTCAGATTGGCCATATCGAATCAATGCATATCCTACATAATATTCAACGCCTCTATATTTTTCCATTCAGATATTTCTATGCATTACATATTTTCAATGTACTCTCCCTCCATCTCAATTATGTATACCTAATGCTTTCTTGTTCATAATATCTATAAAGATTATATCAATCAAGCATTTGATACAGGAATTACATGCATGTTATAGAAATGCATGGTCACACATGCATAACATACCCCACCAATCTATCTGAACATGTGTTGCTGGAAAGGCACAGCAGGTCAGGCTGCATCCAAGGAGCAGGAGAATCGACGTTTCGGGCATGAACCCTTCTTCAGGAACGCATTTTCAGCTCTGATCTCCAGCATCTGCAGTCCTCACTTTCTCCCACCAATCTATCTCCAATTAAACATGGTCAAAAATAACAGGAGAATAGACAACGCAATATGCAGTCCTATAAAGAACTGCCTGTACATAAACACTTATTCACATCCCAAGATTGGCCAATTCATTATCATATTTGCAAGCTAGTTACCCCAATATATCTAATAAAATTATTTTGTGGACATTTAATGTATTTTAAATTTATATAAATCAAAATGGTTTAAAAACCTGCGTATCCTGGGAATCTTGCCAGATATGATTTATCTTCTTCATTTCGCCTTTCTGTCTAATCTCTGACAGCTTTCCAACGTGTATTGCCAACTTCCAAAGCAAACGTCAATTCTGTCAGCCACAAATTATATTTACTTGCTGCAAAATAACTGTAGGCCCAGCCTACGTTAGTTTTCTGAATCATAGATGGATATTTTATTGTTGTATGGCAAAAAAATCATCATTCCATTTTCAGTTTTGTTTCCAGATGCACGAAGATACACTGGTCACTTTTCATCGCAGCATTATGCAATACCTCTCAACTTGGAAAGATTCGATACTTCTACATTTCGTGTCAAATTGAAAATCCTCACATGCACCTATTTTGTGTGTGTGTCTGTCTATTCGGTATTTTTCATGCTCTTTCATTCGTTCTTGCTTTCCTAACTGTGTTTGTAATTTCAGCGATTTCGGCTAGAATATGCACATAAATCATGCAAGATTCATAGTGCACAACTGAGAAGATACTTATGTTGCATTGAATATTTCACAGATTTACTTGAACAAAACCTGACCTCTAAGTGTTATATAATAAGCTAACATCGCACAATATATGATGCCCCAGTTGATAAATCAATTAGTGGATTCTCTCGAGCACAAACCCAGTCAGGATACAGTTTGGAATGTCAAAGTTCAGCACTGTCTCAGATTTGCGTCTTCAACAACTTCAAATTGTTGTTCCAGTGATTTCTCCATCAAGTAAAACTGTTGCTCAAAGATGATGAATCAAGTGCGCATTCTACTGGATATTGCCAAACACGGTCAAATAACGTTTTGCTGCAGATCACGCAGAGTCATGGCTGGCCCTGTCGCCGTCACGTTTACTGCTTGTAAGTGTTCAGTATGCCTCAGATTACCCGAAAAGTATATTTCATGCCAAACGTTTGAACAACAGTGCAAGGTAGCAGTTCACGCTGTGACAATACATAATGTTTGCCACAGCAAGTTCCTGCTGGGAAGGGAAAAATGATGCTTTGGCATCACACAAATGATTTAGATGGTGTAAAATTTCAGTGCTGTTGTGATTCTGGATCTAGAAGATATACATCTCATAAACAAGCATACAGTATGAAGCAGCGTATCTTTTCAAATGTTCGCAATGGACAACATAGACAGTAATGTGCTCTCACCATGCCTACTTCAACTCAACAAAAAGATTACTGTGCCATTTGCAGGCTCCACCTCTCTGAATAACACCTTAAGTAATGAGTTAGTGGGCCCATTTTATGAAATGAAACAAAGGCTGATAGTTCCTGTTTCAACTCAGCAAAAGTATTATTGCACCTTTTGCAATCTAACTTTTCAGAATAATACCTTCACAACCAGAGTTAACCAGCCAGTCTTATGAAATTAAGCAAAATTTGATAGTGTACTGTCAATCACCATTAACAATTGTGTTTTTTTTTCCAAAGGCAGCACCTCCACCAATCACAGTCACTTGGCAACAGTATAGTACTATTATAGAGAAAGCATTGTGATTTTCCCATTGACAGGGTACTCTGGTGAACTATCCTGTGCAGTGCAAGACCAGACGTTTTGACAAGTGCATGTGTTTATCAGCATTACAGATCTTCTATGCAAGTAATGCAGATGCATGTTCATTATAAATCGAATTATGAAATCTATCAGACCTGATAGATTGACCATCTGTTAGAATGATTAAGCATTAATTGTTCTTTTATGGTCTGTGTTTAATTCTCATTAATAAACATTTTTAAAAAATGAAAATGTTATAACGTTTAATTCATTGAGTGAATTGCATATTTAACAGAATTGAATTTTTGTTCAAATTGTCTCCAATTAAACAGATCTTGGTTGATATGTGATGCTAATTAGTCAATTATTGAGTGATGATTGTTTCCTTTTACTGCTATGAAGAACACAGTACATAAAGGTTCACTTGAATACATGCAAGCTCAAACTGTACACTCCAATTATGTTTCCAACAGCTTCGTTTTTAAAGAACCAACACGTCTAAATATTATGGCAGTTCTGTGAATTTGTTGTTATGTTTCTGTGCATTGGGAAACTGCCATGATGAGTTCAAATAAAATTATGTTAAGGAATGATATGTTCTTCTTTTCAATTCGAAACAGATGTTCCAAAGCTGGATTGTGACACTGGCCAAACAAGGAAACGTCAAATTGTGCGTTACAATCAAAACACGGGCGTCAGAACTGCCAGTTGAGGCGAAGTGATATTTTATTTAAAAAGAAAGAAGTATGTTATAAGAAAGAGGCATGGCTTAGAAATAAATTGTGTGTTGCTTCGCAATGCCTCTATCTCAGACAATATTATTTTAACAAAATTATTTATTTATTGTTTTTTTTCAATCTGTCGTTTGTTGGGTTCTTCTATATTCATATCTGTTTGTAATACTTGGTTAGGAGCACGTTGATTCATTGAAACCTAATAGAGGTAGTTTGGATTAACACTCACAACTCAATAATATTGTGCTTTATGGGTTTCAATATCAGTCATTGTAACTAGGATCAATGCAACCAACTATGAACTTATTGTGAGCAAATCACATCATACACATTACTTTGCATTAATGCATAATGTCAAGTGGATGTAGATTTGCTCGCTGAGCTGGAAGGTTTCAGAAGTTTCATCACTATACTAGGTAACATCTTCACTGAGCCTCCGAATGAAGCACTGGTGGTGTAGCCCGCTTTCTGTTTATATGTTTGAATTTTCTCGGATTGGTGATTTCATTTCCTGTTCTTTTCTCAGGGGGAGGTAAATGGGATCCAAGTCAGTGCGTCCGTTGACAGTTGAAATCCATGTTTCTAGGAATTCTTGTGCGTTTCTCTGTTTGGCTTGTCCTAGGAGGGATGTGTTATCCCAATCGAAATGGTACCTTTCCTCATCCGTATATAATGATAATAGTGAGCATGGGTCATGTTGTTTTCTGGTTTGTTGATGTTCATGCATTATGGTATGTAGTTTTCTGCCTGTTTATCTAACGTAGTGTTTGTTACAGTTCTTGCACGGTATTTTGCAAATCACATTAGTTTTGCTTGTTGTCTGTATAGTGTCTTTCAAGTTCATTAGCTGCTGGTTTAGTGTGTTTTCCAGTTTGTGGGCCACCATAATGCCAAGTGGCGTGAGTAGTCTGGCAGTCATTTCCGAGATGTCCTTGATGTAGGGGAAAGTGTTTCTGATTTCTGGCCATTCTTTGTCTGCTTGTTTGAGTTTGTTGCTCAGTAATGGACGGACTGTGTTCACTGGGTATCCATTCTTTTTGAATACACTGTATAGGTGATTTTCCTCTGCCCTGCGTAGTTCCTCTGTGCTGCAGTATGTGGTGGCTCATTTAAATATTGTTCTAATGCAGCTTCGTTTGTGGATGTTGGGATGATTGCATCTGTAGTTCAATATTTTCTCCGTACGTGTTGTTGTCCTGTTGACACTGATTTGAAGTTCCCTTTGGCTGTTTGCTCTACTGCGACATCAAGGAATGGTGATATATTGTTGTTTTCCTACTCTTTGGTGACGTTTATGCCGGTAAGTGTATAATTGATGGTATTGCAGGTTTCCTCTAATTAGTTTCCTTTTGTGATTACAAAAGTTTCAACCATGTAGCAGACCCAAAGTTTGGGTTTTATGGTTGACAAAAATGTGTTTTCGAGTCTCTGCATTACCGCCTCTGCAAAGAACCCTGATATCGGAAATCCCATGGCTGATACATTGGTTTGTCTGTAAGTTTTGTTGTTGAAGGTGAATTGGGTGGTAAGGCATAGGTCCACTATTTTGACGAGTGATGCACTTTTACACGAAGGTGAGGAAAGAACGGGATTGCTTCCACGTTGCCTTGGCTTAGATAGAGGCATTCATTGGTGGGAAAGAAAACGCACTCAGATGAATTAAATAACAAAAGCCTCGCTTGCTTAGATTTAATGGAATGTATTAATGAATATATATGTAGTAATATCCTAATAACTTGAGACTAGACGTTTTAGAAATGAACCATCTATGTATATTTGTGGTTCATAGTTACTTTTAAAGGGTGAGGTTTACAGATTTTGCCTTTGCCAAGAGTGAATTTTTGGAATATTACTATATTGGAATAATTGTGCGCTTGTAGTTAAATAATCCACTTGAGTTGTTTTTCTATTTCGTCTTTCTTTTGCTTGTATTTTAACTTTTGTATACGAATAAAGTGCATTTTGCTTCAAGCCTGCCAGCTTCACCACGCAAATTACATTCAGAAGACAACACCTCGCATTAGCTTTTCAGAATAAGAAAATGTTGAGATCCAATCTATCTTCTGAATATAGTTTAAGGGAGTTTGGTCTTGTCCATAATATCATTACACACAGAGAGGTGGAGTTTTTTTCTCTCCCACTGCAAATATCTCTACTCCTACCCCTATTTCACAGATGGTTGTACAACATATTGATTCCACTTGGTGTCCGAACGAGTTTGGGGAATGCTTCTAATAACCGTTGTCCCTAAAATGTCAATGGATGGAACTATTTGTCGAGACAATGACAAAACAGGAGGGAGATTGGTGAACTCCTGAGTACGATTAAGTAAGGCTCGGCCATATTCGGTTGGCCACATGGAGCAGTTAGAGGAAGAAACAACAGGCATTATCTCTTTTTGCAAAGTAACTTTGTAATTCGTAAAGGAAAATTCACAGTGGGCGTTGAGTGCACAGTACAACATGATGATTTAAAAGCTTCGCCACCTAAACTTTCTTCAAAGGTTTCACGACTGCTGAAATTGGCATGTCATTAAAACTGTTAAATAGAGGTAATTTCACTATTAAGTCATGTTTCATCAGCGCAAGTTGGCTGTGTCATGATTGACAAATTGTGCACATTGTTTGGATAATGTGAACTTCCTACTGAACGGGCATAGCGATTTTCTATTAGCAATCATCTAATGCTTGATTTTCTGTGGTGGTTTTCCATAACTGGATCATGAAAAGTACGTGTTTGCAGTGATAGTTGTGTTCCACTGCAACCTTGAGCTATCGGAAATCAGTTGTGTTCTTATGGCTTTAAAGGCTTGTTTTTTGGTAATCCAACAGCTGGAGACGGAGATGAAACATTTTCTGCTTTGGGAGAAAAAGAGAATATCGAATAATGAAGGCGATTAATACAGAGAAAATAAAAAAGACGAAGAAGCATGTTAGCTAAAGAAAAACATCTATTAATGAAATGCCCTAATTTTGTGGAGAGCGCTACAACAGCTACGGAAAACCAGAATATTCAGTTAGTTTAGAAAAAAGTAAAAAGAAAACGAATATGTCAGAAGAAATCGGCACACTCAACAGTATGACTAAACAAATAGCCTGAACAGAAACGAGTCATAGAGTCATAGAGATATACAGCATGGAAACAAAGCCTTTTGTCCAACCCGTCCATGCCGACCAAATACCCCAACCCAATCCAGTCCCACCTGCTAGCACCCGGCCCATACACCTCCAAACCCTTCTTATTCATATACCCATCCAAATGTCTCTTAAATGTTGCAATTGTACCAGCCTCCACCACATCCTCTGGCAGCTTATTCCATACACCTATCAAATTCTGAATGAAAACGTTACCCCTTTGGTCTTTTTCATATCTTCCCCTCTCACCCTAACCCTATACCCTCTAGTTCTGGAATCCCCGACCCCAGGAAAAAGACTTTGCCTATTTATCCGATCCATGTGGGCGGCACAATGGCACAGTGGTTAGCACTGCTGCCTCGCAGTGCCTGAGACCCGGGTTCAATTCCCGACTCAGGCGACTGACTGTGTGGAGTTTGCACGTTCTCCCCGTGTCTGTGTGGGTTTCCGCTGGGTGCTCCGGTTTCCTCCCACAGTCCAAAGATGTGCGGGTCAGGTGAATTGGCCATGCTAAATTGCCCATAGTGTTAGGTAGGGGTAAATATAGGGTCTGGGTGGGTTGCGCATCAGTGTGGACTTGTTGGGCCGAAGGGCCTGTTTCCACACTGTAAGTAATCTAATCTAATGCCCCTCATAATTTTATAAAGCTCTATAAGGTCACCCTCAGCCTCCGACGCTCCAGAGAAAACAGCGCCAGCCTGTTCAGCTTCTCCCTGTAGCTTAGATCCTCCAACCCTGACAACATCCATGTAAATCTTTTTGGAACCCCTCCAAGTTTCACAACATCTTTCCCATAGGAAGGAGGCCAGAAGTGCACGCAATATTCCAACAGTGGCCTAACCAATGTCCTGTACAGCCACAACATGACCTCCCAACTCCTGTACTCAATAATCTGACCAATAAAGGAAAGCAGACCAAACGTCTTCTTCACTATCCTATCTCCCTGCGACTCCACATTCAAGGGGATATGAACCTGCACTCCAAGATCTCCCTCCCAAGCAACACTCCCTCGAACCTTACCATTAAGTGTATAAGTCCAGCTAAGATTTACTTTCCCGAAATGCAGCGCCTCACATTTATCTGAATTAAACTCCACCTGCCACCTCTCATCCGTTGGCCCATCTGGTCCACATCCTGTTGTAATCTGTGGTAACCCTCTTCGATGTCCACAGTACCTCCAATTTTGGTGTCATCTGCAAACTTACTAACTGTACCTCTTATGCTCGTACCCAAATCATTTTTGTAAATGACAAAAATTAGAGGGTCCTGCACCGATCCTTGTGGCAGTCCACTGGTCACAAGCCTCCAGTTTGAAAAACAACCCTCCACCACCACCACCCTCTGTCTTCCATCTTTGAGCCAGTTCTGTACCCAAATGGCTAGTTCTCCCTGTATTCCATGACATCAAAGCATGCTAATCAGTCTCGCAAGGGGAACCTTTTCGAATGCCTTACTGAAGTCCATAGAGATCACTTCTACTGCTATGCCCTCGTCAATCATCTTTGTTACTTATTCAAAAAACTCAAGCAGCACAAGGCCTGTACGACAATTTAGAAATGAACAAAGCGTCTGTTTAAGCAAGGCTGAGTGAGAGAGAGAGATGCTCTGGCTTGCAGATAGCTTTTGTGTGTGTCTGCATGACGGAGAGAAGCTCTAGCTTTCAGAAAGTCTTTCTGTGTTTATGTGTGTGTGAGAGAGAGAGTGAATGAGAGAGAGAGAGAGAGAGAGAGAGAGACTATATTGATTTACCATTGTGATCTGCTTTGTGTGCACAATTTATTGTTTGTGGGCAAATGTTTGTGTTTTGTTCCCCGAAGCTCGAAATCAGTGGTGTTTTGACTTTATTTTGCTCTGTAAGATTTAAAGATGTTTTAAGCAGGTTATTTAAGGAACTGTCAGTGATTAGTGCATTCTACAGATGCGGTCTTAGAATGCTTTAGACAGAACGAATGAAAATAACTTGTTTTTGTTCATTAGTTGAAACAAGGGAGGCTTAGGGATTGCTAGTTTTATAAGGGAGGGATAATTGCTAGTTGTAGAGTTGGGAATATTTATAATAGGCGCTACCAGGCTTGTATGACGTGAGGGGGCGAATTGTGAGACCAGAGGTAATAGACTAGATGAACTGAAATATATGTCAGGATGGATAAAGAGACTGCAGTTGGAATATTGAGAAAGAAATTTCTTGTAGTAAGACACAATTTAGTTTAAAATTCTGGAAAATAGGAAAGAATAACTAAGAACGTATTAATTGCATGATCAAAAGAGGGTACTTCTGATATACATACGTGTGCTGAATGGAAGTGTTAATTAAGAATTACAGACTTAAGGATACATTTTTAAAAAGAGAGAATACTGAAGAAGGCACAGGAGGTAGAAATTGTACGGCTGTTTGGAATTGGAGGGGAGGATAGTGAAAATCCTTTCAAGCACCAGTTACGACCGGGGGTGCCAGAGAGCAGAAGGAGCAGCTTTTGGAAACAAAGATTTTGGAAGAGAACATCTCAGTGTGTTTAGAGCAGAGCAAATAGCCTTTGGAAATGAATGCTCAATAAGGGAAAATACTATGGAAACACGGATATTGATTTTGGGAAAGCCTCCACAGCCCCTCACCAACTCCAGTGAAGAGAATATCACACGCAGTCCTGTAATAAGGGGTACAGTAATACGGGGTATAGATGCGAAATTGGATTGGAAAGTAGCTGACCTGGAGCAGAATGTGTCAAAAATGCAACAAGAGTCAGGACAGGTGAGGGGTCAAACTGAATTAGCAGCTTTACAACAGGAAAAGTAGATTGCAAGGTGAGATTCAGACATTACGCATGTTAAATGAACAAATTGACTGTGAGGCATATCTAAATTATTCCAGGAATGTTGTGCAGAAACAGGTAGAGTGTGATGGTGGGAGGGGGCAGAGGAGGCAGTAACACAGAAAGGAAGATGAGAGGAAGTACAATAGGTTAAAATTAGAATTTGATGAGGAATCAGAACCTACCAATTTCAATGAGGGAAATATGCTTCCAAAGTGGAAGACGCTGCCATTGTTTATAGGGGGGGGAGACAGCTGCAATGCATTCCTTGGGGAAATGAGAGTCTGGAAAGGCTGAGGAATGTGTTCCCAGTTTATATGTTGGAGCTGAAAAGTGGATTCGAGCTCTTGACGACGAAATCAGGAGACATTTGTTGTCTGTGGGAAATTTGAAGACACTACCAATACAGGTGGTGGGACTGCTTAAATTTACAGAGATAATAGACTGAGCCCGCTTGAAGAATGCTGTGGACAATCCGATGATTGGTGGTGCTGGGTTTGATCGAGTTCAAGAAAGGCTTTGTATGCTCTTAGACTGTTACACACTTAGGTCGACCCTGGAGCTTTGACAGAGGATCCATTGGAAGATATTGAAAACTCAGCAGCCTAATTGGAAAACTGATTGAAAAAGTGGAGGCTTGATACAAAACAAGTTGTGGAAAGTAGTCAATTGCTAACCGAAATGTTTCGGACTGCTATTAGGCTCATAGAGTCATAGAGATGTACAACACAGAAAGGGACCCTTCAGTCCAACGCTTCGATGCCAATCAGATATCCCAACCCAATCTAGTCCCACCTGCTAGCACCTGGCCCATATCCCTCCAAACCTTTCCTATTCATATCCACATCCAAATATCTTTTAAATGTTGCAATTGGACCAGCCTCCACCACTTCCTCTGGCAGCTCATTCCATGTATGTACCACCCTCTGCGTGAAAAAAATGCCCATCAGGTCTCTTTTATATTTTCCCCTCTCACCATAAACCTTTCCCCTCCAGTTCTGGACTGCCTGACCCCAGGGAAAAGACTTTGCCTATTTAGCCTATCCATGAACCTCATGATTTTGTAAACCCCTATAATATCACTCCTCAGCCTACAACGCTCTAGGGAAAACAACCCCAGCCTGTTCAGCCTCTTCTTATAGCTCAAATCTCCCAACCCTGGTAACATCTTTGTAAATCTTTTCTGAACCATTTCACGCTTCACAAAATCCTTCAGATGAGAAGAAGACCAGAATTGCACGCAAAATTCCAACAGTGGCAAAACTAATGTCCTGTGTTTGGGAACATGACCTCCAAAATCCTGTATTCAATATGCTGGACAATAAAGGAAGACATCCCAAACGCATTCTTCATTATTATATCTACCTGCAACTCTACTTTCAAGGAGCTATGAATCTGCACTCCAAGGTTTCTTTGTTCAACAACACGCTGTAGGACCTTACTATTACGTGTATGAGTCCTGCTAAAATTTGCTTTCCCAAAATGCAGCACCTCGGAGTTATCTGAATTAAACTCCATCTGCCAATTCTCAGCCCCTTGGTTAATCTGATCGAGATCCCGTTGTAATCTGAGGTAACCATTTTCGCTGTCCACTATTGCTCCGGTTTTGGTGTCTGCTGCAAACTTACTAATTGTACCTATAAGCTCACATCAAATCATTGATATAAATGACGAAAAGAAGCACCGATCCTTGTGGCACTCCACTAGACATAGGCCTCGAATGCCCCTCAAGTGACATCCAACCTAGGGTAGGTAGTGGGTCTAATGTCCATGGGTCGCCCGGAATTCAGAGATGTATAGTCTATGTGATGGAAGAATACTGGAAATACAAAAAGAAGCTGGCTGAAAGCTGGAGAACGTTCGAAGAAAGTTGACACAAATGCAACTCGGCAAACTAAAAAGACAGAGTGTAACCTTGGGTGATTGTCTGTGTGGAGTTTGTACATTCTCCCTGTGTCTGAGTGGGTTTCCTCCTGGTGCTCCGGTTTCCTCCCACAGTACAACAATGAGCAGGTTAGGTGAATTGGCCATTTTAAATTGCCCACAGTGTTAGGTGCAGGAGTCAGAGGCAAGTGGGTCTGGGTGTGGACTTGTAGAGCCGAAGGGCCTGTTTCGACACTGTAGGGAATCTAATCTAATCTCGAAAACCAAATTGATGTTTCCAGTGACTATGGGTTTGATTGGTTCTAATGAAATGAATGTCATGCCAGTCCAGGGAGAACCGTCCACCACCATCTGACAAGGGCCAGACAACCTCATGTCGATAATAACTGTTTTTGGAGGAACTTTTCCACAGATACCATGCCAAAGGGAATATATAATTAACTAAAAGCTTAGCCGAACTGGGGTCTCCAAGGAGAGGCACAAAGAGGTCGGGGCGGGTGGGGGTGGGGGCGGAGTGGGGGGAACCAATAAAAGGTTTGTGAGAAGTCAAATTCAGAGAAGATCAGGAATAATGTTTTGGGGGTGTTATCAACCAGGCCACTTGAGGAGAGATTGCCCATATATACTCCGGCCTTCCTGGTCCCAGGGTGGACCTATCAGTTGGAAACATCCAGCTGTCCGCCACAAATCCCTACTGGCCCGATGATACTTGTAAATCCGTACAAGATAGGTTAGGGGTGCCCAGAGAACCCAAGTGGGAAGGGTTATACTTATGATGTCACAGGAGGCGAACAGGAACCTATTTTACAGGTTAGTGAGAAAGAACGATTGATGCCTAGATCATAGGTACTGGAGTAGGTAAACTTGTACAACCGCAGTATGCCTCCTACCGTCCCATGTCGCGTAAGTTTACGAGGACTGTAGGGTTCCCAGGAAAACCACAACTGACAAAGTTTAAAGCTCCAATCAGTTTTTGAATGCATAGTAAAATAGTTGCTTTGCCTTTATTAGTCTCTGAGGAGACGCCGATTAATTTGTTCAATCTGGATGCTTTATTGAACTACGGAAGCAACCACCCCAACACACACAAAAGAAGTTGCATCAAGACATTATTCAAAAGAGACACAACACACTGCAGTACACCAGAACTGCATAAAGAGGAAGAAGAACACCTATACAATGTATTCGCCAAAAACGGATACCAGCGCAATTTCATCAACAGATGCCTAAGGGAAAGACAATGGAACAAGGACATGCCACAACCCAAAGTACTAGCCACACTACCATGCATCAAGAGCATTTCCGAACTGACCGCCAGACTACTGCGACCGCTAGGACTCATAACAGCACACAAACCAACAGCTATTCTCAGACAACAACTCACCAGAACGAAGGACCCGATACCCAGCATAAGCAAAACCAATGTAGTATACAAAATCCCATGCAACGACTGCACAAAACACTACACAGGACAAACAGGAAGACAGCTAACGATCCGCATCCATGAACAACAACTAGCCACGAAATGACACGACCAGCTATCCTTAGTAGCCACACATGCAGATGACAAGCAACATGAATTCAACTGGGACAACACGACTATTATAGGACAAGCCAAACAGAGAACAGCCAGGGAATTCCTAGAGGCATGGCACTCATCCACAGAATCAATCAATAAGCACATCGATCTGGACCCAATATACCGGCCACTGCAACGAACAGCTGGAACTGACAACCGGAAGCGTCAGATTCAAACCACTACAAAAGCCAGAGGAAAGATCACAGAAGCGCTTCACAGGAGGCTACCAAGCACTGAGGATGTCACCTAGACAGGGGACGAAACTCTGCAACACAAATTCCCAGCTTGGCGAACAGAACCACAACAACGCTCAACTGAGCTACGAATCTTCTAACAAACTTTGAATGCTTTATTGACGTTAGAACTGGAATTGGAATGTACTCAAAAGGGATTTAGTGCACATGGAGCGAAGTCTCAGTTGGTGTTGCAGAAAGCTAGGAAAGTCAGTGTATACTGGATCGGTGACATAGATGGTTATATTTGGAAAATTTGGGAAAAATGGAGGAAAAATGCTTTAGCTTTACTGCCTTCAGCTAAGCCACTCTAGTCTGAGTGGCATTGTACAGTGATTTTGACGAGATTCTGAGTAAAGTCTAAGGAGAGCAGTGGCACTGTGAGGTTGTCGTCCGCAGCATTTGAAGACTGCAGCTATCGTGATAAAGAAGCAAAAGGGTTTCCGGAGAATCAATGACCTTTTTGAAATGGGTATATATCCACAAAATACTTCTGCCCTAGGTGCCTACCTTTCTTATCTTTCCTGGAGTTAACCCTTCTATGTGACTGTATCTGAGATTTACCCCCTTCCTATAACTGCCACCAATCAATACTGTTGCTGTTACAAATTCCTCATTCCTTCTAACTGTCTCTCCAATTGATCCATTCGATCTGATAAGATTTTCAGCCAACAGCATTTATGGCAGATATAATCTGCAGTAAACCTTAAACTCTCTTTAAACTCCCACATCTGACAAGAAGTATATGTCACTCTATTTAAGGCCATTTTTGCTACTTCATAATTTACAGACCCAGAAATTAAATATGGCTTATATTTTAAGTCTAATCAAGAGACATTTCTCCAAAAACATATCATCAAGAAAGAACCCACTCTACTCACTACTGCAGATGCTCTGTTGGCCACACTTAAAACAACGATTAATTTATCTGATTCTGGGCTGGAAACTTCGCCCAACAGTTCCTTTAAGATCAGTTGTGAATTTCACTGTTTGTTAATTTTTCCCAGATGCACTCTGATGTCCAACGAGACATGAATTCAAACAGCAAAGGCAGTAACTGTGCAGGTTCTCTATCTAACTCTCTCTCTATCTATCTATCTATCCATTTATCTCTGTCTCTCTCTCTCTCTCTCTCTCTCTCTCTCTCTCTCTCTCTCTCTCTCTCTCTCTCTTCTGCAATGAACTTACCATGTACTTCCAATGCCTGTTCTTCTCCCTTTTAAAACTGTTGTTGTTTTGAATTTCTTTCCAATGTTCAAAAACAATGCTGCATCATATGAAACAGGAATTGCTGCTCCTGGAATTCGAGAAAGTCACTTCCAGCACCTAAAATACCTTCAAAAAAAAGAGCAGGTGTCACAGCCAATATTTTTTCCCGTCGTCCATCTTGGATTACCCAGAATCATGGGAGGATGGAGGCCCCTGACATGTATTGTGTGTGTGTTTGGATTGTACAGAGTTTTTTGGGTATTTTTTCCTGTTCCAGTTATTGTGGGGAGGGCATTTGGTCTATGCCTCCAGGTACACAGGCAGAATACTTTCAGGCTCTGGAAATTATTATTGCCCGCTTTTGGGGCTCTGTCGGTCGATTTGGTATTTGTGCTTCCTGCCTGCTTGCATTCTTTCTCTGTGTGAGACCTGTTGGTCTCAAAGTGAGGAATATATAGAAGTTATTCCAGCATTTATGCAGTTAACTTAGTGTTGCAATGTATGCACATGATCATGTTACAGGGCGCCAGTGACAGATAATGGCAATGTATTGTGATAGCCTATCTAAATCACTGGTAGATGAGCTAATGCTGAAGGTTATGATGATGTAAGGAGATAGGTTAAGTGTGATGGAGGGAACCAGTGTCGCAGGCGATCATTAATTTAGAAAGACAAAGCATGCCAGCATGATTAGCCATGCTAATGTTATCTGATATGCCCGGGACCAATAAATTGACTAAACTGAAGAAGAACAAAGAGCTTGTGGGCAGTCAGGGAAGTCATTTTGCTGGCTCCTACAGTTTTGCTTTTGCCAGTTTAAAGTTTAAGTTTGTGAAGGATTTTCTGCATCTCTTGGTAGTTTTATTGCAGAACATTGAATGATTCTTCCACAACAATATACCACCAGGCACGATATTCCCCTCCAACCCCTTGTCAGTGTTCCATGTTAAAGTACGTGATCCACTCCTTCTCCACTCCCAATACTTCCTGATGGACCCATGGCAACTTCCCATGCAACACTTAGCTGTTTACCTCGAATTTCCTCACTGTGTAAAGTCCTGGAATCACCTTCCAGATGAAGATGTGATTTACCTGAACTCCATTCAATCTCGTCGACTGTATTTGCTTGATACAATGCCATCGTTACCAAGCTGGGAAACACAGACTGTGTCACTCTTTCAGGGCACGGCTACATTTTGTCTGGAAAGATGACCTCAAGATTGCAGTTGTTTTCAAATTCAACACACATACCTATTCCCATGTTAACGTTTCTGTCTTTGGCCTGCTGGATTGCTCTAGCCAGACTGAGTAAAAGGGGGACGAGCAACATATCATCACTTATTTGAGTAATGTACGCCACTAAGAACTGAGTCTTAAGTTTAATTATTTCAAAGCATGAGAGTCTGTTATGAAATGGATTGTTTACAGCTGAGTAAAATAATTTACACAATTCATATTCTACAGTGTCTCCTTTCTGATTTCTTTTTTATCCCCGGGACCACATTTCCTCCAGTTTATCGTTGCCTTGTGGGGGAGCATCCAAAATGTGGATATATTCTATGTATTCTCAATGATGTCATTTTGAATTTCTTTTCTGTATGAAGGAAAAAGAAATGATAAATTTTACAATGCAAACTACAACGAGTTTTTGAGTTGAAAATATGTATTTGGAGTTTCGTTATTCTTTATTGCTTTATGGGACGTGGCCATCATGTGATTGACCACTTGTAAATATCATATAAATGTAGGTCTTGCAATTCCAGTTCAGATTCCCGTACATCAGATGCAGCATTCCAGAATGTCTGGTTACACAGTCAGTTCAGCAGTTCAGTAATAAAATTTCACAAATCCATAACTGTGTTCAAACGAATACAATACCTCACAAAATTAGTTTTGGATCCCACACGCAAGGAAGCAAAAACTAAGCCAAAAAAGCTTCAGAAACTGGAAAACTGAAAACAAAATAATTGCTGGAAAATCACAGCATATCTAGCAAGACCACTGGAATAAATCAGCATAAAAGTTTCTGGGTGACTCTTCTTCACAACTTCAGAACGGAAGAAAGGTCACAGGCCCCGAAGAATGAACTGTAATTGCTTTCCAGACATGTTTCCAGCCACATAATTTAACTGAAAAGCAATGTGAAAATCTGATCACACATTTTGTTCAACACGTTCACAGTTTGTTGGACTTGTTGAAGTGGCCAACACTTATTATCCCTACCTACTTTTCAGATTATAATAATATCTTCTTGCCCGGTTGGAATATATTTTGTTTCAATTACATACATAGTGATGCTACAAAGAAACAAAGATACAAAAAAAAATTTACAGCCCAGGAGCAGGCCCTTTGGTCCTCCAAGCCTGAGCCAATCCAAATCTACTCGCTAAAACTGTCACTCAATTCCTAAGTATCTGTTCCCATTTGTTCCCCACCTACTCATGCATCTGTCCAATCGCATCTTAAATGAATCTACCGTGCTGGCCTGTATTACCTCTGCTGGTCATGCGTTCCAGACACAGACCACTCTCTGTGTGAAGTACTTGCCGCGTGTATCCCCCTTAAACTTTTCACCTCTCAATTTGAAAGCGTGACCTCTCGTTATGGAATCCTTCGACTTTGTAAAAAGATTGTTTCTATCTACCTGTCTATACCCTTCATGATTTTGTAGACCTAAATCAGGTCCCACACCAATGTCCTTCTTATAATGAAAACAAACCTCACCTACTCAACCTCTCTTCATAGCAAGCACCATCCATACCAGGCAATATCCTCGTAAAACTTCTCTGCACCCTCTCCAAAGCTTCCACATCCTTTTGGTAATGTGGTGACCAGAAGTTTTTGCAGTATTCTAAATACGGCTGAACCAACGTCGTGTACAATTTTAACATGCCATGCCAGCTCTTATACTCAATACCCGGTCCAATGAAGGCAAGCATACTATGTGTCTTCTTGACATCGCTATGCAAGTGTGCAGAAAACGTCAGGATACAATGGCCCTGCACTCCCAAATATCTCTGTTCATCAACTTTTGCCAAGGCTTTTCTGTTTATTGTGTAATTAGCTCTAGAATTAGGAATCCCAAAATGCATCACCTCACATCAGCCTGGATTGAACTCCATCTTCCATTACTCTGCCCAACTCTTCAATCTATATATATTCTCCTGTATTCTTTTACAGTCCCTTATGCTTTCCTGTACTCCACCAATCTTCGTGTCATCTGCAAACGTGCTGATCATAACAGCAGCGCTGTCTTCCAGATTATTTATGTGTATCAAAAACAAAACTGGCCACAGCACTGATCCCTGTGGATCACATTTGTCACCTTTCTCCACTTCGAGAAACTCTCTTCAACTACTACTCTCTGTCTCCTGTTGCTCAATGAGTCTTTTATCCACCTAGCTAGAACATCCTGCACACCATGTGACTTCACTTTCTCCATTAGTTTACCATTGGGAACTTTATCAAACACCTTACTGGAATCCATGTACAAGGTGGGAGATGTTCCCACGCCTAATAGTGGTATCTATGTCCACGATCTGACACATAATGCAACACATTATCAGTGAGGGTGAGCACCTCACCAAGACCTTCGCCACACCTCCACTACTTGCCATTAAACAACCGCCAAACCTCAAGCAGATCATTGTTGCAAACTGCTCGGCTCTCAGGGCAACTCCATATAACCCTGTCACGGTGGACGCTGCAAGACGTGTCAGATTGTGGACATAGATACCACCATTATGCGTGGGAACACCTCCCACCTTCTACATGGCAGGTACTCATGACTCAGCCAACGTTGTCTATCTTATACGTTGCAGGCAAGGATGCCCGGAGGCATGGTACATTGGGGAAACCAAGCAAAGGCTACGACAATGGATGGATGGGCACCGCACAACAATCAACACACAGGAGGGTCCCCTCCCAGTTGGGGAACACTTCAGTGGTCCAGGACATTCAGCGTCGGACCTTCGGATGACCATCCTCCAACGTGGACTTCGGGGCAGGCAGCAGAGAAAAGTGGCCGAGCAGAGGCTGATAGCTAATTTCGGTACCCATAGGGAGGACCTCATCCGGGACCTTGGGTTCATGTCACATTACAGATGATCACCATTGCACTGCACACACACACAGATATTCCTGCACACACACACTCTCACATACACACGGACACAGGTACACACAGACGCGCATACAGACACCCATACACACCCTTATAGACACACACTCCCACACTCACATATGCACCCCCTCACAGCCTTAAGACACTCTGCACTCACTACATACACACACACTTTCTCACACTCACAACCCCCAACCCAAACAGACACACACACACACAGAGACAGACAAAGACCCACATATATTTTGTGGGGTGAATTTGTACTTGCAGAGTTACATTGCACTTTGCTCAAAAACTGCATACATTCATGTAGAACTCGGAGCTCAAAAACTGCATGAATTTATGTAAAACTCTGTTATCTCACTTTTTAGATTAGAATCAATCTAAACATCAGGTCATAGACAGATAACACAAGAGGCTAACACCTTCAACATATTGTCTCGATATCACCATTGTTAATAGTGAACCCGAGACTGCAACTTTTTAAAAAAGGGTTTTGTGATTTACACATGAAAGAGGTGAAACTATCACTGTATTCTAACAGATGAAAGGCTTAACAGACAATCAATTTTTTCAATGTATAATTTCAGTTACATCACACTGCAAATTTTTGCTATAAATTCTGTGTTACGATTGAGCCCTCCACAATCACCTGGTGAAGGAGCGTCGCTCCGAAAGCTAGTGTGCTTCCAATTAAACCTGTTGGGCTATAACCTGGTGTTGTGTGATTTTTTTAACTATTAAGTTGGTAAGGCACGTTCTCCCCCAACAAAACCATGTTGCCTATCACGGATAAGCCCATTCTTTTCAAAATATAATTAGATCATATCCCTCAATAAGTTCTCCAGCAACTTTCCTACCACTGACGTCAGGTTCACTGGTCTGTAGTTATCCAGAATATCCTTAATATCTTTCGTGTACAGGGGGACAACATGAGCAACCCTCTGTTCTCCGGCATCTGTATTTAAGGATGTCACAAAGATATCTGTCAGGGCCCTAGCTATTTCCTCCCTTGCCTCCCTCAACAACCTGGGATAAATCCCATCCGGTCCAAGAGATTTTTCATGAAGCAAAAGCCATTGGTATCAAAATCTCTCTGACTTTCTTTCAAGCGGCTCTGATCAGAATTCATCACCATCCCCCACGATGACGCCGGTTTGTGTAGAAAGCAGTCATTAAGAAGAATAATTGACATCAAATTGGATCCTAATGCGAATTAGCAAATCATACCGCTTAACAACATGGAATATTTTCATTTAGAAACAATTATTGTAACCAGTTATCACCTCTTCATGAATTCAAGATTCCTGGCCATCACTAGTTATCAAGGGTAGTATCAAAGCAGATAAAGACCAACCCATCTTCTATTTTCGTCTTGAACTGCTCAAGAGAACAACAGACTTAGGTCACACAGTCAGAGCAGAAAATCTTCCAAAGCTAGGAATAATGCCTGTAAATGCTTCGTCAATAATTCACATTCCTTGAGTAAGAGTTGGATAAAGTGATCCAACTGTTTGTATTATCACTGATGAGTCAGCGGTCTCTTCATGCTGACCTCAAAAACATGGCACAAAAAGTTTAATCTCAACCAATTGAGCATGGAAAGAGTTGTGATATCTATCGGTTCTTATTTGATGATACAGTGTTAGAATTCAGTTTTGATTCACCGTCAAATGTTCTGACTGGCAAAATCTAACTTGGAAACATATTACAATTCGACAACCGGTTGCAGTCCAATGAACTTGAAACGGTATCATCTCTAGGAACAAATACAAATCATGATCCTAATGCAACAGGCAGGGACATGCGATGCTTTCAAGTTCATTAAGTGTGGGATCAGGATGTTAGGACTTCCCGGTTAATTTATGCTTTTGAAAATACCACTGGATGTCATCCTTTCCATTTTTAGTCTTCTAGCATAATATCCTGATAAGTTCCTGGACAAAACTGAATCATCTTTAGCAGTAGAATCTGGGAACAATCGTGGGAGATGGTGAAGTTAAAATATGCTTCCAATTGTGTTAAGATAGTCTGTGTTTCTTTCTCCATTCAATTTGTTAAAACAAAATAATTTAATACATAATGTTCGAAGCTTAGATTATTCTTTGGATGATATGAAGATGTGGTTTTGTGAATCAGAGCCATTTGTTAATTCATAAAGAGAAATGGGGTATATTCGACTACAGCTATTGAATCACCGTTCAGGTCAAGTTGTTCCTGTGTTCCATAACCAGGAACAGATACGGGAAATGAAAGAATTGAAAGCAGAAAAATTTCTGTCGAACTTTGCTATTTTTTTCTGACTGACTACTAACTCATACTGGCTATTTTGTTTAGTTCAGTTGCAGAATACAATAGTATTTCGATTATTTTCATTTTCCTTTCTGGCAAGTACGTAACGGGACATGAACAAGCAGTGCACAATAGCTGAAGAATGTTCTACAGTGATTTCATGGGACTGGGGATATTGATTTCTACAACACTTTTGCAGTGTGCTGTCGAGTATCAGCCCCTAATTGGCATCGACGTAAATTTTGCTAACACAATTTTATGCCAGTCTCATTTTCATTTTCATTCTAGAGGTCAATTCTTTTGTTGCTATTTCTAACCGCAAAACAAGTTTCCATTCAATAACCTGATGTTGTAACTGAGGATGATTCCGTAGTCTGTCTGACTAGAGGCAACCAAGTGGGTGATATATGATCTATTTTCTGGGAGACTAAACTCGGCAATTCTACTCAACAAAACGTTACAGCTTCCACGTTCGTATGCATTCCAATGGTATACAGAAATGCAGCTTAACAGGTCTCAAAACATTAATATATTCAATGCAAAATTTCCGGAAAAGTGTTTTTTATTCAATAAAAACTGAGCCAGCTGTTTCCAAACAAACAGCAGTAAGAGCACATGCGGTTACACCAGTTCTCCTTAACAAAATGAGCAAAATAGGTCAAGGACAACAAATAACAATACAGAGATTGTTATTGTGCAAAATGATCACCTGTATGAAAACACCAATGAAAATCACTTCCGATATCCTTTAAGAATAATGATTATTTCTTTTTTAAAAGGATTTAGCTAATCTGGACCACGGAGAAATGATTCAGACGCTCAAACGGCGAATGACCATATGACAAAAAAAACTGTGTCCTCAACGCATGCTTATTAAATAACATATTAACAAAACGTGCAAACAAATTACAATATTTTATCGATGTATTATCATTTTCCAATGTAACCTTCACAACATATTTTGCAGCTGTTATCACCAACACAAATAAACAAACATATCTACTTATTTATTCAAATAGATCTTTTTAAAAAACGCTTCTTTTCAATACATCTAAACGATAAATGAAACCAATTTGTTACGTTCTTTTTGAACCTGGTTTTGGACAAATGCATTTTCATTGAACTACCTGTAATAACCTTCAGCCTAAATATTTAACATAATTTAATTCATAGCTCCAAAATCTAACTCTGCCATGTATATTATTTAATGACATTGCTAATAAATCCTCTGTCATATCACACTGTGACGAAGCAGCCTATCAATGTCTTCTAACAAACAAAGAAAACAATGAGGAATTTCTTTAATTCTGGCCAAAGAAGTGGAGAGAGACAGACAGACAGAGAGCGAGAAAAAGAAAGAGAGAGATTTAATGTTTTGTGTCTGTCCTGACTAATAGTCATGTTGCACTCGAATCGACTTGAAGTAATTCGAGTTCAATATGCCTCATCTTTAGAACAAACAAAACACGTTAACTCTCGTTCACTACGTTGAACTGTTGCCAGACATGCTGAATTCCTCCAGCAATTCCTACTTGTGTTACAAACTTCAATCACTGGCAGAATTTTGCTCTTATCCTCATATTTTAATTTTATTTTCTTCACTGATTTGATTTTATTTAGTGTTTTCAAATATATATAGGTGCCGTGAAAAACTTTGTTTTGTGTGCAGTACAGGCACATCATACCATACAAATTTCATCAGGATAATAGGACAGAATTTGGAATATAATGTAAAAGCTGCAGAGAAAGTGTATAAAGGGCAAGGTCAAATCAAAAGTCTAATAACAGCGGAAAGAAGCTGTTCTTGAATGGTTTGGTTTATGTGCTAAAGCATTCGTATCTTAGCCCAACAGAAGAGATTACAACCGGGTGGAAGGGATATTTGATTATATTTGCTGTCTTTCAATGCACTGAGAAATATAGGTCGAGTTAACTAATAGAAGGATCACTTGCATGATAAATTGGGCTGTGTTCTTTACGGATATGCCTAATTCCCTTTGACTTCTGTGGACATAGAGTCGTTGTTGTGCTTTTTTGATCATCACATCAAGGCGGGTGGACCGGGAAAGATTGCTAGTGATGATCACTCAGAGGAACTTGACACTCTCCACCTGAGCACCACTGATGTCGATGTGAGCTTGTCCTCCTCCTTGCTTCCTGAATTCAGTGAACAGCTCTTTCGTTTTCCTGAAGTTGAGGAAGAGATTGTCATCTTGACAACACGCCTCCAAGCACTCAATCGCTTTCGTATTTTCTGACTGGTCATTTCTTGAGATCTGGCCTACAACGGTGGTGTTGACATGGAACTTATAGGACGAAATTTGGCCAGAATTCTGCACATACAATGACATTACCTGTCTACTTGTGGCAAATGATGCAATATTCGTTATTTTATTTTGAAGTAAAAATGGAAAAGTAACTTAAAATTATCATAATAATCCATAAGGTGCGAACGAGACATTTTGATTCCACACTGACCCTCGAAAAGCATCCCACCCAGACCAATTCCTATTCCAGACTTTCCCATGAATACTCTACGTAATTTAGGCACTCCTGGATTTGATTGGTCAATTTAGTATGACTGGTCCACCTAACCTGCACATCTCTCGAATATGGAAGGAATCGAGAGAAAGAGGAGGAAACTCACGCAGACACAGCGAGAGAATGCAAACTCCACGCACACTTGCCCAAGGCTATAATCAAACCCACGTCCCTGGTGAGCTGATACAGCAGAACTAACAACTGAGCCAACATGCCACCAAATGTTTGGCCTAAACACGTTTGGATGGTACTACAAAGTAAAACATTTGTTAATTTATGACTTCTAAACATTGCACAATTCTCAGTTCTTCTCAAATCAATATAACTACCTACAGCACTGTCAATCCACAGGTATGTTATCCAATGCTGTTCTGTGTTATTTGTTCATGTCAGGTTTCTATCCACTGAACATGGAAAACTAAGTCTGATAGCCAATAAAGAACTATTGTCTACAAAAGCAAAATGTCAGAAAAGACGTTCATATTCTGATGAAAGTCAAGTGACAAATGCATGTTTACAAAACAAGTGTTAAGTTAACAAAAGGGGAGATTAGGGTGAAAACAGGACCAGTCAGATGTGTTTGTAATGAGATACGATGAAAAGACAAAAAAAAACAAAAATTCACTTCCTAAACATGTTAACGTACTAAAAACACCTTCAGAATTCATGTCCCCATCTTCGAACAATCATTAATAAAGGCATTTCGGAATAAAGAACAATCTGGAAAGCATGCACGACAGAACACTTCCAAGAAGATGCATGAGGAATCAAAATTATAACAAAATGCATCAAAAAGTGCAGTTACTGCAGTTTTAAATCGGTAATGGATGAGGACAAAATGTTCCACTAATTCAAGAACAATTTGCAACACAGTGGTTGCGAATGTTATCAGCCATAAATTGTTACAGTCGAAAACTTCCTTCCTGAATGAGAACAAAAAAGAATCACGTGCACTAAACGTTAAGAAACATTGTGTAGAATGAATTCTTAATACGTTAAACTACTACTGAGAAAACTATTTTATATTCAGCCATTTCAGAAGGCAAGAGCCTTGGAAGCAGACAGCTCATATTGTCATCTGAAGTTCATCGTAAGTACTCAGGTATGGTTCTTGAATGTTTATGTAACATTAGTCTGCTTTGTATGAGGCGATAAAAGATATCCACTGATTAGAATTATCTCTTCTATTTGAATATTGACAATATACAAATGTAGATGCGTCTGTGGCTTGCAGTCTCATGCAGAAAGAGTTTTTTTTTCCTTATTATGATAGATGTCTAGTTAAGCTACCCAGGTTTTGCATTGTCAGGGACTTCACAATTTTACCATTACCTATTAGTAATAGGCAGAAACAAATTTCGCTTCTTTGCTAAATTACATGTGTTTTAACAGATACAGCAAAACTAAATGAAAAATAAAGTTTGTACCAACACTAAAAGTACCAACAAGCTGAAATACCGGCCTGGTTACTTCGATTCAGTTTCAATCTGAAATAAATATGCGTCAAAACAAACAAAAACTGAAATGGAAAGTATGTTAATTATTTAGAAATGCATGCAAATTGCATAGTTTATTTTATTGATATGTTACAGGTTAAATAATATTAAGAAAACAATGGAATTACCATTCATTATTAGAAATCATATTATATTACAATAAAAAAGGCTGCCAACGATCCAAATCAAATACAAAACAGAAATTTTTGGAAAACTCTTCAGTTTTGCCGGCATCTGTGGAAAAAGTCTGAGTCAACGTACTTGGTCCACTGACTCTTTTTCAGAAAATTAGCTGTTTGACTTTGATTAGTTTAAAGTGATTGTTAAAGCAACGAAAAGAGATATTTCATTTTGCATTATTTTAATGGCGCAACGAATAGGCAAATTCTGTATTACCACTTTGAGCTTGCTCATTGCAATTCTGTGGACCTCTGTCTTTACGTATTTAGAATAATTGCCCAGAAGAGAAAACTCAATAGCTCAGAAGAAGCCCAATCTCACAATTCTGTCAACATTCTACCAAAGAATCAACCGCCCAGCTTAGTCTGATTTCAGAGCACTTGCTTTATATTCATGATACTTTGCAATACTATAAACACGCAAAAAGACGTTATTTTCAGGGTGAAAAGAGTTTTATACATCTCCCCGAAAATCTTTCAACCAGTCAGATTAATGATATCAACTCTCATAACTGGCTATTCCACGGAAGCAACTATGTCTTTCACATCCGTAGTATCCAGTCTACTCATAACTTTTACTCCTCAGTTAAACTCACTATAGCCTCCTCTGTTCCAAAGAAATGAATGCCAGCCAAGCAAATGCTTTCTCATGGTTTAATTTTCCAATTTTCATCAAACACCTTGGCATGCTCGACTGTGTAATTGTATCAACCGCAAACAATTACAGAATTTCATGTCAGTTTTTCATGCAAACTTTGTCAATATTTTAATACCTTGAGCTGGATTCGATCAGCCTTTGTTGTCGAACAATCTGCCCTGTGAAACTTTAATGGGTTTTGCTTAAATCCATATATTTGATGAACACATAAACGACACAACGATGACCAATCTCCCCTCTCACTGCTTCTAAACATTAAATCAAGTGAGACATGATATTCCTTTGACAAATCAATGCTCTCTGTCCTCACTTACTCCATACCTTCCCAAACTACAGTTAATCCTCGCTCTCAGAATTGTACCAATAAAGAGATCAGTCTCAGGCAAAGTGGTCATTCCACTGGACTATCAATCCACAGTCTAAGGCTACTTTTATAGATGTAACAAAAATGGGGATTGAAAATCTGGCCTGTTGGCAACCACGTAATGACTGTGAATTGCACAGCCAGCAATATAATTCATTGGTGCCGGTTGAGGAAGGAAATTAATTTTCCTGCACAGAGTGGACCACAAGTGACTCCAGACAGACAACAACATGGTTGACTGAGCAATGTCATTTGGTACAGCAAGACACGTTCTCATCAGAATAAATCTCATCAATAAATAAGAAAATATCCACAACTGAGGTTAGACTGACTGGGCCAATCCCTCACATTCTTCATAAACAAACAAACAATGTTTTTTTTTCATTTCTTTGGGATAGTACATTCGTCCAGTAAGAAACAGGATGAGATGCTCAAAGGATATGTTATTCCTCACTGGTTTCATTTATCAGTCGAGGCTGCATTTCGTCAGGCTTAGAAACATATCCAGTCTCAAGGATGCTGTTCCCCTTTTTACTTCCTCTCTTGCAATGTTTCTCATGTCAAAAATTCCAAACTTATGTTATTTAAGTATAATGCTTACATAAGCATCAAGTATAAGCTTAAGTACAAGCTTTCACAAGCTTGCTCTAAAAATATACACAATGTGGTACGAAGAATGACAATGATGTTTAAAAAGGTTAACATTGTTTTCATTAATACATATTATTCATTCCTTAGTAGCTGTCTAGATTTTAAAATACGCTTAAATTATTTAGTTATGAATCCTTGTCATTTTCTTTTATGATTTTCAGTTCTATGTGGCATTGAGTTTGCAGTAGTGGGCACAGGAGTTTCTTTTATGAATTGTGGCTATTCAGCCTCGAGCAAATTTTCTATTTTCTCCACTCATGTTGAAGACGTTGCTCTTTGAAAAGAAAATACCATCCTAGATTCAGGTCTTTGACGCAAATGTATTTGTTTTCTCAACTAAACCCTGACCTATCACTCTTCCTCTGCTATTTTCATTGTCCCCTATGCACTCATGACTCCGTGTACATGTCTCTGTAAGTATCCCCAGGTATGCCATCACGTTAAGCCATGTTTGGATTTAGTTGTTACAGCTGTGTGACTGCACTTGACCAGAAGTGTTGATTACATCCTCATCTTGATTCCTCCTGCCTGTTTAAAAGCTAAATACGTGCTGATTGTTGTTTTTTGTTTGTTTTGATTTTGAAAATGAACTATATCACGTTTTTCATTCAATCTCTATAACTTTGAGTCAAAATTAAGCAATTTGAACTATTTAAAAGAGCAATGATAGTTATGATAATGACTTGTGAACACAGATCATGTTAATAATCTTCAATCAACTGCGTAAAACAACTGAAGTCAACATGATCCAAATAAATGTTGTTGAACTGTTCCACTTCATCATTTACAACAATCCATCTTTTTCAGTGGTATCAATTAATTTTCTTTTTAACTTGTCTCCTTGCACAAAATAAATAATTCTTGCATTTCGTTAGACACCTGAGTGGCTTTAGTTTTCCTGATAAAATTTAAAATTATGCTGGGCATTTGCAATAATTCGTGAAGCTGGAATATGTAATTTTCACTCTTCTCCGTGGTCATTTAATGTTTCCAAAAACGCAAGATTCGCAAAACTTCACAGGACCTGTTCTCAGTCTCTTCAGAGAGAGAACGATAAACTTGACATTAAAATCAACAATAAGAGCTTGTGAATGCATTGATTTTATGGTTGTACTAAAATTATTCAAATATGATCTTTCCCTGTAATTCCATAAAGAATTCTGAATCAAGATTATCAATTTTGCATTATCAAGAAAAATTAAGAATGTAGCAACTTTCAACTCATACAGACATAGAAATGAACAACATGAAAAAACACCTTTCTGTCCAACTCGTCCATGCCGCCAGGTATCCTAAATTAATCTCGTTCCATTTGCCAGCACTTGTCTTATGTCACTCTAAATCCGTCCTATTCATAATACCTATCCTGTAAATGTTGTAACTGTACCAGCCTCTGCCACTTACTCTGGCAGCTCATTCCATACATGCAACATACTTTGCGTGAAAAATGTGCGTCCCTTTTAAATCCTTCCCCTCTCAACTTAAAGCTATGCCTTCTCATTCTGGATTCCCGCTCCTGAGGAAGAGACATTGTCAATTTACCCAATTCAGTCCCCTCATGATTTATCAGCCTCGATAAGGTCACCCCAACCCTCCGAAGCTCCAGGAAAAATAGGTCCAGCCTACTCAGCCTTTTCCTGTAGCTCAAACTTAGCAACATCTTTGTAAATCTTTTCTGAACCCTTTAAATTTGACGACATCCTTCTGACAGGATAGAGACCAAATTGACGCAAAATGTTCCAAAATTGGCCTCATCAATGTCCTGCACAGTCGCAGCATGACCTCCCAACTCCTGTGTTCCATGCTCTGATTAATAAAGGAAAGCATGCCAAACACCTTGTTCATTACCATATCTACCCATGACTCCACTTTCGAGGGACTATGGACATGCAGGCAAAGGTCTCTTTAACTTTTGTTCAGTCAAACGAATTCCAAGGAATTGATCTGGCTAAAAAGAGTAAACACAATCACCAAATCACGTTAATTTGCTCAAATAATTCCATTTTTTTATTTCACAGTTGAACATTTTGAAATGGCTGCTCCCGTTGACGAATATATCAACATTGGAACTGAACCTGCTGATGAAACGAATTCTGGCCAAATGCATGATGGAGAAGACGAAGCAAAGTACAAATTCATTACAACCAGAGGTAATTGATTTTAGAAAATACAGTGAAATAAGGAAACTGATTGGCAAAAAGTATGTTAACACAAACATTTCTAGCTTTCATCCAAGTTTAAATCTGGCATTGGTTACTAAAGTAAATTAATAATAAATTGTTCCTGAAATATATACCCAGGTGGAAAAATATATTTATTAAGACAAAAATCCAGAACAACAAACAGACGCTGATATTAACGTTTCTTTGAAAGGCAAATGCAAGTGGCTTGTAAAGGCGATGGATGTTGCTTTACCTGCTATCTTGAAAAATTGGAGGCAATAAATGGAAAGTCTTAATGAAAATCGATATTGATTTACATGTATTTGTTGTCATGAATTTCAAATGGTCTATTTGAAATGAAGGATCACGTTAAAAGACGTGACATGCTGTTCGAACTTTACATACAACGACGCAAATCATTGTTTTTATATCATGTGCATTAGAGTCTGCAATGTGTACAACAATAAATCAACTTTCATGCATAATGTTTGCTAATGTAAATGGCACGCTGTTTGTCAAAGGAAGGCAGATGTAAGATTTTAATAAATGCTCATGTTTGCGAAATGTGAAGTCATGTGAAACAATCTTCCAGTAGGACTTCTATTAACCACCATTCGAAATAAATCTAGAATTAAACGGCATTATCATTATTTTTTATAAACTTCTCAGTGTTAGGACCTAATTTCTCAATTTTTGAACATTGGATGCATAATAAAAAGGTGTACTTCTGAAATATGGAAATCACTATTTTCGAGAGTGCGCAAGCATGAACTCAGAACCTCGCTGCATTTCCAGGAAGAATTTATCGCTTGCAATAAATTCCAACGCTACATTTTGTACACTACATTGGTTTTGCTCATGCTGGGTATCG
This sequence comes from Hemiscyllium ocellatum, assembly GCF_020745735.1. Taxonomy (NCBI): domain Eukaryota; kingdom Metazoa; phylum Chordata; class Chondrichthyes; order Orectolobiformes; family Hemiscylliidae; genus Hemiscyllium; species Hemiscyllium ocellatum. Next base: position 21,301,992 of record NC_083435.1, read on the forward strand.
GGTCCTTTGTCCTGGTGAATTGTTGTCTGAGAGTGGCTGTTGGCAAAACCAACGTAGTGTACAAAATCCCATGCAAGGACTGCACAAAACACTACATAGGACAAACAGGAAGACAGCTAACAACCCGCATCCATGAACACCAACTGGCCACGAAACGACACGACCAGCTATCCCTAGTAGCCATACACTCAGATGACAAACAACATGAATTCGATTGGGACAACACCACTATTATAGGACAGGCCAAACAGAGAACAGCCAGGGAATTCCTGGAAGCATGGCACTCATCCACGAATTTGATCAACAGACACATCGACCTAGACCCTATATATCGGCCACTGCAGCAGACAGCTACTGACAACCGGAAGCGGCAGATTCAAACCAGTATAAATGCCGGAGGAATCAGCACAGAAGCGATTCACAGGAGGCTCCCAAGCACTGAAGATGTCGCCTTGAAAGGGGACGAAACGTTTGCAAGAGAAACTCCCAGCTCGGCGAACAGAACCACAACAACGAGCACCCGAGCTTCAAATCTTCTCACAAACGTTGAATCAAGAACATAGTTTTAAATACACGTGAACACAGGATTTTTTTCTTTTAAGCACGATACCAATCGCAACATTATAACATGACAATGTTCACTGTTTCACATTATCTATCCTTTAGCCAAACTCCTATCCAAGTCAGTAAATAAATTCTAGAAAAATTAACCTGGTCATCAACATTTTTACTGGGAAATTATTTCAACGACTGTTCAAAATCCAAAGTTAACTAGATTAGCTTTCTGGCTTTTGTCCGAACGTTTCTCTCCAAACCAAAAGTGGTAGTACATTTGACAAACATCATCCATTTCCGGAACATCTTGACTTTGTATTCTTATAATATTCGAAGTTCTTCTTTCATATTTCTTTCAAAGCATATTCTAAGTTTTCCGAATATTTACTTCAGTGTGATGGACCATGAGTTACCCGTCTCCTTTTACTTTTTCTTAAACTTTGGAAGTTGTTTATTTGCAATCTATTGAGATCATTCTACAACCTCGGACACATTGAAAGATTTCCAAGATATCCAATGTATTGTACGTTATTTCATTTAAAAAAAACCTGTATCAAGTTCCATTAAGCATTCAATGTCTGCAGATATCAATCTGTTCTAACATTTGTTCAAAGCATTGCATCATCTCTGCCAAGAGATTTCCCGAGGAACTTCAGTCTTATAGTACCTCACATAACCTCTGAACCAGATATCTTAATACATATTCGGACAACAATTTTCAAACTCATAACCATTCAATTAGGACACCAGTGTGGCATAAAGCGAAACCTCCATGCTACTTGTTATTGTTTCAAATACGATTTGCTTATAATTTATATAATTTGTAAAACATTCATACAATAATAGAATAAGTTACTTTACCTTTGTATCCTCAATTTCCAAACATTATTCACGTAACAAAGTTCCATTCACAGCAGTCAAAATAAGTCGGTATCAATGATCTGTGTTCGAATTCCAAGGCCAGCATTTAGTTCTGAGGTAAAATAAATCTTCAAAAACATGTTATTATTCTGCTTTCAGATGCTATAAATTTGTTTTGGCAGTTGAAAAAGACCAATGCAAACGCTTTGCGTTTCTTAGCTTAATGCAGTCTGGATTGGGTAATAGCAATGCACAGAAATAAATCAAATTAATATCCACAGTTATTAACAAAGCAAATAAGTTTCTTCATCAGGTTCCTGTGGTCTATTTACCCAATGTTTTGTGTTAATTCAAATTGGAATGTTTCTTCATACTCAGTAAAAATGCCACGAATTTAATATCCATAATCAATAAGGAGATATTTATAATAATTTGTTTAATCTGTCTACTGTCAGATGTTGTGCATGGGAAGACGGAATTCTGAGTAAACCAAAAAAAAAATCACAGCATTTGCATTTAATTTGCATCACGTCTTATCTACTGTTTCAAAAGTGACTATTAGCTTGCGGTAGAATTTTGACCGCAACCTTCAGCTCAAGCTCTGATATTAACATTTATTTTTACATAGTATCCAGCTCCTGGACTTGGAAACTGACCATTATTTTGGAGCGAGTCTCATTACACTATATTGAACACAATACATTGAAATTGAAAAACGTTTGAACCAATAACATTTTTTTCATTATTTGCCAACGAAGTATTGTTTCAAATTCAATTATGCACCCTTTAAAGCACATGCAATAATATATTTCCATTTTATTCTGTGTAGATTTTTCAACTTGTTGACTAAAAGTAAAACTGACATTCCACATTAGCTGACAAATGTAGTCACGAGATCATTTTAATTTCCATTATTTTTGATTCGAAATCAAATGCATTATCAGTTATAAAGATTGCTACAAGTTGTATAATTCTAATGCTCAGATCATGAAACTAAATTGGTAACAATGTACTACACAATAGAAATCGTAGCTTATTAAGCCACCAGATTAAATTAAACTTTAAAAATAGAAAGATAAAAGCTGAATTTAACGTATATTATTTCTAAGTGCCATGTATATATTTCCAGAAATCATAAAATTAGTGGAAAGTTTAAAACATACAGGTAAGATTGTAAAATATTGTTATCTTCTTGATGTGATTTTCTGCATTAATATGATTTGTTAAAATGTTTCTCTGGACATGAGTCCGAAAGTGAATCTGTATAATGATTCATATTTTGAGCTAATCACAAACTCAGTGCTAATTGCATAATTAGCATGGAAATAAGTAAGCCATAATTTATAATTAACTAACGAAGACTTGTCACTTTGTTGACCTTTTTGAAAGGAAAATGTGTTTTCTGCAACAGAGATCTTGCTTAGTGAAAAAGACCAAGGTATGACTTTTTTTCTGTTATTTATTGCAGCAAACTTTCTGCTTGTCCCGAAATCAATTAAACTGTGCAGCCACGCATCAACTGGTTTCTAGGCCTCTTGGTATAGTTCTGTCTGACTTCATTTGCTGATATTTACACTGAGCTATTTGCATCATCGATAGCCACAGGTGAGGTGCCAGAAGGCTGGAGGTTGGCTCATATGGTGTCACTATTTAAGAAAGGTGGTAAGGTCAAGCCAGGGAACTAAAGACCAGTGGACCTGGCGTCGTTGGCAGGAAAGTTGTTGGAGAGAATCCTCAGTGACTGGATGTACATGAATTTGGAAAGGCAAGGACTGATTATGGATAGTCAACTTGTCTCACGAAATTGTTTCAGTTTTTTGAAGAAGTAACAACGAGAATTGGTGAGGGCAAAGGGTACACATGATCTACATGGACTTCAGTAAGGCGTTCGACGAGGTTCCCCATGGAAGACTGTTCAGCAAGATTATATCTCATGGAATACAGGAAGAACTAGCCATTTGGATAGAGAACTCACTCGAAAGTAGAAGACAGAGGGTGTTGGTGGAGGATTGCTTTTCAGACTGGAGGCTGGTGACCAATTGAGTGTTACAAGGATGGGTGTTGGTACTCTATTTTTCGTCATTGACATAAATTATTTGGATGTGAGCATAAGAGGTATCGTCAGTAACTTTGCAGATGATACCAAAATTGAAGGTGCAGTGGACAGCGAAGTAGGTTACCTCAGATTGAATCTGGATCTTGATCAGATGGACCAATGGGCTAAGGACTGGCAGATAGAGTTTAATTTAGATAAATGCGAATTGCTGAATTTTGGGAAAGCAAATCTCAGCAGGACTTATACACTTAATGGTAAGGTCCCAATGTTGCTAAACAAAGAGACATTGGAGTGAAGATTCAGAGCTGCTTGAAAGTGGAGTCGCAGTTAGATAGAATAGTGAGGGTGGCGTTTCGCATGTCTTCCTTTATTGGTCAGTGTATTGAGTACATGAGTTCAGAGGTCATGTTGCAGCTGTACAGGACATTAGTTAGGCCACTTTTGAACTGCTGCGTGCAATTCTGATCTACTATCAATCAGAAGAATATTATGAAAATTGAAAGGGTTCAGACGATTTACGAGGATGTTGCCAAGGTTGGAGGATTTCAGCTATCAGGAGAGCTTGAATAGACTGGAGTATTTTTCCCTGGAGCATTAGAGGCTGAGGGATAACCTTATAGAGGTTTATAAAATCATGAGAGGCATGAACAGGATAAACAGACAAAATATTTTCCTTGGGATGGGGGAGTCCAGAGATAAAGGTTTAGGGTGAGAGGGGAAAGATACAAAAGAAACCTGATGGACAACCTTTTCCCTCAGAGGGTGGTACATGTATTGATAGAGCTGCCAGAGGGAGTTGAGGAGGCTAGTACAATTCCAACATTCAAAAGGCATCTGGATGGGTTTATGAATACGAAGGTTTTGAAGGGATATGGACCGGGTACTGGCAAGTGGAATACTTTAGGTTGAGATATCTGGTCAGCATGGACGAATGGTACCAGTCTGTTTCCATGCTGTACATCGCTATGACTCTATGACTTTATGACGTGAATAAAAATTATTGTTGTCCAGTGCCTCAATAAATGTTCACGTTGTCTGCTGTATACCACTGGTCAGGTGAGAAAGTTATCAATTGACCTTAGCATCCATATATTCAGAGAGCAGCTGACCAGAGTGAATAGGATCCAGTGTTTAACTACTTGAGGGTTCAATAACAGATTTAAATTCATTTTTGATTTAATATTCTTGCACATCAAACTTTTAGATATTACTACTTCCACCTGCAAGACTTACTTTATAGTTAGGATTGAAAATTGTGGTTTATGTGACTTAGTAAAAATACTGAATTCTTAAAGCACGAAGACATATGCCTCACAGACCACCTGGATTCAGTAAAGCATGCAGCAACTCTTGATGTGCAGCAAGTTAAATGAAAACAAATTCAAAATTAGAAACAAATGGAAGTTATTGTAGGAGATGAAAAATAAGTTTCTTATTTTCTCTTTCAGAATTGAAAAATGTCATTGAAACTCTAACTGATAAAGGTAAAGGAACCACATTGATGACTGTTACTGAAATGCGTCTGAGCACTTGCTTGCATATTTGACTTAAATTTAATGAACTAGGTGTTTTGACTTCCCACTGCATAAAATGAAAAGCCGTGAACTCAAGGAATTGTTTTCTATCGCAATGCAGAAACATTTTATTAGCTGTTGATTGTGCATTTTGGTTTATTCTACTATATTCAAAATTATATCCATTCCTTTCATGTCAGCTTCAAAATAAATATTGAGAGGTGTATTCTGTTCTTTTTTGAGGAGAGTCTGAAGACAGAGGTATAGAGCTGTCTGCTTGAAACCAATAAATGAAAAAGATGTGATACATTTGCTTTGCTTTTTAAGTTGGAAGAAGCAGCGTGAATGGGTGCGGTCAAGCTCCATCAGAACACAAGATTTCAGTTTTAGTTTCTCAGTAACAATCGCTGCTAGGATTTTGAATCTGGGTTTAGAAGCTGCAGTACATCTCTCACTGCTATTCTCTCTTGCAGACTTTTTTCTTGAGTTTTTACCCTTCTGGGATTTAGAATTGTCTGTGAGACAATCTATTTTACTGAGTTTGCCTTTCCCAAGGTTGTGTTCATCGGATGTTACTATAACAAAACAGTTACTGCTTAGTAATTAAACAATCTATTATTATGTTATATTTTCCAAATACAAATTAATTATTCCACATTCTTCTTTCCTTCGTTGTATTTTAAAGATAATGGATGGATAAAGAACGTTTTCTTCATTACCTTGATTGATAGTTTGACCAATTAATTTGCATTCACAACGTAATGCCTGATGTTTGCCTGTAAAATAAGGAAACGTTAGTGTCTAAGCTATATTTGCAATGTATTTTAAGGGTTTCATGTGCTTCATAACAATAAAGTTCACATTCTTGCATTTATTTTAATTTGTCTTTTCGTCAACAGAGAAAATACTCAGTTTACAAGAAAAAGGTGTCTTTTCGAAAATATCCTGCTTTAGCTCCATTCTATGCTTGTATTTAATCGTTTCTTTCTTCTGTTAAAACTTTTTGGCAAGGTTTCAAGATTGTGATGTCAAATTTATATTAGTCTTCGTCTTTGCTGATATTATTGTGTCTTCCTTATAATAAAAGTTATTGAGTATGCTTAGTTTTTAAAAAAATCATATCCTGTTTACTATCCTCATCATTGGTGCGCCGCCAAGGCAACTATAAAGTAATGAAATTCGGACGTGGAGATCTGAAAGGAAAAGAAAGTGCTGGAGGAACTCAACATGTCTGTCAGCATCTTTAGAGAGAATTTTTTTTTAAATATTTCGAGTCCAGTAAACCTTCATCAGTACTGAAAACAGTCGAGAAATGTGCCATATATTCCGAAACGGGGACTATGTGTTTCAGTCAGATGCAGTGTCTAGTATAGAGAGAGATGATCCCAACAAGCAGAGACAGAAAAAATAAAGGCAAGCAATGGAACTGCCAATGCTAATTCGGAAGAAATGTAAAGGCAGAATATCTCCCAACAAGAAATATCAATATTTGAAAATGACGTGGCTCTTCTGGGAACAACCCAGACAGAAGAGGACATATGGGTGAGTAATGAACAGAGAAAAAAGTATTCATGCTCTGAAACAGTTAAACTTAGTGTTGAGCCCTGAGAACACAAGGTAACTCCGAAGAAGATGAGGTGCCATTCTTAAACTATGTTCAAACATTGCAGCAGGCCTAAGAGACTCGTGTTAGCATGAGAACAATGTGGGTGCGTGGAAGCAGTAAGCAACTGGAAGCCTGGTATCATTCTTTGTAGTTAAAACACAGTTGTTCTGCAAATCAGTCATCCATTCTGCGTTTTGTTTCCCAATGAAAAAGAGATGACATTATTTGCAGAAAATCCAGTCAGCATAATTTAACAAAGTGCATATAAATCGCTGATTTAATTCGAAGTTTTGTCTGGGGCCTTAGTTAGCAATGAAGGAAATAGGGAAGTTTTGCAATTCATATGATTGCTTGGGAAGGGGAATGTAGTTGTGAATAGGTGTTGAGACTGAGAGAGGGATGGATCAGAATGTCCCAGAGAGAATGGTCCCTGTCGAGTTCTGACAATGAAGGTCAGGGAATATGTCTGTTAGTGGCAATCGTGAGGAATCCTGAGAAATCCTGAGGAATAGTGGCAATCGTGACGAAAAGGTGAAATGATTGCACTCTCCCAGTCTCTTCAACTTGGCCACATCTGCTCCAGTGATATCACATTCTTCAGGGGACCCTCACGCTGGTCCATCTTTTTCATGAATCGGCATCTCCCACTGCCATATTTGATGGCCTTCAGACATATGTATCCATTCTACTTTATTCAAGCCTTACCCCTTCCCTTGTCTCCCACAAAACTGGTAGTGACCTCCTTGTTCTCACTTTCCACCCTTCCAGACTCCTCAGGCACAGGGTCGTAAGGCACAATGCCAACTATCTCTAGCGGAATGCTACCACCAGTTGCCTACTCTATGACGCTACTATGTTAGAAGTCTGTAGACATCGTTCCTTCTGGATAATCCTGGTCTAATCATTTTCCACACCAGACACATCATCACATGCCAATGGCACCTTCCTCTGCAAATGCAAATGATACAATAGTTTCCGTTTATCTCTTCCTGACTGACTACCCAAGACACATCTTCTAAGTGAAGCAGGAATTAACCTGCACGTAATTCAACTTAATCCAGAGGATTCCTTGCTGAAAGCACAGTCTGCTTTGCATTGAGGAGACTAAATTAAATTGGATGACTTCTTATTGGAACATCTCTGCTCTAACTGAAAAATGATCTTAGCTTCCAGCTGTCTGCCACACGAGTTCTCCAGCGAAGCTCAGTGCAAGTTAACAGCACAACCTTGGTTTCTTTAGAAATACTTCAGAGCTCAGGAGCCAACACTGAGTTGAACAATTTCATATTCTGAACACTTCCTTCATTTTTTCTTACCCACGCCTCTCCTGGGGGCCTCTTCTGTCTGGGACCTCAATGAAGCAGTTTTCAACTGTTCACACTATTCATCAGCACTGATTTTGAATCACCCGCAATACTATTCTTTGCCTCCTTTACCTCCCTCTCTCAGCACCATGTCCGTCAATCCGACTTCGACCTACATCCCCAATCCACGAACCTATATCCTATCTTCATCTAAAATACCGCAATTTCCCAGGTGTTTTCAGTTTCAAATAAGAGTCATTGGACTCAGAATGCTAACTGTGTTTTTCTCTCAAAAGATGCTGCCAGACCTGCTGACTTTTTCCAATAGTTTTGAACTTTGTTTCAAAGCAAAATATGTATTGTAGTGCCAGCTCTCCACAACTGTCGAAGTTAGAGGGTCATATCATTCAATAATATAATTTGGGTTGACGCTGCAGGGAACGTGTTGATGCTCTTTGCTCGAGATCATTATGATGCCTTGTCATGGAATCTGAACCATTAGTGTCAAATATAAACATTTCTTATATACTTGCAGAACTAGAATACCTGAGAGAAAATATGAAAAGTATAAGTGAGTGTAAATATATTTTCATTTTAAACAATAAAATCTAAATATTTGCGTGGCGAATATATGTTAATGCACGAGGCTAATTTTATTATTTGATAGTTTCAAATATTGCAAACGTTGTAAAATTGCTATGGTTCTCTTCTTTTCAAAAAAAAATGCACATACAGTTCGAAATAAAGTAACTGTGAATTCAACCATGATGATGCAGCTATTATGGTTAAACTGACGTTCCAATGGTTATATGTGCTGTCATAAAATATCAGTGGCATGAAAATGTACTTGACTACATTGCGGCTCACCAACGTAATAGGTAGGGTTTTGGAGGCCCAGAGAACATCGTAGCCACAAAACAGAACGTAAAAAAGTTAATAACAGCGCATAAAATGCTGGATTCTAAGCATTTAATAGCTTAGCAGCCAACTGTAATAATTTTGCGGGTTTTATTTAGTCCCGTAGAGCATTAGGTCCATTGTACAAACTACCAGTAATTCAACTCAAGCATTTTGATAAACGTGGGAGTGAGATTTAGGTAACTGCGAGGTAACTGAAAACATTGTTCAGTGATATGCCACACCTGAGAACATTTAAGTATATTTAAGTCGTCATTGGAGAAACATATGGACGTACATGGAATAGTGTAGGTTAGATGGGCTTCAGGTTGGTATGACAGGTTGGCGCAACATCAAGGGCCGAAGGACCTGTACTGCGCTGCAATGTTCTATGTTCTATGTACTAACCATTAATAGAAAGAGTCAATGACGTACAGATTGGGACTGTAGTGGGGCAGTGCCTGTGTCTCAATCCCTGGACTGAGGGAGCTGGGTTCGAGTCCCACCTGCTCCAACGGAGATCTGTAAGATTCTGCATGAAACAGCCTGAATACACAAAAGCTGTTTTCAAATGATGCTAAATTGCAGGTATAATAACTGCTAATAAACCAGCAGAATTTCTAAAACGGTGGAAGAAGAACTCAGTTGTGGTATTTAGTATGTATGATGACGGGTCAGCTAGAATGGGCATGCTGTATGAAATGCATTTGCTACAATGAAGTTCTTTGATTAGTATTTTCACAAACTAAAATCACTTCCCACGACATAACAGGATCCAGCATTTGCTGGCCCTATAACTGTGTTTAAAAAACACAAATATTTCGATTTTACTGTTAAATATCATAATTTACTACTTTCATTGACATTTTGGAAGCAGTGTAGGAATATGTCAACACTGATGCATTCGGGAATTAACACTATTTCATTCAAATGATTCTGAGGAGATTTATTTATAATGATATTTTTAAATGAATCACAGTTCAAACATGAGTAGCAATGGAAAAATTGACAAATCAATGCATAAAGAAAGTGTATTTTTGTTTAGGAAGTGGAAAAGCTGAATTATTACTCTCAGAGAAAGGTGAGATGTGAATAAGTCATTTAATATCATTTCGCCCTTGTTTTGTAAAACTCAGTCGAAACGTCTTGGAAAATGTAATTTTCTCAAAAAAATGTGAAAAGCATTTAACCTATCTACGTGGCACTACGATTTATCTGATAATCTACCACTTGGCCTCCAGTGTTCATTGTAACTCCAGCATGCGCTATAACAGAATCGGAAATACATATTTAAGCGTCAGATTATTTAATATACGTCTTAAACTATTGCTTTTCTCTGACAGATAAACTTCTCCTTCAGAAAGATATGGGTAGGTATTTACTAAGAACAAAATTTTAAAAATGCATTGTTTTGAAAAGTTAATATTTCAACTTGAAAGCATAAAATTACACTGTGTAAAATGATGCATCTATCTAAGAGGCGTGACAATATCGCAATCTGCATTCTCTTCTTCAATTTGCCTGCCAAGGCTTCAGGTGCAAATATAGAAGTGCTCCCAATTTGTATGTGATGCCTATTCATTTACAATTCTGGTCCCCTGAAAATGTTTAATTTAAAATTCTGAAGGAGTACCGAGAGAGATCGCTCAACCGATTCCACAGTTAATGGTTTATTTTTTGAGAAAGGATTAATCTTAGTGGTATCTGAATATTTTAACTAAATAAAATAACACGTGATCTCATTTGGGCAGTTGAAAGTTTTAGAGTACACAAGAGCTGTTATAGTGCAATGGGGGTGTTCCTACTTCTGAGCCAGAAGGCATGTGTTCAAGTCCCACCTAATCTGGAGGTGTGTAGAAACCTTTCCTGAACAGACTGAATCGGAAGTATCTCTGAGGGTGCACGAAAAGATGATGCTCAGGGGATGTTTACCATTGTGCTAGAGCATTGAACTCGGATTAATAGCTTCTTTATCATCTGAAAAGCAAAGTCATTGCCTGTTGTAGACAAAGATGAGATGGACTTCTTTCTGTCAAAGGTCAATTAGATATTCAAAATATTTTTCACAGGAATCAATGGAAATGGAATTATTTAAAATACTCAAAACAGAGTTAGACTGATTTTAATCCAGGAAAGAGCGAAGGGCTGTGTAAATCAGACAAAACACACAATCATATCACACATAGGTTTTAGCACATGGATGAAGGAGGTTGGCTTATCTGAAAGATAGAATCATAGTGGATTTTGTTTTTGACTGAATGATTCAGGAGTAGACTTTGGCAAATGAAATAAAATTCAAATCACGCCAACGTATTCATTCCAATTGGAACGTAAGTAACCCAACAAATTATGTTAATTAGCATAAACACAAACTAATGAGATTTTAGTTAGTTCAAGAGTAAAGTGTCAGAATTGCTTTCAAAGTTAAATATCATTGTGAATTTAAATCATAAATCTACATCTAGTGGTGGATGATAGTTGAGTGCTGTTGCAGCTACACTCGTAATGCTAAACCCCAGTTCAAATGCGCTGTGGATAGTGTTATCTACTACGGCAAGACAAACTGAATTAAGTACAAAAATAAATTAAAAGGTTCGTATTAAGGAAATAATTGTCAATTGATACAAACACAAATATGATTCCCTGCAGAAGGAAACATGTTATGGTTTTTATCCTACATATGATCCACTACAATGTCCTGAATTTTAAACGCCCTTCGAAATAACAAAGCAAGCCACAGAGTTTATTCAGACTGATAGCAAGTCTGGGATGCGCGAAGAAGGCACTCCCACAACCACTTTCGCCCCTCATAATTCCTCATGCATCATAGGTGACATCACTTCCTCCCCTCGCATCATAGCTGATGTCACACGCTCAGTGACGACCCGTACTGCCGTGTCTGCCACCACTTCCACCCCCACCAACGCCACTCACCTGCATTCCGCTGACACGCCCACCACAGACCCCACTGCCACCATTCCCGCCCCCCAGAACCATGAGGGGAACACCACCCTTGCTCATGACTCCACCCCCATTCCCCCCACCATCACACCCACTCCAGTCAGTGGCTCCGCCACCACTTACAGCTCCACACACACTCCAGATCCCAGCTCCCAGCCCTGCCGAGTATTCAGCATCCCTCTAGACCTTCCCCTTACTGAAGACGAACGATCAGTCCTCAGCAAAGGACTCACCTTCATCCCCTTCCATCCACACATCATTGAATTTAATACACGCCGTGACGTCGAACACTTCTTCCACCACCTCCGCCTCCGAGCTTACTTTCACAATCAGGACTCCTACCCACCTTCCGAGGACTCCTTCGCTCACCTCCAACACACTGCATCCACCTGGACACCCTGCGCTGGCCTATTACATGCCCTCGTCCTCTTCATTTCCAACTGCCGCCAGGACATTCACTGCCTCAACCTGTCTACCCCCCTCCCCCACTCCAAACTCTCATCCTCACAACGTGCAACCCTCTAATCCCTCTGCTCCAATCCCAACCCCACCATCAAGCCAGCAGATAAAGGGGGCACAGGGGTAGTCTGGCGCACTGACCTCTACACCGCTGAAGCCAAATGCCAAATCGAGGACACTCTTCCTACCGACCCCTCGAAAATGACCGCATCCCCCATCACCAAACTATCATCTCCCAGACCATGCAGAACCTCCTCACCTCAGGAGATCGCCCACCCACAGCTTGCAACCTCATAGTCCGGGAACCCTGCACTGCCCCACTCTATCTCCTTACCAAGATCCACAAGCCTGAACACCCTGGCCAACCCATTCTCTCAGCATGCTCCTGCCCCACTAAACTCATCTCTACCTACCTCGACACTGTCCTCTCCCCCCTAGTCCAGGAACTCCGCACATACATTCGAGGCACCAACCACGCCCTCCACCTCCTCCAAGACTTCCGTTTCCCCGGCCCCCAACGCCTCATCTTCACCATGGATATCCAATCCCTCTAAACCTCCATCCGCCATGACCAGGGCCTCCAAGCCCTCCGTTTTTTTTCTTTTCCCGACGTCCCCAACAGTACCCTTCCACTGACACTCTCATTTGTTTGGCCGAACTGGTCCTCACCATTAACAATTTATCCTTTGAATCCTCCCACTTCCTCCAGACCAAAGGGGTAGCCATGGACACATGTATGAGCCCCAGCTATGCCTGCCTCTTTGTTGGCTACATAGAACAGTCAATCTTCCGTAATTACACTGGCACCACCCCCCACCTCTTCCTCCACTACATTGATGACTGCATTGGCGTCACCTCGTGCTCCCGCAAGTAGGTTGAGCAATTCATCAACTTCACCAACACATTCCACCCTGACCTTACATTTACCTGGACCATCTCTGACACCTCCCTCGCCTTTCTCGACCTTTCCATCTCCATTAATGACGGCCGACTTGTCACTGACATTTTTTACAAACCCAACGACTCCCACAGCTATCTGGATTGCACCTCTTCCCATCCTACCTCTTGCAAAAATGCCATCCCGTATATCTAGTTCCTCCGCCTCCACCGTATCTGCTCCCAGGAGGACCAGTTCCACACCAGATGGCCTCCTTCTTTAGAGATCGCAATATCCCTTCCCACGTGGTTAAAGATGCCCTCCAACGCATCTCGTCCACATCCCACACCTCCGCCCTCAGACCCCAACCCTCCAACCGTAACAAGGACAGAATGCCCCTGGTGCTTACCTTCCACCCGACAAACTTTTGCATTAACCAAATCATCCGCCGACATTTCTGCCATCTCCAAAAAGATCCCACCACCACAGATATATTTCCCGCCCCACCCTTTCTGCCTTCTGCAAATACTGTTCCCTCCGTGACTACCTGGTCAGATCCACGCCCCCCTACAACACACCCTCACATCCTAGCACCTTCCCCTGCCACCGCAGGAACTGTAAAACCTGCGAACACACCTCCTCACTCACCTCCATTCAAGGCCCTAAAGGAGCCTTCCACATTCATCAAAGTTTTACCTATACATCCACTAATATCATTTATTGTATCCGTTGCTCCCGATGCGGTCTCCTCTACATTGGGGAGAATGGACGATTCCTAGCAGAGCGCTTTTGGGAACATCTCTGGGAAACCTGCACCAATCCACCACACTGCCCTGTTGCCCAACATTTCAACTCCCCTCCCACTCTGCCGTAGACATGGAGGTCCTGGGCCTCCTTCACCGCTGCTCCCTCACCACCAGACGCCTGGAGAAAGAACGCCTCATCTTCCACCTCAGAACACTTCAACCCCAGGGCATCAAAGTGGACTTCAACAGTTTCCTTATGTCCCCTTCCCCCACCTCACTTTAGTTCCCAACTTCCAGCTCAGCACCGTCCCCATGACTTGTCCTACCTGCCTACATTCTTGTCCACCTATCCACTCCACCCTCCACCCGTCCCCGACCTATCACCTTCATCCCCTCCCCACTCACCTTTTGTAATTCCTCCCCACCCACACCCTCCTCTAGCTTATTTCTCCACGCTTCAGACTCTCTGCCTTTATTCCTGATGAAGGGCTTTTGCCTGAAACGTCGATTTTACTGCTCCTCAGATGCTAACTGAACTGCTGTGCTCTTCCAGCACCTCTAATCCAGAAAATGGAACGGAATAGTGAACCTGGCAATAATTCAACAAAAGCAAGTGCAGTTCTGGCGAAATAAGAAAGTTATCATTAGTCAAAGCTGAATGTGAGATTGTGACAACTGGAAGTGACTTCAAAACGTGCTACTGAGTACAATCCGAAGAAAGATCACGGGACTGGAAAGGTAGACTCTGACTTCTCTCTACAGGTGCTGCAAGACCTGTTGAGAGTTTTAGCAAATTGTGCTTTCTTTTGATATTGTGAATTCAATGATTTGACGTTCAATACTATTATCATTGCTGAATTTCTTAAATTCAACATTCTAGAAGTTATGATTGAGGAGAAAAAGAGCCAACGTATCTCTGCAATTACGTTGACTATAACAACAGCTCAGAAGCTGGGAGTTATGCAGCTATCCATTCACTCCTGGCTTGTCGATGCCAATCTATCATCCAAACACGCAGCCATTCAGCGGAACGCTCTCTACTTCCCTGGATGGATGCACGTTTAACAGCACTTGGGAAAGAGAGACATTATCAAGTACAAGAAGATTGCTTTCGTGCTCGATTCCATATTCTAAGGGCTATGCAAATTGTCCACGGAAGAAATTTCTTTTCCCAATAGTACACAGTGGTAGTATTGTGTATCACTTATCAGGTGCATTGCAATAACTTATAAAAGTTACAAGATAAAAGATAAAAGCAGCGGATGCCGCGGACAACAATTGCATGCTAGGCACCTGCAAATCACAAACCATTGGAACTATATCACTTATACTTGCCTGTTGTGCCATTAAAATACTTGATTTTTATTTCTTCCTCAGTAGGATATGGACGTGATTGGCACAGATTGCATTTGTTACGTATCCCCGAATCCGATGGCATGCTAGCCCATTTCAGCGGCAGTTGAGTCAATAATATTTTTGTACCTTTGGAGTCAAAAAAGCCATGACTATGTAAGGATGGCAGATTTCCTTCCCTGGGAGTTTTTTTTTGGCTCATGAATACGATTTTTAGGACGAAGTTAAATGTCCCATTTATGAATTGAAACAAAAGATTCACCAAGTACTGTGATGAGATTTACAAATTGCGTCCCTGGACCATTGGCATAAGCCTTTGGACTACTAGTGCAGACATATTACCACAATGACACCTATTTCCCTCTTCCTCACTTACAGCACCATGGTTCTTACCGAATTCTATAGACTTTAACAGACCAAGAAGACAGCACACCACCACATTTTAAGTGTATTTCATAAGGGCAACTGTTGCTGGCTGTGCCGCAGTCCATTTATTTAGAAAACATTCTGTGTAACTGCAAAATAAATCAAAAGATGTTTTCAGCAGATTAGGTAATTCGCATTCTAACTGTTCTTGCCTATTGCATTTGTTATGCAAGAACTGATATTGCACCACGAATTATTGGGTTAAGTGCTTCAATACTCTTCAGAAATTGAACAAACAACATGCACAAGTTGAAATAATACATTTCTTTCATTTTTAGAGATTCAAAACCTGAATCATTCTCTGAAGCAAGCAGGTAATTTAAGAACTTTCCATCTTCATAAACACTTTTCACGACATATTCTTTCTGGTATGTAGAAATTTCCTCATTTAACAAGTCCCTCTTTGTCTTTATGTTGGAGAGAGGGCTGCATTATTATTCATTTCCAATACAAGACGAATGATGACACTATCTACATACTGCTGATAATTTGGAGATTCTGGTGTTGTACTGTGGTGTACAAAGTTTAAAATCACATAACATCAGTTATAGTCCGACAGGTTTTATTTGGAAGCACTAGCTTTCGTACAG
This sequence comes from Hemiscyllium ocellatum, assembly GCF_020745735.1. Taxonomy (NCBI): domain Eukaryota; kingdom Metazoa; phylum Chordata; class Chondrichthyes; order Orectolobiformes; family Hemiscylliidae; genus Hemiscyllium; species Hemiscyllium ocellatum. The sequence continues at coordinate 21,318,197 of NC_083435.1, forward strand.
CTGCTGCTACATCAGGTGGTTGTGGAGTATAAGATCGTAAGACACAGAATTTATAGCTGAAGTTTGCAGTGTGATGGAACTGAAATAATATGTTAACAAAGATCTGGATGTTTGTTAATTCACTCATCTTTTAGAATGACCATGTAGGTTTCAGTTCTTTCACATGTAAATCGCAAAAAATGTTTAAAAGTTACATTCTCAAGTGAACTTTAACAATTGATGTCATGTCAGCCAGATCACGTATTTAAGGTGTGAATTGCCCTGTGTGAGACTGTCTGTGCACAATGATCAGACTGACTCTGATCTAAAAAACGGATTTTCAGAATCTTACGTGGATTCATGTAGTGTTTCAGCAGCGTTCCAAAAGCTAGTGTTTCCAAATAAACCCGTTGGACCACAACCTGGTGTTGTGTATTTTCTGAACTATTTACTGCTGAGTAATCGTGTTTGTTGCAAAAGAAAACAAGTATGGTAAACAGAATAATTATCATCTCTGTTATTGTGTGGACATTCTACAGCTTATGATTTGCTCATAAACCTTCACGATGACAATATTAGGCGTTAATCATGTCGAGTATGAAAGTGATTGTTTTGCTGAAAAATATTAGACACCCTGTAAGCAGATTGATAGACGTATTTTCAAATGGATGAGCAGATAGATCAACAGATAGGTACATAGACAGATAGATACATCAACAGATAGATAATTTAACAGTTAGATAGATAGACAGATAGACAGATGGACAGATAGATGGAAAGAAAGGAAGAAAGAAAGAAAGAAAGGAAGAAAGAAAGAAAGAAAGAAAAACAGTCATAACAGGAAATATTTTTAAAAAGTAAGTCAGAATGTCTCCTAGTAAGAGGAAAACAAAAAGAGAACAAGACAGAAATACAACCGTGGATGCAGCATATGAGAATAAGGAAGTGAATAAAGAGAAACTGAAGAAATGCTCGTTTTGAAAACGGGAAATAGTGAAATGAAAGTGAATGAAATGAATTTAATAGAGAGGAAAGAAAAGTGTTGTGAATAGAAAGAAAGTAAGTGGATAAAAGAAAGAAAAGGGAAGAGGAAGGAAGGGTGAGAACGAAAAGGACAGATTGAAGAAAGGAAACAAGGAAGGAATGAAGGAAAGAAGGAAGGAAGGGCAGCCCAGTCAGAAAGGATCAGCAATCCTAAGACTATCTCTCCAACATGACGACGAACTGTCTACGATCACCATACATTTAGAACAAGCAAATCCGTTGCATGTCACCTGATTGATCATTTACGAGAGCAGCACAACGTGGAGCTGGCACCACTCTTGGTACTTCGCCCAGAATTTTCATTAGGCAGAAATAATCAATCGCACAGTTAGGAAATCTGGCTATATGGTATGAGAAACAAAAATGCTCAGAGATGCAACAGAAGTGAGAAAACCTTTCGAGAGGCAAACGGGGACTGAAGCGGAAGATACAGCTTTTATAATGCATTGTGCTATTCTCTGCCTTAATGCAGACAAAAAAAACCTCCAAAATTTGATAATGCATTATGTTTAGTGAATATGCTATCGTGAGAAAATATTTGATAAGTGACCGTACGGACCTTATTGTCATGGTTTCATAGAGATGTTGAGCATAGAAAGAGATCCTTCAGTCCAATGCTGACCAGATATCCTAAATTAACCTCTTACAATTTGCCTGCATTTGGCCCATATCCTAATAACGTCTTCCTACTCATATGCCTATCCTGATGATTTACAACTTTCTAATCGTCCCAGTCTCCACCACTTCCTCTGTCAGTTAACTCCATAAACGCACTATGCTCTCCACTGACATTTTTTCCTTAGGTCCCTTTCAAATCTTTGCTCTCTCATTTTAAATCTATGCCCTCTAGTTTTGGACTCCCTATCCCGGGAAAAGACCTTGCCTATTCAACCTGCCCATGCTCTTGATGACTTTATAAGCCTCTGTGAGGTCACCCTTCAGCCTCCAACGAAAATAGTCCCAGTCGATGCAGACTATCCAGAAAGCTCGAAGACTCCATCACTGGAAAAATACTTGTCAATCATTTCTGAATCCATATAGGTTTTGCAACATCCTTCCTATCGCAAGGAGACCAGAATTGCACGTAGTATTCCAAAATTGACCTGACTAATGTCTTGTACGACCACAACATGACGTCCCCACTCCTATTCTCAATGCACTGATCAATTAAGGCAAGCATACCAAACGCCTACTTCACTATACTATCCAACTGGGACTCCAACGAACAATAAAAGAGCACTCCAAGTCCTCTTTGTTCAGCAACACTCCACGACCTTACCATTGAATGTTTATGCCCTGTATTGATTTGCCTTTACAAACTGAAGAACCTCGCATTTATCGAAATTAAACTCCATCTGCCACTCCTCGGCCCATATGCCCATCTGATTAAGACTACATTGTACTCTGAGGTAAACTTCTTCGCTGTCCTCTACACCTCCAATTTTTTGTGTTATCTTCAAACTTACTCACTGCCCCTCCTATGTTCAGGTCCAAATCATTTATAGAAATGAAGAATATCAGTGGACCTCGCACTGATCTTTGTGGCACACTGTTGGTTAAAGACCTCCACACTGAAAAACAATCCTACGCTACCACCCTCTGTCTTCTACTTTCGAGTCCGTTATATGTCCAAATCGATGGTTCTCCCTGAATTCTTTGTAATCCAACCTTGCTAACCAGTCGACCATGAGGAAGCTTGTTGATCACCTTACCGAAGTCCATGCAGAGCTGTCCTCTTCAAACCTGTTCTTTCCGTCTTCCAAAAACCGTATTAAGTACGTGAGACACAATTTCACATTCACAAAGCCATGCTGACTATCCCTAATATGTTGTTGCCTGTCCAAGTACATGTAAATCATTTTCCTCATGACTCTATCCAACAAGCGGGCATGGTGGCTCAGTGGGTTGCACTGCTTCCTCACAGCAGCAGGGATCCAGGTTCAATTCCCACCTCAGACTGCGTAGAGTTTGCTTCCACAGTCCAGAGATGTGCCGTCTAAGTGAATTTACCATGTTAAGTTACCTACAGTTTTAGGTGCTTTAGTTACCCACCCTCACCCATTCCCCTAACAGTGTGGACTTGTTGGGCCGAAATGCCTATTTCTGGGCACCACAGTGGCTCACTATTAAGTACTGCTGCCTCACAGCACCAGGGACCCAGATTTGGTTCCTGCCTTGGGTGACTGTCTGTGTGCAGTTTGCACATTCTCCCTTGTGTGTGTGTTTTTGCCCGGTACTCCAGTTTTCCATCATAGTCCAAAAGATGTGTAGGTCACGTGAATTGGCCATGCTAAATTGCCCATAGTGTTAGGTGCGTTAGTCAGAGGTAAGTAATGGATGGGGGAATGGGTCTGGTTGTGTTACGCTTTGGAAGGTGTAGATTCATTGGGTTAAAGGGCCCATTTCCATACTTTAAGAAGCCAATCTTGCCAACCACTAATGTCAGGCTCATCACGCTGTAGTTCCATGGCTTTTCCTTGCCGCATTTATTAAATAGTGGCACCACGTTAGCCAACCTCCAGTCTTCCAGCACTCCACCTGTGGCTATCACTGATACGAATATCCACCTTTATGCATTATAAAATGTTCTGCACATCCTCCTTTGCAGTATCGATATTTTTCAAGATGTCGCTATTTATTTCCCAACATTCTATGTCTTCAATATCCTTCTCCATTGCAAACAATGGGGGAAAATATTCGTTTCTTGTCTACTCCACCTCCTGCGTATCCACAAATCTGCTGCCTTTCTGACTTTAAAGGGCCTCTATCCTTTCCCTAGTTATTTTTTATCCTCAATGTGTTTGTAGATTCGTTTGGATTCTCCTTAACCCTATTTGCCAAAGCTATCTAATGTCCTTTTTTCCCTCTCCTGATCTCTCTCTCTCAAGTATAGTTCTACTGCATTTATACTCTTCTGAGGATGCACTGGATCCCTGTAGAATATATCTGACACATGCTTCCTTCTTTTCCTTAACTAAAATGCATTTTTTCTCGTCATCTAAAATTCCCTACACCTACAAAGGTTGCCGTCCATCCTAACAGAGAACATATTGTCTCTAAACTCATGGTGTCTCATATTTGAAGGTATCCCATTTTCCAGCCATCCCGTTAACTGCAAACATCCACCTCCCCATCAATATTTGAAAATGAAAGAGCCATTGAGTCAGAGAGATGAACTGCATTGAAACAGACCATTTGGTCCATCTCATCCAATCTGAGCAGATGCCTTCTATAAACCTACTCCTGTTTGCCAGGATTCGGCATATATACCTCGAAACATGCCCTATTCATATTATCCAAATATCCTTTAACTACAGTGCTTTTGCCAGTCGCCACCACTTCTGCCAGTTCATTCTATACACACACTGCCGTCTGTGTGGTAAACCTATCCTCACTTCCCTTTTAAATCTTTCCCGTCTTACCTGAAGCCTATACACTCTAATTTTGGACTCCTCCACCCAGAGGAAATGGTCTTGTCTATTTACTCTATCCACGACCCTCATTATTTTGTAAACTTCTATACGGTTACCCATCAAGCTCTGACGTTTCAGGGAAAATAGCCCTAAATCAGCCTCTTCCTTTAGCTCAAGGCCTCCAACACTGCCAACCATCTTGAATCTTTTCTGAACTGTTTCAAGTTTCACAATACCCATCCTACAGCAGGGAGACCAGAATAGCATACAATATTCCAAAGATGGGATAACCAATGTCCTCCACATCTACAACATGACACCCCCAACTCCAGTACTCGATGAACTGAACATTAAAGACAAGCATACAAAAGTACTTGATTAAAAAGGGAGTTCGACAAAAGATGGAAAATTATAGACCGGTTAGATTAACTTCTCTAGTGGAAAAATGCTTGAATAATATTTCAGGAAGCAATAGAAAGGCGTCAGGAAGGAAATTGTCTCGTTGGGCATAGGTAGCAAGCTTCGTGAAAGGTCGGTCATGCATAACTAATGTACTGGTATTCTATGAAGACAATGGGAACTCAGACGATGTGGTGGAGCTAGATTTTAAAAAGACATTCGACAATAGGCTGCACCATAAAATAAAGATGCACAGATTAATGTGCTATGTATTAAGATGGATAGAGGATCGGTTAACCATCAGTGAACAAAGAGTGAGATAAATGAGTGGTTTGGCGATAAATGAATAGTGGTGTACCTCAAGGATCAGGATTTGGACCACGGTTTTTACAGTTTACACAGATGAATTTCAGTTTGGGACCACACGTAGTGTGTCAAAGTTTGCAGTGGACTGTTAAACCTTGCAGAGGGACATAGATGATTTATGTGAGTGGGCAAATGTCTAACAGGGGGAGTACAATGTTAATAAGTTGGAAGTCATCCATTTGGGAAGGAATAATACCAAAACGGACTATTATATAAATTGTAACAAATTGCAGCAAGCTGCTATTCAGGCAGAACTGGGTGTCCTTGTGCATGAATCACATATGTTGATCTGCACATGCAACAAATAATTAAGAAAGGAAAACGAATTTTGACCTTCCTTGCTACACGGATTAATTTTAAAAGCGGGGAGATTATGTTGCAGCTGTACAGGATGCTGGTGAGGCCACGTCTGGACTGCTGCTTGCAGCTTTCTTCTCCTTTCTTGAGAAAGGATGTACCGGGAGTAGAGGGGGTGAAGGGGAGGTTCAACAGGTCAATTCCGGTCTTGAGGAAGTTGTTTTATGAGGAGAAACTGAGTATATTCATTGGAATTTAGAAGAATGAGGGGGGATCTTATAGAAACATTTAAAATTATGAAGGGAATACATAAGAAAGAAATAGAGAAGATTCTTCCACTGGCAGGTGAAACTAGGACAAGAGGGCATAGAGTCAAAATTAGAGGGAGCAGATTCAGATCGAATTGAAAAGGAAATTCTTCACTCAGAGTGTTGTGAATCTATGCAATTCCATGCCCAATAAAGTAGTTGAGGCATATCATGGAATGCATTTAATGCTAAGACAGATAATTTTTTAAAAAGTAAAGGAATTCAGGGTTATGTTGAGAGGGCGGGTAAGTGGAGCTGAGGCTAAGGAAAGATCAGCTATGAACTAATTGAATGGCGAAGCGGACTCAAAGGGCAGGATGGCCTACTCTATTTCCAATTTCCTATGTTCTTATATACTTATGCACTAATACTGTCAAAATTTCCCTTCCTCTAGTTTAACACTTTAACCTTTAGATCCGGTCTATCCTTTTCCATCACTATTTTAAAACCAATAGAATTATTGGAACTGCCCCAGTTCTCCGCCACTGACACCTCTGTCATCTGCCCTGTCTTGTTTCCCAATTGGTACATCCACATATTGAATCAGAAAGTTTTCTTGTGCACACTTAACAATTTCCTCTCCATCCAAGCCCTTAACAATGTGACAGTCCCTATCTGTGTGTGTAAAGTTAAAGACCCTTACCATTACGACACTATTATTTTTACAGATAATTGACTTCTCCTTACAAATTTGTTTCTCAAATTCTAATTGGCTATCAGGTGATCTATCGTGAAATCCCAAAAATTATCCCTTTCTGACTTCTCACTTCCGCTCACAAAACTTCACTGGATATATTCTCAGGGTGCTGGATACTCGCAACACTCACTTGTTGCAAGTGTTGGATAACTTTATCCCACTGCGATAGGCAAAGAATGGTAATGTGAAAGAGCCATTGGCTGAGTAGAGAGATGGAGCTTTTCGTCAAGAGGAAGAAGGAAACTTACTTAAAGTTATCTTCCACAGCTTTCTAGGATAATAGTGTAGCTCGGAAAAAACTCAAAAATGGACTGAGGACAGCTGGAAGGGGTCAAGAAAAAGCATTGTCGAGAAGGATTAGGTAAACACAAAGACATTCTACACATACATGAGGAATAACAGATTGATTGCAGAGAGGGTAGGGCCGATCAGGGATAGTGAAGGGAACTTGTACCTGGGGTCTGAAAAGGTAGAGGAGGAACTAAATGTGTTTTTCTTTGCTTCAGCATTCACTCGAGGAAGACATCTTGTTGATCGTGAGAACCCCACCAAACAGGTTTAAATGCTTGAAAAGATTGATATGACCAAAGTATATGCGCTGGAAATTCTGGGGAAATATCTTGATAAGTCAGCACGGCTGGAGCAAATGTATCAAACGTTACTATAGGAAGTGAGGAATGAGATTGCTACACCTCTGGGGATGATTCTTTCATCCTCACTCTCCCCGGGACTAGTACTGGATGATTAGAGGGAGCCAAGTGTTGTTTCTCTGCTCAAGAAAAGGAACACAGAAGTCCCTTGGAATTACAGACCATTCAGTCTTATGTCTGTGGTAAAGAAAAATGATTCTGACAGATAGGATTTATCACTATTCAGAAAAGCATAGTTTGATTAAAGATAGTTTATGAGGGGAAAATTATGCTTCACAAGCCTCATTGAGTTCTTCGAGGATGCCAGGAGACAGGTTAATGAAGGTCGAGCAGTGAATGTGGTCTATATGAATTTCGGTGAGGCATTTGATAAGGTTACACATGGTACGCTCACAGAGAAAGTAAGAAGGTATGGGATAGAGGTGAATTTGGCTGTCTGGATACAGAATTGGCTGGCTGACGGAAGACAGTGAATGGTAGCGCATGAAAAATATTCTGCCTGGTTTTTGGTGCCCAGTGGTGCCCCGTGGGGGTCTGTTCTAGTGCCTCTGCACATTTTATTTTTTTTAACTGACTAGGATAAAGAAGTGGAAGGGTGGATTAGGAAGTTTGTCGATGACAAAAGTCGCTGGTGTTGAGGGCTGTCACAGGCTACACCAAGATACTAGCAGAGCTGTGCTAAGAAGTGGCAGATGTAGTTCAACCTGGATGAATGCGAAGTTATTCATTTTGGAAGGTCGAATTTAATACTCACCACAGGGTTAAAGACCAATTGTTGGAAGTCTGGAAGAACAGTGGGATCTTCCAGAAACCTCAAAGTTGCCACCCAATTTGATTGGGCTGTTAAGAAGGCGTAGGGTGTTTTGGCTTTCATTAACATGGGGAATGATATTAAGAACTGTGAGGTTTTGCTGCAGTCTTTTAAAGTCCTGGTTAGAGCACACTTGAAATGTTGTGTCCAGTTCTAGTCACCTCGTTATAGGAAGGTGGAATCTGTGCAGAGATTGCAGAAGAGGTTTACCAGGATGTTGCCTGGATTGGGCCGGGTGGTTGTTTTATGAAGTGGGGTTGATTGAACTAGGGCTTTTCACACTGGAGACTAAACGAAGGAAGATGACTTGATAGAAGCCTACAAGGTAATGTGAGGCATAGAGTAGATAGCGTGAGACCTTTCTACATGGCAGAAATGGCTGTCACGAGGGGTCATAATTTTAATATGATTGGACGAAGCTATTGAGGAGATGTCAGAGTAAGGCTCTTTACACAGAGTGGTGGGTGGCTAGACTGCACGACCAGCAGTGGCTGTATAGTCAGAGACATTAGGGACATTTAAGCGACTGCTGGACAAACACATGCACGCAATAAATTGACAGGTGTATAAGTGAGGTTGATCTAAGATTAAAATAAATGCTCACCGCAACATCGTGGGCCAAAGGACCTGTACTGTGTTGTACATTCAAGATTAGATTAGATCCCCTACAATGTGGAAACAGGCCCTTCGGCCCAACAAGTCCACACCGACCCTCCGAAGAGCAACCCACTCCCCTACATTCACGCCTGACTAATGCACTTAACACTATGGCCAATTTAGCATGGCAAATTCACCTAACCTGTACACCTTGGACTGTGGGAGGAAAACGGGGCACCCAGAGAAAACCCACACAGACATGGGGAGAATGTGCAAACTCCACACAGATAGTTGCCCGAGGTGGGAATTGAACCCAGGTCCCTGGTGCTGTGGGGCAGCAGTGCTTATCACTGAGTTGTCTATGTTTTAATATCTGCCTTAAGTGTTGCCATGATGTTATCCCTAATCAAAAACGCCACTCCCTTCCTCTCTTGACTCCCTTGCCGTCAGTCATATAACATCTATACCCTGGAACATTAAGGTGCCATTCCTGATCATCACTGAGCCATGTGTCTGGATGTGCGAAGATTTCCCAGTTCTATCCCGACCATTTGCTGAGTTCATTTGTTTTATTGGTTCGGCCACTTCATTCTCTGCTATGTTCCTGTTTGCTCTGACCGTGAGACTTGTTTTTCTTAACTGTAACAGTCTCAGACTGACCTCTTTTCTCATCAATCTCCCTGGATTTCACCCCAGTCACCCCGCCCCATCCATCCTTTACTAAATTAAATCCTCCTAAGCAGCTACTGAATAGTTCTCTGTGAATATATTAGTCCCTTTCCAAGTCATGTGCAATCCGTCCTTAATATACACGTCACCTCTACCCTAGAACACATTCAAATGATCCAAGCATATGAATCTTTCTTCACTGCACCAGCTCCTCAGCCGTGCATTCATCTGCTCTATACTTTGATTCATATCCTCACGAGTCGTAACACCATCAGTAATCAAGATATTATGACTTCCACGGACCCCCTTTTTAATTTCCTGCCGAATTTTCTATATTCTCCTTCAGAATCTCGTTCTTTTCTCTTCAGATTTCGGTAGTTCCTACATATAAAACGATCTCCTACTGCTCTCCATTTCGAAAATATTCTGCACCCTTTCCGAGATGTCCTCAATCCAGGCACTAGGGAGGCGACCCATCATTCTAACCAGAGAGACCCCCATTCCAATCGGTTGCTTTGAACCTGGAGTAACCCTCTTTACATTAGAGCCAGTGTCAGTACCTTAATGGCTGCGCTGTATTCCCATACGAGTCCATCACTCCTGTATTTTCCCAGACAGCATGCCCTTTTGAGATGGGGATAACCACTGGAGACTCCTGCAGGAACTGCCTCCCTTTCCTACCTTTCCTGGCGGTAACCCATCCACCTGACTGTATCTTCAGTATATCTTGGGTTTGTCTCCTTTCCTGTATCGACCATTCATCACACCCCAGCTGCTGTGAATTCCTCATTGTCTCGATGGGACGGCATGGTGGCTCAGTGGTTCGCAATGCTGCCTCTTAGCACCTGGGTCCTAAGTTCAATTCCAAGCCTTGGGTCACTGTCTGTGTGGAGTTTGCATATTCTCCCCGTGTCTGCGTGGGTTTCACACAAAGATGTGCAAGTCAGGTGAATTGACCATGCTAAATTACCCATAGTGTTAGGTGCATTAGTCGGAGAGAAATGGGACTGAGTGGGCTACTCATCGGATGGTCGGTGTGGACTTGTTGGGCCGAAGGGCCTGCTTCCACGCTGTAGTGAATCTAATCTTATCTAAAAAAAATATAAACTGCCACTCCAACAAATACATACAATCTTATAGGATTCACAACCAAACACACTTCTTGCAGACACAATATTAGTAACATGGCAACGCTTCCTAATTTCTCAAATCAAAAAGGAAGAGCACATCACTCTACTAAAGGCCTTTGCACTGCAATAATCTACAGACCCAAAAACTATCAGAATCTTACTGGTCGAAAGGAACAGTGCCCCGTGCTAACTTGATACTTTTTTTTATATTTTTAAAGTTTAAGCGATAGTACTCAACAAAACATATAATCAAAAAAAGTCACTCTACTCGCTATTGTAGATTTATATAAAAGTACAGGAAGGTTACATTTTAAACAGCCAATTAGCTGCTACACCGCAGTGGGCTCTCCCACATAGGTTTTTCCAAGGTCAGCTGTGAAATTCGCTGTTTGCTATTTTTTTCCTTAGAATGAACTCTGATGTCCAGAAAGTCTTGAATTCAAACAGGAAAACAGTCAGCTTTGCACAATTATTGTTGCGTCAGACAGCACTGAAGGTTTATTTCGCCGCTTGATTCAATTCCTAAGTACTCACTGCCTGTCTCTGTCTTCTTCCTTTTAAAGTGTAGCTGTTTCGATTTCGTTTTCGCAAAGCTCCAAAACAATGCAAAAGCGGTTATTTCTGCTCCTAGACTTCGAGGAAATCGACACCAGTAGAGAAAATGTCTCAGAAAAAGGACCAGGTCTTACAGCCACAATTATTCCCATAGTGGTTAGCCACAATAATGGATTCCTAACCATTATTAAAAATATTGTATCCATCATACATTTCTTTGTTTCAATGTCTCTTTGCTGAAAACAAAGTTAGAAGTAGATTTATCGTTGATTTCAACGCTAATGGAACTTTTCTTTTGTGGTAGAGAAAACAATCAGAGACCAAGAAAACGGTAATTCTAAGAAAATCACTAATTTTTCTTCTTTTCAGTTTTAATATCCCAAAAGGCCTGTCTATTTCAGTTGAGAAAGTACATCCACGAGATGTAGTTATGCATGATAGAGTGATAAATATGAACAAAAATCAAAGTGGTGCGTTTTTCAAAGACGCAATGTGCATGTTTGTGTATGAAGTAGAGCCAAATGCAATAAATGTTCTAATTGCTTCTCAAAACTCATATCCAAAATGATGATCCAACATTTCATCCAAAATAACGCCAGTATTGCAGTAAAATTCTGGACTCGCCTTTTCTGAATAGCATGTACTTAAGATAGAAAGAAAGAGGTTAATTCTTCATTTCTCATAGAACTAAATCGGTGAGAAGTGTGATCGTTTTAATCTTAAAAGATCACCCTTTCCCAAATCCAAAGTAAATGCAGCAGTTATAAAATCATTGCGACTAAATTGAAAGTTGCCCACTTTATATTTGCTAAACTGTTTTGAAGCGTCAATTTATCTTTAAAGCATTATTTTTAATACCCGTCATATTGCTCTATCACCTCCTAGTGATAAAGGAGGCGGAAAGGCTGCAGACGGATTTGGAAAGGTTAGGAGAGTGGGCAAAGGACTGGCAGATGGAGTGCAATGTGTGAAAGTGTGAGGTCATGCACTTGGGTAAGAATTATAGAGACTTTGATTATTTTCTAAATGAGGAGAAAATTCAGAACTCTGAAGAACAAAGAGACTTGGGAGTTCTAGTCCAGGCTTCTCTCAAGGTAATTTTGCAGGTTGTGTCAGTAGTTAGGAACGCAAATGCAATATTTATTTTTATTTTGAGAAGACTTGCAGATTAAAAACATGGATAAACTTCTGAGGTTCGATTAGGCTCTGATCTGACCACATTTGGAGTGTTGTGCACAATTCAGGGCCCAATTCTCAGGAAGGACGAATTGACCTTCGAGCATGTTGAGACGAGGTTCACGAGAACGATCCCAGAACTGAAAAATTTAACAAATGACGAAAGCTTGAGGACCCTAAATCTATATTCGATAGAGTTTAGAAGAATGGGGCTGGGTCTGTTTGAAACTTACAAAAAAATGAATGGATAGAATGAATGTTGGGAAGATGTTTTCATTGCTAGGAAAGACGAGGGCAATGGGGCATAGTGCAGAGGAAAGGGAAGACCTTTCAGAATTGAGGTAAAGAAAAGCTTCTTCAGACAGAGAGTGATGTATCTATGAAATTCATTGCCACAAAAGGATGTGGAGGTCAGGTCATTGAGTACATTTTAGATAGAGATAGATAGGTTATTGATTTTTAAGTGAATCAAAGACTAAGGGTAGAAAGCAGGAGAATAGGTTTGAAATACTTGGCAACCATTCTTGAAAGTTGGAGTAGATACAATGGATCGACTGGCATAATTTCTAATCGTATGACTTATACTATCTTGGTCTTATCTTTCTCTTAAAGTTTTAATAAACTTTACCTTTGGATTTATCGCATAATCCTTGGGTAGATGAACGACGAGCCATTTGAAGTTGTACTTTTTCACATTTTGCTAGGCGATTTGAGTGAATCTCAGGCCTAAAATGCAGAATGCTGTCGTCAAATACACGATGCAGTCTCATATATAGTCATAATTTTTCCAGGTATCAAATTATATCCTAATCATGCTGTGCATGTTAATGAGGACTGTGGCTGAACATTAACTTCAGGTGAACAGAGCATTACAGTAACTGTCCTGCTCATTATAATCATCTGCCACCCTTTCATCTCGATGAGGTCATTGTGATGTTCTTGACAATCTGTACCCTAAATATAAGGGAATTATTTTCGAATTATTCTGTGTCATGCCAACGAGACAAATTAAATCATAGTTACTTATTGTTTTTTGATTATTCCAGAAATCATTCGCCTTAATGAAATTCTGAAATACTCAGGTAGAAAATTTTTAAATGACCGAATGTATACGTTCTGCTTATCAGGAAAACCTTTGCCTTTGAAGCTTGTTAAATACATAAGCCGGCCATACATGTATGTATGGTCTATTTTGAGAGTCCATTATATTCAACGCCGGAATTCCTTCCCATTCATTGAATGAAAAACTATTCTGAGGGAAGATATGAAGTTCGAATGTTACGACTGGACTTAAGGAAGATAATAACTGTGTCAGTACCGTTTGTCACATTTTCAGTGCATCCAGTATTCTTCAATTTAAAATCATTTACAAATCGCTACAAAATCATTCGAAAAGACTATCAAGTTGCTTCTGGCAGTGATAGTTAATTATGGCTCAGTGCGAAATTATGTCCTACTGAACCATAATTAACTATCGCTACCAGAAACAACTTCACTGTGGATCTTAACTGAATTCAACCAAAACAAGGCGCCCGGAAATTATTTTCTCCTAATGACTGTACTCGTAATCCATTGGTTCTGATAAATGGAACTCAATTTAAAAAGCCGTTGTTAAACAGACAATTTTGTTTGATAATTTTCAAATTGGATTCATCAGGCGTTTTTGTTAAATCAATGAAAGATGAAAACCACTGTCAAATGTTCTCTTTTCAGCAATACTTAAGTTCTGTATTAACAAAAAATTATTTGGGGTTGTATTTCTTGCGATATCAGTGTATTGAAATTTGGACTCCTTTAGATATCATATTCATTACAAATATTCGACATGCTTTGATTCTTTGGTTTGTTCTTCTTTTCTTATCTTATTCTTTCTATTTTATCGACTGTTATCTTCTTCTTGCTCTTTTTTTTTGGTTTGTCCAATTTTCTCTTGGGTAAAAGTTGGGGCTTGTCACCCTTCTAGATTTTTTTCTCCTACTAGTCGCCCATTTCAATCATTTTGTGAGCGGTTTCTTCCATACTTTCATAATCCTCAGTGACCTGCTGGTGCTTCACTTCTTCAATATATCCTTAGGGTTATCCTACACAATAACATCAGCCTCCACAATAGAATTGTATTTGGTTTACACTTGTTTCGAAATTATTCTAGTTTCTGCTCTACAAAAAAGTTTTCTAACGAGTTCCTTTATTTTGTCAACAAAAGTTCCAATCAGAATCCGCTGTAAAACTTTACACCTTGTCTCAGTTAATCAAAAGGAAATAGGGCATTGGATGTAAAGAACTCTTCGAAGATGCCAACATTTCCGAGTGTGATTATATTGTTACAATTTTATCCACAAACATGCACCCAGCTGTAAGTAAGGATTGATGATGTCAAATTTGATTTCCTCTTGATTCTTCACAAAATGCTACAAAATAAAAATGGCTATTTTTCTTCTGGAGACCAACCAAACTTACAGCATGCTTTGCCACTGTTCTTTTTTTTTACACAATATCTGATCCCAAACGTATGTGTGCACGCGCGTGCGCGCACATGGTAGGTCGACTTTAAATTGTTTATTCGTCTTATCAATCTCATATATCTCTTTCCACTGAACACAGATACTGAAGCGCTTTGATTTTATTACCTTTGGATTTTCTCTGTCATAGCACTATTGAGCAGCTTTTATCGAGTCTCTTATCTTGTCTAGCACCACTGTTCTGTTCACTTTATTATCCTTTAGTGTTTTCTAATCTCTTCCAGTTTTACGAATTGTTATTTATTATTCAACAGCTGTTTCGTCTCTCTTCAGAATTGAGTCTTCATCATTCATAATCTAGAACAAGTATTGACGCTATCTAATTAGACCCTTTTCATTAAGATTATATTCAATTTTGCATTTTAATTGTTCAGATTTTTCCCATATTTGTTGTTGTCCTATATATAGCAGCTAATTTTATGAATGTGTCGTTTTCTATGCCTTTCCTATTCAGAATTCCACAGAATTAATTAAATAGGAGCAGAAGAATGTCATGTGACTTTTGAGTCTGCCCAGAATTTCATTACGATCTTGAGTAATCTTGAGCTTCAAATGCGGTTTCCTGAACCCTCTGCATATCTGTTAGTTCTCTAAGATATGCAAAATCAATCAGTTTCAACTATAAATACATTCATTGCTCGGATCCCTCCAATACAGATACAACTTTTCTGCATCATTATGAGCAATCTATATGAGAATCCTATTTGTTTCAACGAACTTGGAGAATCGAGGTTCGATTTTTCGAGCTTATCCTAAAGTAAAACAATTAGCTTGTATTATTCACTCAATAGGTAAAACTTGCAAGAGTACTGTGAGAACGTGGGATAACTACACGGGATGTAATGCTCCTTCATCGGTTCCAATGGTCTTTCCCCGTGTTATAGACATTGCTTGATTTTCTTCCATGATTTTGGATCTTGGCGGTTCATTGCTGTCATTTTTTTTCTGTTCCATTCCGTAGGGATTCACTTGTTCTGTATGTAAACAATGATGTTTTGCAGCTACACTTAAAATCAGAACTAACAGAAAAAAGTAAATGTTGTTCCATCAACACCGATTGTCATCATTTCATTTTTTAGAAGAAGAAAACCCAATGGATATTCTGAAAACCTCAGGTGAGAAACCGAAAGGGTCAGCTAAATATAAATTGTCATTGCATCACTTACAGTTTTCTTTTATCGAGACCTAAGGGGCAGCTTTTTCACGCAGAGGGTGGAATGTGTATGGAATGAGCTGCCAGAGGAAGTGGTGGAGGCTAGTGTGATTGCAACAGTTAAAAGTCATCTGGATGTATATATGAATAGGAAGGATGCTGGCAGATGGGACTACATTGAGTTGGGATATCTGGTCGGCATGGATGAGTTGGACCAAAGGGTTTGTTTCCATACTGTACACTTCTATGTCTCTATGAATCAAGCAGGCATTGACACCTTATTTTATAGTGTCATAACATTTGTTCTCATTAGATACTTAAAACTGAACTCTATTTCAAATTTGTATTACGACAATATTACTTTAAAAAGGAATGCTGTGTATCTCTAAATTTCACATTTTCCTTCATTCGTTCCGTTCTTGTTTTGTTATTAATGTATATAAAGGCCTGATTTATTATCACTGATCACATAACTTACAACAATTGCACTTCTCCTTATGTGTTCTTAATTTGTTTCCTTACTATTGTAATGCTTTGGGGGAAACTGATTAGTCATCAATCTTATATTCTACTTTCCGAATTCTTTTTTAATCCCATTTGCATTTCACAAATTTCCTTTCGTTATTTATACACTCTTCTGCTGACGTTAAACTTCCTATCATTTTTAAACCAGCATTCCTTTCTTCTCACTGCATTATCCAAGATATTTGTATGATATGTTGTCGTAATATCAACAATAAATACAACTCAGAACCTGTCTTACTCAGACAATTGTGTTCAATGTTGACTTCAGAATTAAGTAAGAGAAGGCGACATTACCAACATACTAAATGTCATGCAATTAAGAGGAAAAGATAATAATCCCAAGCACCCACAAATATTACACCATATTCAGGAGAATCTTCCAGTCAAAAGCTATTCACATTAAGTGGAAAAGGGTGTCCTTATTATGAAGTAGATTAGATTAGATTACTTACAGTATGGAAACAGGCCCTTCGGCCCAACAAGTCCACACCGACCCGCCGAAGCGCAACCCACCCGTACCCCTACATTTACCCATTACCTTACACTACGGTCAATTTAGCATAGCCAATTCACCTGACCCGCACGTCTTTGGACGGTGGAAGGAAACCGAAGCACCCGGAGGAAACCCATGCAGACACAGGGAGAACGTGCAAACTCCACACAGACAGTTGCCTGAGGCGGGAATTGAACCTGGGTCTCTGGCGCTGAGAGGCAGCAGTGCTAACCACTGTGCCACTGTACCGCCCATAAGTATGCCAGTAGGAAAAAAAATGTTGTCGATAGTGATCATAGTGCGCTGAGAATTGATATTATGATATACCTACACAATAGTAGGATTGGTATAAAATTTGACAATTTGGGTGATGATAATTTAATTGATTTGGGATTGTACTTAGTATAAATAAGTTGACATTAGTTGTTCCCAGTTGGAACATCAGAGTAGAAGCATGCATTCAGGCAAAAAATTAGAGCAGCATCAGAATGTTTCCAGGATGGCGGGAAACAGGGGTTCGATGGTGGGTCAAACTGAAAAGAAAATATGAAAGGGCAGAGAAGGGTTTCAAACCCATTATCTCATAAAATCCAGGCAAAAACAGAGATTTTCATGCACACAAAAAGGAAGCATTTAAATAATCAAAAATATAAAATCCATTGAAGGTAAAAAATAATTCTCTGCCAGGAGATGAAATGTATGAAATTCCTGATCAATGAATATATTGATTTTGACTTTGCTAAAAAAAAAGGTAAGGAGGAAGTGTTGACATTATAATTCTTTTAAATGCAGAGAGTCATAGAGTCATACTGCATGGAAACAGAACCTTTGGTCCAACAATCCACGCCGACTGTGCTCTCAAACTAAACTATCCATACCTGCTTGTGCTTGGTCGAGATCCCTCCAAACCTTTCCTATTCATGAACTTATGCAAGCTTCGTTGGAACTGGAGTTGCATACCTCACTTTTTCTGGCAGTTCATTCCGCACATGTACCATACTCTGTGTAGAACAATTACTGCTGACGTCCTTTAGAAATCTTTCTTCTCTCATTTTAAAACATCCCGGCAGTTTTGAACTCCCGCACCCCAGGGAAAAGACCCTTGAAGTTCACCTCATCAATGCCTGTCCTGATTTTTTTAAGTATCAATAAGTTTACCCCTCAAACTCCTGCACACCAGTGAAAACGGTTCTAGTCTTTCCCAATTACTTTATACTTCCAATCCATCATTTCCGGCAAAATAACAGGACATTCCAATAATACCTTAAAAAATATGCAATTCAATCAGGAAAAAAAAATGTACTGAATCTAGTATTATCCAGCCAGATAATAATTCCCATTTTTATCGAATTATGATCGCGAAAACATTGATTTGTTTTGCCATTGTCGCACTTCCTATCTGCTTTGCAGATAGCGTAGAATGCATTTACTTAGATTCATTAGCAGTGATGTCAATAATCAGAGCATATTAAAATCAAGTAATTGGTAGGAGTACCAGAGCGGATGTGAGGCACACTATTTTATTGTAAAAGACAGCTGAAGCCTAATAATTTGCATTATCGAATAATATAATTAAAGGTCTCACAAAATTAGTAAAGTGATTTCCTCTTCCTTTGCAGTACCGTAAGCAGCGGAGCTACTAATAAATTTGTATTTGGAGAGATGGTTCTTTTTCAACCCACACAGAGGCAATCAGTGTCTCATGTTCATTATTCCATTCTATAAATGTGCATCACTCTGACAAGAGCTTTGTGAAAGATACTGTGGGAGTTCTGGTCAAGAAAACAGAAAACATATATAATTTTATTTCCTCATCCAATTTCTCAATCAGATTAATGTTCATATGCAAACAGAAGTCATAACAGCAGAAACAAGGATTTGGTATGGCTTACCTGCTTAAACTGCCACTGCAATCAAACCAGTTCCGATGTTGCAACAAATTCGTTCACTTACCTTGGTCTCCTATGCCTACGTTACGAGAATAATTGAAACCTAAACGATTTTAATGTTATAGCTACCCTCAGAAACTCACTGGACTCACCAGATATACACCATGGCTATCAGCACACGTCACAGGCTCAGAATACTGTGGCAAGTAACTCACCAGTGCATATCCATGATCGGCAACGCACAATTTAGAAGTGTGATGAAATAGTCCCCAGACCTGCCAGTTCCCCTGCAAGACATTCACCATCCTAACTTGAAACTATATCGTCGCTCCTTCATTGTCACTGGAATTATTTCCATAATGGCATTTTAGTACAATCCAGGGCAGGTGAACTGCAGCATTCGAGAAGGCAGCTCACCACCATCTTCTCAAGAGCAACTAGGGACAAGCAATAAAGCTGACTCAGTCAGCGATGCCCACGTTACACAAATGAATTTTTTTTTAAACACCAATCATAGAACATACGAAGTTCAGTTGTGCAGATAATTTCATATAATTGGTAACATTTTTCTGCATCTCATTTTTCAACGAAAGAAAATAAGATCACTCATAATTGGCCCAACAAAACCCCTTTCAAATAATATAGTTTTAATTGGGTCACCTCAATGCCTTCTAAATAAGAACAGTTCTCGAAATGAAGGCTCTGTTTTGTTCATGACAGACTATTCTGGATCTGTTGAGAATCCCAAGCACTTCATTTTCCCATATTATTCGATTGTCTGATGAGCATCACGTTTTGACCATCTATGTTCGGACAACTTTCTCATTCCAGGACTCAATGTATTGAACTATCTCTACACCATGTCTACGAAGCATACATTCCTTCATAGACATACAGATATGCAGCGTTTACAATCCTCCAAATGTAACTTAGGCAAAGCTGAAAGTATTTTATATAAGGACATTTTGAGTGTATAATTCATTCACTGCACAAAAATGTGCCTTTCTAATTTCTTGGTGCCCATATATGCTGCTTTCAGCACTGCAAGACATCGAGACAGAATTCAAATGTATTCCTTTTTTTTCCATAAAGTACACTTTTCAATTCATATTATCAACGTTAATGACAACATAATTTACCACTTATAGTCTCTGTGCCAACTTTTTTAAAATTCAGGTAACTTATTTCCATCACTTATTTTTGCATCTACCTTGAAGCATATAAATCATTCTTTTCTGTAAATTAATAAACTTAGATACATTGTTATCCATCTATTCCGCCCCAGGACAGTATCCTAGATCAGAAATTTCTTAGTCATAGCAAAGGGCTCTTCCTGGCAAAATTAGTCAGCTGCGTAATGCCCTTTTTACTCCATATTCTCTGATTCCTCTCTTTTAACATGTCCTCCATTTATGTGGCTACTCTATCCAAAACCATGAACCATTCTCTTGAATGTAAGTTTAATGTGTGGTAATATTTCGCTTATTAATGATATTGTGTGAGTTGTCATTCAATTTTTCCTTTAATGGAATATTTTATGTTCCCATTTAAGTACACCACGAATTATATCTAAAACAGATCGTATTAACTTTCTCGTAACCGCACATTTCATAATATTGGGCATCTTTTGTCAACTCATGTCATCACTTTTTGAATGTATTCTCTATTGATTTTTCACGTTTACAATGAATTACTCACAGCACCTGTCATGTTAATTGATCATTCGTTTCTTGTTTCCTCTCTTCCTTCCGTCTTGAATACAAATCAACGGATACTAATAATTTCGCTGGACTAGCAATCCAGTCTAGCAGACGGTGGTGAAATCTCAATTCAGTGAAAACGTTGAACAGTTATAATTGCAATTTTAAAAAGTTATCTGAATGCCGCTGGTTTAATTTTTGTTGCTTATTGTAACATTCGATTAACTGTGATTTTTAAAGGAAAGAAATGAACAATACTCTTATGGCCTAACCCGCATGTGATTTCAGATTTACGTCAGTGCAATTAACTTTCCTTGAGACAACTGTGAATCGGTATTGAATGTTGGAGTAAATAGCAAGTCTGAATTCCATAGATAAATTGAAAAAGAAACTCCCTCCTAAGAAACTATCAGTACATCATCAGAATTTAGTTGCTTCCATTTACTTTCTCCTTTAGCTTTACTGAAATCAATTTTTCGCATCAGTCCCTGAGTTATTTCAAACTTATGATGCGTAGTTTATATTTCTAGTCCATTGACATAAAACAGATAAATGCACTACTTCTGCCATGTTTTCACTTGTTGGATAAGTTCTTCTATCCCTTCATAATGACAGAATAATTGTTTAAAATGTTCTTCTAATGAAAACTGCGCAAGTTCCTTGGAATGTTCCAATCCCATATTAAGTGGAATATAGCTTAGCGCACTTATCAATTAATTGTAGCCAGAACTTCGCGTCTATTTATATAATTCTTCTGCTTAAATATTAATATTCATGTTTTCGATCTGCGTATGAAGCTATACAACATCATATGCAGTTAAAATACATTTGTCATTGTTTAGACAAGGATTTGCCCAGTCTCTATGAAGATTAAGATTCATGGTGGTACATTGATGTGTTAGATTGGCATCATTAGTCAGCCTACTGCATATTTAAATGCATACAGGTCTGATAGCTTCACGGATTTTTTTTGCCTCTGTAGAAAGTCAGTCCATATTTCAAACAACACATTCCAATATATGGTTTTAACTGCTGGTTCACACTTTCAAAAGTAATGCATTAAACGTGTGAAGAGAGTTTAGGCCCATTGTTGAGCGACAATTCTCTTCACTTTTATCACAAGATAGAATGGATAAAAGATACTTTCCCATCATCCCAACCAAGCCAGGAAAGAGCTTGCTAACGAAGACGGATATGTGTGCTCAAGCATCAGTGACTGCCAAGTACATATGATGGCATCCGTTCTGTTCAGAAAATATCAAACAGCAACTAATTTTGTTACATGAAAATAGATGCGAATAAGGGTTCAGCGATTGCGTACAGCCGATTCCTCTTTCCTCATACTACATCACAAATAGATTACAACTTCAACTTCATAATTTCGTGAGTGTTCGCAGAGCTGATGGAACCTGCGAGCTGTCAGACGCCATAATTGTGATTTTCACGGCAAAGATCAGAGCCAGTTTATCGGATGGAGTGTCTATATAGTTTACACATTCAGAGAATTGCGTGAACTTGCAAATGTGCCCTCAAAATAAGAGGGTAACGACAAAGACTAGTGAAAGTGTCATAATTACACAGCGGTTCGAAGGGATTTGGCGATCTCAGGGCACAGTCAGTACTTCCTGCCGATTCTCAGATCAGAGGATGTCCTGCTGTCCGAGATCTGCTTCATTATTCAGATGTCTTGATATGATTCCAGCCGAAGAGAAATGAGATGATTTGGATTTGAAATAGATAGACAAAATGCTCCAATTTGTTTTTTTTCCTAGAAATTGAAAAGCTCATGAAAAGTCTAAAAGATACAGGTGAGAACAAAACGATGTTTTTCAGTTCATGCATTAGGTATGCATTAGGGATGCATTGTATACCGGACTGTTAATTTTTATATATTTTATATACTTATTTAATATAATTTCAGCATAAAATTCAAAATGACATAGATGTGAATAAGGGAACGGGACTTGCATATTATAATAAGACCATAAGCTGGATTGGATACCTTGTTCCAGAATTTGCTTGATTTTCAAACTAGAGTTACAAGGTAGAAAAGATAGCTATGCGTTCAAGGTTGCAAAAATACAGAAATGGCAAACCATAATTCGATATCCATACATCAGAAAAAAATCAAGTGTAATTGATTCGGGAATAGGAAATCTTGCTTGACACATAGATTCATTAAGCTAGCATGTAAGAGATAAACTGCATGTCTAGTGTGCAGAGAGTGTAGTGACTAGAATGTTCGAAAAAACTTATATTTGATGTGATGGCATACAGACGTCATTAAACAAATTCTGTCCTATGTGATTGGGACTATCATATTAAAGTGGATCAATAATTTGATAGTGCACAACAATAAAACGTAGCGTTCTTGAAGGAACACCATACCACAAATTTGGACCTTAGATTCTTAACTGTATAATAAATTTACATGATTATGCCGTTAATTTAATTACAGTACAATTTATTTTGGAATTCAAACCAGGAGGGTGTTTCAAAAATGCGGAAAAAGTACTTAAGTATTTCAATTAATGGGCAGAAGAGTGCTAGATGGAAAGTAATGATGCGGAGCATCTTTCGCCTATTTCAGAAGGAAACTAATAAAAAATCTTATTACTTAAGAACTGAAAGATTGTAATGTATTTGCATTCGAAGTGTCAATATATCATTGCCCATGAATCAAACATGTGAAGGTGCTGCAAAGAATTGGAAAAGCTTGTCACAATTTGTTGAAGGAGAGACTGAGCAATGGGGAATAACCACAATATACCAATTACATTTTTACACGTTGAGACCAAGCATCGACTTAGGAGTATTCATAGAATCCCTACAGCGTGGAAACAAGCCATTCTTCTCGCTGAGTCCATACCAACCGTCTGAAGAGAACCTAACCCGCTCCCCCAATCTTAGCTGATCCTCGTCACCCTGCTTATTCATCTTGCTTGCACACTACGGGCAATTTAGCATAGCCAATCCACCTAGACGGTGTGAGGAAATGGATCACCCGGTGAAAACCTATGCAGACACAAAGAGAGTATGCTACTCCATACTTATTGTGGAATATACTACTCCTGACTGTGGAATCGAACCCAGTTCCTTGGTACTGTGAGGCATTACTGCTTACCATTCAGCCCCCATGCCATATTATTTTAAACATTTTATAAGTTGAAATTCCTTTTGGCCTAGAGGTAAGGCAGCACGGTGGCTCAGTGGTTAGCACTGCTACCTCACAGCACCAGGATCCCAGCTTTGAGTCCAGCCTCGGGCAACTGCCCGTGTAGAGTTTGCACATTCTCCCTGTGTCTGCATGGGTTTCCTTTGGGTGCTCTGGTTTATTCCCCCAGCTGAAAGTGTGCTCCTGAAAAAGGGCAGCAGGTCAGGGAATAAGACCGAAATGTCGATTCTCCTGCTCATTGGATACTGCCTCAACTGCTGCGCTCTTCCAGCAGCACACTTTCAGCTCTGATCTCCAGCATCTGCAGTCCCCATTTTTTTTTCCCCACAGTCCAAAGATGTGCATGTCAGGTTAACTAGCTATCCTAAATTGCCCATAGTAATAGGTGCATTAGTCAGAGGGAAATGGGTCTGGGTGGGTTACTCTCCTGAGGGTTGGTTGGGCTGAAGGGCCTGTTTCCACAATGTAAGGGATCTAATCTAATCTAATCTAACCTAATATAATCCGTGCATCATCTGTTCACTGCCCCGATTTATAAGAGAATGTTATGACCCTGGAAGGTTAGCTTGAGTGAACGAATTTATGGTCAGTTTTTGTTTAATGAATACATGATCATAACCTGATATATCTTCATAACAAGGGTCAACCCTTCTGAATATTATGATTATGTATAATTTG
Source organism: Hemiscyllium ocellatum (assembly GCF_020745735.1). NCBI lineage: Eukaryota > Metazoa > Chordata > Chondrichthyes > Orectolobiformes > Hemiscylliidae > Hemiscyllium > Hemiscyllium ocellatum. The sequence continues at coordinate 21,342,420 of NC_083435.1, forward strand.
TTAATTAAAACACGCATAATTGTGCACCACTTTGTGTAATGCATACTCAGTCATACTGAAAGCAATGTTAAACAATCATTGGATGCAAGTAGAATTGGGGAAATTGTGGGCAGTTCATACCATGTAGTTAAAACAAAACATCAGCCTTAGACCATAAGACATAGGAGTGGAAGAAAGGTCATTCAGCCCATCGAGTCCACTCCGCATCAGGAAAAAAATTCAACGGTTGAGAGTAAATTACCCAAAATAAATCACAGCGGTTAGGGAAACAAAACGTTCAATCAGGAAATTAAGCACAATTACTTAAAGGAGTCATGAAAAGTAATGCAACAGGTTAAAATATTAAACGAATTAAGTTAAAAGATTTACTTGTGAGCTATGAAAATAATTCTGTTTTTTTTTATCTATTTGGACTTTGAAAATGACTTTTGAAAATAATCTTATGATACACAGTAACATTCATCTTGGAAAATGTTGAGAGAATCCACAAATTAGTATTGTTTTGATTTATGTTACTCTGAAAAGAAAACTCCTCACTATTATAAATGATGAATTAATTTTGAAAATTGTGTGGTTCAGCTCGATGAGTTCTGGGGCATATGACGCCAGTTCTTGAGGAGTGCAAAATTCAAAACGAACTTGTTGATGCACTGTCTTCATGCAATTTTATAAGTTTTAGAGAACTGTCCATGCCTTCAACGTTATTGGCTAGACTTAAAACTGAGACCCATGGATTTATATTAACATGCACTTAAGGCCAAACAGACAAATCATAGAACCATATAATCCCTACAGTGCCGAAGGAGCCATTCAGTGTATCTAGTCTACACAAACTCACTGAAGTGCATCCCATCTAGACCCAACCCCCAACTTATCCCCAAACTCCACATTTACCATGGGTACACCAGCGCTGGACACTACTAGGCGACTTAGATAGGCCAATCCACCGAGAATACCACTGAGCGTACTTTCATGAAGATATAACGAAAGGTTCACATGAATAACTGGAAACAATTGGATTGATATTGATCCCAAGAGTTACCCATTTTATGTGTCGATTAGCAAGTGCCCTATATAAGATATATTATATTTGGAAAGGGATTAAATGAACACGTTTCACAGAAAGCCCGATTTTCAAAATGTTTGTTCATATCTGTATGTTGCATCCAATGTCCTCAATGGGCTATACAATTGAGCTCGACATATATCCACTTATTCGGGACATTGCTAGTTCCCTTAGAAATGTAGTTATTCAATATAAGATGTTCTACACTTTCTACTGCATATTTTTAATATTTGGTGAAATATTATTTGTGTCATGTGTTAGCAGAGGATTTCTATCAGTTGTTTTTTTTTCTTATTTTGGGTATTTGACCGGGTACTTAATTGCATCGCAGCTCTCTTGTACTAGTTAACTTCTGTATTATTCAAACAGAAGAAACGCTCAATGAGAAAGAACGGGGTGAGTGCAGACAAAACGAAGTAAATAAACTAAATCATATGGAACTCCACTCAGGTGTCAGATTTTCTTAATATGTTGATGCTACCTAAATTTATCGAAGTAAAGTTGTATCCTTGCATTCTGATTAATTCAGGTTATTAATTTTATTGGAACTTGCAACAAAATACTACATTCCTTTTTAAAGTCACTATTCAAATGCAACAGAAATGAGTTTGGTTGTTGTTGTTGTTCACATTACCTTGTCTTTGTTTTCATTAATTTCTTTCATTCTTTACTTTATTCAATCTATAAATTATATTTGAATGTTATTGAAAAGAGACGCGTGTAAAGCTTCCAATTCTAAATTTCAACAGATCACAACGGTATATCAACGGAAGAAAGGGGGATAATCTGAGTGACAGCTTGATTCTCAGTGACGGAGATATTGTGAGAGGCAGCTGAGAACGATAAGCAATCAAACTCGAAGGGGATTTCGCAGAAGATTCGAGGCTTCAATATGCTCATTTATTTTCAGAGTACTGGTTTGTTCGTGCAAATATATGCAACATCTAGCTACTGTAAATATGAAACGTTATGAGCTCGACTGATATTTTAAATTGGTTGTTAGTATCTATGCTAGTGCGTTTTGTACACACTAGTAAATTCTCACAATTTCCAAAGAACATCTAGGGGCAGAGGTTTTGATTCTGTTCTCATGAATGATCGTTGGTTGAAAACAGTTTGTAGTCCACAGGTTATGAATAAGTAAAACAAACGCTCTTCGATCATGCCGCCAATAGTTAAGGTATAATCTGAACGTACTCTTTGAAAAGTAGGTGTAACTATATTTTTATCGATCAATCATTGTTGATCGGGCGGAGAGCAGCATCCTATCATTAGAAAATGATATTCCGGTAGATATTACGTAGGTCATTCAGATTTGTTTATTGATGCTCAGCATCGATGGTTAGGTCTACACTTACTACCAATTTCTATTTGCTCTTGAGAAGTTGCTGGTGCATCAGTTGATCAATAAAGTTTTACATTGATGGTTTAAAGACTCGAGTGCTGTTTAGGCTCCACATATCCAAGCAGGTGTTAATTTATCATATTCCTGAGATGTGTCTTACAAGTGGTGAGTGGTGAATATTGAGAAGGTAGCAGCTCGGATTTTGGTGCAGAATGTTTGCCTCTGACCTGGCCATACAGCAAAAATATTTGTACTGTTAATGTTCAGTTTTCAATCAACATTGACCAAGAAAGTTACGCTTATGGTGTTTGTAGTGATGGTGAACCGTTGAACGACACGGTTTGATTGCGATTTTCCATCCTGCTTGTGGTGATCACTGTCAGATTCATGTGTAGCATGAATTTTGCTTGTAAATTAACGGTAATTGATCTTGCTGCCTGATCAGAGGATTTGCTTCAGTGTCTGAGTCTTCATTGCAGTTTTGAATATCCTTCAAATAACATTAAAGATCACCAATTCTGACATAAAGAAGAATGTAATTTACGGAGTAGTTGAAGATGCTTGGGTGATGGATGCTAAGGCAGGCGTTGGTCTCACAAATGCCATCCTCATATGCTCAGGACAAGATGATTGACATTCAGCAGCCATACTGACTTTCCTTTGTGATATGTATGACTCAATCTTTACAGAGTCTAGATTAGAGTAGTGCTGGAAAAGCACAGCAGGTCAGGCAGCATCCGAGCAGCAGGAAAATCGACGTTTGAGGCAAAAGCCCTTCATCATGAATGAAGACAGGGAGCCTCCAGGGTGGAGAGATAAATGGGAGGGGTGGGGCTGAGGACAAGTAAGCAAAGAGCAAAGATGGGGGTCGGGATGAAAATGATAGGTCAGAGAGGAGGGTGGGGAAGGTAGCAAAGTGTACATGGGTGGATGGGTGTGAAGGTGATAGGTCAGAGAGGATGGTGGAGCGGATAGGTGGGAAGGAAGATTGGTAGGTAGGACATGGTGCTGAGGTGGAAGTTTGGAACTGGATAAGGTGAAGGCAGTGGAAATGAGGAAACAAGTGAAGTCCATATTGAATGCCCTGGAGTTGAAGTGTTCTGAGGTGGAAGCAGAGGCTTTCTTCCTCCAGGCGTTGGGTGGTGAGGGTGTGGCAGTGAAGGAGGCCCAGGAACTGCCTGGCCTCGGCAGAGTGGGAGGGGGAGTTGAAATATTGGGCTACGGGACGATGGCGTTGATTGGTGCGGGTATCCTGGAGATGTTCCCTAAAGCGCTCTGCAAGAAGGCATTCAGTCTCCCCAATGTAGAGGAGACCACATCAGAAGTAACCGATACAGTAAATGACATTGGTGGATGTGCTGGTGAAACTTTGATGGATGTGGAAGGCTAGCTGAATTTTACCATGAAAGAGTTTGGCCTTTGATTCTTATTGATTTCACATACTTGCTGAAAGGCAGTCAAATATATACATCTTCATACGATGGCTGTCTGGCCCTGCAGGAACGCATGCTAAGTGACAATGAACAGGTTATGTTGGTGAAATACCCATGTGATTGGATGGTAATCAATTTGCTCCGTGAAAATGCCGATGATTGGGACTAAATTGAAGGTGGCAATTGGCTGGGTAGGACTTTCCCTGTTTGTCATGTGAAGGACATTCCAGGGCAATTGTTCACATTGCCAGGTAGATGCCAATATTTTAACTCTAGTGCACGAGATTAGCAAGGTGTACAGCTAGTTTTGACACACAATTCGTTTAGAATGTGTCAGTCGAATAAAACAAAGAATTGTGAATGCTGGGAAAAGGAACAATTTACTGGGGAAACTCAGCAGGTCAAGCAGCGTTCGTGGAGAGAAAACAGAGTTAAATTTTCAAGTCCAATGATCTGACTTCAGAGCTGTTCTGAAGTAAGTTCACTGTAGTCAAAACGTTGATTCTGCTTTCTTGGCATGTTGTCAGACTTGCTCAATATCTCCAACATCTGTTTTGTTTAATACAGCCAAGACTGCACCAGTTCCATAACATGCAGTGTTCAATGGCTAGAGTCGTTTTGTGAATCCGCTTCAGCATAAGTTTGCTTAGGAGGGCTTGGGACCTCAGGAACAAACACAGATGGATCCTCCACTTGGCAATTTTGGTAGAAACTATATCTTAATTTTTTTGGCATCGCCTGGTGAACTGATGTTTTATGTATCCTCGTCGAGTAAGAGGGGCTTTGTGAAGCATTTATTACCAATTAGTTATTGTCCTCCATTCACGGCAGAATGTTCAGATTCAATAAAGCTTTATTCTGATTCGTTGGCTACAAAGTAGCTCAGTCCAATCTAATGCATGCTCTATATTTTGTTTGCCATGCAGATATTCTTGTGTTGCAGCACAGTTAGAATAACATGTTTTTTTTTGTAAACACTGGATGGCCATCCGAGGGCACTTGTTCTCTTAATTTAGGGAAAATCCCTCTGACCTCATCACAATGATGGAGTGCGATTTGGCAGACAATGACGTTCCAAGCTTTGATGGAATAGATTTTACTGATGCCAAAGGCCCAAAGTACTTCATTGGTACCCAACTTCGAATTAGTAGATTTATTCTAAATCTGTCTGATGTGTAATATTGGTGGAGGCAAGAACGATCATAGAGGTCTATTAGATGTAATGATAATGTTTTTCTTTTCTGGGAAGAAGCTGAGATTAATCTTGCAGATACCTTCATTGGTATAAATCTGTAATCGACGTATTCATGATTCATTCACGCTCTGCAATTGAGCCAAGTCTTCGTATAGGAATCAGCAACTTTAAATCATCCTTATGCATTAACGTTCTCTTGGTGACAGACATTGAAATCGCAAACCCAAATGGTTCTCAATGCCACTTACATCCAGAAAGATTGCAACAGTTTGTATCAACATGGAGGAGCTCAGATTCAGCAGCAGAGGACGACATTTCCGTTCTCATGCATTTCCTTTGACTAATACATAAAAGACCTTACCAGGTCCAGAATCAATCTGGAGAATGCTTGGAAAACTCCCGACAACTGATACATCACTGTACCACTATCTCCCGTAGGGTTACATTATACACGGATATTATTGCACTGGGATGTGTGGCATTGGAAGTTTTAATTGATTGAGTTTTCTGGATATTACTGAACCTGTCTGCGTTAAAGATCTCCCACTTTTGAAGCAAATCGCTGATTTTAGGAAGGAGTTCTTTGCAGTGTAAAGAAGGCTGAGTCTCCTATTGTTGAAGTCACTGTTGAATGATCAGTTGAGAGTCTTTAAATAGAATTCAGTGCATTACGGAGCCAGTTTCATTGGTAAAGTTAGTGTCGACAAAATTGCATTGGGTCTGTATGCACAGGCTAGTCCAGGCCAGGCACAGACAGCAGACCAACTTCCATCCATGCCAATGATTAACTAGACAGATGTTCTTAAATTAAATTTCACTGTTATACCAGATTATAAATTCATGTTTTTTTCACAGACTTCATATTTTAAAATATGCAATGGTAGGATCCGAATCAATAGCCAATGCTTGTTAGCCTAGGCACCTGCATTAAGCAGTGAGTGAGGTTGAGACAGGGCATTGCAAAGGTAACATAAAATGCCTTGCTTAACCAGTTGTTCAAAATGTTCATTTACTTTCACATCCAGAGTCATTTGAAGAACATCCTCTACTATGTTTTGTTACATAGATGATGCCTCAACATTGTTTGAAATCTCAGACGTATGGAAGTATGCTCTTGAAATATGTAAAATGTTCTATTCAGTTCACAAATACACATGCGAGATGAGTCAGTTTAGCGCATCAACTATCTTCAGTTACATAATTGAGAAATCAAAGATTTCTCTGATTGTCTTCTATGATTGTCAATATTAGTGGAACTTTGCCAATTCGTATACTTCTACAAATTATAAAACTGCACACGATTTAACCGCAAAAGTAGCCAGACAGTCGGTTTTTTATTAAACAAAAACAAATACGGTTATCTTAATTTTCTGGATAGTACAAAAACTTGCAAATGATCAGGGTTTCGATGTTGTGACCATTTCAGAGACCTGGGTAAAGCGGGGACAGAACTGGTTATTGAAGGTTCTGGTATTTAGATGCTTCAGTGAGAACAGGGAAAATAGGAAAGGAGGCAGTGTGTGGCACTGTGAGTCAAAGACAATATTACGATTGTAGAAAGGGTGTTTGACGACTCGTCTGAGGTGGTAGGGGCTGAGAGGAAAGGAGAGGTTAACTTGTTGGGAGTTTTCTATAAGCCTCCAAATATTTCCAGCGATGTAGAGGATAGAATAACAAGGATTATACGCGATAGGAGTGAAAGTGACAGGATAGTTATTATGGGGGCCTTTAACTTTCCAAGTATTGACTGAGAATACTATAGTTCAAGCGCTTTAGATGTGTCAAATGTGTGCAGTGGGGTTTCCTGACACAGTATGCAGACCAACAGGAAGCGAGGCCATATTAGATTTGGTACTGGGTAATGAATCCTGCCCGGTGTTAGATTCAGAGATAGGTAAGCATTTTGGTGATAGTGACCACAATTCGCTTATGTTCACTTTAGTGATGCAAAGGGATAGATGTATGCCACAGGGAAAACGTTTTAGCTGGGGAAAGGCCATTAGGATGCCATTAGGCAAGGTTTAGGATGCATTCGATGGGGAAGGAAACTGCAGGGAATGGGTACAGTTGGATTGTGAGCTTATTCAAGGACCAGCTACTCCGGGACCTTGATAAGTATTTAACAGACAGTCAGGGAGGAAGTTGTCGAGCACAGAAGCCAATATTTACTCAAAAAGTTGAAGCTCTTATCAAGAGGAGGAAGAAGATTTATGTGAGGATGAGATGTGATGGCTCAGTTATGGCGCTTGAGAGTTGCACGTTAGCCAGGAAAGGCGTAAGAGAGAGGGAAGAAGAGCCAAGAGGGGGCATGGGAAGTCGTTGGCGGATAGGATCAAGGAAAACGTGAAGGTTTTCGACAGGAATAAAAGAAAGATTAAAGTAAGATTAGGGCCAATTAGGCATCATAGTAGAAAATTGTGCGTGGAGTCAGAGGAGACAGGCGAAGTGCGAAATGAATATTTTTCATCAGTATTTACACTAAAAAGACAATGTGGTCGAGGAGAATACTGAGATACAGTCTAGTCGACTAGATGTGATTGAAGTTCGTAAGGAGGAGGTGTTAGCAATTCTGGAAAATGTAAAAATAGGTAAGTCACCTGGGCCAGATGGGATTTACCTGAGTATTCTCTGGGAAGCCAGGGAGGAGATTGCTGAGCCTTTGGTTTTGATCTTTATGTCGTCACTGTCTACAAAAATAGTGCCAGAAGACTGGTGGACAGCAAATGTTCTTCTCTTGTCTAAGAAGGGATGTAGAGGCAACCCTTAAAATTATAGATCTGAGAGTTTTACTTTGATTGTGGGTAAAGTGTTGGAATGGGTTATAAGACATAGGCTTTAAATAATCTAGGAAGGAATAAGTTTATTAGGGATAGTCACCACGGTTTTGTGAAGAGTAGGTCGTGCCTCACATACCTTATTGAGTCCTTTGAGAAGGTGTCCAAATAGATGGATGAGGGTAAAGCGGTTCATGTGGTGTATATAGATTTCAGTAAGGCATTTGATAAGGTTTCCCACAGCAGGCTGTTGCACAAAATACGGAGGCATGAGATTGAGGGTGATTTAGTGGTTTAGATCAGAAATTTGCCAGCTGAAAGAAGACAGAGCATGATGGTTGATGGGAAATATTCATCCTGGAGTTCAATTTTTTGTGGGTCACCGCAAGCATCTGTTTTGGATGCATGTTGTTTTTCAATTTTATAAATGACCTGCATGAGGGCTTAGAAGTAAATTTGCCGATGACATTAAGGTCGGTAGAGTTGTGGATAGCGACAAAGAATGTTGTAGGTTACAGAGAACATAGATAAGCTGCAGAGCTGGCCTGAGAGGTAGCAAATGGAGTTTAATGCAGAGAAGTACGAGGTTATTCACTTTAGAAGGAGTAACAGCAATGCAGAGAACTGGGCTAATGGTAAGACTTTGGTAGTTTAGAGGAGCAGAGATATCTCTGTAGCCAGGTATAGACCTCCTTGAAAGTTGCCACCCAGGTTGACAGGGTTGTTAAGAATGCATATGGTGCGTTAGCTTTTATTGCTAGAGGGATTCAGCTTCGAAACCATGAGATCATGCTGTAGCTCTACAAAATTCTCGTGCAGCCACGTTTGGAGTGTTGAGTACATTTCTCATCACTGCATTCAAGGAAAGGTGTGGAAGCTTTGGAAAGGGTTCAAAGGAGATTTACATGGATGTTGCCTGGTATGGAGAGAAAGTCTAACAAGGAAAGGCTGGGGAAATTGAGGCTGTTCTCGTTAGAAGAAAGTCGAGAGATGACTTAATTGAGACATATAAGATAATCAGAAGGTGATATGAGTTGGACAGTGGAAGCCTTTTTCCTCTGATGGCAACGACTAGCACGAGGGGACATAGCTTTAAATTTAGGAGATGTCAGGACATATGTCAGAGGTAGTTTCTTTACTCAGAGAATAGGGGCCTGGAACGGACTTCCTGCAACAGTAGTAGATTCGCCGATTTTACGGGCATTTAAATGGTCATTGGATAGGCATATGGTCGAGAATGGAGTAGTGTAGGTTATATGGACTTGATGGCTGTCATTTGCATTTGCCATGCAAGACGTCTTTTCCAAAACAGCATGATGCCTCCAGTGCTCAAAAGATTTTTTCGACGTACAATTCAGTAAGCTTATGCTTGCCTTTGAGTTCTTGTGCCATGTCAGTTTAAAGCATGCTCACCAAACAATAAACACCTTGCAAAAGTTTGATTTGTTCTGCTTTTATGTTCTAAGATTGTAAGATTCTTTCTTCTTGTAAGATTGTGCTCAGCTGCCCGTATCCTAAATCTCTGATCAGAAAAATATGTCTATTAAAATGAAGACAGAAGAAGGAAAGAAGAAATGAAGGATGAATGAATGAAAGAATGAATGAATGAATGAATGATTGATTGTCTCGTACATCATGAAGATACAGCAAAAAGTGTTTTGTCCTCATAATCAGCACCACTTTGAGTTACAATAAAGATGAAAATGAATTGCTTAAATAAGAGTTCAGTTGTTCACATTGGGCTCTAATAAACGGCTTCAAAGTTTTTGCACGGTCTCTGGAAAGTGTTTTTTTGTCCTCAAGGTGTTCAGCACTGGGAACAACAACGAAGAAGTGCCCCAGGAGTCTCTGGCTCGGCTTCCAGACTCCTCCTCCTGGATACTGCCAAACGTTTCGGCTCTGAGATTACTGCTGCCATAGACCCCACGCTGGGCACCACCACTGCCATGAGTCCAGCCTACGGGACTACAGACAACAGGAGTCTCTGTTTTGGGTACCACCACCGCCAAGAATCCAGGCTCCAGACTATGTCCTCTGAGACATGAGGCTCTCAGGCAACCACCACCAGGAATTTAGACTCCAGGCAAAGCCACCACTATCAGGTTTCCTGATCCATGTTGTCACCATTGTCCATACCAGCCTGCCGACACCACTCCAGCCTCAAAGATAAAGAAAAAAGCAAGAAGAAAAACAAGACATACAAAAAGTTGAAAAGCCCGTGGAGTAGGTTAAAGATCATTTAGGGAACTATTCATAAACAGGTACTAGCAGCAAAAATATACAGCTTAAGGCAATCAATTCATATCTTCTCATTTCACATTTACATCTCCATTATTTGCAAATCTAATGCAATGCTTCAAGACTGACTTCAATTTTTACCATCGAGTAGTTGGAGATCCTAATGTTCACACTTCCTTTCTGCATGTCATGCCCAGCCAGGATCAACGTACCAACAATTTACTTCTTTTGTAGTTTAAATTGTTCTGATGCCTTGAAACACAGCATTGTAAAGTTTGTCTTCATGAGTGCAATTATTACCAACGCCACTTTTTGCAGCAATATTGCTATGTTACATTTAAATTGAACGTTCAGCTCAAGTATTGTATATTGCGGAATTTAGTGGTGAATTTTCAGAATGAGGAGGGCAGGAGTACATGACAAAATGACTTTAAATAAATGTCCACTGCAAGAACTTCATTCGTTTTTCCTTGGTTCCCAGGAATTTTGTCTTAATAGCAAGACTTTCTGCATTAAGTTTCACAATGTCAGGCAGTTGCAATCACAGATTCATTGCTGAAGAAATTTCCCTTGTATGCGATTGGTTGCGTGCTTTTATCAGGGAAGGATCTCCCTACAGATGGAAGTTTGTTGTCCCTGAACAACAATGCATGCATTCTATCCCTTCTTTAGATTCTGGGATATCAGATAGTTCCACCAAAGTTAACCTTCTTTTTTCCTGTTTGCTAGTAATTTTTAATAAAACGTAGCAGAATCAGAATAATGATAAAAAGATTTAATGCGAATAGTAATTGGCTTTTTTTCAGAACTCAGTGCTGTGAAACAAGCTCTACATAGTATGCGTGAGTAATAATACAATAACTTTGATTAAAATAAAATGTTCGCTTTGAATTGATACTCGATCCCAGGAACCTTGTTATAAAATGCAGTGCTATGTTTGTTTTCACATGAAGAAATGCCCAGAAATTCTATTTCATCATATTCTCATTCTAGTTCTGACACTTTTTTTTTGCTCTTCGATCAGCATGCTCAATCTGAATTCATCAGGAAATACTTAACCAAATTTAGAAATTTAGAAAAATCTGTAATCTTGAACATCAGATCAGATTAACGTGTGGTTAAAAATTTCATCCAGATGCTTCACATGAAATCATTCTCAGCATAAAGTCTTGTTTTTAGCATTTGTTTTGATGTTTATGCACTTTTCACATTCCACCACTAGAAGAAAGCCTGAAACAAAGAGAGAAAGGTAAATGTTCAAATAAATTATGTAATCTAATTTAGAAAAGCGAAACGTTACTAAAACAATCTTGTCCTGTAAACTGATTCTTGTTTTATGATGGCTACTGCATAAAGAAAGTTACACAGCCATCTAGTGCTGCTTATAGATCACATGCATTGCAAGTTTGGTCTATCCTTTCAAATGCTTCTAGTCTCAAATGATTGCATTTCGAGGTCACTTCAATTACCTTATTCCTTCTGTTTTACTTTAACAACATTTCAGTTTATATTGGCGCATATTTCCTTCTATTTATGCATACCAAAAACAATTGCTTATATTTGCATATACAATGTGAACAGTGTAGGAAATGGTTGAAGCGAACAAGTAATTTTGTCCAGATCCAAATTTGATTGGTTAAGTGCAGCCCTTTCATTTCAGAAATTTAGAAGAAGAAAAGATTTCCAGTCTGGCATTTAGTGTATGCATTTAGTGTATTCAAAGCATGACATATTTATTCAGCATTTGCTTTGAATCAAGAGAACGAGCTAATGATGGATTGTAGCTAGTTTGCGTGTAATTGTAAGTAATATGAAGGCTCAAAGCGTCTTTTAAAATATCTAACAATTTGGATCCGTGAAAAATCGTAAGGAGTGTAACTATCACTGTGATTGTATCGAAATATATAATTGAATATTTGCATTTGTATGGCATGTTCCATAATGGCCGAAGCTTCCAAAATGTTTTGCCATGAAATATAATTTTGTAAGGGCACTATATTTTTGACCATGTACCAAGTGATGCAGCCAGTTTCTGCAGATGAAGCTCCCACAAACCTAGATAGACAAGTAATCATTTTCCTTCTGGTGTTCGTGGAAACTTGAATTTGCCGTGGCACTGGCGAGAAATCCTCTGCTCTACTATGATATATTGTGATGGACTTCTTTTATGCAGACCATTCGTTTCATGCCTCAAATTGACTGTTGACTATGTTGGATGTTTTGCCATTATAACATCAAATATACAAGGTCTATATGTCCATGGCGGCGCGAGCACAACAAAGTTTCTGTTCTGATCATTTGCAACGTAATTGAATTATAGTCCTTTCTCATTCGACTTTGATAATAGGGCAGACTATAAGTGGTTCAACCAGTTTAGAATTATGATGTATTGCAATTTAGATTACTTGGAAATAATTTAGTTTAAATCCGTTAGACTGGCATGATACTAGGAATATTGTACAACGTTATTTTAAAATGGTTACATTGGCATGCCAACTCCCAACATTTTCTGCAATACGGTCAAAGGTTGAAATTATATCTTATTCAGTAGTGTCAAAAAATTCCATTGTTCTTACTCTTTTGAAAGATGCATTATACAGGGTCTAAGCCTGGAATAACAATAATGCGATATTCACAGACATCATAAAGCCTCGAAGGAATCCTCCTGCACAATCCTCTGGTAAGACGTTTATCATTCTAAATTGTATAATCAAATTCCTAGATCAGTAAATTACCGACTAGAATCATTTACGAGAACATATATATTTAGATAGGTAGATAGATAAATAACTCATTCACAAATTCAACTCAATGTATGGGAAAAAAGCGAAGCGAGGAATACTTAAAGTGATTTAATAAATGAAGAACCATAATATTAAAAATATCCAAAACTGTCCAGGACATGGCAAAATTGAATTGGCTTTCTAATGGTTAGTAATTCTTTCATAGAATCCCTACAGGGCAGAAAGAAGCCACTTAGCCCAACAAATCCACAAGAACCCGTTGAAGAGAATCCCACCCAGGCCCATTCCACGATTCAATTTTTTCCCTGATTAATGCACCAAGCTTATATACTTCTGAACACCAACTGCAGTCTAGCATCCACTTCTTTGCGCCGTGGGGCGAAATCATAGCTCATGGAGGAAACCGAACCAGACATGGGGAGAATTTGTAAACTCCATACAGAGAGCTGCCCGAGGCTGGAATCTAGCCAGGGTCCCTGATGGTGTGAGGCAGCATTAGTAGCCACTGAGCCACCCTTCCACCCCAAACAGCTGACCAAATTTGAAATGTTCAATAATACCTACTATTTATGCTGCAAAACGTCGGAAGAGATCCATTCTTTATAGGAACCATGAACCTACTGTAGAGCTCTATAACAGCAGCTGACAAAATACTTGCTGACAGTACTGAAGCTAATTCTTATTGTAGAACAAGGTATACACAGCATAATAGCTCATTATCGCCCAAATGTTGGAACAAAACATATTTATTTTGACACTCCTGCACGAGCATCCCCTCAATTCAAAATGCTAAACCCCAGCCAATACCCCTCATCTTCAGCTTCTTCCTCCGTCTTCCAATACCCCCATGCTGACACCACCTAACCCAAAACATCCTTCTAGATATTCCCGTGGGTGTTTTTGTTTTCGAGGGAGTGCATCAGGTAATGAAGGGGGCCAAGATGAAAGCGATACTGGAAAAGCCTGGTAGGTCAGGCAGCATCCTCGACCTGCTGTGCTTTTCCAGCATCACTCTCATCTTGATTCCAATCTCCAGCATCTGCAGTACCGACCTCCGCCATCAGATAATGAAGTTGGCTTACAATCTCATTTTCGAACAAAATTGGCCAACGGGTAAACAATGACGATTTATCAGCACTGCAATTCAAAACAATGGTTAAGGGGTCAGGGTACATTGTACATAGCTTGTGGCGTTTTGGCAGTCTGCATATCTCTGAGTGACGAGAATTTGATTCCAGTCCCAAGTGCTCCACAGGTCTGTGATAAGATTTCGGACAGACTGCTCGACAGAATCTACCCAGCCTAAGAATTTAATCTTAAAAATGTTGTCAACTCTAAATTCGAAACAGGCCTCAATCAAAAGGCAATTCGATTGGAGGGTTGGACGATTGAACTGGGTTTTACATCAGCTTTTAGAAGGATTAGGGTGTAGGTTTGCTCGCTGACCTGTAGGTTTGGTATCCAGACGTTTCATTACCTGGCTAGGCAATATTGTCAGTGGCGACCACCAAGTGAAGCGAAGCTGTTGTCTCCTGCTTTCTATTTATATGTTTGTCCTGGATGGGGTTCCTGGGGTTTGTGTTGATGTCATTTCCTGTTTGTTTTCTGAGGGGATGATAGATGGTATCTAGATCTATGTGTTTGTTTATGGCTTTGTGGTTGGAGTGCCAAGCCTCTAGGAATTTTCTTGCATGTCTTTGGTTAGCCTGTCCCAGGATAGATGTGCTGTCTAAGTAGAAATGGTGTTTTTTTTTTCATCCGTGTGTAGGGCTACGAGGGAGAGAGGGTCGTGTCTTTTTGTGGCTAGCTGGTGTTCGTGTGTCCTGGTGGCTAACTTTCTTCTGTTTGTCCTTGTTTGTGGCAGTCCGTGCATGGAATTTGGTAGATGATGTTGGTTTTGTCCATGGGTTGTGCTGGGTGTTTTAAGTTTGTTAGTTTTTGTTTGAGAGTGTTGGTGGGTTTGTGTGCTACTAGAATTCCGAGGCGTCTTAGTAGTCTGGCTGTCATTTATGAGACTTCTTTGATGTATGGTAAAGTGGTTAGGGTTTCTGGTTGTGTTTGGTCTGCTTGTCGTGGTTTGTTCCTGAGGAATCTGCGGACTGTATTCTTTGAGTATCCGTTCTTCTTGAATACGTTTTATAGGTGGTTCTTTTTTTTCCCAAATTCGTCTGTGCTGCAGTGAGTGGTGGTTCGTTGGAATAGTGTTCTGATACAGCATCGTTTGTGTGTGTTGGGATGGTTGCTGGTGTAGTTAAGTATTTGGTCACTATTTGTCAGTTTTCTCATACGCAGGTTTGTAGTTCTCCGTTGTCCTTTTTTTCAACTGTGACGTCCAGGAATGCGAGTTTGTTGTCGGTTTCTTCCTCCTTGGTGATCTTTATGTCTGTGAGGGTGTTGTTGATGATGTTAAATGTTTCTTCTATCTTGTTTCGTTTTGTGATGACAAAGGTGTCATCTACGTAGCGGATCCAGATTTTTGGTTTGATGGTTGGTAGAGTTGTTTCTTCTAATCTTTGCATTACCGCTTCTGCTATGAATCCTGTTAGCTGAGATCCCATGGGTGTGCCGTTGGTTTGTTTGTAGATTATGTTGTTGAAGGTGAAGTGGGTGGTGAGGCACAGGTCCACTAAGCTTCGTGATGTTTTCGTTGGTAATGTGATTGACAGTGGTTGGGGTGCGTGTGATGCTCTCTTCTAAAAGTGTGGTAAGTGTTTCCTTTGCCAGGTCGATGTTGAAGGAGTTGAACAGTGCTGTTACGTTCCTAAAAATCATCAAAAACACCAAAATAGAGGAATACGAAACAATGATCTCATTCACCTCCATCAACATCGACCTGGCAAAGGAAACACTTGCCACACTTTTAGAAGAGACCATCACACACACCCCAACCACAATCAATCACATTACTAACGTAAACATCATGAAGCTAGTGGACCTGTGCCTCACCACCTACTTCACCTTCAACAACATCATCTACAAATAAACCAACGGCACACCCATGGGATCTCCGCTATCAGGATTCATAGCATAAGTGGAAATGCAAAGACTAGAAGAAACAGCCCGACCAACCATCAAACCAAAAATCTGGCTCCGCTACGTAGATGACACCTTTGTAATCACAAAACAAAACAAGGTAGAAGAGACATTTAACATCATCAACAACACCCTCACAGGCATAACGTTCATCAAGGAGGAAGAAACCGACAACAAACTCGCATTTCTAGACGTCACAGTCGAAAGAAAGGACAGCAGAGAACTACAAATATGCATATACAGAAAACCGGCAAACACTGACCAAATACTTAACTATACCAGCAACCATCCCAACACACACAAACGAAGATGTATCAGAACATTATTCCAACGAGCCACCACGCACTGCAGCACAGACGAACCTCGGAAAACAGGAGAACCACCTATACAATGTATTCAAGAAGAACGGATACTCAAAGAATACAGTCCGCAGATTCCTCAGGAACAAACCACGACAAGCAGACCAAACATAACCAGAAACCCTAACCACCTTATCATACATCAAAGAAGTCTCAGAAATGTCAGCCAGACTACTAAGACCCCTCGGAACTCTAGTAGCACACAAACCCACCAACACTCTCAAACAAAATCTAACAAACTTAAAAAACCCTGTACAACCCATGGACAAAACCAACGTCATCTACAAACTTCCATGCAAGGATTGCCACAAACACTACGTAGGACAAACAGAAAGAAAGTTAGCCACCAGGACACACAAACACCAGCTAACCACAAAAAGACACGACCCTCTCTCCCTCGTAGCCCTACACACGGATGAAAAAAAAACACCATTTAGACTCGGACAACACATCTATCCTGGGACAGGCTAACCAGAGAAATGCCAGAGAACCCCTCAAGGCCTGGCACTCCAACCACAACGCCATAAACAAACACATAGATCTAAGTACCATCTATCAACCCCTCAGAAAACGAACAGGAAATGACATCAAAACAAACCCCAGGAACCCCATCCAGGACAAACATATAAATAGAAAGCAGGAGACAATAGCTTCACTTCACTTGGAGGTCGCCACTGATGGTGTTACCTATTCAGGAAATGAAATGTCTGGATACCAAACCTACAGCTCAGCGAGCAAACCTACACCCTGAGCTACAAACCTTCACAAACCTTTTAGAAGGATGCTGAAACAAGAAGTTGGGCAGCTCAGCCCCAAATCGACTAAAATTTTGTGCAATACGATGCTTTCTCCTAAATTAGTTAGCCTGTGTGTTGAAGTAATAACAGTTCTTGAAACATGAAGAAACATAAAGTTCAACATTATGCTTCCTTCATCCGCAAAACATTGTAGCCTTGTTTACTTACTGTGGGGTTGCAGTGCAGTGTTTGCTTCTGGGAAGCAAATGTGCACTCGCCTGGCGCTGTAATATTATGTGGAATGCAGTCCTGCTGAGATAGCAATCATACTAACAAGTCGTTTGCTGGTTTAAAAAAAAACTCACGTGATGATCCCTTGATTCATATTTTATAAATTTCAACATTCAGCGTTTGATGAAGACTCCAACAGTTCAAAAGCACAGAAATCCGACTGAAGTTAAATGGGGGCTGTAAGTGCTATAGATTAAAGGTTCGTGAACTGAAGAAGAGTGTGGGGAGAACGAAAAATATTGCAGTTGGCTGGGGTCAGCAGTGGCAGATCTACAGGCCTGGGAAACAGTGAATTGGTTGGAAGACAGACCGTGATGCATGAAAATCACGGGCAGAGGAGGACCTAGCAGTTCAAAACTACAGTGCCTCAACGTTTTGAGATTACAATATACATAATGTGGAAGAAAGCCACCTTCAAGCCCTGCATTTACTTCAGTGTATCAGATAATTAGCTTGTGAGCTTTAAAACGCATGCAGACTTCTCTTGTTGAATGTAACTGTATTCTTCATAGTCTCGATTCAACGTTCCTCTAATTGCCCATAAGTCTGGGAGGAGAAGTAGACCATCCTCAGTGAGTCGTGAGTTCATGGAATGCCCTGCCAGTAACAGTGGTGGACTTTCCCCCTTTATGGGCATTTAAACGGGCATTGGATAGGCATATGGAGGAAAGTGGCTAGTGTAGGTTAGGTGGGCTTGGATCGACGCAACATCGAGGGCCGAAGGGCCTGTAATGCGCTGTATTTTTCTATGTTCTATGTTCTATGTTCTATCTTGTCCAATCAGACTGCGTTTCAATCAGATCCTGGTTGATCTGATAATCTTTAACTCCTCTTTTCTGCATAATCCCTGTCATCCTTGATTCCCTGACTGATTAAATAAAGACTGTCTATCTCAGCCTTGAATATATTTAATGACCAAACCTCAGTAGATCTTCGTGGAAAAGAATTCCAAACATATACATTCCTTATTAAAAACAAAATGCCCACAGCATATACTTGTGAGGAGCTCCAATTCGGCACTGCTCACTGCAGAAGTCTTTGTAGGTAATGTAGTTTGCAACATGAAGGCCATTCTTGCGGATTGCAGAAGAAGAAAAGAGAGAAGAGAGGAGAAGGTTTTGGTCCATTCAGACACGGGAACTACTGAATATATGACAACCAAACAAGTTTTGTGTGACTGTCTATGAAAGTCATCAAGCTCGATGGAGAAAGCCAGGCATTCGAATAACAGGAAAGAGCAGCTCTCATGAACAGCTTAACAACTCTACAGAAAATTCCAGGGCACCTATGGGCTCTGGAATCTCATACACTTCTACTTTTGAAATTGAGCATTTCCATCTGATTGAAAACGCGGCGTTTCTCTGGATATCCACCACTTTCTTAGTTCCTATACATATCATTGAATCTGATGCCCTTCGAAATGACTGTATTTACCAGTTGTTACGAAGTTTGTGCAGAGCTTCAGTCGGTTGCTCCAGACGCATTGCCATCAAAGAGATATTAACTGCGCTGGTAAGAAAAAACACAACACATGGATGTGATGGAGTATTCTCGAAAATATTATGCTCTTCATCGGTGGACAACGGTGCAACCTCAGGATTATAATGCAGCCGAGATGAATAATTTTATGATGGGCAAAAAGACTGATTTAGCGTCATGCAGGTAGAAACAATTACTCCTATTTACCATATCAAAGCTCTTCAATATTTTGTAGATTTTTATCATATCTAGCAAATCCTTCCCGTACCATTTCTAATATCTTGAAATTCTTCTTGAAGTACAGTGGTGATATTTGTGATAATATTCCCACTGCATTCCGGCAAATATTCTATGACATTTTAGCAAAGTATTGTCACTGTTTTAGTGATTTTTGAGAAGATTTATTGCTCAGGTTGTGGTTCTGGATGTAAGTTTGCTCGCTGGGCCGGAAGGTTCGTTTTTAGACATTTCGTCACAAAACTAGGTAACATCATCAGTGAGCCTCCGAGAAAAAGAATAGGAAATGATATCATCCCCCCAAGAACAGTGACACATAAATATAAAGCGGTACAAAGCACCAGTGCTTCACCGGAGGCTCACTGATGATGTTACCTGGAATGTTGAAGAAACGTCTGAAAATGAACCTTCCAGCCCAGTGTCACTGTTTTATTATATTCAACTGGAAATACAACGTGCTTATTTATAATAGGTCAGAAAAGTAACTAGTAATTGATCAACCTTGAAACTTGCCAAACGTCTATTTCCCCTTAACAACATTTACTGAAGGAAGAAAATCGACATCTGGTGACACTCTGCTCTTGAAAAAAATTTGATTCCTTGTAACTGAGTCATGAGTTGCCTGCTCTGGAGAATTATATTAATTGGTTAAAGGTACTTATATATTTGGGATGAGTTTTATTTTATGAAGGCTTTCATCTTTCAAGCTGTTAATATTATGCATTAATTGTTGATCACGGAATTATTAATTGAAAAAATAACCTACAAAAGCACGAAGAAAGCAAGTTACAGGTTTTAAATGCTTTCATCTAAAATTGATCTGCAAACGTTTCAGAATTTCAGTTTGAAACTGACGATATGAGAGAGAGGGGTAATGGAATACAATACTTTTCCCAACTCCTTTGTTGTCAACAACTCCTTGAACTGTTCTGGCAAAATATTCATCTGACACCATTATATTGTCAGAAATATTGAAAGTGTGGAAAACATCTTAGGGGAAATGTAGAATCGGTGTCCTTCATTATAAGCGAACTTGCTTAGAACTGGATCAAGAGTGAGCAAAATGCTGCCATGCTGTTCTTTATGTAAAATATTTTTAATCTCCTTAACATGAAACAATTACGTGTAGTGTACAAACTGAAGTGCAGAATTACGTGTTTTTACTGATTTTTTTTACTACTTCTGTTTTATTACAGCAACGGACGTACTTCGAATACAATTCAGTGAAGTATCCGTCTGTATTACTAACATTCGTGAGCTTGGATGGTTTGACCTGAACGTTTTAAAGTTCTGTTATATTCACGACAAAATACAGCAAAGGAGGCATTCAAGTCATGCAGTGTTGTCATGCCAATCTTTTCGGAAATAAATGTTCGAAACCACTTCAATAATTTTGCACTGTTTACTTCTAAATTTCCTCATTTTGCAGTATGCAACTGGCACTTTCAGCTTGAAATGTCCGTTCAAGTCAGTGCTATAAACAAGCCTTTTTATTTGTTCGGTCCTTTCCTAATCACCAAGAACCGGCGTTCACTTGAAATTTTGCTCATTTAAACAAATGTGAGGTCCTGCATTTTGGGAAGGCACATCAGGACAGGAATTATACACTTAATGGTAAGTTCTTGGGGAGTGTTGATGAAGAAAGACATCTTGGAGTGCAGGTTCATAGGTCCTTAAAAATGGAATCCCAGGTACTTAGGATAGTGAAAAAGTCGTTTAGTATGCTTGCCTTTATTGGTTTATGCATTGAGTATAAGAGTTGCGAGTTCACCTTGTGTTTATACAGGACATTTGTGAGGTCACTTTTGGAATATCGTGTGAAATTCTAGTCTCCCTGCTATAAGGATGCTGTGAAACTTGAAAATATTCAGAAAAGGATGCTTCCAGGATTTCAGGGTTTGAGATATAGGGAGAGATTGAATAGGCTGTGGCTACTTTCCCTGGATCTTTGAAGGCTTGAAGTGACCTTATCGATGTTTATAAAATCATGAGGGGCACAGATAAAGTGAATATACAAGGTCTTTTCCTTCGAGTGGGTGAGTGTAAAAGTAGAATGCATTGGTTCCAAGTGAGAGGGGAAAGGTTTACTAGGGGCCTAAGAGGCCACTTTTTCATGCAAAGGATCGTGCATACTTGGAAAGAGATGCCAGAGGAAGTTTTGGAGGCGACGACAATTACAGCATTTTAAAGGCATATAGATGGATATACGAATAGGAAGGCGTTAGCTGGAGATGGGCCAAATGATGGTAAATAAGACTTGATGTATTTAAAACATCTGGTCAGCATGGACGAGTTGGGCCTAAGGGTCTATTTACATGCTGTGCTTATCTATCACTATGGAGGTGTAAACAATTATCCGACTCCCTCTTAATATTCTTCAAAACTCCCACCATAAGTAGTAAAATCAACTCAGGGCAATTTCTAATATATAAACTCTTCCTAAGTTGCCCTCATGAGGATTCATGACAGTACATCAGTTGAAGACTTATCAATTATCAATTAAAGTTTACCATAACTCTGTAACTTGGCTATTATATTCTTCCAATACTACAACCAAGGATCTCAAGTGTTTTTCAAACAATTCTCAAGTTTTACTACTGGGTTGAAAGACGTTTGCACTGATCAACTGTTCGCCTTCGCTGTTCCTTTTATATTTTTGAATATAAGATGCCACTTAGTATTAACAAATAAAGTTGTAGTATGATCATTTTAAAAGCTGTGAGAAAGGTTTTCCCCCTTACAAACATTAGACACTCTTGGAGACCATGTCGCATTAACAGGGGCATTTGACTGTAAATGGACATTACTTGATCAATCAATAAATTTGCATCTATCAAATATTTCTTACTATTATAGTCAATGGAACTGACATTTGTTAAGTTATAGTTTCTTTTTCAGAGCCTCTCGTTATACTTTGCCTCCATTTTATTTCAGTCATCATGATTGGAAAAAAAGAGAGTGGCTAATCTTTTGAGAAAAGATTTCTGCATAACAACTGCGAAACCTAAGAAAGATTTCTTTGAGATGACTGTTTTTACCAAATTTATGCTTCGTAATTGAAATTGAAATAAGTGGTGCGGTGGCAATGAACAGGAAAGCTGGAAGGATCTTAACCAATAAATTTTAAATCAAAATGAGTTAGGTCATAACTTTCCATAATTACAAATAATGAAACAGAAGCGTCGGCTGTGTCATTCTCTTCTGTTGCAGACTGGCAGTTCAAAAAGCCACAGTTTAAGAAATAAGTCTATTACCAGCAAAACACTCAAGACTTTGAGCTCATGTTGAACTGTAACAGTAGTGATTTTAAAGTAAACGAAAAGGATGTGGCCAAATAGATATTTCGAAAGACATTTTTTGCAGATGTTAATATTTATTTTTCTATCGTATACTTTTATGCCAATATCGAACATCAATCTTGCTACTCACTCCCCTCTCTATCCTAGATCAATGATGTTGTTTTCTACATTCTCTTTTTTGAGGCATTAATGTCGCCGAGGCACTCACGTCAAAGGTGCCAGCTGTGAAGCACTGGTAATAGAATGAATTGACAATTTTGCAATCGACCAAAAATGTAAGAGGATGGAATCGAAAAGGAGCAATTTTTGCATAAGGCATAATGGTGATATGTTGTATAATATCATCATGTTAGCAGGATAGAGTGATGTAACAACTTTTTTTTGCATTCTGATTGTTGAAATAGAAAATATACACTTTGAAACAATTCGATAAAATATCTAAAGTCATCAGCGTTACCTAACTGTAGAGTAAGACATAATCATAATTAATATTGTAACTGCTACTTAAATTAGTTTATTCACAATAATAAGAATAATTGAGGTGCAATCGCAGACACAAATAATGTTTCTTTTTTTTCAGTTAATAAGATCGCGCAACTAAAAGGTAACATATAAAATCTGCTTAACTTTCTGCTCATGTGTTGAAACGATGTTCCCTTTAGGTTGTAATTCACTGAACAAGTGATTGAAGACAGAGTGTAATCAGGCAGTATATTCTAGTGAGCACGTGAAATGAATGGAACTTTTTATATTATGTGCAACTAAATATCATTCAAATTCAACTGAATTATGTTAAATCCCATCCAGTACTGCTTCACTTTGCAATATTTTAGCAACATGAAAATGGAAGGACAGCAAAGATCACGAATCCGTCGGGCTTAAATGATTCTTTTCAAGCAGCAATCATAAAAGGTAGGTTTCAGTCCCCAAAATCAGTTAACAAAGAAATTAATCAATGATCCCATAGCCAGCGCTTTCAGTGCAAATTATTATTAAACACTGAACTTCGATGGTGATTAATACCATACAGATTTGTAAAATTATTGCTGTTGGCCATCGGAAAGTTATGTGTACAACCGAGTAGTTGAAGGGGACACTTCCAGGAGGAAAAGAGGAAATGAGATATTCGGATCAGCTGCCCCTTTATAAACGTTGAGTTATTCATTTCTAATAACGTTATCACATTTAAAAAAAGATTGATCGCAAAATCATGCGTTTTGCAAGGTAATTAGACATGTTGAATATAATTGAGGTAAAATATGATCAATAATTACATTCAATGTCACAGCAGTTTATAAGGTCCAGCAGCGTAGTCCAATATAAATGCGAAACACTCTTCACGAGAGGAGCACGAACTGAGCACTTAAATCATGGAAGTACACAACAATTTTGTCATAACGAGTGAACAGAGAAGTAAATTAAAAAGTTCATGTCAGAAACTTACAGCACAATTGGCAAACGGTAGAAATTTAATCTCTTCCCTCTGGATGAAAGGAACGAGAAGAAAATACAATCGAGCAAAAGATGAAACAAGCAAACAGTAGAAGAGTTGACAGGTCAGAGCTCAACAGCATTATAATGTTACGAGCAAAGAAACAAAAGATAGTTTCAAATGGCGTGTGCATCACTGCTGTCCGGAAACAAAGCTGGCAAATTAAGATTGAGTTCAATACACAAGTAGGGAAAATCATTTTAAATAGGCCAAAAATTGCTATTTGAAACTGGTAAGCTGAATTCTGTAAACAGAATGTCGCAATCTGCCGAAGCTAAATTGAGACTTAGTTGTTCTACCAGAATGTTGCTTTTAGTAATGGAGCAGTGACGTTGGTCGAGGACAGAAATGTCAGCATGAAAGAAATTCGAGAATTAAAATAGCATCCCACAAGAAAGGAATAGAGCAAACAGGATTAAGGTGTTCTGAAGAGAAGTTGTCACACAAGATACATCTGCCTTCCTCACTTCATTGTGAGCAATAAATTGATAGATGATTGAGGAAATGTTCGTTCGTTTGAATGATTTGTTTGAGTATTTGGATTATGAAGACAGATCAAGCAAAATGCCACTGATCCGCCACAAAAAAAAATTAAAAGTGTTTGATAAACTCAGCGCTTTTGAGGAGCATCTGCAGATGGGAACGGAGAAATCGTTTTGAATCCAGTGATCGTTCGTCTGAACTGGAAGCAGCTGGGAAAAGTAATATTTGCAGTGATGACGAGGGTGTAGGGGGAGAAAAGGTATTGGAATCAATTACACAAATATGACCCCTTGGCATTGTTTTCATTTCTGATTAAGGATCACTGAACTCCAAAACTAAACATGTTTTTTTTTACAGATGCAACTAGACATATTGATTTTCTCCAGACCATGTTGTTTTTGTTTCAAATATTCAAGGGCAATATCACCGTGGCTCTTGGAGGGAAAGGATGGGGCAAATGTGCAGGAACAGGAATAGGTTGAGCCGATGTTGGAAATGGAGCGTTAGGAGGCTTTGACGTGCTAAAAAGCAAACTAGACGAATCTGCACTATGCGATGCTGCAAGATCCACGGAGATTACATAGAGGCAAAATTGAGAGGTTGGGAAAGAGTTCCTGCAGTGGTGAAGACCGGTTGTCAAAGTAACTGCATCCATCATTGCTCTTCCATCATTATTTGATGTTAGTTTTTTTTATCAGACATCCAGAAAGGGAAGTTCAGAAGGTGAAGTCAATAGTCAAAGTTGGGCTACTAAATGTTCAAAGATGGCATAAAGAAACTGAGTGCAGAAGAAGTGAAACTTTCCAATTTGGAACCAGATCAGAACGTGGCACAAATCTGTTCATATTTGCACTTGAAAAAATGGTGAATGGTCCCAGTAAGATAAATGATAGCCTTATTCTAGCAATGCTTTTTTTTGATAGCTGTGAGGTTTGTTGGAAGTGAATCTGTTCAGTAGGATAATATTTAGGCAGGAAGCAAAGAGTGGTGGTAGATAGAGACTGGATAGTTCGCAAACGGTACTTGTGGGGCATCGGTGAGATATATGTGAGAGGGGCGTTGCAGTTGTAGAAAGATTGGACGTCCAGTATTTTGGATGCCCAGTATTTTGTTTCTTTTCTTGTTTGATGTCCACACTCTTTGGCGTTGATCCAATAATTGTTTTCATAGAATCCCTAATGTATATATAGAGTATATTCTCCTCATCGACACTGCACTGACACTCCAATCAGAAAACCCTTCCTATATAATTAACTCTACAATTGCACATTAACCATAGTTAATCCACCTAGTCTGCACATCACTGGACAACACATGGCAATTTGACGTGGTCAAGCCACCTGGCCAACATTATTTCTTACTTAGAGAGGAAATCGGAATAATTGGTGGAAACTCATGCAGACACAAGGAGAATGTGCAAACACTAAGCGCTTGCTTAATATTTCTGACCTGCTACTCTATAAAATCCGTTTGATTCAGTTATGTATTCTTCTCTCCCACCCCCCCAACCCACCCCCCCACCCCCACTTTACTGCATCAAATTACACTATGCTGTATAACCTACTCATGATTGGAGAGACGCTGAGACGATCGAGGAACCATACTAATAGCACTGCTGATCGAGGAGGTGCTGACGTTGTTACTTTCACATATTCATGACCCGGGGATTGTAATGCATAAAAAGACGTGATATGTTTTTTTTCTGTCTGTTTCTTTCCAGAACTAGAGAAAGTGCGTGATAAATTAGGTAAGGTGCGATAATTTGCAAACCTAATTTGGATAGACGTTCCCCTTTGCAGGATATATACTTGCTATTAGTTTCATGTAGTGCATTTTAAAAGTCAATGTGCAAAATGTTAGACTGTTAAACCCTCTTCTCAGACAAATTGGTATCCCTTCTGAAAGATTAAGTCAGTAAAATAATCTGAATGGAAGTACCAATCCATGCAGTACATCTAACTTTTTCCAATTCAGAAAGTCAAATCTCAATATGCAGGATGTGAACTGGAAGCTTTCACTTCAAACGGCAATGTGGAAGTTGTGCAGAATTTAGTGTTCCAGTTTCTGCTGTTGGTTTTGTTCTCTATTTCGAGTCAATTTCTTCAAATAAGCCTTTAGTTCTGTTATTCAGCTATTAGACACAACAGCATTTTCGATGCTATGACTGTTTTTAAGATTAATGGTGCATGTGCACGGAAGTGGATTTAAAATTATTTCGAAAGAATGTTCAGTCTCTTTAAAATGTCCGAACTTGAAAAATGAAATCAAGTAACTCCTAAAATGTTTTTGAAGCATAGAATGGCCATGAGAAAAAGGCAAAGGTCATCCTATCAATGTCACTTAAGAGGGCTGTACAGTAAATCCCTGAGTCAAAAACATTCCCCCAATCACGAAATAAAGTTCCCTTTGGTTGTTTGTTCAATTTCCAAAGAAAATCCAGGTTTGAATGTCCTTCCACCATTTCTCCAATTGTTGCAAATCACATCCTAAGAATTGGCAATAAAATAAAATATCTAACTGCAATATAAAAGATCACATCAAAGCCAGTTTATTTTTTATATCAATCTTCTCTGTTTAAAATTTGTGGTGTCCCCACACAACTATTGAATCTGATCATAAACATTTGCTAAAAGTGAAATTGCGCCCGTCACCAAATTATCGACATACTCAATTCCTTCATCAATGGAAAGCTTGTTTTAAATCGTTTCTACAATTTTTCTTGAACTTACACAGCCTTTCTGAAATGTGGTGCGAGAGTTGGGCAGAACGTCATTATTATGAACATGGAGGAGCTCGTCATATTTTTATTGTTTTTACATGCTTAAAATTGTAAAGCCCAAAAAACCATATGCAAATTCTCAATTTACGGTCTCAATTTCCTCCATCTCCTACAATGATTTATGTGCACATGCCAGCAGAACGCAACAGTTTTACTGCATGACAGGAGAGCACAGGATTAGCTGAAAAAGAAGGTCTGGCTACTTGAGACATGCCATGAAAGATAAATCACTTAATGGTGACTGACAGTTAATGTTTATCCTTTTGGCATGGGCTGCAAATGGGTTGCTTCCTCCAGTCTGAGGAACAATCTTTCAAAATTGTGCTCTGCTTCTTATCAAACAGCCAATTTTAAATTAGTCATGCTACTTTGGAATTATATCTATAGTCTCTCATTTTCCTGGAAACTGCATTATATGTTCTTCAAAGTCTCCAAATAACCCCAAACGTAGATGGAAACAACGCATGTTGTTTTTCCTGTTCCCAATGTGATAGCTATCTACGCCTTCCTGTTCATTTCATTCCATGGTGAAATTGTCCTCTAACCCATTATTAGTCACCTCTTGGACAACTTGTTACGCAAAAGGAGTATTGATGAAGAAAAATATGCTGCTGGTGTAATCTGTTTTGATTAGACTATATTCCCTACGGCGTGGAGATAGGCTCTTCGGCCCAGCCAGTCTACCCTCCGAAGGATAACCAACCCAGACCCATTTACCTGTAACTAACGCTATAGGAAATTTAGCATGGATAATTCACCTGACTTGGACACAGTTGGAGTGTGGGAGGAAACCAGAGCAAACCCACGTAGGCACGGGGAGAATATGCATAGCCCACACAGACAGTTACCCGAGGCTGGAATTGAAGCTGGGACCCGGGTGCTGTGAGGCAGCAGTGCTAGCCACTGAGTCATTATTCCGCCCATTCTGTAGCCTAAGATTTCAATTCTTTGACTTGCATGAATGGAATTTAATGCCAATTATATGACCAGACTATTTTTTCCTTGCATTAACTTCGGCCATTCTTCACCAGCCGCAAAAGTAAAATTTGATTGAATTTTCTTCCAAAAAATCATTGCTTGTAGGAACCAACAAAGTACTATGCCTTTGTGTGAAAGCCCTCATGTGTGCATCAGAGCATTCGAAATATACTGTGTTCGTTAACTAATATAGCATCTTCAACAAAACCAGTTGTACAGAATGGAATGTAAGAGATGTTGGAAGTTGCTTGGAAAGAAGTCATGGAAATGGGAGATATATTTGGGCACTGCATTTTACAATTAAAATTTCTGTCGTTTTCTGACTGATTTCTCACGCTTCAAAATGAGTTTAATGTTGTTGTTTTACACCGTTTGACAGCAGCACGTTGATTAATAGTGCAATTATTGCAATCACTTGTTGCAGAAGATCAGCTGAGGGATAGAATGGATGGTAAGAATTTGTTGTAAATAGCTCCTGGCGTATTCAATTATCCACAAAGAGGTTAATTGTTCCTATCGCAATTTGATCTTGGATTATACAGATAATTCATAAATTATTCAATCTTTGGTTGTTCTGCTGTTACTGAATAAAAATTGCTGTGCTCAGAATCCTCTCGTTGCACGTAATTTAGAACAATCAAAATTCACGTTAATTATGAATGCAAAATAGATAGCATCAATTGAGCGATTTTTCACGCACAAGATCATGCATCAAGCTCCAGATCTATAGGAGAATTATAAACGGGTTTCAATGCAATAATCTTCATTTTGTACGAATCACGAAGGTAAATCATTCACAATGCATTTGCAAAGTCTAATGATTCAGTTGCTATTGTACACGTCATGGTTATATTCCGTAACGTTTCAACAGTCGGTTATGCATTTACTGTATGGATGGAAATATTATTGAACATTTGCTCTCCAGAGGGTTGGCCATCCACTGCACTTTCACAATACAGAAACCTACGAAGACATAAAGAAATAAGTTAACGGAATTGCATTCAATTTCATGCATTTAGAAAAACTGAAATAAGAACAGAAAGCGCCGGAGGCACTCACAGACTTGCAACATCATTGGAGATTGATATTGGTGCAATCATTTGGGTCCGACTTCTTCACAACTTATGTGGAATGGAAATGTCATTAGTCTTATAGTCTACGAAAAAGATGAAGGAGGAGGAAATAGATAAAATGATAAATTTGCCCTAGAGTGAAAGGCAAAGTGAGTGTCCAATCATTAAATACAAGGTTCCAGTGAAGTCAATGCCATCACAGTATTCAAACTTTTTAAAAGAAGGCAACTTGAATCTTCATATCAATTCATAATCAATCTGACGTTCTGTTATGATTATGTGCTACAGTAAATATCAATCCAGGCACAATTCAAGAATGATAACATAAAGATATTTTCTACTTCCAGAATTAAGCAAATGTCAAGAAACAGGTGAAGAAATCATGCATGACAGATTATAACGAATGTATTTCTTATTTGTAAATCAAAAATTGAGGAATATCAAATTACTTTCAACTTGTATTTTCTGTAATACGTACATTATTGCAACTAAGGTCATGTGTCAACTGAGATCACATAACACTCATAGCAATTGCTTCAAACAAGAAACACCAGCACAACACAGAACAAGGAATCATCATTGTACATTTCGACAAGTTTGATGCTGCAGATAGATAGAAAAAATTGCTGGCAATTGATTAATCGTTTTCATGTATTGAAATGTAGACTTTTGGCGCCCGATCGAAGAATATTTCAATTAACAGTAATACATTTCTTTTCTCAAAATTGAGTTGTTAGATTGGCAAATACATACAAACACATCAATACCTTTGCCGGAATTCAATGGGAAGTTATATTTCTGTGGTAGTGTGTCACACTGAATTAGATTACGCATTATTTATAACTCAAAAATGGTTTTGTTTTAATCTCATGTATTTATTTGCGCTAATTAACATTTTCACATAAACATGAAACAGTGTTTTTCTTCCTGTAATACTACTGGATAGTTCGACATGGAGATAGTTTAATCTAGCAGTCGAAAACTGTTTGCATAAAGAGTTGTAGAATCACCATTCATTGCTGTGATACAGTGGGAAAATAGTGAGCATTTTGATGTTGCAATGAGATAATTTCAGATAATGTCAATCGTTCTTAAATAAGAGTACATCAAATTTTGAATTGCTGTGTTAAGGACTGCACGTATCTATCACACAATTCCAAGGTCACTGAAAGAAGAAATTTCAAAACAGAAAAATTACTTCAAATATCCTTCATTGAAATAGGTGACTTTTTATGAGAATTACTTAATTCCTAAATCTAACTGGACAGAAAGTTTCTGTTTTCGTTTGCCACTTTTTTTTCTTTTGAATGTTTGTGTTTCTTGCTTCCAGAAACTCAAATGTTTGAAAAACAGGCTGGTAAGCACTAAATATTGAAATGCAGTAGAAGTGATTCCTTTAAACAAATTGGATGACCTTTAGCGGGCTCATCAATAATTAATTGATAAAGTTTGATGTGATTTAATTTGATTTGATGCACTGTTCCTATATGTACTGAAAAAGCAATAAGTTCTTTATTTCAGCACTCTCTCCTCATTTGGCCAGAGAAAATTCTTCGAAATTGCTGCATTTTGATGTAATAAATAGAACATTGCTCTTCATTACACAAATTTGCACCGTTCTATAAAGCCTCTCCTGTACGTTTTGAGTTTTACACCATGCATATCTTCATTAGACGTTCAAAGACCTAATTCATCCAAATGACACATGTTTTACTACACGAAGAACCCTGCTAATCGTAAGCAGCAAGGCTGAAAAGTTGGAGCGTGCGTCTTAGGTTTTGTTAGGAATGAATAAATGAGGGTTATGTAATATACTGTGATTGAAGTATTCAAGAGTAGTGATAACCGTCTCCATTTCGGAATGACAGGCATTGACCAGTGGGGTACCGCAGGGATCAGTACTGGGACTGCAGCTTTTCATAATATATGTTAATGATATAGAAGATGGTATTAGCAATAGCATTAGCAAATTTGCTGATGATACTAAGCTGGGTGGCAGGAAGAAATATGATGCGGATGTTAGGAGATTACAGGGTGACCTGGACAGGTTAGGTGAGTGGTCAGATGCATGGCAGATGCAGTTAATGTGGATTAATGGATAGTTATCCACTTTTATGTCATGAACAGGAAGGCATATTACTACCTAAATGGAATCAATTTAGGTAAAGGGGCAGTACAGAGAGATCTGGGTGTTCTTGTACACCAGTCAATGAAGGTAAGCATGCAGGTACAGCAGGTTGTGAAGAAGGCTAACAACATATTGGCCTTCATAACAAGAGGGTTTGAGTATAGAAGCAAAGAGCTTCTTCTGCAGCTATACAGGGCCCTGGTGAGACCACACCTGGAGTACTGTATGCAGTTCTGGTCTCCAAATTTGAGTAAAGACATTCTGGCTATTGAGGGAGTGCAGAGTAGGTTCACTAGGTCAGTTCCTGGAATAGTGAGACTGCCTTACACTGAAAGACTGGAGCGACTGAGCTTGTATACCCTTGAGTTTAGAAGACTGAGAGGGGATCTGATTGAGACATGTAAGATTATTAAAGGATTGGACTCTCTGGAGGCAGGAAACATGTTTCCGCTGATGGGTGAGTGCTGAAACAGAAGGCACAGCTTAAAAATATGGGGTAGACCATTTAGGACAGAGATGAGGAGAAACGTCTTCACCCAGAGAGTCGTGGCTGTGTGCAATGCTCTGCCCCAGAGGCAGTGGTGGCCCAGTCTCTGGATTCATTTAAGAAAGAGTTGATAGAGCTCTCAAGGATAGTGGAATCAAGGGTTATGGAGATAAGGCAGGAACGGGATACCGATTAAGGATGATTAGCCATGATCATATTGAATGGTGGTGCAGACTCGAAGGAAAGAATGGCCTACTCCTGCACCTATTGTCTACTGTCTATTGTATATATTTTGACTAAAACAATGCTTTAAAGTTCGTTCCATGCAAATATTTTCATGGCATGATTGAATTTCGAACTACAAGAACCTTGACTTCGCGTTTTCCACCTTGGAGTGATAAC
The DNA here is from genome assembly GCF_020745735.1 of Hemiscyllium ocellatum. Lineage (NCBI taxonomy): Eukaryota > Metazoa > Chordata > Chondrichthyes > Orectolobiformes > Hemiscylliidae > Hemiscyllium > Hemiscyllium ocellatum. The sequence continues at coordinate 21,374,472 of NC_083435.1, forward strand.
ACAGAAGACGTGAGACACAAATTTGCAGTAGTTAATTCAGAATTTGTAAGTAGCAATTGGATGTCTAATAGCATACGAAACCTAATCAAACGTTAGCTCGCAAGATCCTGATCAGAGAAGGGCTGGCTCAGTAACAAATCATGATACTGCTGATTTACTAACTTGGTCCGAGTAAGGACTCAGAGACGATTCTGAAGATGGAACTCAAGTCTTTTGCTGCTCAGAAGTCAGATACGTCGGAAAATGCACAGAAAGCATACAGCCAATTCCCTAGTGATCAGCATGGTTCAGAATTCTGTTAGCATCGTAGATTCGTTAATATTTTATCCAACTGTGACTAAGACAAGGGGATTAATTTTTGTAATAACTTTAGTCTGGGGTGTCACTCGAGTAAAGATTTGCAAGTAAAATGAATTAGTTCATAGTTCTGTCGAACAGACTTTTTTGCTCTTTTTCTGGCATATCGAATAGAAAGCAATCAGGCAGAATTTTAGGTGAATTCTCTTGTCTGCTCCCCACATTGCGCTGTAAAGTAACTCAGTAATGTTGCAAAACCTAATCTTGTAATGCATGCAGGTAGAAATGTGTGGTACCTTATTCAGATAGAAGCATATGAAAGCAAGCCAGATGTCCTAATCAGTTGGGGTATTGTTGTTTCCCTTAACAGTTCTTGAAAATCTCCTTAAAATGTCAGGTTTGTAACCTCACAAATGTACGGTATAAGTGTTCAAAATGTGTTGGAAAAAATGCATACATGCACTCCTTGTTAAGTGCAAAGCATTGTTCTTTCTTTCAAAAACAAAAATGAAAATGAGTACTTGTTCTTGGGGTAAGGTCAAAGCTGATAATCATTCTCAATGATTCATTATTCATTGCAACTTCACAATTCAAAATAAAAACATTGGTTTCATAGCACTGATAGGCTACATGGATTGTAATCGAAGAAGAGGATAACTGACTTCTTGAATCCATTAACTTCGGTGAGCTTCAGCAAATGGGGCATTAAGAATACTTTGACACCTAAGAGGAGTATCTCAGACGCGAGCTGCCTCTGACATTTCCCAAACACTGAAAGCATCATAATCAAAGTGCTTCTTCGTGATTATTGAAAAGTAAAGCAAAGTAAATGGAGAGCAAAATAACCTATATTCGATTGCAATTTTCATATTTTCTTCCACGTCTGACACCTAAACTAGCCTGCCACATTTTCGTTTTTCATGAACTCGATAATGTTAAGCTGCCTCTCAGTTCGAAGTTCATTAGAAGCATATGAGTATGACCGTGTCTTAATATGGTGTGGAACTAAACACAAACATTGGTAAAGTTAAGTAAACTAAATGCTAATGCTCAATTATCAGTTTTGAAATTATTTGGGGAATGGGAAAGAAATGAATATAAATGGCATTATTGCATCTGTGTGCGTGAATGGTTTTACGGACTGTGCTAGACACCTCAAAGCACTCTTGATCAGGTAAACCATAACTTTACAATTTGTTTCGGCGACTGTACAGTGACATTTACCCGGAATAAGCTAATTCAGTTGAGTGCCAGGTTTTAAAACAGACAAAAAAATTATTCATAAAATTACATAATTAAACACGAAGAACAAAATAAAGAACCACTACAGAATTCAGTCTATCCAAACTCGACTTAATTACGTTGCTCCAAATATGCACAACAGTCCTGATAATCAAGCTCTCTTATAAATAGTTTTACAATGGAACAAATGCTTACAGGTTGAAGTTAGAAGAGATCAGAAAGAAAGGGTTTCCACACAGTCCACGGCTGAACTTCCAACTAGTTCTGGATTAAATTGAACTGCTAGAGAGCTGACCACTTTCCTTCCATTATATAGGTTACTTGTAAAACATGACCATTTTGGGCTGAAGTCTTATCTGTTTACATACATTAAAAGAAGACCGTTCAATGCCCTTTTATCTCTGCACCAAACCAGTCTAATCGGCATTGGGAGCGGATTACGACTCTTCTGCAGAAAACCAAGGACATAGCATCCTTGAGAAAAGGAAAGGCTATTAGAAAAGAAAGGAGCCAGCATTGTGACAATAGTAAATAATCCAATGAACCCATACTGAGCGTGAAATATTAAGAATTTTGGATAAAGAAAAGTCATCTTAGTGACAAATTGAAAGACACAGTCACTAATAAACACTAAAGTTAAGTAAGTAACAGTGCATTTCTGGCAGAATTATTACATGACAAGAAATCGTCATTCTTATCATTCGTCTTGGGCTTTGATGGAAGCTACAGTAAGTTCATGTTCATAACTATTGATGCAGAAAAGAGGAAAGAAAGATAGAAAGAGAAAGAAAGAGAGTAAGAGAGAGAGAAAGAAAGAAAGAAAGAAAGAAAGAAAGAAAGAAAGAAAGAAAGAAAGAAAGAAAGAAAGAAAGACGGTAGAGAACTAGATGGACAGTCAGGCAAACATATACACAAATTAGAGGCAAACAATTGGAAATTGATATAAAGCATAAAAACAAAATGTTTGGAAAATTCAGCCAGCACCTGTAGAGAAAATTAGTTGAAGTCAAGAATGTAAAATGTGAAGCCGTTCTTCTTATGAAATTTGCTGCCTAATAATCAGAACACTGAAAGCACTATTATTTCTATTTCAGATTTACAGGAAAAGACTATTTTATATCAGACATGTAGATATTGTCTTGGACGTGGACTACCGAGATCATGGAAAAGTCAAAATCCATAGACCTAACATTCTGTCAAAGTTCCTGATGTTTTGGTGTAATAATGAACGTTAATGATTTGTTGAAAATAAATATTTATTTTAAATTGAATCCAATGAAAATCCTGTGAACATGCCTAATACTACATTTCAGGAACATGCCATATAGGAAGGATCATGCCAAATATCTGACTGCAATCGCCCTAACTCCATGGATGATGGCACGCACTTGGCGGATAAGGCATGACATTATCGGTGTTTGTATAATCATGAGGGGCATGGATAGGGTAATTAGACAAGTGAAAGATAGAGAAATCAAATGTGCAATGGAATGTTCACAAAATAGTCACACTTAACATAGAAACACTTATTATTCTAATTATTCACACCTGTCAATCTGCTGTTGTTTGATGAGACATTGCGATGGTAGACGAGGATCATGAGGAACAAATGATTCGGCTGATTACCTATTCAATGACAGTTGAATTGAATCATATACATTTTGCGAGAAGCAGATGGTATATAGTGCTGTCCCTTCATTGCTGGTGAGAATATCTTTATTTTACAAACTTAATCGAAATTAATATCTTTACAGACAAAGAAATAGAAATAAAAGATAAAGGTACCTTTCCTTAGAAAATAATCATGCTCAAAACGTTTTGCTACCATGTACACCTCGTTAACGTCTTACCTACATCTACAATATAGTCTGCAACCAGGTATTAGCCTCCTGACTAAAATTTGAAAGTGCTGGAGAAACTCGCCATGTCTTGCAGAATCCGTACAGAGAGAAATGGAAATATGGTGGGCGGCACGGTGGCACAGTGGTTAGCACTGCTGCCTCACAGCGCCAGAGACCCGGGTTCAACTCCCGCCTCAGGCGACTGACGGTGTGGAGTTTGCACGTTCTCCCCGTGTCTGCGTGGGTTTCCTCCGGGTGCTCCGGTTTCCTCCCACAGTCCAAAGATGTGCAGGTCAGGTGAATTGGCCATGCTAAATTGTCCGTAGTGTTCGGTAAGGGGCAAATGTAGGGGTAGGGGTATGGGTGGGTTTCGTTTCGGCGGGTCGGTGTGGACTTGTTGGGCCGAAGGGCCTGTTTCCACACTGTAAGTAATCTAATCTAATCTAATCTAAGGCTTTGAGGTAAAGTACCAAATATCTAGTAAATTTGAGAATAGAAACAATCAGCAGCAATCAGTTACAAACAAATATCAGAATATTTCCATTTCCAAGTAGTTTCCTCAAACTGAGAAAGTGATGGCACAGATTGTCTTTTCAAACACTTCATATACCATTGCAGATGACTTTTAAACGTTGTAACTGTACCAGATTTTCACCAATTCCTCTGTCACCTCTTTGCATACATGGACCACCCTCTGTGTGGAAGAGTTTCCCGTTTAGTCTCTTTGAAATCTTTCCCCTCTCACCTTAAACCTGTGCCCTGTATTATTCAACTGTTCCACTTCGGCGAACAGACCTTGTCTAGTTACCCTATCCATGTCCCTCATGATTATACAAACGTCATCCCTTATCCTGCAAAGCTCCACTGAGAGTAGTCTCAGCCTATTCAAACTCTTCTAATAGCTGAAACCCTCCAACTCTGGCAAAGTCCTTGTCAATCTTATCTGAACCCGTTCAAGTTTCACAACATCCTTCCTATGTCAGGGAGAAAAGAATTGCACCCAACATTCTAATAATGACTTAACCAAAGCTCTGTGCGGCTGCACGTGACCTCTCAATTCCTATACTCAATGAACTGACGAATAAAAGAAAGCATAGCAAACACCTTCTCAAGTATCCTACGTAACTGTGATTCACTTTCAAGAAACTAGGAACCTGCACTAGAAGGTCACTTTGTTCAGCAACACTCCGTAGGACCAGATTATCAAATGTGTAAGTCCTGCCCTGATTTGTCTTTCTAAATTGCAGCACCTCACACTTATCTAAATTAAACTCCACCTGCCACTCCTCAGCCCATTTGCTTATCAGATCAAGATCCCATTGTGCTCGGAGGTAACTTTATTCACTGTCCACTACACCTCCAATTTTGATGTCATTCGTAAACCGACTAAACATAACTCCTATGTTCTCATCTAAATCATTTACATAAATGATATTAAGTAGTGAATAAAGAACCAATTCACAGGCCTTCAGTCTGAAAAGCAAACCTCCACCACCAAAAGCTGTCTTCTACCTTCGAGCCAGTTCTGTATCCAAATGATTAGTTCTCCCTGTACTTCACCGATCTAACCTTGTTAACAAATCCACCATGAGAAGCATTGCCTAATGCCTGAGTGAAGCCAACATCGACCACGTCCATCACTCTGCCCACATCAAACCTCTTTGCTACTTCTTCAAAAAAACTCAATCAATTCGTGAGACACGATTTCCAACGCACAACGCTGTGTTGACCATTCATAATCAGTCATTGCCTTTCCAAATACACGAAAATTTTATCTCTCAAGATTCTATGCAACAACTTGCCCACCACCCCTGTCAGACTCACTGTTGTACAGTTCCCTGGCTTTTCTTTGCCACGTTTCGTAAAGAGTGGAACAACGATCACCAACCACCAGTTTTATGGAGCCTCACCTGTGGATTTAGATGGTACAAGTATCTCAAAAAGGGGCCCGTCAATCTTTTTATAGCTTTCTTCTAACTACTGATGTGCACCTGGTCAGGTTCCGACGATTTATCGACCTTTACACGTTTTAACGCGTGCAGCACTTCCTTCACTCTAAGATGGACATTTCTCACCCAAGATGTTATTATTTATTTCCCAATGTTCTATATTTCCAACATCCTTCTCCACAGAAATACTGATGCGAAATATTCGTTCAGCCATCTCCCCAATCTCCTGAAGTTCTATACGTGGCCTTGCTGATCTTTCAGTGGCCCTATTCTCTCCCTACTTACCCTATTGCATTTGACGTATTTTGAAAAAAAAACTCTTTGGATGCTCCTTAACCCTATTTGTCAAAGCAATGCCATGTCTCCTTTTTGTCCTTCTGATTCCTCTCTTATGTATATTCGTACCACCTTTATGTTTTCCGAGCGATTCTCTTCGAGATAGGGAATAGGAGGTCCCGTGAAAACGGTTGATGTCTCGTTTCCAAAACATTTGTATACTTGCCCCCTTTAATTACTGAGAGCTCAGCATCTATTTAGCAAAAGATATCACATTTGTAAGAACTTTTTTAAAAAACATGGTGTTTGAATTTAAACTAATAATACACTGCTACTGACATAATTCTGTTACTGTGGGAAGCTGGGTGAATTGGTCGGGATCCTCGCCTCCCCGCGAGCAAGGTTTGTAAAAGTTGGGAAGTAAAGGACTGTGTGAATTGCCTTTCAGTGGCAGCACAGTTACTTCACCCAATTTCTTTCTACCAATCTATTCGACAATGCTCACTTTGGCCCAATTGCTGCAACCTTACGCTCGTCAAATAGTCGGCAAAAAATGCCAGGGCTGAAAAATGTGTTGCTGGAAAAGTGCAGCAGGTCAGGCAGCATCCGAGGAGCAGGAGAATCGATGTTTCAGGCATAAGCCCTTCTGCAGGAATGAGGAGGATATGCCAAGCAGGCTAAGATAAAAGGTAGGAAGGATGGACTTGGGGGAGGGGGGTTGGGAATGCGATAGGTGGAAGGAGGTTAAGGTGAGGGTGATAGACTGGAGAGAGGGTGGAGGCGGAGAGGTCGGGAAGAAGATTGCAGGTTAAGAAGGCAGTGCTGAGTCCCAAGGTTGGGACTGAGATAAGGTGGAGGGAGGGGAAATGAGGAAGCTGGAGAAATCTGCATTCATTCTTTGTGGCTGGAGAGTTCCTAGGCGAAACATGAGGAGCTCTTCCTCCAGACGTCGAGTTACCATGGTCTGGCGATGGAGGAAGCCAAGGACCTGACATTTCTTGCCATTGCAGGGGAAGGTGCCAGGAGTGGAGGTTGGGTTGGTGGGGAGTGTGGACCTGACGAGGGAGTCGCGGCGGGAGTGGTCTTTCCGGAATGCTGATAGGGGAGGGGAGGGAAATATATCCTTGGTGGTGGCGTCTGTTTGGAGGTGCCGGAAATGACGAAGGATGATACGATGTATCTGGAGGTTGGTGGGGTGGTAGGTGAGGACCAGGGTGGTTCTGTCCTGCTGGCGATTGAGGGGCGGGGTTCAAGGGCAGAGGAGCGGGAAGTGGAGGAGATGCGGTGGAGAGCATTGTCAACCATATCTGAGGGGAAATTGCGATCTTTGAAGAAGGAGGCCATCTGGGTTGTTCAGTATTGGAATTGGTCCTCCTGGGAGCAGATGCGGCGGAGGAGAAGGAATTGGGAACATGGGATAGCGTTTTTACAGGTGGCAAGGTGGGACCTCCCGATACATCGTATCATCCTTCATCATTTCCGCCACCTCTGAACAGATCCCACTACCAAGGATATATTTCCTTCCCCTCCCCTCCCCTATCAGCATTCCGGAAAGACCACTCCCTCCACAACTCCCTCGTCAGGTCCACACTCCCCACCAACCCAACCACCACTTCCGGCACCTTCCCCTGCAACTGCAAGAAATGCAAAACCTGCTCCCATACCTCCTCCCTCAGTTCCCTCCACGGTCCCAAGGGATCCTTCCATATCCATCACAAATTCACCTGCACCTCCACACACATCATTTACGGCATCCGCTGCACCCGATGTGGTCTCCTCTACTTTGGGGAGACAGGCTGCCTACTTGAGGAATGTTTCAGAGAACACCTCTGGGACACCCGCATCAACCAACCCAACCGCCTCGTGGCTGAACACTTTAACTCCCCCTCCCATTCCACCAAGGACATGTAGGTCCTTGGCCTCCTCCATCGCCATATCATGGTAACAGGACGCCTGGAGGAAGCGCACCTCATCTTCTGCCTAGGAATCCTCCAACCAGAAAGGATGAATGCAGATTTCTCCAAGTTCCTCATTTGCCCTCCCCCCACCTTATCTCAGTCCCAATCCTCGGACCCAGCACCGCTTTCTTGAACTGCAGTCTTCTTTCTGACCCTCCACCCCACCCCCTCTCCGGCCTATCACCCTCAGCTTAACCTCCTTCCACCTATCGCATTCCCAACGCCCCTCCCCCAAGTCCCTCCTCCCTATCTGTTATCTTAGCCTGCTTGGCATACCCCCCTCATTCCTGAAGAAGGGTTTATGCCCGAAACGTCGATTCTCCTGTTCCTCGGATGCTGCCTGATCTGCTGCGTTTTTTCAGCAACACATTTTTCAGCTCTGATCTCCAGCATCTGCAGTCCTCACTTTCTCCAAATAAAAAGTGCCAGGGACCTGCTTTGGTCCGGACCCAAGGCTGCCTGACTCGTGGGTTTAACTAGAGCACATTCAGCTCTCAGTAGCGTGTTGCCATGCACTCAGATTGACCAACTGCCTCCTAGTTCGGTACAGGATCTCTAGTAAGAAGGGAAGTCGCATGCTATCGTTATTCATGCTGGCCATCGTATTATTGTCTATGTTTCAATATATTTATTTATAACTGAGGAGCTGGTAAGGGTCAAGCAGACCCTTACTTATGACATCAACCTACACTGCCCTCTGCTCCATTACTAAAATTATGAATTGACACTAGATAAGAGCTAATATCATGTCATTGCTAATATATATTTGCATAGTGTTGCAATCCATTCCAGTAACTTAAATCCTCATTTCATACACTGGCTCTATGCCGCTGTGGACACAATCCAGCAGTATTTTCCACATCTGATGCTTCAGAAACATCTTACTTCAGCACGGCAGTTGTAACGGTTACACTCAAGCGTAGGTAGTATGCCTTAATTGAATAAATAGAAATTCATAATGAGCTCATTATCAGAAACAATACATGCTGTAATGACGAGTATATTGATTGAGTGCAAGAGTAGTACAAATTCTATACTAAGTTAAAGAATGTGCATTCTTGTATGTGTTAATTTAAAAGTGTGTACACATTATCCACACTTTTATAGAATTATATTCTCAAGATGTAGATTAGAAAGCTATACATGGAGCATTTGACAAATAAAGTGCAATTTTTAAATAAAAGAGCACCTTCATGTAGTTGGGCTTTGGGACTGCCAACTAATGAACTATGATTTGATTATATAGAGTATTGTGAAAGCTTTCAACTTTTGTTTTTGTTAACATATCAGACATGAAAACTAAAATCACAATTTAAAATCAAAATTGAATCTTGATTTTTCACTCTCATTGAGAACTATTCATTTTTTTTATCAGAAAGAGCAGAATTGACGAAAATGCTACAAGTTCAAGGTAAATTTGTTACAATTATCGGAGTAAACCTGCATCTTATGCTGTTGTTTGGTACTTTATCGTCCGGTTCTTTTCATTTGATGCCCAATATATTGGTATATTCACTTCAAATGAATTCAACCATCGATAGAAAAACGAATGTCTTATGAGATTTAATTATATTGTTTTATCCATGAAGCTAATTCGCTATCCAGGAAATCTATTTCCTGCTAACAGTACACAGCAAAATACGAAAGAAAACTCGGTTGTTTATGAAAAAACGCTAATGATGCTTACCGTTTTAAATATTAAAGTATATCCCTATTAGTGTGAAAGGAAACTTCATCAGAGCGCTATTAACATCATAGGACTAAGAAATTTTAGGGTGCTTCCTATCTCAGGAATTATATTATCCGTGGCAAGTTTTGGAATGTATTTACGTCCTAGGTTGTTAACTATGATCATTCCATAGTAAGATTCAATACACAGAATGATGACACGAGATAAATATCAGAAACCTAATTTCCCTCGTGAAGAATACTAATGTGTGTAGTCATAAAAGGAGCGGGGAGATTGGTGGATTGAAGCCCGAGCAGTTGCTGGGATATGTGGGTTGGAGAGTAGCCAAGAGATCGTACAATACATATGGAAAGAATTGCAGGAACAAAACGTGCTTAATATTGTTTTTGTTGTGAAGAAAGTTTCAACGTTAATTCTATTTATATTAGGATTTTAGAACAATTTTACATTACAGCGCAGTACAGGCCCTTCGGCCCTTGATGTTGCGCCGACCTGTCATACCAATCTAAAGCCCATCTAACCTACACTATTCCATGTACGTCCATATGCTTGTCTAATGACGACTTAAATGTGCATATAGTTGGATATTTGTCCACCTTTCAGTCAGTAACATAGAAATGGACAATATGTTGCCTTATAAGTTAGGTCTCGATCTTATAATGTTGTTGTGATTTTCGAAAAAGAAAGTTATGATTTATTAAACAACCCAATATAAAGTCATGTTTGTCTCTCTAATTATTTCTGGCGTATAGAGTGTGGAAAAAGTTCTTAAAATGCTATGGAGCAATGAAGCCATTCTGTACATTTTGCCATTGCGTACGAAATAAGAAGGGATAGGGTTTAAGGCTGGAATGTTTTCAAGTCCCATCATCCAAAGAGGATACTAGTAACACATCACCGCAGATACTGGCAGCCCCGAAGCCATATTGCATATGAGCAGGAACTGAAAACTTCAATCTGGTGGAAATAAACTTTTAGAATTTCCTGCTGATCTGATGAGCATGCAACTTTATGACTCCTGCCATGCTAAAGATACGGCTGGCACTGATTTTATTCTAGAGTATAATTCCCAGAAGCCTAGAAAAAAAAAGATAAATTGACTTTTCTATAAGGCAGTGGGAGGTTTTGTAGAGTGGAAGATGCTCTGAAGAGTGATTAGAGAAATTTGATTGAATGATTGGAGATGTGGTAACGGGCGCCAGCAGTATCAAACCTTGAGAAGAGCGGGAGCACAATGATGAAGGAGGCCATTATTGAAGCATTCAAAAATTATCCTTACCACAGGATGCCTTCCTGAGAAATGAACAAGGTGACCTCCTGATGTTTCACTCTGCCTTGGTTAACCTAACGTAATCTTGACAATTTAAGTTGCAAATAAGAAGACCGTAAAACATGTCAGAATTTGGTGATCAAAGGTGTTCACTTCTACAATATCAGATAATTCTCCTTACGTCACAAGTGACCTACAACAATTTTGAAGATCGTTCATGGAAAATAGCATAAGAATGGGAATGCCGCTTGATGCATTTTACACGAATGCACCCTACTGTTCCTCCACTCACTCAGGAACTTTTCCTATTTCAACCTCCTGTGAAGTTGGATTAAAAGGTTATTAATCAAAGTATATTTTGCTGATATCCCAGGAATCGTGGTTTTAAACGTTATCCTGCAATTTCATGGATGTAAAATTGCATTGTGAATGCAATAGTTGAAGTTGTAAAATTAGTTGAGTTTGGGAGCGAAACAGGATGAAATGAGTAACAAGTGCACAGATAACAAAATGCAAGAGAGATTTTTTTTTAAAACTCACAGGATAGAACTACCGGATTCAAGAATATCTCAGCCAGAAGAGATTTTTTTGCTGTTCATTGGATACTCAACAACGTGAAATGCTGGAAAACAGTGATAGAAATTCGGGTGACACTAAGCACAAATTATGTTGAACATTGACTGACCAGAAATTAGAATGCATCGAAGACTGATGTGAAAATTGAGTAGAAGAGGTTAACAGAAAATATTTTACAGCTGGCAAACGTTATAATAAATAAGAACTAAGAACAAGCTTTAGTAACACAGCCGTTATATTCTGTTGTGCCATTTGATATATTCACGACTGATCTCATCTCATTCTCAACTCCACTTTCCTGCCGTCGATCATAATCCCTCAACACATTACTAATAAAACTCCTTGTTTAATTTGCGCAATGTCTAGCATCTACTGTACACTGGGTTAGTGAATTCAACGGATTTACAGAGGATAATGTTTTCTCATTTCTGTTTAAATCTGCTGCCCCTTTTCCATAAACCCTGGCCTTTCAATCGATTTTGTTCCACATGAGGAACATCCTCACTACATCCACTTTGACAACCACGTTTCGCATCAGATATATATCTGAATTAGATCTCGTATTATTTTTCCAAAGTCCAGACAGCATAGGCCTGCACAAGCAGCTCATTTCTGGAATGCAGAATTGCCTCGAACACAAACACATCTCTCCTCAAGTGGGAAGGCCAAAATTGTTTGCAATATGCCAGTTGTGGTCTCGCATTGCTTTGTGAAATTATGAAGACCTTAAATACAAACAGTGATTTTGACACATGACAACTGTCAAAAGTGTTGGGAAATTTTAAAATACAGGTTGATGGCAAATTTTACTCAAGTATAAATACTGCAAGATGGTTGTGTTTTCTGCCTGTTTGGTACTCATTGTGTATTAAACTGTACATTCTTTAATATTCAAACATGTTATATTTTCGTTGTTAGCATTTTGTAGATATTTCTCTGTGTCTTTATTAATTTGGGTGTCAATTGCCAGAAGTAAACATTGATTGTTCTGTGCTTTCCTTACACGAGCTGTTTTCATGTACGTTGAGCTTGTTCGTTGTTTGCTTTGAGATTTTCACTGTTTTGTCATGTTACTTAATCGCAATAGAACCTAAACATTCGATGAGTGGTAATATGGGAGACATTGCTCAGCATTTGGCACTTCCAGGGTTCAATCCTCTAGTGAATTAAATATAATCAAAAGTAATAAAATTGAAAATACCTTTGCTTTTTAAAGGCTTACATACACTGTAAGATGCCTAACCCCTCCCCTTCTCCCCTCCCCACCCATCTCCACCCCCCACCATCCCCACACCACCACCCCCCCCCGCCCCCCCCCCCCCCCCCCACCCCCCACATCCCACCCTACGATAACGAACACAGAATTGTGCAAAATGTTGCTGGTTGAAAGTTTTGTCCAAGTTCCTAATGTGAATATATCAAAACTGAACTCACATGCGGTACATTTATTTCTAAAATAAAAGGGCAGTGAAACTGTCTTGATTCGCTGTAAGTTTCCTGGTGAAATGTTCTCTTTGTAATTATTGTACAATGTAAATCTGTGCTTAGTTTAAACCTGTAAGATATCAAAATTATACAGCTGCATTTTTATGAGGAATAAAAATTACTGTCAGTGTTTCTCAACAGAAAAGAAGCTTACTGACATGCAGAAAGGTAAAAAAAAATCAGTTAGATAAATATCACCCATCAAACAAAACTGAATAAATCATTGTTCATAGCATTTTTTCAACTGAAAATTAGTTAAGCAAAATCCCTTCCACATAATCGTTGACATTAAAGTTCTTCTTTTTGAGACTATCACCCTTATATTTGCTTCATGCAGAACAAGACATGAAATTTAAAACCGACGGTGAGTCCTGCAGAATGTCGTCGTGGTATAGAATTAAACACAATGAAGAAAGATATCAACTGTTCTGTCTGAATCCATTTTGTTAAGTATATTCGAATGCCTCTGCCATATATTAGCATTTCTGTTTACAATTATTATGATTCACAACTATGATCTGAGAGCACTTATATTCGTTTGTGGAATTATCATAAAAGGCTTCTTGAAAAAGTGATGCCCCCATTGTTTCATTCAATTTATTTCTTCCATTGTTAAAATTACCTTTCTATTTCAAGGGGACCACCTGAATGGAATTTTGTTTTAAGAAGTCTTTCATGGTCTCTGTACTGTTCAGCAGGACGAATGCAACTGATTCTTCTTTCTAATCCTGGGTGATATTTCTGCATATATCGCTACGATATGAGCCATCAAATGCAATCACAGTAGCTTCCAAACTGAATATGGTATATTTTCTGATCCAGTCAAAATAATGGTCGCAAATTGTATTAATCTCTCAATGCACACAACAACGGTGGAAGCACAAAAACACTCTGTAAAGGCAATCCTGTCTGATATCTTAGTTGAATATTTGATTATTTCTAATCTTGCAACTTCTGATATAGTGTATTTTACCTATAGCATTCCCGGTGTATATAGTATTTCAGTAAGAAATATTGCCTTGACATGCATCATAAAACGTCAATTTCATTGATTGCTGCTTACATTTCATCCCTGGATCATAAGAATATCGTTTGGTTAATCTCAATTGACTTAGATCATATAGCTATTCATTTTTAATGGATTCTAGTGCCAGTATGTTGCTTCACAGAGTATAGGGAAACGTTCAATAAATTTGAAAACTGAGTCTTCATTCCTTCAGAGGTAATCAAAAACAAACAAAAGCACATGTAATAGGGTTAATTCACAGCATACCCATACGGTGTCTCATTCACTTCTTTTCAATGTGAGGCAAAAGCATAACTTTAGTATTTTTCGACAACCTTGTTTTTGAATATATTTATGATCCACAGCAGTTTTAAAGTAAATTATGGTGCAGTTTCTTTTTGAGACAATCGCGTTTCATCCAGGTAACAAATCAAATATGTGTAATGCAGACGTAATCGGTGGTGAATCAGCCACAAGGAATAAACTTTGAAGTTCGACATTAGTATCAATTGATTTCAGGATAATACGAAAAGATGGGAAATCATTCAACATCATATTTCTAGGGAGTCTTCCACTGGTTGAATTAGGCAAGAACTGACTTTTAGCAGTCTAACTAATGAAAGTTATCGACTGCAGCAGGAAATAATGGGCAAAAACAAAACAGCAGTTCTTTAATGTTAATTAAAATTTATGGCAAATAACATCATGCCCCATGTGAAATGATTGTGCTGTGCACCAGTTTCAACATGTCTGACACCTGACATTTGTCCGCAACATTGCTTGGTTTTACAATTTTCAACGTTTTTCACATGACCCCCATTATTCACACCATTTTAACTTTATACAGAATTTTATATTCTATGATGTCTTCATGTGTGCAAGTGCACTGACAGAAAGCCAATTTCAGAGTAAAAGGCGAAAGCTGATTACCTCAAGTCGAATAACTGATGGGAAAATTATTTGGAGAAGTGCAAAGAAATGTAACATATCGTCGTTTAAAATATGCAGCTTAACCAAACGCGGACAGCACGACTATAATGATGATGCCATTTGGAATAATTTGTTAAAATGATTTGAGAATGTAACAAGAAGTTTCCATGAGGACAGTGCGTTTGATCAGCATGCCACTATGTGAACTCTGTACATCTCAGAATAGTTCGATTCATATACTTAAATTCGTCTGCATGAACATCCTAGATATGTGCAAGAATCATTGAGCGCTTTTACTGTTGGAATTGTATTTCACAACTGTTGACTTGCCCGATACTAGATCATTTTATTTTTGATTTCATTTATAGTTGTCACACTCACGATACACAGTGACAAGTACTATTTGTGTGCTGTCCATATCAGTACATCAAAGTAATGCAACAGAATGCATAATGTAATGTCACAGATAGACAGAGGGTGCAGAGAAAGAACAACTCGGATATGTGAGAGGTCCATTCATTAGCTTGATAATAGCGATGAAGAAACTGATTCTAAATCTCTTGATACGTGTTTTCAAAAGTTTGCACTTTCTGTTCGATTGACAATGATTAAATGGAGCAAAACCGGAATGGGAGGGTGTTTGGTTATGTTGACTGCTCTCGGGTGGCAACACGAAGCACAGACGAAGTCAAGGGAAGGAAGGCTAGTTTTTGCAATGGGCTCAGCTACATTCACAATTGTTATGAGTAATTGTGGACTTGCCGAATTTCCTTAGCATACTGAGGAAGTAGTGACATTAGTAGCCTCCTTGACAATAGTGTGGATGGGTAAGGATAGATTGTTGATGATAATGACTTCGAGGGACGTGAAGCTTTTGACCATTTCAACTTCAGCACCATTGATACGTAGAGGTCTGAGTCTTCCAACCTGCTTCCAGAAGTTAATGACCAACTGTTTCCTTTTGCTGACATCAGAGCGAGATTGTCTTTACATCATGCTACTAAGCTGTATATCTCGTTCCTCCACTCTGGCTCGTCGTTGCTTGAGATCCGAAGCAGTATGGGGGTGTGATTAGCAAATTTGTAAATGGATTAGAACTGAATTTGACCAAATACTCGTGCATATATAAATAGTATATAAAGGGGCTGAGGATGCAGCATTGGAGCCATCGGTGTTGAGGATTATCTTGGAGAAGCAATTGTTGTCTATCCTTCCTGATTGCAGTCTGTGGGTCAGGAAGTCGAAGGTCTAGTTTTAGAGTCGGGAGCAAATTTCTGGGGCTCCCAGACTGGATATGAGTTTAGAGTGTAAAGAGACGAATATGTTCCAAAAATGTTCAGAAGAAAATCCTGCACTAGTATGTTCTCACTGCAAGTAGGAAGGATGCTCTGCTGGATATAGCGCAGAAAAATAAATTTTCTCAACTGGATCTAGTGGAGTGGGGGTGTGCCGGGGTAAGAATGAAATACTTATTTAAAACTGTAAGATTAACAATTAGAAAAACAAGTCAAAGAATGATATGATGTAAAAGATTTAAATTAATCACAACATCAAGAATAAATTCTCTCTCCGCAGAAGATACAAGGTAATCTGAGTTGTTTCTTACATTGTCTATGTTTGTTCGTGCTAAAAGCATGTCTCTTCCACTAGAAATGGTACAAAGTATACTTGGAGGGCAATGGCCTGACTACAATATATTAACAGTGAGGAAACCTTGGGTAAACTGGCGTTGTTTTGTTTGACACAGCAGATTGTATGCACTAAATGGAGTGTATGCAATTATAAGAGCTCTAGGTAGACTGTAACAGCACATTGAGTGAATACGTGAAGGTAATAGACTATGGGGTGAGGTACAAGTGTGGTGAGTTCAGAGATTAATTAACATTCATGATGTAGACTGGGATCTCACTGATCGAAAGTGAACATTCGAGGCAGAAATACTCACGAATTTTAAAACCAAAATGTAAAAATTGTTAAAATTCGACAGGCAGCAAGAGTATGCAACATATTTTGAAAGTGTGATTATGCTGGACAGCAAACATAATGACCCGAATGGTCACCTTTTATTTTGTACAACTCTCTCAGTTCCTAACTGCATTTCCATAAAACTTTCAACTTCACAGATGAACGGCTAATTCAACTAAGGGCAGGTAACAATGCAGAACTGATTAGAATCTTTCAAATTGCTGGCCACCTGTTTTGCTTTAAAATTGTGGAATAATGCAAACTTTCCATCATGTTGTAGATCATGAATGTTAGTAATGATTTTCTTTATCTTCTTTGACCAGAATTGCAAACACTTCGTGAAACTACCAGTTAGTATCAAAGTAGGATTTTTTCTCATACAATGATGTCGATAAAATGCTTGATACTTCAGATAAGCATATGTGTTAGCTGAATATTATCATGCACATCTTCAAGCAGGAAAACATCCAAGTTACATTCGAGCATTAATAGCGATCCAAAGGCGATTGTTCCAAACCAGTCTGGTGAAGAAAGGAAATACAGATATAGTGCACATGAAGCCTTGTAAGTAGGTTAAAATGATTATCTTAACGGCCGTAATCATCAGGGACAAATTCACTATTTATTTCCAAACTTCAAATGTTGTTGAAAAGTTTGTGATGAAAAGCCTTCTTTGAGCTCATTCACTGCATGCAGTTAAAATCTGTCCAAAAAGGTGCTCTGCAATTTTAATCAATGCGAGTATAGAGTTGTGATGATTTAATACTTTACTTCGGATTATTTTCGTGGGAAATAAGTAGCAGGGGCCAGCTGTGAGTTAAGATGTAGCAGTCATATCAAAGAACTCCTGCTCTGATCTTGACGCCATAGTTCGTAGGAGGCTAACCTGATTAAGTTACTGTTTAAGGGAAAGTTGATAGCATGATGACGTCAGGAGAATAGTCTGCACTGATGCAAATAATGTCTCATGAATGTGGACAAACTCATTATTTTCTAATAGGCAACAACAGGCAATTACGTAGCTTAGTGGTCAAATGTCAATCCAGAAGCCAAGACCAATCTGTCTTCAGGATATTCTCACCCGGGAAGGGAATTCTTCATTATTTGACGCGCCCAGAATGAAGTGTAAATCCAGGCCTTAGTCAGTGAACAGCTCCATAGATGACCTTATGATAGATGGAAGGGCATTTAAAAAGCATCTATTTTCACTCTTTAACAGGCTTTATCTTTTAGGTTGTACCTTCACAGGGTTGACATATCAGCTTTTAGCCACTGATGTATTATTTCTGATCAAACGTTTCCGGTAGTTTAGGAGTCGAAACCCAGGGATCACAACCTCATCAGGTGTGCTATTCAGCTCTATTGAAAGTACAGTGCACATGACCCCAAACGAACAAGGACCAGAGGTGGGCCATCCAGTTCACAGAGCTTACTCGGCAATTTAATAAAATGAACGCTGATATATTGCAACTGCAAAGCCAAATTTCACAAACAGTTGTAACTTTACATGGAGATCGTAATTTATCTACCTCTGCCTTAAATATTCTGCTTCCACCACCTTCTCAGTACAATAGTTCTAAAGACCTAAATATTTCTCTGCAAACACATATTTGACCCAGTTATGTTGTAAATCTTTCCACCATCACCTGTGCTATATTAAACATTTAAAAAGATTGAAACATTGCAGTAATTTACCAGGCAGTATCCAAATAATTTGATACTCCTAACATGTCAGATTCAGGCTCAATTCCTGGAGACGTGGGAAAATGTAAAAAATTAAAGATATTCAGGGATATGCCTCCTTTCTCCCCCGAGTTCCTTAATCACCCTACTTCAGCACAAGATGTTAAGTCACACAAGATTTACTAGCTTCACATGCTCTGACCACAAAGGCTTCTCTAAGCCAAAGACAGAGGTATCAGTTTCGGCTCTTCCTTCAATTAAATAAGAAAATTGCTATTCCAATGGATATTATGTTAAGATATCACGTTTATAGAAATAATTTTGTGTAACTTTAAGAACTCCATAAAATAAACTGCAGATTTAAATTCAGTGCGAACTACAAAACTAAACAGATTCTACAACACAAATTCAAGGTGCCTCATGCTCCAACCGGCAGCAATCAGTGCAACACTTTCCAACCCAGAAAAAGTGATGGAATTCTACTGGTAGGATCTGTTACGAACGAAGATTGGAGTGTTGATGGAAAAGCACAGCAGGTCAGGCAGCATCCAAAGAGCAGCAAAATGGACGTTTCAGGCAAAAGCCCTTCATCAGGAATGAGGCAGGGAGCCTAGGGGGTAGAGAGATACATTGGAGGGAGTGGGGCTCGGGAGAAGGTAGCGAGAGTACAGTAGGTGGATGGAGGTGTGAATGAAGGTGATAGGTCGGAGAGGAGGATGGAACGGATAGGTGGGAAGGAAGATAGGACAGGTCATATGGATGGTGCTGAGCTGGTGGGTTGGAACTGGGATAAGGTGGGAGTCGGTAAATGAGGAAACTGGTGAAGTGCACATTGATGCCCTGGAGTTAAACTGTTATGAGGGGGAAGATGAGGTGTAACTCCTCCACGCGTCGTGTCGTGAGCGAGTGGGAGTGTAAAAGGCCCAGGATCTGCATGTTCTCGGCAGAGTGGGAGGGGGAGTTGAAATGTTCAGCCACAGAGCGGTGGGGTTGAATGGTGCTGTTGGAGATGTTCCCTAAAGCATTCTGCGAGAAAGGATTCAGTCTCCCCAATGTAATGAAGACCACATTGGGAGCAACTGATACAATAAATGACGTTTGTGGATGTGCAAATGAAACTTTGCAGGATGTGGAAGGCTCCTTGGGTTCTTGGATCGAGGTGAGGGGGAGATGTGGGCGCAGACTTTGCAATTGTTGCGGTGGCAGAGGAAGGTGCCAGGAGGGGAGGTTGGGTTCTTGGGTGGGCGTAGACCTGAGAGATCCAGGAAGCGGAGAGAGGCGTCAGAGATGGTCCAGGTAAATTTAAGGTTGGTGTGGAATGTGTTGGTGAAGTTGACGAACTGCTCAATCTCCTTGCTGAAGTGCCAATGCAGTCATCAATGTAACGGAGGAAGAGATGGGGAGTGGTTCCGGTGTAACTACAGAAGATGGACTGTTGTACGTAGCCAATAAAGAGACAGGCATAGCTGGGGCCCATGCGGGAGCCCACAGCTATCCCTTTCGTTTGCAGGAAGTGAGAGGATTCAAAGGAGAAATTGTTACGGGTGAGGACCAGTTCAGCCAAACGAATGTGAGTGGGGACGTCAAAGAGAGGAAGAAACGGTGGGCTTGGATGCCCTGGTCATGGTGGATAGAGCTGTAGAGGGATTGTCTGTCCATGGTGAAGATGAGGCGTTGGGGGCCGGAGAAATGAAGTCTTGGAGGAGGTGAAGGGCTTGGATGGTGCCTCAAACGAATTGGGGAGTTCCTGAACTCGGCGGCATAGGATGTTATCGAGGTAGGTGGAAATAAGTTGGGTGGGTCAGGAGCAGGTTGAGACAATGATTCGGTTGGGGTGGTCAGGCCTGTTTATCTTGGGAAGGAGGTAGAATCGGGCAGCGCAGGGTTCCCGAACTATGAGGCTAGAAGCTGTGAGTGAGTGATCTCCTGAGGTGATGAGGTTGTGTATGGTCTAGGAGATGATGATTTGGTGATGGAGATGAGGTCATAGTCAAGGGGGCGATAGGAGGAGATGTCTTCGAGTTGGTGCCTGACTTCAGTTGTGTAGAGGTCCTTACACTAAACTACCACTGTACTCCCTTTATCTGCCGGTTTGAGGGTGAGGTTGGGATTGGAAGAGAGAGAGAGGAGAGCTGCGCATTGTGAGCGTGAGAGGTTGGAGTGGGGAGGGGAGTAGACAGTTTGAGGTGGTTCATATCTCGGCCGCAGTTGAAAATGAAGGGGTTGAGGGTGGGTAATAGGCCAGTATGGAGTGTTCAGGTGGACGAAGTGTATTGGAGGCGGGTGCAGGGGGTCTTCAGAAGGTGGGCAGGAGTCCTGACTGAAAAAGTAAACTTAGAGGTGGAGAGGGCGGAAGAAGTGTTCAACGTCATGAGACGTATTGAACTCGTTGATGCAAGGACGAAGGGGTATGAAGGTAAGGTTTTTGCTGAGGACCTATCGTTCGTCGTCAGTGGGGAGGTGGTCTGCAGGGATGGTGAAAACTCGGCAGGGCTGGGAGCTCGGACCTGGTATAGGTATGGAGCTGTGAGTGGGGGCAGAGCGTGTAACTGGAGTGGGAATGGTTGTAGGGCAACGGGGATGGAGTCATTACCAGAGGTTATGTTCCCGTCAGAGTTCTGGGGGCCAGAGATGGTGACAGTGGGATCCGAGGGTGGCGTGTTGGCAGTATGCAGGTGAGTGGCGTTGGTGGGGGTGGATGTGGTGGTGACGACGACAGTGGGGGTGCGAAAGTCGTGGAATGTGTGACGTCAGAGATTATGTGTGGGGAAGAGTTAATGTCACGCATGGTGCATATGGGATCATTTGGGGCAGAAGTGGCTCTGGAAGCAGCCACAATATGGGCAGAAGTGATACCACCGATCGCCATGGAGATCGCCTCCTGGCTAATGGCAGCTGAGCAGTTCCAGAGGCTGGAGGAAGCTTCTGGATTGCTTGAGGAGTATTGGTTATGGAGGTGGATATATAAAAGTTCGTTGTACTTACACTTTTTGATGTTTGAGATGGTGTTCAAAAACTGGTTGTCGAGAGTATGAATTCTTCTTAAAATTTGTGAGATTTGTAGCTCGGGTGCTCGTTGTTGTGATTCTGTTCACTGAGCTGGGAGTTTTCCTTGCACACGTTTCGTCCCCTTTCTAGGTGACATCTTCAGTGCTTGGGAGCCTCCTGTGAAGCGCTTCTGTGCTGATTCCTCCGGCATTTATACTGGTTTGAATCTGCCGCTTCCGGTTGTCAGTAGCTGTCCACTGCAGTGGCCGGTATATAGGGTCTAGATCGATGTGTCTGTTGATCGAATTCGTGGATGAGTGCCGTGTTTCTAGGAACTCCCTGGCTGTTCTCTGTTTGGCTGTCCTATAACAGTGGTGTTGTCCCAATCGAATTCATGTTGTTTGTCATCTGAGTGTATGGCTACTAGGGATAGCTGATCGTGTCGTTTTGTGGCCAGTTGGTGTTCATTGATGCGGGTTGTTAGCTGTCTTCCTGTTTGTCCTATATAGTGTTTTGTGCAGTCCTTGCATGGGATTTTGTAAACTACGTTGGTTTTGCTCATTCTGGGTATCGGGTCCTTTGTCCTGGTGAGTTGTTGTCTGAGCGTGGCTGTTGGTTTGTGTGCTGTTATGAGTCCTAGTGGTCGCAGCAGTCTGGCTGTCAGTTCAGAAATGCTCCTGATGTATGGGAGTGTGGCCAGTCCTTTGGGTTGTGGCATGTCCTCATTTCATTGTCTTTCCCTGAGGTATCTGTTGATGAAATTGCGCGGGTATCCATTTTGGTTGAATACCTTGTATAGGTGTTCTTCTTCCTCTTTTTGTAGTTCAGGTGTGCTGCAGTGTGTTGTGGCCCTTTTGAATAATGTCCTGATGCAACTTCGTTTGTGGGTGTTGGGGTGGTTGCTTTCATAGTTCAGGACTTGGTGTGTGTGTGTGTGACTTTCCTGTATACCTTCGTGGTGAATTCTCCGTTCGGTGTTCTCTGTACCATCACGTCTAGGAATGGGAGCTGGTTTTCCATTTCTTCCTCTCTCGTGAATCAGATTCCTGTGAGTGTGGCGTTGATGATCCGGTGTGTGTTCTCTATTTCTGTGTTTTTAATGATTACAAAGGTGTCGTCCACGCATCTGACCCATAGTTTGGGTTGTAGTTGTGTTAAAACTGTTTTTTTCTAACCTTTGCATTACTGCTTCTGCTATCAGTCTGGAGATCGGTGAGCCCATGGGTGTTCTGTTAATTTGTTCATATATCTGGTTGTTGAATGTGAAGTGTGTTGTGAGGCACAAGTCTAGTAGTTTAAGTATGCCGTCTTTGTTAATAGGTTCAGCATCGTGTTGTCCAGCAGGTTGGATATTGTTTCTCTGGCTAGGCTTTTGTCAATAGAAGTGAACAGTGCCGTTACATCGAATGAGACCATGGTTTCTTCCTTGTCTATGTGTATATTTCTAATGATGTCCAAAATTTCTTGTGTTGACTGTATAGAGTGTCTGGATCCGCTAACCAGGTGCTTCAGTTTCTGTTGTAGCTCTCTAGCCAGTTTGTGTGTTGGTGTTCCTGGTAGTGATACTATGGGTCTGAGTGGGATGTCTGGTTTGTGTACTTTAGGTAGTCCATAGAATCTGGGGGTGTCCCCTAGAAAGGGGACGAAACGTTTGCAAGAAAAACTCCCAGCTCGGCGAACAGAACCACAACATTCTTCTTAAAATATAGTGCAGAAGGGGTCATTTGCAGTTCTGAGAGAGTGTGGCCCTCAGTTGAGGCATAGCTAACTGTAGAGAGTTCAGGTGGCAGCGCAAGGCTGGGAGCATGGAGTGGAGGATCGTGAAGGAGGACCATAGTTGGTGGTTTGGAATTTATAGTCTACTGGTCGTCCTGTTGGGATCTAAACTGTGTTGGTTTAAATGTAGTCCGGAGTTCATGTGGGTTCAGTTGGTTGTGGAGGCAAGCTCTGTGGTATCGGATGTGGCTATGGTAAAGATTCTGTTTCAGGACATGGTTGAAGAGCTTCAGGGCAGAGGAGATGACCTGGGGGTTGCAGTGAAGGAGGGAGGGACAGAGACTCACTGAGATTTTTGTAGAGAGATGAGGAGTACATCTTCAAGGTTAGCATCCTTGCGAAAGCATTCGCAGTAAATTTAAAATAAACTAGTGAGGACTGCAGATGCTGGAGATCTAATTCAAGATTAGATGGTGCTGGAAAATCACAGCAGGTCAGGCAGCATCCAAAGATCATGAAAATTGACGTTACAGGCAAAAGCCCTTCATCAGGAATCACTGACTGCTGACTCAACACTGATAATTTTTACAAACCCACCAAATCCCACAGCTACCGGATTACACGTGATCCAACCCTACATCCTGCAAAAATGCCATCCTGTATTCCCAAATCCTCTGCCTCTGCCTCTGCCATATCTGCTCCCAGGAGGACCAGCTTCACGACAGAACAATTCAGATGGCTTCCTTCTTGAAAGACCATACGTTCCCTTCCCACGTGGTTGAAGATGCCCTTCAACGCATCTCATCCATGTCCCACACTTCTGCCCTCAAACCCCACCCCTCCAACCGCAACAAGAACAGAAAACCCCAGTCCTCAACTTCCACCCCACCAACCGCCGCATAAACTGCATCATCCACCGACATTTCTGCCACCTACAAACGGACCAAACCACCAGGGATACATTTCCCTCCCTGCTCCTGTCCACTTTCCGCAAAGACCATTCCCTCCATGACGACCTGGTCAGTTCCACGCCTTCCAAGAACTCACCCTCCCATCCTAGCACTTTCCCCTGCCACCGCAGCGATTGAAAAACCTTCGTCCATGCCTCCTTTCTCACCTCCATCCAAGGCCCCAAAGGAGCCTTCCACATCCATAAACGTTTCACCTGCACATCCACGAATGCCATGTATTGTATTCGTTGCTCTCGATGTGGTCTACTTTACACTGGAGAGACTGGACGCCGTCTCGCAGAGTGCTTTAGGGAACATCTCTGGGAAACCCGCATCAATCAACAGCTCCGCCCTGTGGACGAACATTTCAACTCATCCTCCCACTCTGCCGAGGACATGCAGGTCCTGGTCTTTCTCCACCGCTACTCACTCACCACCCGATGCCTGGAGGAAGAACGCCTCATCTTCTACCTCGGAACACTTCAACACCAGGACATCAATGTACACTTCACCAGTTACCTCATTTGCCTTCCCCCCCCCCCACCTTACCCGAGTTCCAACCCACCAGCTCAGCACCATCCATATGACCTGTCCTACTTGCCAATCCTCCTTCCCACCTAGCCGCTCCAACCTCCTTTCCGACCTATTACCTTCATCCCCATCTCCATCCACCAATTGCACCCTTACATACATTCTCCACAGCCCCACCCCCATCCCATTTAACTCTCCATCCCAGAAGCTCCCTGCCTCATTCCTGATGAACGGCTTTTGCCTGAAACATCGGTTTTCCTGCTCCTTGAATGCTGCCTGACCTGTTGTGCTTTTCCAGCACCACTCTAATCTTGACTCTGATCTCCAGCATCTGCAGCCCTCATGTTCACCTCTGGTAGACCTCAGGCAAAAGCCCCTCAAAATATTTCAAGAAAGTAGCCCAGACGCTATTGTAGCTTGTTCTTTTAAGCTGATGTAACGTATACATTCCAGAGAAGGTACCATTGTTAAAACCACTTAGTTTTTTTTAAAAAAAAGAATTTGTTTGTAAGATTACCGAATGAAATACAAACAAAACAAAGCATTATCCAGAATAACTTAAACCATCTAAAAAGCCAACAGATTATCCTAATTTAATGGTACTGTTCCTGATCCTTGAAACAATCCCCATCACATCCTTTGGCAAAAACGTTTAAAAAACAGATATGGGTTCTTACAGGGCAGATGTCAGAGGGAGAGAAGGATCAGCCTGGACTTGCTTCTTTGGGGTCTAGCAGCTTTTTCTACTCTACTCTGGTAAAACCAAAGGAAACTAATGAAAAGCTGAGATGGAAGAACTGACCATTTTCCTTTCATTGTACAAGTGTTTTATTAAACTTAAAAGCCTTTTCTCTGAGGCAGTATCTGTTAACTATAATCAAATTGGCCATAAAACTCTGCAACTTAGACATTTCGGAATCTGTGTCTTTTCCAAACTCTGTAATACAACCAAAAACAACATAACCATCTTCAAGAAGAAGGATCGTCACAGGTCAATGTATCTCATCATAACATTGCAGCATCATTAGATACTGTTTAGCCTCAAGCAATTGAGAATAATTGAAACAGCATAAGCTTGAGGAACGTTTGGCGAAGTGCACATCGAGTGTGTTGAATGATGGTCATTTTTTTTATGAGTCAAACTCCAAAGAGCGAGGAAACCTTGCAGGGATGTTTAACACAATATTGTTTCAGGAATTATTTGCACATTTTCAGAACTGCGAAGGAACACTGACGACAGTTTTCTTTTTCATTTGATTTCACGAAGTCCCAGATATTAAAGTAGTGTGGGGTGAATGTAAAAATAAATTGGTAGCATTCAGTATTGTCATGTAACGTTTTCAGCACATAAGTGTTGAGAAATAAGAGACAAACTATTTATATCTGGTTTTGCCATTAATTACGAAAGAATGTCACGTAATTGAAAAGATTTTCTGATTGCCCAGTATAATTTACTGCACGTATTACACATTGCTTAACGTTCATATTATATGTGGGATTTTCTCTTCCAGAACAGCAACTGTCTGATAAAGAGAATGGTACTTCATTGATTACTTCTGTGTTGTTTTAGCATATTAATAGTTATCAATTGAGCTTGAATTCTGCAACATGGCAAAATACTGTGCAAATGATGGATTGGAAATTTATGATCTCTCTTTTGGTTGGCATATGCATTGTTATTCTCTGTCACTCATTATGCAAAAACGTGTATATCAAATAAAATTACGATCTTTATTCTAGAATTAAGTGAAGTAGTTAATCGAGGAAAGTTTTGTTTTCCTGTCAAATGCATACACTTAGTATCTATTCAGTTCATCCCATACTTACCTCACACATTAGCCCTCACTTTCTCTACTTATTTCACACATCCCCAATCACATCCACTTATATCCACTTAAACCACTTATATTCTCCAGACAATGATCAGATAATTTCATAGAATATAAGGGTAAGGAAGTATTGCTGAAACTATACAAGGTATTGGTGAGACCACACCTGGAGTATTGTGCATAGTTTTGATCCCATTATTTGAAAAAAAGATGTGGCATTGGAGATGGTTCAGGGCAGGTTCATTAGATTGATCACAGAGATGAAGGGTTTGTCATCTGAAGATACATTGAACAGCTTAGGTCTGTACTTTCTGGAATTTAGAATAATCAGGAGAGATCAAATTGAGGTAATCAAGACGATAAAATTTATAGACAAAATAGACGTGGAGTGGATGCTTCCTCCTGCCGTGTATTCTAGGACGAGTAGTCATAGTCTTAGAATAAGGGATAGCACGTTTAAACGGATTGACACTACTTCCCCCAAAGGGTTTTGAATCTATAGAATTCACTAACCCAAAGTGCGGTGGATGCTGTGACGGTAAGTTTAAGAAGTTAGAAAGATTTTTAATTGGTAATGGTTTGAAAGGATATGAAGACAGGCAGAAAAATGGGGGTGAGGGTAACGTTATACATGATCAAAAGGTGGAGCAGACTCGATGGCCTGAATGGCGTAATTCTGCTCTATATCGTATGAACTTATGACTCAATACTCCCTCACACTATACCAGAACCAAACCGAATATACCTCCAACAGTCAGCTTCTGCACTGAATGGATTCAAGTATCCGTCCCAATTATAGCTGTCACAATTAAACTCATACTCAATATGACCTGAGGACCGACCATAAACTTGCCACTGGAAGCAAAACCAATTCCAACACTTGCCCTTCCCTGGACTCCAGCCAACTCTGGCCTTAAAAATGTAACCCACCAAATGCCCAGCTGAATATTGAAACTTTACCCACCTGGAATCCTGCATTCAAATCAGCAATCCTGCCAATCTGGCACCCTGTCCTCACAGTACTCTAATATTGCAGTTACAGTACAGCATTTTGATCAATCTGTTCATACATGTTATGACGCATACCGGGAGCAGGTGGATATTGAGCCACAGCTTCGTGATCCATTGGTAAGGTTGATACCACCACACCATGAGCTTCTTTCCATCTTTTCGCTTATCTTACACTCTTGGCTTTTAAGTAAGAGCCAATGAGGTTCTCAGATTTTCAAAATACAGCAGCTGACTGCTGTAGAAAGTATTATAATTCAGATTTCTCTGACAGTTCTACACTTAGACAGAACTGTCAGAATGAAAGAATGCTGCTAACTTTCAGGAACTCCCCTGTCAGAATTGATGCTTTCACTTTTTTTTGTTTTCATAAACAGCAAGGACCAAACTGGCAATTTGTTTGAGATTGTCAATCCCTGGAAAACCCACTCGATTATTCGCAATTTGCACCATTCAACATTTCATTGTTTGTGTTTGAATTGAAACAAATTTTTACGTCGAAGAAAAAATTGTTAGTGAATGCTGTTATCGTATGGATCCACATAAGTCCGTAAGATCACTTTTGTGTTCCCGACAAATTCCCGACAACTCATGAAATTCTCTTTTGTCTTCTACGGACTAATCACATTTTTTCTTTGAGTTTAGAATTGAACACTTGCCTTCTAAGTCAACAGGAGAAAGGTTAGCAAGTTTATTGACATTTTCCTTTAAAATCTCAGCTTAGTTTGCTGAAATTTTAGATTCTACTTGGTAACATCTTAGTACCAGCAGCGATTTTAATCCAATAGCTCTGGAATTAAGTTTTGTTACAGAATATCTTTTCGAATACATGGTCTGTAACGTATTTAGCATTTCGTTCATGGAATGAATTGCACGTTTCCATTTGATACGTTCTTCTCTTCAATGTTTTGCATGAATGTTTGCATGATCTCAAATATTTTCTAATCATTGAATTGTATATGTTCAAGAATTTGTAAATATCTTCTCTTTTGGAAGCACAGCTGCTTACGTCATTATAACCGTAAAAGGATCAAAATTCTGCTTGCCAAAGTGACGTTCAGGTTACTTCCTCTGACATGAAGACAAATTATAACAGAATAGGTCATCATGCTCTTTCAGTACAATTACAATCAATGAGAACATTGAAAACATTTTCTGGATCCACGCAAGTTAAAAATGGAAATGGCTGTAGTTGTTGTAACCAATTACATTAACTCCACGATCGCACATGATCATCAACCTGGTATGTTTTATGCCTCAATAAGAAATTTGGACGCACAGTAACTTACTGATGGAAGTTCATTATGAAGTTTTACAGTTCAAATTAATTGTTTGTATTTTATAAAAACAAATGGTGCAATATTATTGACTTATATAAGGGGAACGCTGTGTTATGCAAATTATTTCACTTCAGATCGCAAAGCATAACAGATAACGGATGTGTTACTCTCGACGACCAAAATTAATCATCCCTCTTGTAATCTGCCAAACCTTCTCCATTCCCCCATTGGAAATCTTTCGATAGCATTTTCTTGAATTTTCTCTATCTTCTTGGTGTATTAAAACGAATACCTAATACATCCCCATAGCTATCCAGCAAAATACTCTGCAGCAATTCTTACACAGTGCCTGCGGCAGAAACTTGCAAGCAACACTTTTGTCTATTCACTCTATTCTCCCTATCTGGAATTATTACACTGCAGTTGGAAACATAATCCTCTTGGCCTTCTGAATTATTAGATTGCACACATTGAAATGAGTGGTTTTACCTCCAGCCTCGAAGCCTTTCAGCAAACTTGAAAAAGGAAGTGACACAGAATTTCAACCAAGGCACTGTTCCAAATCACTGATCTTTAATGTCACGTAGGTTATACAAGATATTCTTAGATGTTGACACTAAATCTTCTTTTCTATTATCCACGTTCAACTATTTGATTTAGGGACGAAGATGAATAATTAAAACGCCAACTGAATTAACTACATTCTCTACAGATTCCCCACAGAACTCGTTTGATTGAAAAGATTTATTTTAGCTAATAGATCGAGAACCAGCATGAATAATTTGAACTCGTGAAGATAATAGTCATTTCATGTCGAGCTAAAAACACAGGCAAAATAATCAATTGCTTACGCTTTTCACCATTCCACATCTTACGTTTTCAAATAAATGTGGATTTTGCAACAAATGTTAACAAACTTGAGTATATTTACAAATTCAAATATCCAAATTATTTCACTACATTAGATTTAACTCTGTTTTTTAAATAAAAATAGTTAATTGTAAGACGCATGCATTATTTCTGTTAATGGCCAATCCAGGAACAATGTTCTATTCTTATCTTGACTCCTCCACAAGTGCAACACTTCTGTTTTGTGTAACAAGACCTGGGAAGTGGTCTAAGTTTGACTTCTAAATGACAAGTAACATTTATGTCACATTAACCCAGGAACTAGGCATGCAGAATGTGACAATATTACTATGTACATTTAGTATTCACCGTTACTTCCATCATTGGTCCCTGCACCATTGAAATCCCAAGAGTATGTTTGAATCCGAAGCATAGATATACCAGCCACATATATAGTTTGTTCACAGGTATACTTCAGAGTTAGTTAATTGAGTGGTGAATATTCGATCTTCTTCTTCACAACGTAGTTCCAGCCACCTAAAAAGCAGGCATCAGCAGTATGATTAAGTACCCATTTTCCTCAGTGTGTGACGTTGCAATAACACTCGAAAATAGCGACTTCAATCAGATAAAACAGATTTCAGCATTTATATAATGTCAACTTTTTGAATATCCATTCCCTTCATCAGAGACTTGTCATGCTTTTAGAGAACAGTGTCTACAACAGTCACGAAAAAATTGTGCCAAGGCCCTTTTAAATGTTTCTACTCGTGGGTTCAAAAATCAGGAAATAGTGCTATCAGGCGCTCTAAAGTACTTCTAGTTTCAACTTCACTGCCAAATTGAACTCCACACAAACTTGAAAATACCTCACGAGAAATTGAACGTTGCAGGACCACAAAGTCAACATTGCTTGGTCAAACCCTTAATCTCCTGCCTTAAAATCTATTTGTATACATGTACATTTCATGAACGGTAACTCTTAAAGAGATGGCTCACCAGAACCTTTCCTAAGGCAAGTGGATGATGGCAGTAAATGCTGATTGTGCCTTATAAGATAAAACAAACGAAATCAGAGATATACATTCATTATTCTTCATTTCTTTTCAGAAAATAAACTATCAAACAAGACTGTTGGTACGTATTACTATTTATTATTTAATATCCCTAATATACGGTTATACTAATGTACTGTTGTGCAGTTGAATTATGAAGTTGATCTTAAAAGTATGTATAATTAAACTGTGACCGAATTTTAAGGCATTTTCTGACATCTTAATTATGTTTGAAACGTTGAAACATTGATAGCCATTTATCATTCCATAGGCACCTATCAAACGTTCCTTTAACAATATTTTTAATTTTCAACTATAAAAGTAATTACCTCAAAACTACTTCCATATTTGCATTTATTTTTAGTACAGGATGCTAGTTAATTTTCTTTTAATGTACTCGTGAATAAAGTATTTGAAGAGTTCATCCTCTATTCAAATTATCAGCTTTCATCCGAAAAAGTAAACTGTTCCAATTTATCCGGTTAATTATGCTATGTCAGAGGAATACTGTAAAAAGTTATTAGCAAATCTTTTAAATGTCTGCAATTGAAAGATGTAGGTATATATTAGTTTCACTCCAATAGGTGACAGATTATATATCAAGAAAGTAACTTTTTTAAGAAAGTATGCCCATCACTCACAAGCAAGGCCAGTGCAGTATAAATACGATATTCTGCCCAATTTACGATGGACTATATTCAGAGTATTGTGAGCCAATTTGGGCCCCGTGGCTCAGGAAAAATGTATTGACCCTGGAGCGGGTCCAGAACAGGTTCATGGAAATGATCCCAGGAGTGAATGGCTTGACATACGAGTTACATTTCAGAAGTCTGGGATTTTACTCGATGGAGCTTAGAATGACGAGCGGGAATCTGATTGAAACTTACAGAATAATGAAAGGCCTGTACAAAGTGGACACTTAGAAGATGGTTCCGTTGGCAGGAGGGACTAGAACCTGAGGACACAGACTTAGAGTAAAGGAAAAACTTTTAGAACCGAGATAAGGAGAAACCTCCTCATCGGAAGAGTGGTGAATCTATGGAATTCATTGCTAGATGCGGCTGTGGAGGCCAAGTCATTGAGTGCATTTAAAACAGGGATAGAAATGTTCTTGACTGCCAAGAGGATCAAGGGTTACGGGCAGAAAATGGGAGATGGGATTGAGAAACCTCTCAGCCATGTTTGAATGGTATGTGGACACGTTTGGCCGAATAGCCTAATTTCTGCTTCAGTTTCTTCTGTCTTATGGTCTACGTCACATAATATACCGTGATGTTTCACTTTTATTTTGTGGTTCTTTGAAGGATTACTTCACATCAAAGCAACATTTGTCTGAATATGCAACCAAGCGCATTTGATAAAGCTGGATTAAACTGAAATTGGGTTGTCGGGATTGTTGGTTGGAAAACCTTTTGAACTCATACTTGGCACGAAGAAAATTGTTTGACTTTGTTACAGATCGATCTTCCCAGTGTCAGTATATCATTGCAGTCATTCCTCATGTTGGGGGACACCACTATGCTTCTTCAACTGCTTTAACAATGATCTTCCCTTCATCGTGATGTCAATACTTAGATGTACAAGCACAATTGCCCAATGTTCAACATCATTCAGAAGTCCTCCGTCAATGCTCACGTGCAGCCAAATCAAACAAAAACAAATAGAAGTGAAGACCGAAAAAGACTACAGATGCTGTAAATCTGAAACAAAACCGAAGTTGTTGAAAATGCTCAGCAGATCTGGCAGCATCTGTGGAAAGCAATATTAGCTAACGCTTCAGATCGAGTGATATTTGGTCAGAACTGATGGTAGCCTGGAAAATGTCCGTTTATAGGCAGAACATACGGTGGAGAGGATCAGAAAAAGGTGTAAGCGATCATAATGGATACAGGTATAAGAGAGATGAATGTTGGACAGAAAAATGGGTTGTGTGTAATATGTAACTTTGTGTTAACAGGGCCTGATATGCAGAGTTTCTGATAAGCACATGGGACAGCTGTAACATTCATGTTATTGAAGTCGACATTGGGTCCCTATGCAGCAAATGAGGTCCTGTTCTTCCAGCTTGCGCTGAGATTTACTGGAGCTATGCAGCAAGCCTGAGATGCACATGTTGGCCAGGAAATAGGGTGGTGTGGTGAACTGACAGATAACTGGAAGCTCAATGTCTTTTTTGTGGACAGAACGGAGGTGTTTTGAGAAATGGTCACCCAGGATATGCTTCGTTTTCCAATGTAGTGGAGTCCACATTGAGAGAAATGAATGCAATAAACTAGATTGCATGAAGTTCAGATAAAACGTTTCTTCACCTGGAAGATATGTTTGGGCCCATGGATACTCAAGAGAGTGGAAGTAAACAGAGGTGTTGCAATTTCTGCAGTTGCTAGGAAAGATGCCGTGAAGCTGTGGGCGAAGTTGGGAGTAAAGAAAGAGTGGACCAGAGGGAACAGTTACTGTAGAAGGTGGACTAGGAAGGGATGGTAACATGTGTCTGCTCGTTGCATATCACTGGTGTTGGCAGAAATGCCACTAAATATGCTCTGAAGTAGGATGATGGTGGGATGGTAGGTGAACACAAGAGGGACCTATCACAGTTGCTGGAATGAATCGACGTGGGTAATGGCCAAGGTGAAACAGAGAGTTTGGACAGGCTGAGGACCTTATCGACCACGCTGCTGTGGAATCCTCAGTTGAGGAAGAAGGTTGACATTTCAGAGACTCCCTGTCCAATTTTGCATTATCATAACAAATGCGAGATAGACAGAGGAACTGGGAGAATGTAACAGAGATTTTACAGAAAGCAAAGTAAGAAGATGTGTCACTAAACTAACTGTGGGAGTTTCTGTGTTCTCATGCACACGCTCCAAAAATGGAAGCAGAAATGTCGAGGAAGGGAAGGGAGGAGTCAGAGTTGGACTAAGTAAAAGTGAAAGCAGCCTTGGTTAGACCTTAAAAGTGGAGACGAGCATTCTTGCAACACAAGTGCCCAAAGTGACCATCTCCAACAAGAGACAATTTAACAAAACGCCAATTAACGGTCAATGGCAATACCACTGCTGAATTCGCTTTAAATTGGGAGTTAAAATATGGGAACTGGTATGGTATTCAAATCTGTGTCTACAGAGAAAAGTAAAATGCTGGAAGCTCTGAGGCAAGTAACTGTCTATCTGGTCCCATAATTCTTACACACTTTCCAGGATCTAGAAGACTCTAGCCTGGAACGTTGTAGCTCCATAAAACACAGAAACCTCGACACCAGCCGGGAAAAGAAATGCTTGATTCGCATTCCACCTACCTCTTTCACAGTCATTCACTATGACTGCGCAGTGGCAAAAATTGTGCCATCTGCAGGATGCACTTCAGCAACTCACCAAGACCCCTCCAAATTACGCTTCAAATGCTGACCTATCCCACGTGGAAGAACAGCATCAAATTATCCATACAGAAACTACCATCTGCAAGTTCTCCAAACCACGCACAATCCCGAACTGGAAATGCATTTCACTCCTTCACTGTTTCACAATCAAGATATTGGAACACCCTTCCTATGGATTTGGGTGACCATGGACTTCAAATGTTTCAGCAGTTCAATAAGCTAATTAGACATGTGTAGCAAATGCTGATAAAGCCAGATACGCACATGTCCTATGAACTGTTTTTCATTATGTTCTTCTTACATCACTCAGGAAGCTGTGAAGTATTGGAGATCGTTCGCATTCATGATGAATTTGCAATGTTTATCCTCTGGAGCAATCTCCAAAATATTATTATCTGTCTACCATAACCAACAAAAATGACTTAGGAACATAATTTTAATTTACAATATTTGCCCATAAACATATTTATTTCGCTATCGTCATGGACGTGATGTAGTTATTTAAACATATGATAAATAAATATGTATTGCCACTAATTACTTCACATAGTCTTCTCGATGATGAGATCACTCAAATTGTACAAATACAAAATGAACATTATCATTTTAATGTCTCTACCTAAAGCTCTGTGAATATTTAAATTATATTCTTTTAAAAATCCATCGTTTTTATATCCATGCTTAGTTTTACTATGCCACTGTGAAATGTCAGGCACTCGCTCTTAAGTATTCAATGCTTTACAATTGATTACCTTGAATGCTTCTATAAAGTCATTAATGCCTGAGGCATGTTCTTCTCCAGCTTCACTGCTTCCAAACATAATAGTCAATTCAAATACAACTTCATGTATAAGGAGCGGTGGGAGAACACTTTGGTGACAGTGGTCAAACCTGCCTCACATTTATCATACCCTTGGAGAGGGAAGCGAGCAGCTACCGAGGGAAGATATTTAATTGGGGAAAAGGAAATTATGACCCTATCAGACAGGAGTTGGGACGTATAAACTGGGAGCAATTGTTCCACAGAAAAGGCATAGCAGACATGTAGAGACTATTTAAGGAGCAGCTTTTTTTTTCGAGCAATGCACGGATTTGTTTCTCTGCGACAGATAACAGGGGTAAGAATAAGGAACCTTGGATGGCGAGAACAGAGGAGTTTATCTTCAAAAGGAAGAAGGAAGCTTACGGAAGGAGGAGGAAATAAGGACCTAGCACAGTTTTAGAGGATTACAGGCTTGCTAGAAAGGAGCTCATAAATGGACTGAGGATAGCGGGGGGCGGGCACGCGAAAGGCTTACCAAGAAGGATTAGGGAGAACCCTAAGGTTCTCATACGTGAGGAGTAAGAGAATGATCAGGCAAAAGGTAGGGCCGATCAGGGATAGCGGAGGGAACTTATGAGTGGGATCTGAACAAATTGGGGAAGCCCTAAATGAGTTTTTTTGCTTCGGTTTTCACCAAGGAAAGGGATCTTGTTGTGAATGAAAACTTTGAGAAGCTGGGATACAGTCTTGACCAGATCAAGATTGATGAAGTTGATATGCTAGAAATTTTGGAAAACATTAAGATTGATAAGTCCCCAGGGCCAGACCAGATTTATCCGAGACTGCTCCAGGAAGCAAGAAAGAAGGATGCTCCACCGCAGGCGAGGTTATTTGCGTCCTCACTCTTCATGGGAGACGTAACAGAGGATTTGAAGGAGGTGAATATTGTTCCTCTTTTCAAGAAAGGTATAAGGAAATCCCTGGCAATTACAGAACAGTCAGTCCTAAGTCTGTGGTCAGCAAAACTTTGGAGGGAATTCTGACGGGTAGGATGTGTGACTATTTGGGAAAGCACGGTGTGATTAAAGGCAGTCAGCATGGCTTTGTGAGGGGCAGGTCATGACTCACAACTCTCATTGAGTTATTTGAGGTGGTGACAAGACAGGTCGACGAAGGTCGATCAGTGGATGTAGTGTATATGGACTTCAGCAAGGCATTTGATAAGATTCCCCGTGGTAGGTTCATTCATAAAGTCAGGAAGCATGGGATATAGGGAGATTTGGCTATTTGGATTCAGAATCGGTTGGCTGGCAGAAGGCAGAGAGTGGTTGTAGATGGAAAGTATTCTACCTGGAGGTCAGTGTTGAATGGGGTCTCGCAGGGCTCTGTTCTTGGGCATTTGCTCTTCGTAGTTTTTATTAATGACTTGGATGAGGAGATTGAGGGGTGGGTTAGCAAATTTGAAGATGACATAAAGGTTGGAGGTGTCTCGATAGTATTGATGGCTACTGCAGGCTGCAGCGCGACATAGACAGGATGCAGAGCTGGGCTGAGAAATGGCACGTGGAATTCAACCTGGATAAATGCGAAGTGATGCATTTTGGAAAGTCGAACTCAAATGCTGAACATAGGATTAAAGACAGGATTCTTGGCAGTTTGCAGGAAAAGAGGGATTTGGTTGTGCAAGTACATAGATCCCTTAAAGTTGCCACCCAAGTGAATAGAGTTGTTAAAAAAGCATATGGTGTTTTGGCTTTCATTAACAGGGGGATCGAGTTTAAGAGCCGCAATGTTTTGCTACAGGTGTATAAGTGAGACCTAACTTGGAATATTGTGTTTAGTTCTTGTCGTCATACTATTATAAAGATACAGAGCCTTTGGAGAGGGTGCAAAGAAGGCTTATCAGGATGCTGCCTGGACTGGAGGGTATGCCTTATGAAGGAAGGTTGAATAAGCTCGGGCTTTTCTCTGTGGAGAGAAGGAGGAAGAGAGGTGACCTGATTGTGGTATACAAGATAATGAGTGGAATAGATAGAGTCAATAGCCAGACACTTTTCCCAAGGAAAATTGACTGGTACGACGAATCATAGTTTGAAGATATGAGGAGGAATGTATAAAGGAGACTTCAGAGGTAGAGTTGTGAAGGCATGGAATCAGTGGAAGCAGTGTCATTGGGGACCTTTAAGCGACTGCTGGACTTGCAGATGCATAGCAATGAGTTGAGGGATTGCGTAGGTTAAGTTATCATTTTTCAATTAGGATTAAACCTCAGCACAACATCGTGGGGCCAATTTGTTCTATGTTCTAAACCAATCGCTGCTATTTTCCATATTTCTCTCTTTTGATATAGTATTCTATGCTTCAAGTTAACAATTCTGTTTCTAAGATGTAGATTAGTTCCACTTGTTCCCCCTTTGTTTTCATCAGGAAAAAAAGAAAAGAAGTCTAAAGTACCTGAAAATAGCATTCTGAAGTACACATCACCTCTGAAAGCAAATAAGAACAGTTATCCCTGAAACTCTTGCGTTTGCTTCAAACTGATATGTGATCATATCAAAATCTGATTGGTTAAAATAAGAGTCTGTGACAACTCTTAACTTGTGGCGAAATTATACATACCACGCTAACCTCACAACTTCCCGTTCCAGTCAGAGTCACCTATTGTTGTTGTTATGTACTTGTGGGATTTGAGCGTTTTTGAAATACAATCATCCGTACAAAGTTTGTAAAATTCTAGTAGGACAACGAGACAAAGTTGATGTAGGAAGGATATTCCAAATAGTAGGGATAAGGATATGGGTAAAATCAACTAGGAGAAAGTAAGGACTGCAGATGCTGGAGATCAGATTCTAGATTAGAGTGGTGATGAAAAGGTGCGGCAGATCACACAGCATCCGAGGAGCAGGATGATTGACGTTTTGGGCAAAAACCCTTCATGAGGAATGAGGCAGGGAGTCTCCGGGGTGGAGAGATAAATGGGAGCTGGTGGGGATGGGGAGAAGGTAGCCAAGAGTACAATAGGTGGATGGATGTGGGGATGAAGATGATAGGTCGGAGAGAAGGGTGGAGCAGATAGGTGGGAAGGAAGTTTGGCAGGTCGGGCAGGTCATGAGGATGGTGTTGAACTTCCAGGTTAGAACTCGGGTGAGGTGGGGAAAGGCGAAATGAGGAAATTAATGAAGTCCACATTGATGCTCTGGGGTTGCTCTGAGGCAGAAGATGAGGCGTTCATCCTCCAGGCATCGGGTTGTGAGGGAGTGGCAGTGGAGGAGGCCCAGGTCCTGCATGTCGTAGGCAGAGTGGGAGGGGGAGTAGAAATGTTCTGCCACAGGGCGGTGAGTTTGATTGGTGCATCGTCCTGGAGGTGTTAACTAAAGTGCTCTGCGAGAAGACGTCCATTCTCCCCAATGTAAAGGAGACCACATTTGGAGCAACAGACAACAATACATTACATTGGTGGATGTACAGGCGAGTCTTTGATGGATGTGGAAGGCTCCTCTGGGGCCTTGGGTGAAGATGAGGAGAGAGGTGTGGGCGCAGGTTTTGCAATTTCTTCGGTGGCAGGGGAAGGTGGGATATTGCATGGGCGTGGATCATCAGCCACGGTCAGGGCCTCAAAGCCCTCCGTTTCTTCCTCTTCCCACCCCTCCAACTACTGGTCATCACCTTCCACCCTATGAACCTTTGTATATACCACAACATCTGCCGACATTTCCACCACCTGCAAACGACCCCACCACCAGGGATACATTTCCCTCCGCACCTCTTTCCACTTTCCACAAAGATCGTTCCTTCCGTGACTACCTGGTCAGGTCCACGCACGCCTCCGTCCCACGCCGCCCCCCACCTCCATCAACCCACCCTTCCCTCATGGCACCTTCCCCTGTCGCCGCTGAAATTGTTGCAGTATTAGTGAAATTAATCTTTAGCAATCGTGTGTTATTGAAGTTGTACCTGAATGTTTTCAATATTTTGAGTCCTCTGAATTTCTCATAAGTGTGGTTTCTATGTTTCAGAATTCAATAAACTGAAAAGCACCCTACAAGACTTAGGTGAAAATATAGATATGTTTTTGAGAAATGCATCAGTGCATCCTGAACAACTAACATTTTTATTAGTATAAGAAGTTAATGCTTTGACTACAGAATAAAGAACAAGAAAACTCCAAATGATTACAATATTTGAAAATACATAACGTCATTAATATATGGAAAAAAAAAATCCACATTCATTATTCCATAAGGTACTAGACAGTCTGTAAGTTGTAAATGTATCCCTTCCTGATTATATGCAAAGTTTTTTTTGCAGTTTTATTTCCAATTTTTAAAGATGTTTAAGGCGTTGGTATCGTATAATCGATCACAGCAGCCACCCTATTTTTACAGGGATGAAAACTCGTGGTCAATACAACTAGAGACAAGCAACATGAGTTCGAATGGTACAACACTACTATTATAGGACAAGCCAAACAGAGAACAGCCAGGGAATTCCTAGAGGCATGGCACTCATCCACAGATTCAATCAATAAGAACGTCGACCTGGACCCAATATACCGGCCACTGCAGCAGACAGTAACTGACAACCGGAAGCGGCAGATTCAAACCACTACAAATGCCGGAGGAAAGATCACAGAAGCGCTTCACAGGAGGTTCCCAAGCACTGAGCATGTCACCTAGACAGGGGACAAAACGTCTGCAACACAAATTCCGAGCTCGGTGAACCGAATCACAACAACGAGCACCCGAGCTACAAATCTTCTCACAAACTTTGGACTGAACGTTCAAGAAGTCATGACATACGTATGTGAGTGTGCTTACAGACGAGCATCAGGCTTCTGCTGAGCAGAATTAAGCTACGTGAGATGTCTCCTGCCCAAAGATCGAATCCCAGATGCCCATTGTAGTAATCATAAAGATAGGGTCTAGATTTGAATGGAACAACAGCGGGTGACTTGTCAGAAACTCCTCAAAATTAATATAGCAATAATCTAAGCATGATGTCCACAATATCCCTTTTCCAAATTGCAAATCTTACATCTTGACCCCTTGATCACTTGCCACTCACAATCATCCAGCTCACATTGTCCACTCCATGCGACCAATTCACCAACAGCATCCATAACCTAAACTCAAACAAAACCCCATCTATTTCGCGGCCATATCACCCCATCCGAATAAAAAGCAGCAGATGTGCAGGAATCATTCCTGCTATGATAAGAAGCAGCTGTTTTGACTTGCATTGCATTTGTTGTGGTTACAGTAAACTATCTTCAATATTTTTCGAATTCCAATACATTTAGGGAAACTTTTCTGATAAAAATCCCTACATATTCATTACCCTTCTAATATCAGAACGTCTACAAAAACAATAATGCAAAATGTTAATTCATTCAGAAGTCAGTAGTTTTAGAGCAGTTGCATTCATTCAATCGACAGCAAAAAAAATGTTGTAGGAATACAATATGAGTGGCTTTACTAAAAGTTAATAAACAATAACGACATATTCGAAATACGGTGAGATGTCTATTGCTTATTTATATCATCTATTCAAGTTATTATTTGAGATTTATATATTAACAAGCTTTACAGAGTCTACATCACCAAATCATTTAAGAATTTCAAGAATATTCAGCTCTGATATCGGACTCTCAGCATTTAAATTATGTATAAATACCCGTAGAAGTCTCATCCATTTAGAACATCAGTGACAACTTCTAACGTACTTATTATATAACTCGTAAAACATATTGAGAAGACGTGTCGCTGCACAGCAGTTAGATCAAAAGGAATAACAAAGAAGTCACTAACTTTGGCAGTCCTCTTCTTTTATAATAATTGAGAAATCTAAAACAAGAAAGTTAGTACATTGAAATGCCTAATTTTTACAACAAATTTGCAAACAGGTATTGTGTGCATAATCGAACGATCTCCATACATGTATTGTTGTGTTCAACACAGAGCAACTTGTATCATAAGTCACAATCTTAAAACACTGAGAAAGCTCAGAAATTAAAATAGTTGAATGAATACAAGTATTCAAAACTGCAAACCCTCCCAAAATACAAAAATGTAGCGATAAAACTGAGCACTGACCAGTCCTTGTGCTAATGAATTCTTGCCTTTCCATTGAGAATACCCTCCATTTCATTGTGTAGCAACGTCACCGTGCTGAGTCTGATGTCCATTACATCTAACAACTCAAAGTTAGTCATTCACGAAGCACAATTCACCATCTTCAGTGGCAGAATTGTAGTTGCGCATGATATGCCCTCTCATGGACTGGAGTGTCCTCCACTCAACCATTACTGTCAAGTGCAGGGATTAACCCTGGTTCAATGAACAGTGCAGAAGAGCATGAGAGGAGCAGCACGAGGCCTATCTGAGAATGGTATAGTAACCTCGAGAAGCCACAAAACAGGAGTACTTGGGTGCCAGACAGCATGAGAAACAAGTGATAGAGCGAGGCAAGCGATCCCCCAAACAGTGGAACATATCTATGATCTGGAGTCTTGCCATATCCAGTCGTAAATGGTACTGGACAATTTAGCAACTCACTGGAGGAGTAGATTTTACAAATATTCTCACGCACAATGAGGAAGGGGCCCAGTTCTGAGAACGCTTCCGAATTTGCAGAAATCTTCAAACGGAAGTACCAAGTGGATGAAACATTGTGATCTACTCTAACAGTTCCAAACATCATAGATATCAATCAGACAATTCAATTCACTCCATGTGTTGTCACGAAAGGTTTAGAAAAACGTCGACTCTCCTGCTCCTAGCATGCTGCCTGACCGACTGTGCTTTTCCAGCACCATACGTTTTGACTCTGATCTCAAGGATGTGCAGTTCTCACTTTGTCCAAATGGCTTTAAACACAAGTGACCACCTGTCAATAAATGTGAAAAACGTAATATACCGCTTAAATTAATCTTAAAGGTGACCACCAATATCTCACAGTTAACCAAAAGATCTGGGCACTTCTTTGAAAAGCATTTATCCTGGTCCATTCAATTCGTCTTCCAGATGTATCCCAGGATAACATCATCCAAAACTGTGTCATATAGATGTAGATTCAAAGCATCAAGCTCTCCATCATTTTTTTCAGCACTGCCACTGCTCGTGTTTTCTCTCTCTCTCTCTCTCTCTCTCTCTCCCTGTCGCTATCACTGTCTCTCTCAAGCAGTGTTGTGTTTCTAAAATTCTCATTCTTTGTTTTAATTCTAACCACCACCCTCAGAGACAAAATTAAAAGATAAAACAAAAGGTAAAATCACTGATTTTTTTTAATTCCAGTTATTTTCTTGACTGTTAGATCTTTTAAAATGTTTCATATATCACTGACGTCCTGGTATTGTCTAGCTTAAAACCTTATACAGAGGAGCCAAGTTAAATATATTCAAATAGTTGGAAACTGAAATGGTTGAAATTCGATTTTATTATGTGACGTTAATTTCACTTGACAATGCCAAATAATAAAAATAAGTGCTCATTTTCGCACATGTAGCATTGATTCAAGAAATTGCAACACAGGAACAGAATGACATTTCAACGTTGGCAGAAGTAACCTATCTAGCCGTTCGGGCACTCCACAAATTCATGACTGATGTTCTGCCTCAATGGCATTATTCTATTGCTCTTTGGTTTGTTAAAAGTCCAGATACCTATCAGTCTCTAGTTTGAATGCATTTAATGCCAGAGATTCCACAGCACACTCAATAAGGGTATTTCAAAAATTAATCCGCCTCTGAGTGAAAATAATTGCTCCTCATCACAGTTCTAAATGGCAAAACTCCTATTCTGAAACTGCTGTGCTGTATCCAGATCACTCCCCCATTGATAATCTTTGTTGCTGCATCTACTATATTAGACACTCGAAAAAGTTGCATTGCTCAATGAAGTCGCCTCTCGTTCTTCTAATCTCGAAACCATAGTGGTTCAGTTCTCAAATTTCTCCTCATAGACAATCCTGCAATTCTGGAAGTCAATCCCATGATCCCTTCTCCTCCTCTGTGGCATGTCCTCCCTTCATGGTTTGGAGACAGAAACAGCAC
The DNA here is from genome assembly GCF_020745735.1 of Hemiscyllium ocellatum. Classification (NCBI taxonomy): domain Eukaryota; kingdom Metazoa; phylum Chordata; class Chondrichthyes; order Orectolobiformes; family Hemiscylliidae; genus Hemiscyllium; species Hemiscyllium ocellatum. The sequence goes on from NC_083435.1 coordinate 21,417,035, forward strand.
AAAATATTTGAGGTATATTCTCACCGATGCAATTGGAGCAAGATGTTTTTACTTCTGTACTCAATCCTTAACACGAGAAAGGACTAGCATATATTGACGCTGTTTACTTATTTCGCCGTGGCACAATGGTTAGCACTGCTGCCTCACAACGCTGGAGCGCTATTTCCAGATTGTAGGTAATCTCATCTTGAATTGCTGTTTTCAGTGATTATTGAGCAAGTACAATCGAATAGCTTCGCATATCAACTTTTCTCACCATTCAAAACGTTTCCTCTACTCCTGCTTTTGCCTTTTTCCGGCCAACATGGATAGGTTCACAAGTTTCCATGTTACTTTGCATCAGCTTGTTCTCATAACTTACTTAATCCTCACTCCCTTGAAGCCACTTTTCATACTTAACGCTAGCCAGATTTGGTGAATTTGGAAAAAATACGTTGATTGGGAATAATATAGAGCCAAGAATTAATTCTACTGGTATTAAATCAGTCAAGAGAACACTTGGCGGCTCTTTTCTGTGCTCAGTTTAGCAAATGCTTTGTGGTACGTAATATAAAGAGAATATTTATATTGTAACTAGACAGATCTTTACGATTTTTGAAACTGTATGCTTAAGATAAATGTCTTTTTTCCCTCATTTCAGAGCTTGAAAAGTGTCACAAATTACAAAGTGAAAACGGTAAGAAACAGTCAAAAACATGTTATGGCAACAGAATATTAATTCTGAATAATGTTGAAAACGTTGCTAGAAATCTAATGTCGGTGGCACAGAAATTGGGAACGCAAATTAGTTGAAGTTACCAACTTTACTCAGGTTTGGAAATGACACTGTCCGATACATGAGCAAGCGAAATTGGAGTCAACATAAATTATCTACATTGTGGAAGCAGGCCATTCAGCCCATCGAGTCCACAACGAACCTCTGAAGAGCATCCTATACTTCTTTTGAATATTCTTCTTTACACCTTCCAACTATATTTACTCTTTGTTGCATAATACAAATGACATATTTATTTCTTCCTCCCAACAAATAACACCACACTGCAATAGCTTTGCAATAGGAATCAGGCTCAGGCAGAGTTTCCACGTTTACTGACCTCAGAAAGTTAATGGATCAGAGGAGGTCACAGGCGGTGAATTAATGTCGAAATAGCATCTCTGAAAGTGACAATAGCTCCTGAATGATGTATTCAAGACAGTGTAGAATGTAAGATCACAAATGAAAGGAGAGAGCACCGACACTGGTCAGTCAAAATAAAGGACAGAAAAGAAAAAAACTCAACCTTCAGAAAATGCCAATGTACGGGCTTAAACTTGTCTTTATGTAATCAGTTGTGTGTTTCTCGTAAATGTAAATTGAAGGTGATGAAGACATGGCAGGAGAAATTTATTCCTGAGCGACAACTCACGATGTTCACTGAAAATGTTATGCAATGTAATTCTGAGAACTATAACTTGAGACTGTCCATCATTTGACACCCATCTATTGACTGAAAGGTATCGATACAGTATTATGCTTGACTTCACACTGTCCTCTATTGCCACCGCATGCAGTGACACTCCATATATAAATTGATTGTTAAAACTATGCAAACAGCTAAATTTTTTAAAAAATGCATTAGAAAGGGAAGCCAAGTATTTGAATTTGAAAGAGAAAAGCTTGGAAAAATAAAGAACAATAAAATTGATTTTAAAAAATGCAAAATTTGTAGGTTGGTCTGATGGTGAAGAATGAGGACAATCTAAAGTGAATTCAAGCTTGAACGAGAAAAAAGGAGATCCGTTCTTTGTATCATTTGATTAATTTCAATGAATCATAATCTTCCATAAAATAAAGAACACTGTAGTAGTGTCCGACAATTAGGAGTTGACCTAAAAACATATTAGTCATTGATCAAATTTGAATGGTCCCGTGGAATTTGGAAGGCAAGTATGTTTTGTAACTGGAAAGAAAAGAAGCTTTATTGAAAGACATGAAAAATACGTTAGGAACGTTCAAGTTACAAATTGTTGAGGTCAGGTTTGTTCGGATACACTGTCATGCTTTTTTTTCATAACAAGGAAATGTAAATGCTTAGCTTTTGAATTAAAAAGAAATCCTGTCAGACGATGCAATGTCCACAATGGTCACCAAAGAAATATTATATCGGCACATAAATTTCAGGACCAACACATTGTTTCTTCCATGTTTGGTGACAAACTGAAATAAGCTGAATAATGCACTCGAAATCTTCTGTTCTCAGGATGAATTCTTTACGTGTTGAGACAGCAAGCAGGTCATTCGTTTGCAGTAGAGACACCCAGGAGATGGCTGATGGCATGACTTTTTTTAACTCAGTGAGTTCACTGCATTTGAAGGTATTAACTTAGGATCTTGATCACAGTTGCATTAATTTCTCTTTTATACAGCTGCTTGAAAAAAATGACTTAGTCACTATTCTAGTCACAATTTGAATGCATTCCATGTTCCATTCAGATAGTATGAATCTTTTGCTAACAAATCATTGAGTTGAGGTTAAAGCATTGCAAGCTGTAATGGTTTCAGTAAGTTAGCTGAGGCTGCTGAAACATACATTTGAAGGAAGGATTCCGTGAACTAGTTAATACTAATGTTTGATTATTAATCCGAATTGTACTAATAGCCAAGATAAGGGAAATTTGGGTGTTTTGTTTAATGATGATTCAGATTCTTGGTTGTTCTATGTTGTTTAGGCATATTCACGGGAATTATGGGGTGAAAGGCTTGAAGGTAAATAGTGGCGAATGCTTTACAATGTGGTTCTTGCGAAAAGAAATGCAGTCAGCTTCAGATTAGCCATGTTTCCATCAAACTGGGGCAGAGGAGTAAAAGATCGTTTGATATTCCTTCAACTTTTTGGACCTGCAATCCTTCACAGATGATATTCATCAAGAAAAGTGTTCCTGCTTGAAACTGAAAATGAAGCGTACTCAAAGCTTGGTGAATCAATCTTTGTCTGAAAACTGAATCAAGGGTTAGGGAGAATGTACAGTAAAGTGAGGTAGAGACCTAATCTGATCAACTCTCATATTAGCTGTGAAGTAAAATATTCGAGGGAACGAATTGCACATATCTGTTCTTTGTTTGATATTGTGAATTCAATGAAATGTGAATTCAAATACAGACGATTTATTCCTTTCTTACTGCTGGTGTGTGCATCCTGCCAAGGATATAGAATCATAGATTCCCTACAGTGTGGAAACAGGCACTATAGGCCAACAAGTCCACATCGACCATCTGAGGAGTATTCCACCCAGACGCATCCCCTATCCTGTTATAATACGTTTGCCCCCGACTAATCACCGAACATACACATCACTCCACACTATGGACAATTTAGCATAGCCAAGTCACCTAACCTGCACATCCTTGGATTGTAGGAGGAAACCTGAGCATCCACAGTAAACCTACACAGACACGGGGAGAATGTGCAAATACTACACAAACAGTCGCCGAAGCTGGAATTGAATCTGGGTCCCTAGTACTGTGAGACAGGAGTGCTAGTCATATGTACCCAGGAATGTTGAAGGAGGAAATGTGTCATCGCCTTTCAGAATTTATTTGTTTGCTGTGGTAAACTCAATATCTTGTTTCCATTAATTATGCAAAAAGCGTATCGAAATTTGGACAAATGCTCTGAAATTATAATAACAGATTCTGCAAGTTTGAATTTGCATGCTCTGTTACATTTTACATGCACTCGTGGGATCTAGGTATCTCCAGCTGGCCAGCATTTATTGATCCTCAGAAGGTGGCGTGACTTACTTTCTGAAACAGCAGCTGCCCATGTGCTGTGGATAGAACGGCAATGCTCTTCAATAGAGAATTCCATAACTTTGAAACACTGACAGTAAATTAACAGCAGTGTGTTTCATAGTCAGAATGGTGAGTAGATTGGAGGAGAACTTGTAGCTGGTAGTGTTCCCATTTATCTGTTGCTCTACTCGTTCAAAGAGAAAGGAACCATGAGTTGTGAAGATGCTGTCTTCGAATTTTTTGTGAATTTCTTGTAGCTATCACACAGTGCTGCTAATAAAAAGTGTAGTGGGCGTGTATTCTTGTGGGTGTTGAGCCAAATAAGCAAGCAGATGTTTTCCTGGATGGTGTCAATCTGCTTGGAGCTGCACCTAGCCAGCTAAGTATAGAGCAATCCACGTAGATAGTGGGCAGCGTTTGGCAAATTAGGAATCAGTCACAGCAATATTCCGAGCCTGTGAACTGCTCTTCTATACATTGTGCTTATGTGGTGAGTCCAGTTGAGTTGAGAGTACAGTTGGCTTCCTCATCAATGGTATCCATCATTGTTGATAGTCGGCAATTCAATGATGGTATTCCACTGATACCAAGGAGGGTGTTGCGAAATTGTCTCTTATTGGAGGTGGCCATTTCGTAGCATTTGTGTGCTGCGAATGTCACCTGCTACCTGTCAACTCATGTGTCCATAGATTTGGTTAAACATCTGAGGAGAGGTAAAATGTGCTGAACATTGTGCAATCATCAGCAAATTTTATATTCCTGATATTGCTTCATATATGTTCTCCTGCTCTGTTCAATGAACCAGGGCTGATCACCGGACTTGATTGTAATGGTTGAGTGGAGCATATTCCATTCCATGAGAAGGAATATAATGTTGAACTACTTCTATCTGATCTTATGATAGGGGGAATGTCATTCAAGAAGCATCTTGGGAGATGGTTAGGCTCAGACACTACCCTAAAGTACTTTTGCAGAAATGTCATCGAGTTGTGATGGCTGACCTCCAACAACCAGCCATCTTCCTATGTACCAGTTATGAATCCGACTAATGGGAAGTTTACCTGTGATATGAATTAATTCCAGTTTTGTTCGGAATCATTGTTGACACACTCAGTCAATTATAGCTTTGATTTCAAAGCCTGGTACTCTAATCCCATCTCTGAAATTCAGCTCTTTTGTCCATGTTGAACAAGCTGCAAAGAGGGAAAGAGCTGATTGGTCGTGACAGAGTCCTATCAGGCTGTTGAGGAGGTAATTGGTGAGCAGATGTTGTTTGATAGAACCATTGATGGTACCATCCATCATTTTTTGGATGATTGAGAGTATACTGAGTAATTGATAATCGGTCAGGATGGCTTTGGTTTGTTTTCCACATACAGGGCATATGTGGGCAATTTTCCACATTGATGGGTTGATGCTTGGGCTGTAACTGTTAGTGGAAGACCTTGGCGAAGATCTAGAGGACATGTATTGATTATTATTGAAGGAATGATGTCAGCCCCAACAGTCTTTGCAGAAACCAGTATTTATAAACCTTGAGTATAGGATACTCCAGTCCATGAGAGGGCATACCATGCTCAACTACAATTCTGCCGCTGAAGATGGTGAATTATGCTTCGTGAATGACTAATCTTGAGTTGCTAGATGTAATGGAAGTAAGACTCCACGGTGACGTTGCGACACAATGAAATGGAGGGTATTCTCAGTGAAAAGGCAAGAATTCAATAGCACAAGGTCTGGTAAGTGCTTAGTTTTGTCGCTACTGTCATGGAAAAATGTACCTACATTCAGTAAATTTGTCACGATGAAGTCAAGTATGTATTTTTCCTTTTGTGGGCTCCCTTCCAACTGTCCTTGACCTAGTCTAGCAGCTATGTCGTTTGGTGCTGGACTTTAGATTAGATTTTTTTAGATTAGATTAGACTTACAGTGTGGAAACAGGCCCTTCGGCCCAACAAGTCCACACCGACCCGCCGAAGCGCAACCCACCCATACCCCCACATTTATCCCTTACCTAACACTACGGGCAATTTAGCTTGGCCAATTCACCTGACCCGCACATCTTTGGACTGTGGGAGGAAACCGGAGCACCCGGAGGAAACCCACGCAGACACGGGGAGAACGTGCAAACTCCACACAGTCAGTCGCCTGAGTCGGGAGAATCATCCTCGCAGAATACATTTTCAGTCTTTGTCGAATTCAGTCAAAGCATTGTCCAACATGGAGTGATACTGATTTTAATGTGAAAGGAGGAGGGATGTGGTAATCAACAGCATTATTCCTTGCCTGTGTTAAATCTAAAGCCATTAGACTTCATTGGGCCTGGAGTCAATATTGAGACTCCCTGGTCAACTCGGTCCAGATTACATACCACATGTGCCACTACCTCTTCTGGTATTGTCCTGTTGATTGGACAGGACCAATCCAGGTTTAGTGATCGTGGTGTCTGCGACATTGTATGTAAAGTATGATTCTGTGAGTATGACAGTATCAGGGTGTTGCTTAACTGTGAGATAGCTCTGCAATTTTGGCACCAGGCGGAAGATGCTAGCAAGGAGGACTTTGCAGGGTCTACTGTTGTCTCTCTGGTGCCTATGTCGATTCCAGGTGACCTTGCCACTTCAATTTCTTTATTGAGACTTCGTAGCAATTGATACGAATGACCCTGTCTGGGTCATTTCAGAAGGTAGTTCAGAGCTTTTTCTTCAGTTCAGTCGTGGAATGTTGACATCCCTGGCTGGTCAGTATATATTGCTGGCCCTTAGCTGACCTTTAACTGATTGGCGTGCTTGGCTAGTTCAATAGATCATTGAGTGCCAACCATACTACTGTGGGATATACAGTCACATATAGGTCAAACCAGGTGATAGATTTCCTTCCCTGAAAGACACTAGTGAGCTTGACGGGTCTTTCCAATAATCAGAAGTGGTTTCATGGTCATCAGCAAGTTATGCAATACAGGTTTTGCTTTTATCCAATTCAAATTCCACTATCTACCGTCGTGGGATTCAAACCGGACCTCCAAAGCATTAGCTATTTACAAGATTAATTGCCAAACAAATATAAAACTAGTATATTGTCTCGTAATGTAGTCATCTACAATGCCATGTTTCTGTAGTCAGAGGTAAGCCAGACCAAGTGAAGGTAGTAGATTTCATTCCCTTAAGGATATTAGACAGCCATGAGAGTTTTGCCAACAACCGACAATGACTACACCAGTAGATAATTAATTCCACATTTTCCAGTGCGGTTGTTATTTCACCCGTCCTTCCTATGCTTTGTTTTACATCCCTTGACCTTATTCTGCACAGGTTTCCTTAAAATGGCTAGGTTTCAGGGATATTTTAGAATTCTCTGAAGAATGGAATATGTTGTTCTATGCCTGGAGTCACGTCAACAAAGCTGAACAATATCCAGTTATTTATTACTTCATGGGAAATTAATCAACTTTAATTAGCCATGGCTTATTTTGGTGGCTCAGTGGTTAGCACTGCTGCCTCACAGCGCCAGGGACACGGGTTCAATTCTCATCTCGGGCGACTGTCTGCGTGGAGTTTGGAGTTCTCCCGTGTCTGTGTGGGTTTCGTCCGGGTGATCCGGTTTCCTCCCAATCCAAAGATGTGCAGGTTAGGTGAATTGGCCATGCTAAATTGCCCACAGCGTTAGGCGCATTAGTCAGGGGTAAATGTCAGGGAATAGGTCTGGGTAGGTTATTCTTCAGAGGGTCGGTGTGGACTTGTTGGTCCGAAGGGCCTGTTTCCATACTGTTGCTAATCTAATCTAAATAATTTTCACGCATCATTTATTTGTCTTCAAAATCTATGGTGTGCACAAGAAATTCTACAGTGAGCTGCTCAGGCACAAATGCAATTGTCTCAATACACCGCTGTTATGGCATCAATATTCAACAATCTTTATGCAACTACTATCTCTGAGCAGATTCCAGACGATGATTTTCTGCTCTACAGCTGTGTCGTGATCTCGAACTTTCCAGAAGACAGAGAACTTAGAAAATAAATCTGTGCATACCTTTGTTTGATGTGGAGCCCTTGGGCACACTACCTAACCAAAACATATTGATGTTCCATAGTCAGAGTTCAGTGTCATTTCAATCTACGATGACTATGATCATTTTCCTCCTGCATCCTGCATGAGGTTTTGCTGCAGCTGGGACGTATGATCAAACGGCGCTTGCTCTGCTATCGTTGAGTAGAGAAGCTTCCAATTTCTGATGATGCCATTGGAAGTTATAAGGCTACCTTTGTCATCACAAAACATAACAAATTAGAGGAAACATTCAACACTATAAAAAATATCCTGACAGGCAGAAAAATCACAAAGGAGGAGGAGAACGACAACAGACTTCCATTCCTAGACGTCAAAGATGAACAAGCAGTTAGTGGAGAGCTTCAAACCAGCGTCTACTGAAAAACAACAGACAAAACACTTAACTTCTGAAGCAATACTCCCAACACCCACAAACGGAGCTTCATCTAGACATTATATCAAAGAGCTACATCACACCGCTGCACCCAACAACAACAAACAGCAGAAGAAAAATATTTATACAGTGTTTTCAAGATAAACGGGTACACAATAAACACAATCCGCGAATTCCTCAGAAACAAACCCAAACAAGGAGACATGACGCAACCAAATAACTGCAACCACATAATCTTACTTTAAAGACACATCAGAAATGACTTCGAGACTACTCAGATCCCTTGGCAACATGGTAGCCCACAAACCTACCAACACACTTAAACAGCGAGTAATGAACCTAAATGATCCATTAGATACTGCCAGCAATAATAGCTGCATTTGCAAGATACCATGCAAGAACTGTTAAAAAAAAACACTTCATCGAACATACAAGAAGGAAACTTGCCACCAGGAAACATGAACACCAATTAGCCACGAAAAGGCAAGACCCACTATCACTAGTTCCCATACATATAGACAAAGAAGGACACTACTCTGACTGGGGAAACACATAACTGCTACGACAGATGAAACAAAGACACGCACGAGAATTCTTAGAGGCATGGCATTTTAACCAGAACTGCATCAATAAACACATCGACTTAGATCCCATCTACTATCCCTTGAGAAAAGGAACCAGAAATGACATCACTCACCTTAAGAAACCAAGACCTATAAACAGAGAGGCGAGATATACCACCTGCGATTCCCTGGAGAATCTCACTCATAATGTTACCAAGTCATGGTGACGAAGCGTCTGAAAACAAACCTTCCTGCTCAGCGACCTGACATACTGACTTCAATATTCTAACAACCTGCGCACTCATCACTCAACAACCCTAGCCACGTGATATGTACCTCAAACTTCTCCCCAAACATAATGTTTAATTCACTCATTCACACTTGCCCACATGCATGCACTGACATTAACCTTTTAACAAATCCAAAAACGTTCCAATTTGACACATATAATATCAAGACAACATCCAGTATTCCAGAAATGGTGCATACATTGATTTTAGCTTCGAACATATTTTAATGGTTCGGAGCTTTCTGATGTTGTTAACCTTCGCCTTTTTGGTAAAACAGTGCTCATATAGTCCTAGAAAGAGTTAAATCAGAAAACTAGCAGCAAAACGTATAAACAGGCTCACAATATTAAATTACATTGCATGGATGACTACAAAATTTCATCAAAATATTTGAAACAGTGTTAATGAGGGTAATGCAATTGTTACCGTCTTTATCTATTGTTACAAGTATTTTGATAAGTTTCATTACGCCGGTGAAGAAAGTAAACCTCTATGGGATCCAAGGGCAAATAATCAATTGGACTCCAATTTAGATGCAAGGTCGGGAGTAAAGTAAGCAAAGTAAGTCTCTGCCACTTTTAGACTGCTGACAGCAAGCTTCTACAGTGTTCAGTGCTGAGACCTTTGTTGTTTTCATTTCCCATTAATTATTTGACCTTAAATGAAGTGTGATGACCAATAATCTTGCGAACAGTTCTTGTGGTGTGAAAATATGTCGAGGATGGTTATTACTGCAAGAGGACATCAAAAGTACTGACCATGTAAAAGAAACAGTGTCAAATGGAATTCAATCTAGAAAAATGTGTGTTAACATACCTGGGGATCTTTAACTAGGTAACAGCTTCCCCTGAGAATGACAGAACTCTGACAAATTGTTGAAGGTCAGAGGGACATTGTTGCACATGCTCACAGCTCACTGAAGGTTAAGAGGGCATTTCTTGTCTCGGCTAGAGAGTCTGAGCTATGAGGAAAGATCAGATAGGCTGGTTTGTTCTCATTGGAAAGGTGATGGTTGAGTCGGGCCAGGTGTAAATCTATAACGTTATCAAGAATACTGAGATTGTCGATCGTGATGAACTGTCTTCCATGAATGACAACCAGATGGCCTAGTTTAAGTTGAAAGGTGGCACACGGAAAGGAGAACTGAGTTGAATGTTTTCCATCTCGAAGGCTGCAGAAATATTGAACTTATCACCTGAAAGTTTGAAAGCATCAGATTCTCTCCAAATATTTGATATTGTTTAGATATTTTCTTGCTTTACTAGAGTCTTCAGGGCAATGGACCGAGAGCTTGAAAATGAGAAGGATATCGTCATGTCTTTCTGGAACAATGTGATTACTATTTGCCAAATGTTCCCAGTAAACGTCTATGAGCGTATGATATAATGAGTAAGCTCTGGAAGAACTGTTCCATTACGTTTCGCACCTTGGAATTTCAGCATAATTCATGGTTAAACACAAGCTTTTACCATGTAGATAGACAAAGTACAATTGTATCAATTGATTTGTCCAGACTGCATATTATCACTCCGAATTCAGTGAACTTTACCTATCTGAGGAAGGGTGAATAAACAAAACAACTGTCTTGCTTTTGGGGCTGGAGGCATTGACCAACAGTCGGTACTGTGTCCACTGTGTTTTTTAATCATTTAAATAAATGATTTGCACGTGATCACCCGAGATATGGTTAGTACGTTTACAGTTGACACGAAAATTGCAGGTTTAGTTGATAACTAAGAAGATTACAAAGGGACCTTGATCAGATGGACTGATGAACCAAAGAGTGGCAGATGGAGATTCGTCTAGCTGAATGTGAGGTGCTACATTTTGGTAGGATGAATCAGGACAGGAGCCGCCTTCACCCCGCCAAGCTTTCACAAACTATCACCATTCGATAATAATTTGCCTTCCGTTTTTTTTCCTATGCATGTGGGTAACCACACAAGAATCCACGTTGTAGCTTATATGCCGTGTGTTTGTCCACTCACTGGACTAGGCAAAACTCAGTTAATCATCTTTGCATCCTCACAGCTCGCCATCATTTGGAAACTTGGCAAAATTATTTGTAAAAACTGTTGGTTCTTAAGTTGATATCATGACACAACTTGAATAATTGTTTTGCTTATTGTACTTGCAGCTCACCAGAGTAAATCTGGTAAGAACACCTTAACTATCAGGAAAATTATATTTTATCCCCATTTTTGTACTTATATAATTATTTTCAACTGAATTCGATCTATTTGCATTGAATTTCATGGGAATATTCAGAAACAAATCCTACAGTTGAACTGAAATAATTCATCAATATTTAAATGTATATGGCTGGTACAAATATGCATGATTTAGTTTGATTCTACATGCGATCCATTATTTCAATTCTGTGATGGGATTCTCTTTTCTACGTTAGGAATCGAGGTACTTCGAGTGCAACTAGGTAATATATTAATGTCAGGTCTTTGTAAGTTGCAGTCTATTTTTGAAATATGTATTGCGATGCATGCGTTTCAGTTGAAACTCAAGAACATCAGGAAAACCTTTTTTTTCTTTGTTACGACTTTGGTTAATCCAAAAAAAGTACTGTTCCTACAACCAGATTTTAGAACTATTAACTCTTGTAAATTCCTGGTACTATGCATATTGGTGGACTATCGCTACCACCTCATTTCTCTCCAATTCAAAACAAGTTGAAAACTTGCATGCTTTGAGTTTGATTTAGAGCTCCATTTGATTTATACTTAGAAGCAACATTGCAAATGCAAGGCAGTGGCGACAAAGGAAGACCTATGAGTTTTAGTCAATGACAGCATTTCGTTTATTTAAAATATGTAATCTCTAAACAGAGAACCATCATATGATAGGTAACGGGCGTGATTAATGAGTATATTTTAAGTTATTTATCATTTTACAAATCAGAGACAAAGCTTCAGATTATTTCTGCGAACTTTGTGTTTGTCATTTAAGCTTCAGAAACGTGGTTTAATTATTGAATTCACAAAAGCATTTCTTTGGGATAACTCAACTCCAGAATGTATTTCTGGATATTACTCAACTAGCTGGGGAGGTGTTCAGACATTAGAGGCGCTATGGTCTGGATGTCATACACGCAAAAGAGCTTTCACAGCAATAATGCATTTGCATTCTGTGGTGGCAGCAAGATTTTCAGAGTGTGGACACCGCAGTTCACGAATATGCAAGCATCGATGACCTTCAAAGAGACATGTAGTAGTGGAATTCTCTGCATTCTGTCTGCCATTCGAGACAGTATACACCTCCAACGAATAACGATGGCGATGCTTATTCTGGTACAGCCAACGGCATGTCTATAGCATCATAGGTGACTTAGATAAACTAAACCTTAAGACAGATATCTATCCTTGTAACTCCTTGTGGACCACAGCAGTTCAAGAAGATAGCTCAGCACCACCTTCTCAAAGCCAAACTAGAGACGGGAAACAAATATGAAGTGAAATCAAAGTTAATGTTTCGGGTCCAGACCCTTCATAGATGCTGCTAACTCTTCCAATAACTTCTCTTTTTGTTTCTGATTTATAGTATTACTAGCTCTTTTGGTTTTTATTTAACGGAAACAAACGCTAGCCAACAAGCAATGTCCATATTCCACGAGTGAATAATGAAAAAAACTATTGGATACATGTCAATAATTTAGGTATTTTATGAAGAATGGCACCGGCTAAACAACTTGCTGCTGAGAAATGTTAATGTTTTCCCTATCTGCAAGCATGAATTTGTCTTAATGCTCAAAACGTTTGAGTCATCAATTATTTTATACAATTATTTGCAAGTTATAAACTTTGTTTTAGATCACACAATAGAGTACATTTTCAATTAAGATTATTTGTCATTAGTACCAGGCTCATGTTAACTGGAAATTACGCTTTTGTATTAAAACAATGATTGAACTGATAGCGGAGATCTCAAGTTGCCCAAAAACTTACACTTCTGTCTGCTCCACCAGCTTCGAAAATCAAAGAAAGCAAAGGTAATTTATGTAAGATCACAAAAATATCAATGAACCATTTATCCGTGAAAATGTAAGTAAATTTGAATTTATAATTCATAACTCATTGCTGTTATAAGGTGCGCAACAAAACTATTCTTTCTTTTGGACATGCCCTGAAATGGAACAAATGAGAAAAGAAATCCTGCAACTACTAAAGTTTGCTACGAGTGTAAAGATTATGCACATACATATGGGGAAAACGACGGATCTAAATACATCTTTTTCATTTTGTTTAATTAAGTTATTTAAATAATCGAAACTTTCTGTTATTTGGACGGAGTGTTTGGCAATAACTCGGCAATCATTAGTGAGGTAACTGCAAATAATACCACTTCTCGTTGCCAGCACGTTGTTCTGTAACAATTACTAAGACCTCCAGTCATCAATAATTGAACTGTACACCACCTAATGTCATATTGTGACGGAAATCTAAACTAAAACATCTAAACAATGATTATATTTTGCCTCGCAATGAACTGAAGGAATTCCAGCCTCAGGAAATCATACACATAAATTCCAGAAATAAAGCTTGCTGATTTGTGAAAACATACAAATCTATTACTGAAATTAATCAGTGAATGAGATGCAACTGATGACCGCAAATACATATCATTCTTTGTTTAACTTATTTTGGATGTATGAATGACACGAATGGTAATTATTTGACTCTAGTGAAATACGTGTCAAATCCAGACTAGGCAATGAATATGGATTCCAGTTTTCATCATTATTAAAAGATGCGAGCGAAATCATTCCAGATGTATTTTAGAGCTTCTGTTAACTCTTGATATTTTACAGCCACTGAATGACCGTAGTTACTCCCAATATATTTCGACAGATTCGAGATTCACCTCAAACATAGAGCTTACCCTATGTTTAGGGCAAAGTTAGGGCTCATTTTATGAACTTCTTCAAATCACTGACAGCAGCTGAATTAGAAGGACACAAGTAATCTAATTCCCCAATGTGCTCCTTAAGTTAAATGTATTGTGGCAACTATTGATCATTTACACAGCTGCTGCTATGTTCAAACGTCATAAATAAAAACCTAACTTAAAAAGTTAGAATAAAGAATTGAAGACTGTTCCCATGTAACTTTTCATGCAGTCAGTTGTTAAACATTTATATTTATTGCAATGCAGGAGCAAAATCTTTTAAGATTGCATGGTATGATGGCTTCGCCGACAAGTGAATTTTACCCATGTAGCAATGCTGCAGAGTCAGCACAGCAGTTTGATCACCAAAATGGATCCAAAGATCATGACGATATGTGGAAGTGTTTTTGATAATAGATCAAGTTCGTTGACATAAACGTCAGTATTTGGTTCTTTCTTTCATTAGATGAATATTCATTTGCTTTGAACATTTTTTGCACGATATTCTTTTCGGCACTTCTATGTGCAATGTGAATCTTTAGCATATTGTCAGAACTTTGATAAACATGAATGTTTAATTCAAAGTCAGTCAGAGCATCGGAGAGAGATGGGAGACCTTATCGAGGGTTACAAAATCATGACGGGCGTGGATAGCATAAATAGACAAAGCTATTTCCATGGGGTAGGTGTTCCCAGAACTAGAGGACATATGTTTAAGATGAGAAGGGAAGGATAAAATGAAACTAACGGGCAACACTTTTCATACAGAGAATGGTGCATGCTTGGAATGAGCTGCCAGAGGACTTGGTGGAAGCTGGTACAATTGCAATATTTAAAGGGCAACTGGATGGGCATGTGAACAGGAACAGTTTGGAGGGATATGGGTCACGTGCTGGCAATTCGGACTAGATTCGATTGGGATATCTGGTCGGCATGGACGAGTTGGACCGAAGGGTCTGTTTCCTTACATCTCTGTGACTCTATGTGATTCTTTCGTACATAGTCAGCTCTATCACAGGTGTAAATCTTTAATACAGTGAGAACCTTTGTTAAATGGTGAACCGTATTGTGTGAGGCATTATATAAATTGCAAGAGAAGCTGAAGAGGTTCAAGAGTATATCGAATGTAAGAGTAGGGAGTTCTTCTGGGATTCTACAAGTCGCTGGTGAAACCACTTCTGGTGCAATGTGGACACACTTCGTCCTCTTAGCAAAGGAAAAATAACGTTTATTTAGAGGCAGTTTAATGAAGGCTCACTAGAATTATCCCTGTTAAGGATAGATTATTCTATGAGCAAATACCACGTATGCTGTGTCCCTGTGCACTGGAATTTTGAAGAACGGGGGCTAACCATATTAAATCATGTGGATTCTCAAGTGGTTTTGCATGATAAATGCACAGGAATATTTCCCCTCTGGAAGCATTGAGAAGCAGAGGGCATAGTCTCAAAAGTAAGTGGCACTAATTACAGACTGAGATGAGGTGAAATTTCTTCTCTCAGGATATTGTTAATCTTTGTAATTTCTTGTCTTGGGAATTGTGGAGGTAGAGTCCTTGTCAGGATTTAAGGCTGAGATAGATAAATTCTTGATCAGGAGGGGAATTCAAGGTCATAAAGAAACTGGATGGGAAGAATTTCAGATCAGTCATAATCTCTCCGAATGGCTTAGCAGACTCGAGAGTTTGAATGGATAACTGTTTTCCTTTTTCATATGTGTTTATTCTGCAGAGAAATGCAGTTGTTTCAAAATGAATAACATTTGATGTGACTTATAGCGTTCACATATGGAGAGTAAGTCTTACACTTTATCAATGACCAACTGCGAAATCTTTGACAGTAAAACTGGAGTCTTCTGTGAGCAGCGTGACAAAGTATAGGCAGATTTATTTTCTGCAGTAAATTCACACATTCAGTGTCAGTTTGCATACATGGGCAGAATGGAAGTATGACAATGATGTATGCAAACCATCTTTCATCTTTTCCTTCAGACTTCAAGAAAAGTATGGAGACTCTAGGTAGGGATAATTTGCTTCTCTTCTCTCTTTTGTTACCAACATTTGCAAAATGTTTGAAATATTTACAGTCGCACGCTTTGCAAATCATATCATAGAACCCCGCCAGAGTGGAAATGGGCCGTTCAGCCCAACAAGTTCACACCAACACTCTAAAGAGTAACCCACTCAGACCTATTTCCCTACCATATGATCCCATAATAAAAGTACCATGCACACTATGGGGTAATTGCATGGCCAATGCGCCTCAAGTGCGCATTTTGGATTGACAGACACGGGAGAATGTGCAAATTCCATGCAGGCAGTCACAGGAGGCTGGAATTGAACGCGGGTTCTACGTGGGGTGAGGTAACAGTGCTAACCACTGAGCCACCATGCTAACCCAAGGAATGCTGCGGATGGTTTTGAAGGCTTTAACTGTTTGCCTCAGATTTTATACGTTTGCATTTGAGTTACTTTGTTTCAAACAAGCAGGGACAACAGAGTTGAATAGTTTTATTATTGAAACAAGTATAGTGTGTGAATATAGCTTAGATAAAATTGACATAACCGTACCTAACATAAATATTATGAAAGCCTTGTGATCCTGCTGCAGCACATCTATCTCCAGGGTAGAAGGGCAAGATTCAATTCCCAGTAGAGTTTCTTGGCAGTAATCGATTCCTATCTCATACGGACAAGAATGTTTATTATTTGCCAATGAAGTGTTCCATTTTTTGTCAGAACAATCCCATGCCACTGCAGTGTTTTCTCCATAAACGTTGACTGATGAAGTGTTTGTTCCATGCCCAATCTAAGCAAACGGGAATGGGAGAACAGAAAAGTATTAAAACAGACTGCAGATCTTCGACGTAGTTATCCCATCAATATATTAGATGTACTTGGCTTTTTAAATTTCCCGTTGGACTTTTAGAGAGGAGCATGAGTTTGTTCTAGCTAAATATTGCCAAAAGGATAAATGATTTGATTTAATTATTTAACAGAAACTATGAATTAAATAAATGCAGAAAACATTTTGTTTTCTTTTGTCTTGCCAACAATACAATTGCCAGAATGTGGCCAAGATAGAACTTGGAACATTTCAAGTGTAGGACTGTTTTTGGCATAGGATTGCTTTGAAACAGTGTAAGCCCCAATCACTGATTATGGAGGTGAAAGCAGCAATGCATGAGGAAATGCATGGGATTGACAAGAGTAGACATGGCCTCTCGTATCTCAGGTGACATTAATCCTATTGCATTTATCCATGTTTGATCACTTTTATGTAGTTGTATTGATTTCTCACCATTAATAAACGGTATACAGATTATCATAATGCTGATTATGTTTCAGTGAAAACGAAATAACTTGAACACAACGTCATGTCCAATCGTTTATTTCACTTGAAAAACTGATATCTTCCAACTGTGAGCACTCCAGTAGCTGTTTTTCGTTTTTTAAAAATTCTGCCAATAGATGTTAGTTATTTGTGGGGTGTGAACGGTTTCTTACTAGTATTCATGAGAAAATAATCAAGCAGTGTAAGATGATGATGGGCGAGTTATGCAAGTATGAAGTAGTAGCTGCTTCTAACAGACATTTTTCTACAAAAATGTGTTGGTGTTTTTCTATGACCTGTGGTGACACCTAAACTAACAACTTTCTGGGGTTTGTCATGATCAGAAGCAGATCCAAATGAGAGAGAGAGAGAGAGAGAAAAAAAAAATCTTTCATTCGTCATTTCTACCATATGCAACTGATACAGTGATAAGACGAGACAGCGTTCATCCAGGAGTAAGGTCCTACATGGGCAGCACAAACTACAGGATCATACAAAGGGTGGCATAACATGCATAAGAAGGGCAAACCACGCAAATTAGAGTGTAATAAAAGACTGATAATTAACAGACATGGTTCTCGCAGCAACTCAAAATCATGCAAAGAATCTCAGATGGAAAAGAGTCCAATCATACAGTGTTGAGGAGCCTGATGTCTTGGGGGAATAAACTGTTGTGCAGATTGGCTGTGAGAGACCGAATGCTCTGGTGTCTTCTCTTAGATGGCCGGAGGGACAAGCGTTTGGGAGAGGAGTTTGTGGTGTCTCCCACAATGGTTTTAAGTCTTTTTGGATACAGTGTGTAGTGTAAATGTCTGAAATGGATGAAAAGAGACCCGATGACCATCTCAGCTGCACTCCCTTACCAGTTGTAGGGTCTTACAATTTCAGATGTTGAAATTCCAGAACCAAGCAGCTCACGTTACTCTCAAAGAACCTTCTGTAGAATGTGGTGAGGATGGGGTTGGGAAGTGAGCTTTCCTCAGTCTACACAGTAATTAGAGATGCTGTTGGGCTTTCTAGGCAATGGAGCTGGTGTTGACCGATCAGGTTAGATTCTCCACGAGGTGGACGCCAAGAAGATTGGTACTCCTCAGGATCTACACGGGGGGACTTTAGATATCCAGCAGAGAGTGGTCATTCCATGCCCTCCTGAAGTAAACAGCCCTCTCTTTCGTTTTGTCCCTATTCAGAGACAGGTTTTTGGCTCTGCTCCAGTCCTCTTGCCCATGTACTTGCTCTATGTATGCTGATTCGTCGTTCTTGCTGATGAGATCCACTACAATCATTTCATCAATAAACTTGATGATGTGATACGACCTGTGCATCGCTGCACATTCGTGTGTTCGCAAAGTGAACTGCAATGGACTAAGTACACAAAGCTGGGGATCTCCCTGCTCAGTGACCTGGTGTTGGAATTTCTGTTCCCAATCTAGAATGACTGACGTCTCCCAGTCAGGAAGACAAGGATCCCGTTACTCAGCAAGGCACTTAGGCCCAGCAGACTCAGGTTTCCAATCAGGTGTTGAAGAATGATAATGTTAAATGCAGAACTGAAGTCTATGAACAGTAATTTGACGTAGGAGTCTTTCTTCTCCAGGTCGGTGAGGGCCATAAGGAGGACGGTGGAAATGGCATCATCTGTTAAATGGTTGGCACGATACACAAACTGCAGGTGTTCAGTGAGGGGACAGCAGGTTTATGCCTGCCTCATCACGAGCATCTCGAAACACTTTATGATTATGGCTGTTAGCACAACGGGGCAATAGTCGATGAGACAGGATGCTGAAGCATGAATCGGCATGGGGATGATTGTAGCGACCTTGAAGCACGTTGGAACTCTGGTGCAGATGTCATAGAGTCATAGAGATGTACCAGCAAGTCAGAGCATCCTCTGAGCACTCTGCCAGGAATGTTATCTGATCCAGCAGCCTTACGTGGGTTGACTCTGCACAGGGTTTTCCCCACATCTGCTGCGGTAAGACAAAGCACTTCGTCATTGGGAGGGGGTGGACTTCCTCACTGCCACGTCATTTCATGCCTCAAACCACGCATGGAAGTTGTACAATACATCTGGGAGGCAGCACCAGCACAAGCAGGCGATGCAGTTCTGTAGTTGGATGCTCTTCCACATGCTCCGTGTATCGCCACTGTGCAGAAACTCTGTAGTTTCTGTGCGTGTGCATGCTTTGCCTCTTTGATGGCCCTCGCTATTGATAGGACCACCTTGTCATTTGTTCTGAAGACGGAATCACGGGTCCTCAGCAGTGCACACATCTTAGCCGTCATCCACCGTTTCTGGTTGGGGCGAGAAGTGATAGTCTTGAATACAGTGACGTCGTCAATACTCTTGCTAATGTAGCAAATTACAAATGCAGTCTAATCCGCTAAGCATCGTTTGTTGCTATTTTAGTAATCTGGCAACAAGAACAGGTCAGAAGCTATGGAATCTGTCGCCATTAACTGACCACCTCCCACTGCACA
Organism: Hemiscyllium ocellatum; assembly: GCF_020745735.1. NCBI lineage: Eukaryota > Metazoa > Chordata > Chondrichthyes > Orectolobiformes > Hemiscylliidae > Hemiscyllium > Hemiscyllium ocellatum. The sequence continues at coordinate 21,436,810 of NC_083435.1, forward strand.
TTCTAAAATCAGAGGAATATTTACTTCCCAGGAATGGGAAAGCTCGAATCGCCTAGAAGCTCAACACCATTGAACACAAAGAGGAACTAGCTCAGCATCCAACGATACGAAAATGGTCTACTTTCACCAGGAAGCAGTGCAGCCATATAATATGTACAAGATGAATTACTAAGCATTATCCAATAGCGGGTTTACAATTTGCAGAAGATGATAAACAGAAAACAAATGGGAGCTGATGCATACAACATGATATTTCCACTCCAAGCCCACACTCCCTGGTTTGGAGCTATATTGCCATTCTTTCACCATCACTCAGTTAAACTCTTGAACTACACTGCAAAATAGAGCTGTGGATTGTCAATGTCTGTAGTAGCCCAAATGGTGGTCCACCATTTATAGTACTCAAAAGAAAGTGGGGATGGACAATAAATATTGGTCTCTCCAATGACATACACATTCCTCGAATCATTTGATATATGCATGTAAAGAAATATGCTCGAATTTTCTAATGAGGAACAGGGTTAATTGATAATTTGTTCTTCACAAATATTCAACCTTGGTGGCAATATTTCAGACTTCTAACGTCCAAATTCCAATATCTGAGATGGACAGTGCAGTAATTAGTTCGGTAAGATTATCCATTTCTGGGAACGAAGAACCTACAGTATATAGGCAGTAGTACTTCATCTGCTGTTGCACATGGAGGATAAGTGGGCTTTGTAATTTCCAGTTCTTACTCAAGAATTCCAGAGATTTACAGCCTTTTCACTGACCAATTGCATCTAGGATGTCTGAAAAGCCAGTGGAGAAAACGAGTATCATTCCGAAAAGGTTTCTCAATATCATATGTCAGTAATTGAAATCCATTTTCAAAAACTCTGATATTTTTGTATTATCCTTTTTCCATTTAGTTTGTCATTTTACCCGAATAGCAAATGACACAAACATAAGGCATTCTAAGATAGCCTCAATAGTTTACATCCATTTCCCTTGATAGACTGAGTTTGCAACATATGTTCTCACCCATAAAGATATAAATTGGTTGACTGAATTGCAAATAATTCTGCAAACGTTTCTATCTGAAGTGAGTCTGTATCATACACCTGCATCTACACAAAGAGAATGGAATAGCTTGAATATTCTACCCGAGTTCATGTACTTGTCAATACTTTTATATGTGTAGCTGATAGTTGAAACTGTTGCTTCTTTTCCTATGCGAGGGAAACACAAAACAATAATTATTTGCTGGATAATTATTCAGACCAAAGAAAATGGGTCGACGAAGGCATTTGGAAAATTATTTAAAACAATACAAGTCATCAGAATGCCAACATTGTTTATCCTGCTTTTGTCAATAACTTTTGTATAGTCGGAATATTTCACATTGGCATTTTTAATGCACTTTATAATGGTACACTGTAAATCTTAATGTAGTTTCACAAAACAGGACTTGCTCACTAACAATGGAGAAATGGATAAGAAAGTCGCAATGTGAAACTTAATTTCAAAATCAGTTACAACTGTTTTTCCAGAATCTTGTGCTTGAAACAGTCAATAATGCTTATGAATGTATACTCTGCAGTTCGTGGTGCAAATGGAAGTACAGACAAAGTTTGCTGTTCCTTCTGTCAGACAGTTTTGCACAAAATCTTTTGTATCTACGTAATATCCACAATCTGTCAGAAATATTGACTCGTTGTTTGAATTTAGCTGGTCACCGGATTTCAACGCCTAACTAAGTAGGGTTGAATGAATGCTACATTACTCGATTGGATTAGGTAGCAACTTATTTTATTGATGTGTGTGTACAGTGGTTCCAAAACTTGAGCTTCTTTCTCCCAGTTAAAAATGCGATTAGTATGTACTGCCAAGTATAAAGTATTGTCCCATTAGCTAAGTGAAGATCAATAGCTAGCAGAAACATCTATGTAACCTACACTTCCCTAGGGTATAAGAATAAATGATGAGAACAAAAACATTTAAAATGCTTAAAATTAAAATTTCATCCTCCTTCGTAATAGAAAGATATTTAAGGAAACGTATGACTTTTCTTGCTACATATGTATTCACATCAAATTATCCCGCTTGCACATGTGACATACACAAACATGCAAGCAAGTTGCGTCAGACGCTGAATGCCAAAGAACAAGTGCAGATTATTCTCAATATACTTGGAGGATGTAGTCTGGTGATTGTGCTGAAATGTCAAATATTAAGTGTTGTTCATCTGATTTTTGTTTTATGTTCTTTAATATGAATCAATACTTTCAAAAATATTTTCTAAAATAAATTCTTTAATTATTGATCGTAGAGGCACAGCTCAAACTTACAGTAAAAGGTACGAAACAAAAAAGTGTCCTTTTTTTCAATTGCAATGTTTCTCCGTCCAAGACCAATGTTCTGTTCTCTAACTTACATTTGCTAAGTATGCTACAAAGCTAAATATTTGAAAGATGACTTATATGTTTGAGTCATGCATATTTGCAGTCGTCAAGAGTATTGCGCTGGAAAAGAACAGCAGGTCAGGGAGCATCTGAAGAGGAGGAGAATCGAGATTTTTCGGCATACGCCCGTCATGGGGAATGAGAATTATGGGCTAGGGTCTGAGACATAAATGGGAGGCAAGTGGGGCTGGTGGGAAAGTAACTGACAATGCAATGGGCAGACAAAGATGGGAGAGAAGGTGATAGGTCAGTGAGGAGGGTGGAGTGAATAGATGGGAAAGACAATGGACAGTCATGAGAGTGGTGCTGAGTTGGAGGTTCGGGACGGTGATAAAGTAGAGGGAGGGGAAATGAGCAAATTGGTGTAATCGATGTTACTCCTGTGTGGTTGCAGGGTTCCAAGGTGGAAGATGACGCTTTCTCTCTCCAGCAGTCAGGTGTTTAGGGTTTGGCAACAGAGAAGGCCCAGGACCTGGATGCCCTTGGTGGAGTGGGAGGGGGAATTAAAGTGTTCAGGCACGTACGGTGGGCTTGGTTGATGCGGGTATCCCTAATGTAGAGAAGACCACGTCGGGTGCAACAGATTCAGTAGATGACATTTGAGGATGTGCAGGCAAATTTCTGTTGGATGTAAAAGGATCATTTGGGGACTTGGAAGGAGGTGAATGGGGAATGTGGGCATAGGTATTCCACTTCCTGCAGTGGAAGGGGAAGATGCTGCGAGTGGGGTGAAGGCTGGTGGGGTGGCGTGGATCTGACAAGGGAGTCGTGGAGGGAATGGTCTCTCTGGAAGACTGATAGGTGTGAGGATGGAAATATATCCCGAATGTTGTGGTCTGTTGTTAGGTGGCAGAACTGGCAGAGGACAATGCAATGTATACAGATGTTGGTGGGGTGGAAGGTGAGGACGGAGGCGTTCTGTCCTTGCTGCATTGGGATGGCTGGGGTTCAAGGGCAGAGGTGTGGGAAGTGGAGGTGATACACTGGAGGGCATCGTTGACCATGTGGGAGGTCTTTAAATAAGGAGACCAACTGGTATTTTCTATCGTGAAATTGAATAGGGTAGAGGTAAAGTAATCTGGAATAAGAGATGACGTTTTTACAACCAGCGAGATTGGAGGAGCATTTGTCCAGTTAGCTACAGGATCTGTGGGTTTGCAGTAGATGTCTGTGGATAGTCGGTCACCGGAGATGAAAATAGAGAGGTCCAAGAAGGGGAGGGAAGTGACTGAGATGGTTCAGGTGAATTTGAGGTCGGGGTGAAGGTTGATCGTGAAGTTGATGAACTATTCAACCTGCTTGTAGGAGCATGAGGTACCGCTGATACAGACATTCATGTAATCGAGTAAGAGGCAGGGCAAGTGCAGAGGTAGTTGCAAAAGATGGATTGCCCCACGTATCCGACAAAGAGGCAGGCATAGCTGGAGCCCATGCAGTTTCCCATAGCTACCCCTTTAGTTTGGAGAAAATGGAAGGATTGGAAAGAGAAGTTATTAAGGATGAGGACCAGTTCAACCAGACGGATGAGTGTGTCAGTGGAAGAGTACTGGTTGGGGTGGCGTGAGAGGAAGAAGCAGAGGCCTTGAAGGCCTTCAACATGGAGGATAGATGTGTACAGGGACTGGATGCCCATGGTGAAGATAAGGCGTAGGTGGTCAGGTAAATGAAAGTCTTGAAGGAGGTGAAGGGCGTGGGTGGTGTCCTTAACATCGGTGGGCATTTCCTAAGCGGGCAGGACGATGTCAAGTTACGCAGAGATGAGTTCAGTGGGACAGGAGCAGGCAAAGACAAGGGGTCGATACGGAAGTCAGGTTTGCGAGTCTTCGGTAGGAGGTAGAATCCTCAAATGAACGGTGCACATTTGAATGCAATTGAAATTAGCAAATGTGGACATCAATTCAATCAAACTCGTCACAGAAGCAATTTACACTGATTACAGTCAGTGTGTAGCAAGGTTAAAATTTAAAATCTGCAACGTCACAAGGCAGTTTGAAATATATTTCTGCAATTTTTTAAGAAGACTGAATATCATATATTTTCAGCGTTGAAACTGAATTTCAGATAGCATGCATAAAGGTCAAAATTGCAAAACCTCCACACCAAAGCGTATTTCCATTTCACTCATCTCATAAGACAACATGACTATTATTGTTTATTTTCATCCAATATCATTCTTCATAAGCGAACTTAATTCCTGAAATTTGACATTGGGTATATTGGTAAAGTACCACCGAAAACACTACTCATATATCAGCCAAAAAGGATTTACACATTTCCAGAGAAAACATTGAATCACAAATAAGAGGAGGCTTTTAAACCATGAAGCACATGACTATTTTGACCAATATAAATGCACACATGATCACATTCCACAAGTTGGACTCGTACTGCAGTGATGTTGAATATAAAAGAGTTTCGTCTAGCTCCTTTATCTCCAAAACGAATCTGAGTGTAGTTACTTATTTAAAATGCTTTATGAAAGCCATTGTAAACAATGACTCTGGTGAAATAAACCATAAACCCGTATTGCAAATGTCTGCTCTCCTGTCAACCAGGAAGGTGTCAAAGCAATTGTAGTTGCACCCGTGATATCCCATGAGTGAAGTTTTAAATTTTGAACCAGACGTAAGACAAAGTAAAGCATGGTATAACACGACATATTTAAGAGGAGGAAATTACCTAGTTATATTATCACTGCAGTGATATTGTTTCATTAGAAGTCGTTTGCATGGGTTAAGGGGGTGTTGAATTGACAATTATTCAACAATAAAATCAATAATTTATTTGGTACTGCATTTTGTTTGCTTGTGCATTGACGGTTAATGAAAAAGAAAAGGAATAAAACACGTGCTGAAGGCTTGTTATTTTCTAAGGAATGCATATTATTATTGATTATTAATCAATTTCTGACTCCGTTAATGCCAATATTTAGGTTAATACATGTGAGGGATTTTTTTTTGCTGTCTACCAACACGTACACTTCACATTTGATTTTGACTACTGTTTCAGGAAATAAAATATGTTGAATATTTTTGTTCGGTTGGTTTAGATTTGGAAATTTCAAAGCGAAATCTTGAGGAGAACGGTGAGTAAAAATGCAGCCCTACGTTATAGAACATAGAACATAGAACATAGAAGGATACAGCGCAGTACAGGCCCTTCGGCCCTCGATGTTGCGCCGACCGAGTCCTACCTAACCTATACTAGCCCAATAACTTCCAAATGCCTATCCAATGCCTGCTTAAATGAACATAAAGAAGGAGAGTTCACCACAGATACGGGCAGGGCATTCCATGAACTCACAACCCGCTGTGTGAAGAATCTACCCCTAACATCTGTCCTATACCTACCACCCCTTAATTTAAAGCTATGTCCCCTAGTAACACCTGACTCCATTAGCGGTAAAAGGTTCTCAGTGTCGACCCTATCTAAACCCCTAATCATCTTATACACTTCTATCAGATCTCCCCTAAACCTTCTCTTCTCCAATGAGAACAGCCCCAAGTGCCTCAGCCTTTCCTCATACGATCTTCCTACCATTCCAGGCAACATCCTGGTAAACCTCCTCTGCACTCGTTCTAAAGCTTCCACATCCTTCCTATAGTATGGCGACCAAAACTGCACACAATACTCCAGATGAGGCCTCACCAGAGTCTTATACAACTGCAACATGACCTCAGGACTCCGGAACTCAATTCCTCTGCCAATAAAGCCCAGTACACCATATGCCTTCCTCACAGCACTATTTACCTGGGTGGCAACTTTCAGAGATCTGTGTACATAGACACCAAGATCCCTCTGCTCATCTACACTACCAAGTAGCCTACCATTAGCCCAGTAATCCATCATCTTGTTATTCCTACCAAAGTGAACGACTTCGCACTTAGCTACATTGAATTCCATTTGCCACATTTCCGCCCAGCTCTGCAACTTATCTATATCCCGCTGTAACCTACCACTTCCTTCCTCACTATCCACAACTCCACCGACTTTCGTGTCATCCGCAAACTTGCTTACCCAGCTTTCAAGTCCTTCCTCTAGATCATTTATAAAGATAACAAAAAGCAATGGTCCCAAAACAGATCCTTGTGGTACACCGCTAGTAACTGCGCTCCAAGATGAACATAATCCATCAACTACTACCCTCTGTCTCCTTCCAGCCAGCCAATTCCTAATCCAAACCTCTAATGTATCCTCAATGCCATACCTCCGAAGTTTTAGCATTAGCCTACCATGGGGAACCTTATCGAACGCCTTACTAAAATCCATATACACAACATCTACTGCTTTACCCTCATCCACTTCCTTAGTCACCTTCTCAAAGAACTCAATAAGGTTTGTGAGGCACAACCTGCCCTTCACAAAACCATGCTGGCTATCCCTGATCACGTTATTCCTACCCAGATGTTCATAAATCTTATCCCTTACCATTCTCTCTAAGACTTTGCCCACCACTGAAGTCAGACTCACTGGCCTATAGTTACTAGGGCTATCCCTACTCCCTTTCTTGAACAATGGGACCACATTCGCTATCCTCCAGTCCTCTGGTACTATTCCCGTTGACAATGACGACATAAAAATCCAGGCCAATGGCTCTGCTATCTCCTCCCTAGCTTCCCATAGGATCCTGGGGTAAATGCCATCAGGCCCAGGAGACTTATCTATATTCATCCTTTCCAATATTCCCAAAACCTCTTCCCTGCATATTTCCAGGGCATCCATTCTAATTATTTGTGATTCCATATTCACATCAGCAACAGTGTCCTGTTCCTGAGTGAATACTGATGAAAAGTACTGATTTAATGTCTCTCCAATCTCCTCCGCCTCCACACACAACTTCCCACTACTATCCTTGACTGGACCGATACCTACCCTAGTCATCCTTTTATTCTTGACATACCTATAGAAAGCCTTTGGGTTTTCCCTAATCCTACCAGCTAAAGACTTTTCATGTCCCCTTCTCGCTTTTCTTAGCTCCCTCTTTAGCTCCTTCCTGGCTACCTTATAACTCTCAATCGCCCCTACTGAACCTTCACGCCTCATCTTTACATATGCCGCCTTCTTCCCTTTCACAAGGGACTCCAATTCCTTACTAAACCACGGCTGCCTCACAAGGCCCTTTACACCATGCCTGACTGGTACATACCTATCGAGGACACGCAGTAGCTGCTCCTTGAACAATCCCCACATCTCATTAGTGTTCTTCTCTTGAAGCCTGTTTTTCCAATCCACACAACCTAAGTCATGCCTCACTGCATCATAATTTCCCTGCCCCCAGCTATAGCTCTTGCCCTGCGGCGCACGATTATCCCTCTCCATCACTAAAGTAAAAGTCACCGAGTTGTGGTCACTGTCCCCGAAGTGCTCACCTACCTCCAAGTCTAACACCTGGCCTGGTTCATTACCTAGAACCAAATCCAATATAGCCTCCCCTCTTGTTGGCCTGTCGACATATTGTGTCAGGAAACCCTCCTGCACACATTGTACAAACACCGACCCATCTAATGAACTCGAGCTATAGCTCTCCCAGTCAATATCTGGGAAGTTAAAGTCCCCCATAACAACCACCCTGCTACCTTCACTCTTTTCCTGAATCATCCTCGCAATATTATCCTCTACTTCTCTAGGACTATTAGGAGGCCTGTAGAAAACACCTAACAGGGTGACCTCACCTTTCCTATTTCTAACCTCAGCCCAAACTACCTCAGATGGCAAGTCCTCTTCCATCGTCCATTCCACTGCTGTGATACTGTCTTTGACAAGTAATGCCACGCCTCCCCCTTTTTTACCCCCATGTCTGATCTTACTAAAACATTTGAACCCTGGAACGTGCAACAGCCATTCTTGTCCCTGTTCTACCCACGTCTCTGTAATGGCCACAACATCGAAGTCCCAGGTACCAACCCACGCTGCAAGTTCACCTACCTTATTCCTTATACTTCTGGCATTGAAGTATACACACTTCAATCCTCCTTTCTGGTTACAGGCACCCTCCTCAGAGATCGCTGCATTATTCCTAACCTCCCTACACTCAAGGTCCTGTACCCTAAAGCTACAGTCCTGGTTCCCATGCCCCCGCGGAGTTAGTTTAAACCCTCCCAAAGAGCACTAGCAAACCTCCCCCCAAGGACACTGGTGCCCCTCAGGTTCAGGTGTAGACCATCCTTTTTATAGAGGTCCCACCTTCCCCAGAAAGGACCCCAGTTGTCCAGAAACCGGAATCCCTCCCTCCTGCACCATCCCTGTAGCCACGCATTTAACTGCTCTCTCTCCCTATTCCTCGACTCTCTATCACGTGGCACGGGTAACAAACCAGAGACTACAACTCTGTTTGTTCTAACTCTGAGCTTCCAACCTAGCTCCCTGTAAGCCTGTCTGACATCCTCACCCTTCTTCCTACCTATATCGTTGGTGCCAACGTGGACCACGATCTGGGGCTGCTCCCCCTCCCCCTTAAGGACCCGGAAAACACGATCAGCGACATCACGTACCCTTGCACCTGGGAGGCAACATACCAAACGTGAGTCCCTGTCGCCCCCACAAAACCGTCTGTCTGTACCCCTCACTATCGAGTCCCCAAGAACTATTGCTCTACCTTTCTCCACCCTACCCTTCTGAGCAACGGGGCCAGGCTCCGTGCCAGAGGCCTGAACCTCGTTGCTTGCCCCTGGTAAGTCATCCCCCCCACAAGTATCCAAAACGGTATACTTGTTCTTGAGGGGAATGACCGCAGGGGGTCCCTGCACTGGCTTCCTCCTCCCACTCCCCCTCACTGTCACCCATCCATCTTGAACTTTCGGAGTAACTACTTGCCTAAAGCTCCGATCTATGACCTCCTCTGCCTCCCGAATGATCCGCAGTTCATCCAACTCCAGCTCCAGTTCCCTAACACGGGTTTGGAGGAGCTGGAGATGGGTGCACTTCTTGCAAGTGTACTCAGCAGGGACGCTAATGGCTTCCCTCACCTCATACATGTTGCAAGAGGAACATTGCCCTCTCTGCACTGCCATCCCTCTAAAAGTAAGCTTTCCTTTAAAAAAACAACAAAAACCAACTAAATCTAAAGAAACAAACAAGGAAAATGCAGCACTTACCCGCTAGTTACAATTGGTCTTATTATTAGGTTAGAGGAGGTGGAAGGGTGGGAGGCACTACTCGTGGAGTGCCTCGGGTGACTCGCCTACGCCTTTAAATAAGGGGAGAAAAAAAACCTTACCCAGGTAACCTAGCGCGCCTTCCGGGTCTGCTACCGCTTTTTTTAATAAGGAAAACTTTAAATTTACAACTATTAAATAAGCGACCAAACTTACCCACCAGTCGTCGCGAAGTCTTCCGAGAGACGTTTTTCAGAGCATGCAGAGAACTGCAGTAAAGTAACTACATTTTCTGCTGGTACTCTAAATATCTGAAGAAATGATGGAGATCCTACTATACTATTCACCATCACATCTGGGTAAATTGACATCAATTGATTTAACTTGGTAATTAAAAGTTAGCATCAGCCAGGCTGTCCACGAATCTGCAAGAGTTTTGCAGTATTCCATCTGGCTCACGAATTGGCGATTGATATTCGACTCTGGGTCATCAGCAATGTGCTTCATTCAAAAGTAACATATCGAATAGTCTAGCAACCAATTCTGCTGAATTCAACAACGTGTCTCGAACCATCTTCTAAAGACGGATAAACGGGCAGTTTTGGTGCGCATGTGCAGACTATGTTACTTCACATCTGCATCAATACTGCTGTTAATGTGGACATTCGAAGACCATTAATAATTCATATATCTACTGTAAGGAAAATATTGCAATCAATACCAGAGCGTTCTACTCTAACATAATGGAAATGCTGCACAAATCAAGGACTTTTTTTGCATAATTTGGCCTCTGTACAATAATTTCCAATATTTCTTTGCAGTGGAACTTTCTGAATGATTTTTTGTTTATTTAACAGCGAGAATACTGAAAGAGAAAGACAATGGTAAACGTTTTAAAATGTTTTCTTTAAGTACTGTTCTGAAAATGCATTGATTTTATGTTTACTTTTTTTGAAATTCACTTCCTCTGATCAGCAGTTAAGTCATGTGTGGCTTGTATTGAATATAATTAGCATAAGTTAATAATACAAACAGATCGTTTTTAATTCAGTAGTTTCGTGATTACGAATTGAAATTAATACAAATTAAACATGATTATTTTCTTTAAAATGTGCATCTGTTCGCCCAAATTCGTTAATCCTTTTGATGGTAGGCTAAGAATGCAGATATATTTTTAATTATACTACAAGAGTTTAAAAGAGTAATCGATTCACTGACACCCTTAAAGGAAGGGAAACGTTTCAACCTATGCACCTTCAAAATCCATCATCCTGATGTACGGATTTATGACAGCATGCCTTCTACAAGTATTGTAGGAAAAATATAAAATGCATTTGTCTGCAAAGCATTGGTCCAATCAGACTCCGTGTTGTTAAACATAATATTCGTCTTCATTATCAATAAATTGAAAGTAAGGCTTGCAAGATATACTGGATCAAAATCAGTTTATGTAATGTCAATCTGTCCACCATTGCTGTAGCATGACCTCATACCAGAAGAAAAGTATTGAATACATTGACACTGTAAATTCTGTAAATGACTCAATAGGTTTCTCATGCTCTGCCAACATTTGAACCTTCCATTTAGCACTAAGACATTCGGAAATCACAAAACATCTAAAATTGTTTGCTGCTACCTGTATTGACAGACGTTTGGTCTGCAAGTGCAACCGGTAATTAAGAAGGCAAATAGAATTTTGACCTTCATTGCTAAACAGATTGAGTTTAAAAGCAGCAAGGTTATGTTGCCGCTGTATATAGAGCTGGTAAGACCCCACCTGAGGTACTGCGTGCAGTTTTGGTCTCCTTGCATAAGAAAACACTAAATACTAATACTAGAGAGGGGAAAAAGAAGATTCGTTGGGTTGATTCTGTAGTTAAAGGAGTTGGCATATGAGGAGAGGCTGAGTAGACTGGATAAATTCACTAGAATTTAGGAGCATTGAGGAGATCTTATAGAAACATGTTAAATTATGAAGGGAATAGATAAGATGGAAGTAGGGAGGATGTTTCCATGAGGACAAGAGGGCATAGTCGCAAAAACACGAGAAACAAATTTAGGACCGAATTCAAAAGGAACTTCTTCACCCAGAGAATTGGCAATCTCTGAGTGAAGTATTGAAGCTTCTGCATTGACTGCTTTTAAAACTAATATAGACAATTCTTTTTTAAATCGGCAAAAGAATTAAGGATTATGGTAGAGGGTGGGTAAGTGGAGCTGAGGCCACGAAAAGATCAGCAAAGATGGTGTCGAATTGCTGAGCGGGCTCAAAGGGCCAGAAGGCCTATTCAGGCTCCTATTTCTTATTTTTCACTCCTCTGTACTTGACATCGACAATGAGAATTCCTTACCCGAAACTGCCTATGATCCAAAATAAAACAATATTTATGAATTCAAATGTAGGTGGCTTTAATATCACAACCTCAATAAACTGACATGAGATCATTAATTAACTGCAGACTTATTTTTCAGAGCTCCGTATTTTTGAACGCAATCTCACAATTGCAGGTATTGACAGAATAATGACTTGTGTGCTCGTACTTCAAAGAAAACATTTCTGTAACCGGTCAACTTCCTTAAATCCCAGTGACAATACTTTTAAAATTACCTGATACGAAATCATCAGATTTTCAAATTTCTTTGTAATTGTATGCTGTTTCCACTACCATAAGAACTTTTGAAAACTATTGCTGTACTTATGCAGTTATGCCTTTTTTTTAACAGAGCTCAAGCTTAGTGAGAAAGAAGCTGGTAAACACATGAAAGCATGTTAATCAATTGAAAACTTGCAACTTACAACTTAATTTAGAATATTAATCCATTCAATTTTTATATTTCCTTTTTTTTTACTTATTCCAAAATACTTCTTAGAATGTTGACAGCCTACATCTCATTATCATACTTGTCTCTGACTGTACTGTTACAATCAGGGGGTGGTGATGTTTCCGGATAATTTACAGTATCATGCCCAAATGCATTCAGAGCAGGACACCATTCCGATTTGGACTGTTAAGCAGCAGTTGACACTTGTGTGGAACCAAAGTGCCAGACAGGTAATATCTCAAACAAGAAAGATGAAATATAATTATTTGTTGTGGTTCTGTTCGCCGAGCTGTGAATTTGTGTTACAGACGTTTCATCCCCTGTCTACTGACATCCTCAGTGCTTGGGAGCCTCCTGTGAAGCGCTTCTGTGATCTTTCCTCCTACATTTATAGTGGTTTGAATCTGTCGCTTCCGGTTGTCAGTTCCAGCTGTCCGTTGCAGTGGCCGGTATATTGGGTCCAGATCGATGTGCTTATTGATTGAATCTGTGGATCAGTGCCATGCCTCTAGGAATTCCCTGGCTGTTCTCTGTTTGGCTTGTCCTATAATAGCTGAAAATGTGTTGCTGGAAAAGCGCAGCAGGTCAGACAGCATCCAAGGAGCAGGAGATTCGACGTTTTAGGCATAAGCCCTTCATCAGGAATGATTCCTGATGAAGGGCTTATGCCCGAAACGTCGAATCTCCTGCTCCTTGGATGCTGTCTGACCTGCTGCGCTTTTTCAGCAACACATTTTCAGCTCTGATCTCCAGCATCTGCTGTCCTCACTTTGTTCTATAATACTAGTGTTGTCCCAGCCAAACAGAGAACAGCCAGGGAATTCCTAGAGACATGGCACTGATCCACAGATTCAATCAATAAGCACATCGATCTGGACCCAATATACTGGCCACTGCAATGGATAGCTGGAGCTGACAAATGGAAGCGACAGATTCGAACCACTATCAATGCCGGAGGAAAGATCACAGAAGCGCTTAACAGGAGGCTCCCAAGCACAAAGGATGTCACCTAGACAGGGGACGAAATGTCTGTAACACAAATTCCCAGCTCAGCGAACAGAACCACAACAACGAGCACCCGAGCTACAAATCTTCTCACAAACTTTGAATATAATTACTTATCATTCGTTTGTGCATAACTTTCGAATTTGGAGAATAAGTCTTAAACTGGACGTAGATATTTTCGAAATACACATTAACGTACAGTTTAGAAATACAGAAAAAGCAAAGAGAACGCATATAACGTGATGAAGGGCAGTGGACGCCAAAGGACTTGGAAACCTACAAAGGTAAACAGAGGGCAGCTTAAAATAAAATAAGGAGGGAGAAGATTAAATATAAGTGTAAACCAGCCAGTAATATAAAAGAAGACTACAAGAATTTGTTTTGATGCATAAAGGGCAAAACCGAGGGAAAGTGGACTTTGACCCACTGGAAAATGGCACTGGAGAAGTAGTAATGAGGAACAAAGACATAGCAGAGGCACTGAACAAGTACTTTACGCTAATCTTCAAGGTAGAAGACATGAAGAACATCCCAAAAATTCAAGAGAGTCGGGGGCAGAGGTGAGCATAGTGGCCATCATCAGGGAGAAGATGCTAGAAAAACTGAAAGATCGAAAGCTACATACATCACCTGAACTAGATGGGCTTCGTGCAAGCGTTATGAAGGGATTATCTGAAGATGTAGAGGCGATAGTGGCAATCTTTCAGTGATCACAGGCGTCGGAGAGGCTCCCAGAGGACTGGTAAATCGCTAATGTAACCTTCCATTTACAAAGCAAATAAGACAAAAGGCGGGAATTTACAGGACGATTAGAGTGATCTTGGTTGTGGGTAAGGTTTTAGAGTCTATTGTGAAGGATGAAATTTCTGACTACTTGGAAGTGCAAAGTAAAATAGGGCAAAGGCAACATGGTTCCATCAAGAAGACGTTATGCCTGACAAATCTGCTAGACTTCTCTGAGGAGGTAACGAGCAGGTTAGATAAAGAGAGCCAATGAATGTTATCTACTTGGACTTCCAGAACACCCCTGACAAGGTGTCACAAAGGAGATTGCTGAGTAACATAAGACCACATGGTGTTAGAGGCAAGGTACTAGCATGGATTGAAAATTGGATGCCTGGTCGAAGGCAATGAATGGAGATACAGTGGGCCTTCTCACGATGACAGCTGGTGACAAGTGATGTTCAGTAAGGGTCAGTGTTGGGACTCAACTTTTCATTTTATGCATTATTAATCTAGATGAAGTAACTGAGGGCATTCTGCCTACGTTTGCAGATGATACAAAAATAAGTGGAGGGATAGGCAATACTGAGAAGTTGGGGAGACTGAAAGAGGACTTAGAAAGGTTCAGAGATGGGTAACGAAGTGACAAAAGAAATACTACGTGCGAAAATGTGAGGTTATGCATATTGTTAGGAAGAATAGAGGTATGGACTATTTTCTAAATGGAGAGAAAATTCTTAAATCTGAAGTTCAAGGGGAATTGGGAAAGCTCGTCCAAAATTGTGTCAAGGGTAACTTGCAGGTTGAGTCAGTAATTAGGAAGGCAAATCAAACGTTGGCATTTATTTCGAAAGGTCAACAATATAAAAGCAGGTATATACTTCTGAAACTTTAAAAGGCTCTGTCAGAACACATCTAAGATATGGTAAGCAATTTTGAATATTGTAAGCATATCTCAGGAAGTATGTACTGACACTGAAGAAGTTCCAGAGGAGTTTCAAGCGAATGATTCCAGGAATGAAAGACTTAACGTGTGAAAAAGGCTTGTGTGTTCTGGGTCTGTACTATACGGAGTTTAGAAGGATGGAGGACTATCTAATTAAAACGTACAAAATGCAGAAAGGCCTGAATAAAGTGAATTATGATAAGATGCTTCCCTTTCCAAGAGTAACTAGGACCCGAAGGTACAGGTAGAGTAAAGGGAAGACCCTTTAGAGCTGTGATCAGGAGAAATTTATTCAGACAGAGAGTGATAAACCTTTGAAATTTATTTCCATAGAAGGCTGTGGATGCCAGGTCTTTGAGTATACTTAAGACAGACATACACAGATTCTTGATTTATAAGTGGATCAAAGGTTACGGGAAGAAGTCAGGAGGATAGTTTGAGAAACCTATCAGCCAAGATTGAATGGAAGAGCAGACCGTATGGGCCCAATGGCCTAATCTATCCTGCGATATTTTGTGATCTTACAGTATAAGTCATAGTTGAGAATGAAGGCAAAATATCACACTGCATTGTAAAGGAAAAGAAATTAATACGAAATGCTCGCTATTGAAATGTTAAAGTTCTGGGACGTTAGATGGATCAGTTTTAATCCATTATGTGCAAGGGGTTTGCCTGATGACGCATGCGGACTGGGCAATAAGAAGCCAGGTCACATTGGAATTAATACTGGGGAATGAAACCTGTCAGTTGTTAGATTTGGAAATAGGTAACACTGGCGAAAGTGACCACAATTCAGTTATGTTTACTCTAGCGATGGAAAGGGATAGGGACATACACAGGACAAGAAGTCTAGTTGGGGGAAAGGCAATTCTGATGTGATTATGTAAGATTTAGGATGCACGGGTTGGGGAAGGAAACTGCAGGGGATGAGCACAAATGAAATGCGGAGCTTATTCACGGAACAGCTATTGGGGTTCCTTGATAAGAATGTACCTGTCAGGCAGGGACAAAGTGGTCAAGCGAGCAAGCCGCGGTTTACTAAAGCAGTTGAATCTCTTGTCAAGAAGAAGAAGAAGAATTAGGTCAGGATGAGACGTGAAGGCCCATTTAGGGCGCTTGAGAGTTACTAGCTAGCCAAGAAGACCTAAAGACAGACCTCAGAAGATTTTTATCTCGTCGTTGCCTTCAGAAAAAATGCCAGAAGACTGTTGGATATCAAATTTTGTCTCCTTGTTCAAGAATGGGATTAGAGACAACCCTAGTAATTGTAGACCAGTGAGCCTTACTTCAGTTGTGGATAAAGTGTTAGAAAAGGTTATAAGAGATAGGATTTTTAATCAGCTTGAAAGGAATAAGTTGGTTCAGGATAGTCAACACGGTTTTGAAGGGTAGGCCGTGCCTCACAAATCTTATTGAGTTCTTTGAGAAATTGACCAAACACGTGTTTGAGGGTGAAGTGGTAGATGTGGTGGATATGGATTTCAATAAGGCGTTTGATAAGGTTCCCCATGGAAACTGATTGCACAAAATATGGAGGCATGAGATTGAGGGTAATTAGTGGTTTGGGTCAGAAATTGGCCAGCTGAAAAAACGGCAGAGATTGTAGTTGATGGGAAATGGTCATCCTAAAGTTTAGTTACTAGTGGCGTGCCGCAAGGATCTGCTTTGGGTCCACTGCCGTTTGTTATTTTTAAAAATGACATGAATGAGTTAGTAAATCTGCAGATAGCACTCAGGTCTGTAGAGTTGTGGACAGTGCCGAAGGACATCTATATAGGGACATAGATGAGCTGCAGATCTTGGCTGACATGTGGTAAATAGAATTTAATGTGGAAAATGCAAGGGGGATTCACTTTGGAAGGAGCAACAGAAATAAAGAGTATTGGACTAATGGTAAGATTCTTTGCAGATGTAGATCATCAGAGAGTTCTCAATGTCCATGTACATAAACCCCTGAAAGATGTCGACAGGGCTGTTAAGATGGCATGAGCTATGTCATCTTTCATTGGTAGAGGGATTGAGTTTCGGAGATACGAGGTCATGTTGTAGCTGTACAAAACTATGGTGCGGCCGCATTTGGAGTATTGTGTACTACAAATGTGAAAGCTTTGGAAACGGTTCAGAGGCGACTTATTAGGATGTTGCCTGGTATGGAGGGAAAGTCTAATGAGGAAAGGCTGCGGGACTTGAGATTGTTTACATTGGAGAAAAGAAGGTTGTGAGGTGATTTAATTCAGACATATAAGACAATAAGACCCTTTTTCCTCAGATGGTAATGGCTAGCACGCAAAGACATGTTTTTTTTTATTGAAAGTTGATAGAGATAGGACAGTTGTCAGAGGTAGTTTCTTTATTCAGAGATTAGAAGGGGCATGAAAACTCCCTGCCTGCAATAGTAATAGATTCGCCAAATTCAGACATTTAAATGGTCATTGAATAAATATGTGGATGGAAATGAAATAGTGCAGGATAGATAGGCTTCAGATTGGTTCCACTGGTCGGCGCAACATTGAGGGCTGAAAGACCTGTACTACACTGTAATTTTCTATGTTCTATGAAAGGTCTTACATGTAGTGTGTTTCAATCTTATTTCTTCACAGAATTGAACAGAATAAAGAGATCCCCAATGGAAGGTGACAGCACAATACTGTGGAATCAATGTTTGTGATGTTTGAAAGTGAGTGGTAATATTTTCACAATTCAGTGAGACTCATAGAATACAGATGCACGTCACCTACTTTGACCTGCTTTCAGCGAGCTTTCAAACAAACCCACATATCTGCCTGTTAACCAGAACTATGCAGTTTCTTTGGCATTAAACTTCACTGCATTCATTTATGCTGTGATAAGTTAAGATGTTGTAGTCTGAACAAGGTTTTGTACAAGGAAGCCAATCGTATGGACTTCTGGTTACGGTATGTGCAATAGTTTAATGTTCCCATCTCTAGTCTTTGATGAAATTTGGGAGTGGAGGAAACAACTGCTGCTTGACTGATTGGTATTTTGCATTACATTTAAATGAGACAGGGAGAAAATAGAAGCACCTACACCAGTACATTTGACACGTCAATTTGATTTGTGTTTTATTCGATCTCAAGCCAGCAACGATCGGGATTCCCTAATTGACCAGATGCCAGCTGAGAATCACGTTGCTCAAGGTATGGAGTCACACATAGGACAGACTGAGTTTTCTTCCTGAAAAGAAATCAGTGAACCAGATGGGTTTTTCCTGACCATTTACAACAGCTTCATTGTCATCATTAGATTATTAGAACTGATGTTTTTTCATTATCTGCCATGATGGGATTCAAGTACAATCCCCAAAATATTCACTCGGACTCTAGACTCGCAATTTGAGCGATACTACCACCAGACCATTGCCTCATCAATATCTGATGATCAGATTGAGCCTCTTACAACAGTTAAGTTCGACCATAATATGCATATTTTGTAACAGTTGAGTCATCCAAATGGTGTTTTGGGAAATATTGGTTTTTCAACACTAATTCAAAATTTAAAATATGGAAAAATGTCATGTCACATGTAAGGCCTTCGCCATTAATGGACAGGAAATTAATAGTATTTCAATGGTAATTAATTTGTTACTATGTACACAAGTAGAATCCAAGATCCCCAAACAATGTCGTGTTATTTTTTTGCAAACCCATTCAAATTTGTAACCTTATTACTTCCAATATCCAATGTAATGGTCGAATTTCGTGTGTGTGTGTGTTTGAGAGTGTGTGTGTGTGTGTGTGTGTGTGTGTATTTTTTGTGTGTGTGGAGAACTACTGAAGCTTTCTAATATGCTGCATGATACACCAAAATGTTTACCCCCAACCTCCTGATTTGATGAGGCCAATTAAAATTGAGCCACCATAGTTCTTCGAATAAACAACCAATAGAAGCAATTTTGTTAAAGCCATGCAAAACGTTTCTAGGACTTTACAATCCCGTCAATCATTAATACATGATTATAATTGTAGTTAAATGATAGAATGGCAAATGACCTCGTAGAATTATTGTTGGACGATTAATGCAGAGACCAAGGTCATGGTCTGGGGACGTGATTTTCAAACTGCCACGGCAGACGGTGGAATTCAAATTCGATTTTCAAACATAATCTGAAATTAAAAATATAATGATGACCGTGAATCCATTATCTAATTGGGAAATCCCAATCGGTTCACTAACACACTTTCAGGAAGGAAATGCCACCCTTGCCTGGATTGGCAGGCATGCGACTCAGACCCATAGCATTGTAGTTCACTAATAATGTCCTATGAGCTTTCGGGATGAGCCAGTGAAGCCTTCATCCCATGAATATATAAAGGGAAAGCAAAACCAGGACCTGATGTTCCACAAAACAAATATTACACAACGACTGTGACCCACGTAGAAAAGGCATTAAAGTACTTACATAACAGAATGAGTGACATTCCATGCTATGTTTGAAACATTTGGCACAGACAACAGATAAATAGCTGAACTTCTTTGTAGTTCTTGTAGTCGAATACAACAGATCAGACAGTTTTATTTTCTTTGTTCTCTTATTTCCCAGAAAATGTAAGAGTAAGAAGAGAAGCACAGAATACTGGTGAGTAAAACGTTTCACTTTCAATTGCTTACAGGGTCAAATCGATTCTTCAGTTTGAACCAATTCCGAAACCACATGTGCCAGATGACAAACAAAATGCCCAGTGTTAGAAGGACAAGAGCAACATCTCAACTGTGCAGTGACAGAAGGATTCGTGATAAAAATCAGAGCATATTACAGAGTATTGTGGTAAAGACGCAGACCAACCAACTTCAATGGTATCACAAAATGTTTTAAAGATTTGACTGAAGTTTGTTTCGGCCTTACTCGATTAGGGTGAAAATAATTGAACGAAGATCAGTTTTCCTTGCAAAACGATTTAACCAGGAAGGAAGGTGCCTGTCACATGACATACGAATTGAACATTTCAAATGAGAATCAGTTCTGTTAGAAAGGAGAAGGAAATTAGGACTGGCCAAGAGGGGATAGGTAATGGAACAGCAGCCAGCAAAAATGGAAACTCAGAAGACCATGCAACCTCAAAAAGTATGAGCAGTTGTAGTCCATTCAGCCATTTGCAACTCTCTGCATTTAATGGCATCATGACTGGTCTGATGTTCCTCTTGTACATTTGCCTCGCCACTCTGTAAATAGCAGCTGAAAACTGTGTTGCTGGAAAAGCGCAGCAGGTCAGGCAGCATCCAAGGAACAGGAGATTCGACGTTTCGGGCATAAGCCCTTCTTCAGGCTTATGCCTGAAACATCGAATCTCCTGTTCCTTGGATGTTGCCTGACCTGCTGCGCATTTCCAGCAACACATTTTTCAGCTCTGATCTCCAGCATCTGCAGACCTCACTTTCTACTCTGTAAATAGCAGGCAACTTGGTAGATATATGGAACCACCAGCAACAAAGATAGTGTTGAATGAAAGCTTTGAAGAGCGCGGTGAAGCAAACATGCCGAATGAATACATTGTATTGCTGTTACCAGATAAAGAAATTTATTACATAATTTTAGAACTGGACCTGGTGTAGTAAATGGTCCTCATTACAATGAGGGATGAGAGTAATTTAAAATGTTGGTTGTGCTTACAAAGAGACACTTTATCTGATATTGCATCTTCGCTTTTTAAAGGAGGTAGGTGCAAGAATTAGGAGATGCAGTTGAACTTTTAAAAGAAACAAGCAAGAGGATATAATTAAGACTGTTTTTAGGCAACAACTTGCAATGTCTTGGAATTCGCTGTAAGTGAGGGTGGTGTAAATGTAGGAGCTCAATAAAACCAAAACAAACTTAAATGGACCTTTGAAGCAGCGAAACTGCTCGGTTTATGGAACTAGAGCATGAAATTGAATTAAAGATCTATCATCAGTTGGGCTGGGGGTGGGGTTGAGCAAACGAGCTCTTTCTGCGATGGAATTGAATTGATGCAATCATAATTCTTGTGCTGTTAAGGTATGTTAAATGTTCCTATTATTCTACCTGAATTCAGAGATTGAAAAATATAGAGCACAACTTGGTAAAGTATGAGCCAACCATGTTATGTTTTACTTTATGTTGAGAGGGCACATATTTTATTTCATTGTGAAGTGAAATATTTCCAATATCTCCAATGCGCTTCACAAGGAAGTGTCTGTCACAATTTCCTTCACTATACAAATGTCTGCCGCTGCAGATGACAACAGAAAATTATTATGAGTAAGAATGGTAGCATTTGCTTACATATTAGCAAAAATATAAATGTTAGGAAGTTTTACTCGTGGAACGTGAGATGTGTGCAGTAATTTTAGCTGTAAGCCGTCTTTTGTTAATTAGTTAAATGAGTCTTGAGACCAATCAAACTGCTTTTAATGTCATTATTCATTTGACCATTCCATAATAAAACGTCGATTTGAGGATGAAAATTAATGTTTCCAGTTTTATACAGTCAAAGCTAAAACAATTCAATGACATACAAGATGATTGTAATACATTATGACTCCGAAATGACGCATCTCAATCTATTTGCTTTTGTTGCTTAGCGGAGAAGGTCAAGCAAGTGAAAGGTAATGTAGCATGAAATGTTTATATTTTATTTTTTTAGATGTTGCAAGGGTGTCACATACGATCATTTGAAAGGCAAAAAGTACATTTTTACTATATCATATAATTAATAAAGAGTAACGAAGTATATGCTATATGCAAGACACGGTTATAGCCAACTATACAAATATATTCCAGACATGCATTAAGTACTTATTTTCAGTAATTTAGATGAATATCAGTCAATTCAAACGTCGTTAGACATGAGATTTGTCTTGTTATGACTGAAGGCTGTCAGGCAGACAACAAAATATATTTGGCACAGAAACGTGTGTGTGTGTGTGTGTGTGTGTGTGTGTGTGTGTGTGTGTGTGTGTGTGTGTGTGTGTGTGTGTGTGTGTGTGTGTGTGTGTGTGTGTTTAGGGTTCATGTTCGTAAAGGAAGGAATAACAATGGTTTAACGTTTTCACACATAACACAGTGGGAATTAAGAAATTCTGGAAATAACTGGATTTAAACTGGATTTAAACTGGATTTCTTTTTTTAAGGAAATGCTGCATATTCAGTTTACCCTCATAGAGAGCTAAATATATCTGTCCTCTTCTCAGAATGAACAAAAACTTCCAAAGATCAGTTTGAATTGTATCTTCAACAAAGGACTTCAGGCTGAATTCAGTATAAATGTATTATTTGCAATAGAATCATGGGGTGGTTTAAGCACGGAATGGGTGTATTCAGTCTTTCCTGACTGTGACAGCTTTCTTGAAAAGAAGTTTCTCAATATCAATTTCATACGTTATCAGCTAGAACTAGAGGTACATTTTTTTTTATTTCTTTTGAGTTAATGATTCAATTATCCTTTAAAATCCCAGTTGATTATGAATACAACAAAGGATCAGGGAGTGCATCCCAATTAATCAAACGCTGCATAGGGTAGGCTTTCTTCGTTTCCGTTTGATGGTCTTATTTTGCCTCTGTAGCTTCTGATTGCCGAAAATTTTACCAATGGCAAAGTTCTCACAATCTATTCTACTGAATAACCCATGATTTCGAATGCTTCCATGAAATCTCTTCCTAGCCATCTATTGTCCCACCAGACTAATCCGAGCTGTATCACGTTTAGAAGGAAAAAAACATACTCTTAGAATTAGCTAAGATGTTAGAATTACGTTTAATCAAGGATAGAAGTAAAGCTGAAATTGTCAGGGAATTACTCACTTAGGTGTGTCAGAGAAACAGACAAATGTAGTTAAGTTAGATAAACTTAGATTACAACTGAGGAAAATGGAGTTGGAAGATAAACAAACAGAGAGAGGGAGAGAGGAAGAGAGAGAGGGAGAGAAGAGAGAAAGAGAGAGACAAGAGTGAGAGACGAAAAAGAAAGAGAGGGAAGGTTCTTAGCTGAGCAAAGAGAGAGAGAAAGAAAAAGAAAAGAAATAGACAGAGAAAAAGAGAGAAAATTTGAACTTGAGAAGTTGCGACTTAATTAGCAAAGTCAAGTTAACAGGTTGGAGATTAAAACAGAAGGTAGTGTTATATACAAGTATATCAAAACTCTACCACATTTTGGTGAGAAACACGTTAAAGCCTCCTTTATTTCATTTTAAAATTGGCTAAAGAAATAGAGCGGTTTGAAGACTTATGGGTAATGCTAGTTCAGACGAAACTGGTAGAGGTTAGTGAGGTATTTGCAGCGCTGGCAGATGAGAGGACAAGAGATTGTGAAGAAGTCAAACAACCTATTTTAAGTGCTTATGAATTGGTACCAGAAAGATATTGACGGTGGTTCAGCAAATTAAAGAAGAAACAAGGTCAGGTTTATGTTGAGCTCTAAATAATTAAACATTGTCATTTTAATAGATGGGTGTTTGCCTAAAAAGTGGATAAGACCTATGAGACTGTAAGAGAGATTATTCAGCTGGAGCAGTATACAAAGCTCACTTCCAGAGGTTATCAGAATTTACGTGGAGAAAATGAAAGTTCAGGAAGTGAGAAGAGCAGCAAAGTTAGCAGATGAATACACGTTGTTGCATAAGACAAGCTTCCAGCACGAATTTCATGCTGTAAGGGATAGAAGTTGGGAGAACGGGTGATCCTACACTACAAAACAAAGAGTAGAGAACGCTGGTAATTGTTTACCACAGATTTAAAAACAAGCCCAAGAGAGGGTGGTAAGGAGGTGAAAGGTCTCAGGTGTTTCCATCGTGTTAAAGTGGGACATATGAAGTCATAGTACTGGCCATTAAAGAAATGCACTGGGTGAAAATATGTGGTAAAAGAAGCTAAGCCAGTGGCATTAGTAAAAGTAATAAAACAAACCACACAAAAGTCGAGGAGCTGCAGGAGAGTGTGCAGCCAAGGCAAGGGCTGAGTATGCAGTTAGTGTCGGATCTCTATAAAGAATTCTCCTCTGTGGGTAACTTTTACTCAGAAAATGCAGGGAATAAGGGCAAGAAGTGATAATTTTGAGATATACAGGATCTAACCTTGTTCTGATAGTAAGAGGTGAAGTAATTTGCACTTCTTCTGACCTATTATCCGAGAGAGTGGTAATTTGTGGGATTGATGTAGAGACATTTAGCATTTCCCGATGTAAGTTCAGGTTAGATTGCCAACACAGGACAGGGGAAGTTGCAGTGGGAAACATTGACAGAGTGACAGTTCCAGGGATCCAGTTTGTTCTTGGGAAAGATTTAGCAGTGTCCAAGGTGACAGTGATATCCCTTGTGGTGGAGAAGCCCAAGGAAGACCAGGAAACTGAGGCATTAAAAGAAAAATATCCTGGTATTTTTCAGACTGTTTTAGTAATAAGATCCCACTACCAAAGAGAAAGATGAAGATGTTGAGGTGCAGCTAGCGGACACCTTGCTTGAAATAATGGCGCAGGAAAAACCTGAACAGGCAAATGGTCAGACGGAAGTGTTTAGTAATGAAAAGCTAACGGATTTGCAAAGGAAAAACAAGACAATAACAGCTATATACGTTGCTGTGTACTCTGAAAAAAGGAAGATGAAATTCCTGAGGGTTATTATCTGAGAGATCGAATTCTAAGAGGAAAGCGGAGACCATGGCAGGTTAGTGCAGAGGATAAATGCGCCGAAGTGCACCAGATTGTTTTGCCAATAGCATATAGACAGGAAGTGTTATGGTTAGCACATGAACTACCTGTAGGAAGTCACCTTGGTGTAACGGAAGACTCAGGCTAAATGGCAAAATTTTTTAAAATCTATTGGCCTGGAATACCAAGGATCTAGTTAACTTTTACCATATGTGTCATAAATGCCACAGGCAGCCCGAAAACCAGCACCTTTTTTGTCAATTCCTGCATTCAAATGACGTTACACGTGGGTTATAATTCATTGTGTAGGTCTCTCCCGAGAACTGAAAGTTGGAACTAGTACTTGTTCATCATAATGATTGTGTCTAACAGATTTCCGGAGGCAATTTCATAACGGATCATTAGGCAGAGGGGGTGGTAGAGGAGTTAGTAGCTTTCTTCATGGAGTATGCATTACCCAGAGAGATTCAGTCAGATCAAGGTTCTAATTTTGCTGCTAGGCTGCTTAAAGAAGTTATGGATAGCTTAGGTGTACAACAGTTTAAATCAAGTGTGCATCATCCTGAATCTAACGGAGCTTTAGAAAAGTGGCATCAGACCCTGAAGACCATGCTGAGAGGACACTGACAGAATTACCCTAATGTTTGGGATAAAAGTATCCTATTAGTATTGTTTACCATTAGAGATGCCTGAAACGAATCTACTCAGCTTTCTGCCTTTTGAATTAATATTCGGACATGAAGTGAAATGCTGTTTAAAAATAATTAAAGAGAAATTGGGAGGATCAAAGTCGAAGGTCTCACAATTGTATTATGTATCAGAGGTGAGGGAGAGATTAAATCGAGCAGGTGAGTTCACTAAACAGCGTCTAAAGGGGGCACAATATGGCAGATGAAAACTGAGACTCGGATATTTTCCCGAGCGGATAACATGTTAGTATTGCAGCCAGTGATAGGAGATCCCTTCAAAGCCAAGTTTAGAGGTCCCTATCAAATTGAGAAAATGTTGAGTCAGGTGAACTATCTGGTAAAGATTCCAGATAGGAAAGAACTGTATCTAGTATGTCACGTGAATATGTTGAAACCTTACTATTACACAGATAAAGCAATGGAGAAACATGTGTTAGTTACTGCCCCACAGAGTGAGAAATAAAATACATATGTTGTGGAATTTGTTGTGCCTCAAAACATGTTAAACAACGAGGAAGTCCTTGAGGAGTGGGACAGGTTAGTAATATATCTGTCCCTGGAGTAAAGAACGCTGTTGAAAGTTTTGTTACAGCATTACGAAAACGTGTAAGAATCAGACGGGGTGGTACGAATGCTATTTTGCATGAGTTAGATGAATGGATTACTATTCCAGGAAAACAACATCCCTACTAGCTTAATCCTTTCAAAGCCAGACAGCTTCAGAAAGATGTGGAGGCCACGCTCAACGACAATATCACTGAACCAGTTCGCTGATCGTCTTCGTTCCCAAACCTGATGGGACCCAACGATTTTGCGTGGATTATCAAAACGTTAATGCCATAACAAAATTGGATTCATAACCAGTACCAAAATTGAAGAACTGTATCGAGCAAGTCGGACAAGCCAGTTACATCACAAAGTTGTACTTACTGCGTAGTTATTGACAGGTACCTTTAACAGAAAGGGAGAAAGGAATTTCTGCATTTGTAAGCCCAAACAGGCTATTTCAATTCGAAGTGATGTCCTTTGGAATGAAGAATGAACCCGCCACATTCAAAAGATTCATGAACAAAGTTGTGGCTGTGTTAACAAACTGTGCAATCCATTTGGACGATGTAGTGAACTTTAGTGAGTCCTGGGAAGATCGCATGGGGTACAGTTGTCAGAGCTCTTTGACCCATTAAGAGGAGCAAAACTGGTAATAAACCTAAACAAAAATGAATTCAGTAAAACAGAGGTGAAGCTCTTAGGACATAATTTCGGTCATGTAAAGCTGACCCCAAGGAATGCAAAGATGAAGGCCTTTGAGTAATTTCCACGACCAACCTCGAAGAATGAAATGCGTCAATTTTTGGGACTAAGCGGATTCTATCGGAAGTTTTTTTTTCAAACGTCAGCAGCATAGTGGTTCTGTTACCAGATTTGCTGAAGAACAACATAAAATGTCGGTGAACAGAACAGTGCCAGAAGGCATTTCACAATTTAAATGCAAAATTCAAATGAAACCTTTCAAAGTTGCCTTTCAAAGGTTCCGATACCAGTGACTTCGGAGTTGGAGCTTACTGCTCCAGGAAGATGATGATGGAATTGAACAAAAGTTGGTTACTTTTCAAGAAATTCAACACCTCGCAGCGAAAATACTCAATGATTGAAAAAAGGACGACTGAGTTTAGTACAGGCCTTACATTTTAAAGATGTAAGGGGAAGATGTTATGACGGTGTAAGTGTGTGTTGTACCTTTAAGAGAGAGAGGAAGCTGGCATGGAGCAAGCCAGGCATAGAGTGTGCTGAAAAATTTTAAAATGTGACATTTGTTTGTGAAATAAGTAGCTGAAGCTGCGTTACAATGGTAGACAACAAATTCGAATTCGGCCAACCAGTTTAAATTCTGCCCCAAGATACCAAAATCCAATTGAAATTGAATGTTAATGTTTTTAGGAGATCAAACCCATGAGATGGTCCCATCTTTTGGCGCACGTAAAATCGGATATTTTGAACACTTAGAGCGGCAAAGAACACCAACGAAGATGTGGCCTGCAGACCCTTTCTCTGAAAGACACCTTTTCATATGAAATTTGTGAAATAGAAGACCAAAGAAAATACCCAGAAAAGAACAGACGAAAAAACCAAGGGAACAACGACAACTGGCTGGTTTTGAAATTTGATTTTTTTTGTAAACTTAATCTGTGTTTTTTTTCGGATCAGTATATTGAGGAAGGCAGAGAGGAGACAGGTGCAAGAGACCCCAGAAGAAGTACCTGTCAGGAACAAGTTGAATCTTTTGGAAACAGTAGAGACAGATGATACTGCCAGTCCGCTAGGCGGCCAGGTCTGTCAATCAAATGTTGGCGTGGAGGCAGACGGAAGAGTCGGACATCGCACAGAGCCGTGGTAATAGGGGACTCCATAGTGAGAGGAACTGACTGGGGTTTTTGTGGCAGCAGGCAGGACTTAAGGATGGTGTGTTGCCTTCCTGGTGCCAGGGTTAAAGACATCACAGACAGAGTGCAAGAAATCTTCAAGGACGAAGGTGAAGAGCCAGAGGTCGTGGTACATGTCGGCACAAATGATGTCAGGAAGAAGGGGAGGAACATACTACAGCGGGACTTCAGAGAACTAGGAAGAAGGCTGAAAAGCAGGACGTCCAGGGTGGTGATTTCCGGTTTGCTTCCAGTTCCTCGGGCTGGTGAGGCCAGAAACAGGGAGACAATGGAATTGAACGTGTGGCTGGCGAACTGGTGCAGGAAGCAAGGATTTAAATTCTTGGATCACTGGGGTATGTTTTGTGGTAAGCATAGCTTATACAAGAGAGACAGTTTGCACCTTAATAGGTTGGGGACCAGCATTCTGGCAGGCATGTTTGCTACTGCAACACAGCTGCGTTTAAACATTGTAGTGGGGGGCGGGGGGGAGGGAACAAACCGGATGTTTAAGAAGGAAATTGAAAGGAAAGTTAGAACAAGGGAAGTCAAGAAAGGCAACTGCATCAATGAGGCATAAAACTCAAAAAAGGGATCATGTTGCAAGGTTGAGTGAAATAGGAATTGATGGAAAGGGTGAGGGAAGTAACAAATTAAAAATACTATATATGAATGCACGGAGCAATAGAAATAAGATGGATGAGCTTGAGGCTCTTTTGGAAATTGGCAGATACGATATTCTGGGGATACTGAGACATGGCTTCAAATGGACAAGGCCTGGGAAATGAATATTCAAGGCTGCATGTGCTATAGTAAGGACAGACTGACGGGCAGAAGGGGTGGGGTGGCCATGTTGGTCAGGGATGATATTCAGTCCCTTGCACGGGGGGGACATAGAATCAGGGGATGTAGAGTCAGTATGGATAGAGCTGAAAAATTCTAAGGGTAAAAATACCCTCTTGGGAGTTATCTACAGGCCCCCAAAAAATAGTCTGGATATCGGATGTAAGTTGAATCAGGAGCTGAAATTGGCCTGTTGCAAAGATGTTACTCCAGTTGTTATGGAGGATTTCAACATGCAGGTAGACTGGGAGAGTCAGGATGTTATTGGACCACAAGAAAGAGACTTTTTGGAGTGCCTACCAGGGAGAAGGCAATTCTGGATCTGGTATTGTGCAACGAACTAGAATTAATCAGGGACTTTTAAGTGAAGGAGCCATTGGGAAGTAATGGCCATAATACAGTAAGCTTCAATCTGCAATTTGAGAGGGAAAGGGTACAATCGGAAGTAACAATATTTCAGTTGAATAAAGGGCACTACGGGAGCTATGAGGGATGAGCTGGCCAAAGTTCAATGGGTTAGCAGGGATGACAGTGGAGTAACAATGGCAGATATTTCTGTGTATAATGCAGAAGACGCAGGATCAGTTCTTTCCAAAAAGGAAGAAAGATCCTAGGAGGAGGCATGGGTGGCCGTGGCTGACGAGGGAAGTTAAGAAACATATAAAGTTAAAAGAGAAAAAGTATAACCTAGCGAAGGTAAGTGGGAAAACGGAGGACAGGGAGGCTTTTAAAGAACAACACAGGATTACTAAGAAGGAAATATGCAGAGATAAAAATGAGGTACGAAGGTAAACTGGCTAAAAATATACAGGAGGATAGTAAAAGCTTTTTTAGGTATGTGAAAGGCAAAAAAAATGGTCAAGACTAAAATTGGGCCCTTGAAAACAGAAACAGGGGAATATATTACGGAGACCAAAGAAATGGCAGAAGAATTGAATTGGTACTTCAGATCTGTGTTCACTGGGGAAGACACAAGCAATCTCCCTGAGGTAACAGTGTCTGAAGGACCTGAACTGAAGGGAATTTATATTTCCCAGGAATTGGTGTTGAAGGGACTGTTAGGTCTGAGGTTTGATAAGTTCCCGGGGCCTGATGGTCTACATCCCAGGGTACTGAAGGAGCTGGCTCAAGAAAGCGTGGATGCATTTGGTGATTATTTTCCAGAATTCGATAGATTTGGGACCAGTTCCTGCGGATTGGAGGGTGGCTAATGTTGTACCACTTTTTAAGAAAGGTGGGAGAGAGAAAGCAGGAAATTACAGACCAGTTAGTCTGACCTCAATTGTGGGAAAGATGCTGGAGTCTATTGTAAAGAATGAAATTATGACACTTTTGGATAGTAGTAAGAGGATAGGTCAGAGTCAGCATGGATTTATGAAGGGGAAATCATGCTTGACTAATCTTCTGGAATTTTTTGAGGATGTAACTCTGAAAATGGACACGGGAGATCCAGTAGACGAAGTGTACTTGGACTTTCAGAAAGCTTTTGATAAAGTCCCACACAGGAGGTCAGTGAGCAAAAGTAGGACGCATGGCATTGGGGGCAAAGTACTAACTTGGATTGAAACTTGGTTGGCTGATAGGAAACAAAGGATAGTGATAAACGGCTCTATTTCAGTATGGCAGGCAGTGACCAATGGGGTACAGCAGGGATTAGTGCTGGGACCACAGCTTTTTACAAAATGTATTAATGATATAGAAGATGGTATTAGTAATAACATTAGCAAATTTGCTGATGATACTAAGCTGGATGGCAGGGTGAAATGAGGAGGATGTTAGGAGATTACAGGGTAACCTGGACAGGTTAGGTGAGTGGTCAGATGCATGGCAGATGCAGTTTAATGTGGATAAATGCATGGTTGTCCACTTTGGTGGCAAGAACAGGAAGGCAGATTACCACCTAAATGGAATTAATTAAGTAAAGGGGCAGTACAAAGCGATCTGGGTGTTCTTACAGTCAATGAAGATAAGCATTCAGGTACAGCAGGTAGTGAAGAAGGCATGCTGGCCTTCATAACAAGAGGGATTGAGTATAGAAGCAAAGAGGTTCTTCTGCAGCTTTACAGGGCCCTGGTGAGACCACACCTGGAGTATTGTGTGCAGTTCTGGTATCCAAATTTGAGCAAAGACATTCTGGTTATTGAGGGAGTGCAGCATAGGGTCACGAGGTCAATTCCTGGAGTGGCGTGACTACCTTACGCTGAAAGACTGGAGCGACTGGGCTTGTATACCCTTGAGTTTAGAAGACTGAGAGGGGATCTGATTGAGACGTATAAGATTATTAAAGGATTGGACACTCTGAAGGCAGGAAACATGTTTCCGTTGATTGGTGAGTGCTGAACCAGAGGACACAGCTTACAAATACGGGGTAGACCATTTAGGACAGGGATGAGGAGAAACTTCTTCATCCAGAGAGTGGTGTCTGTGTGGAATGCTCTGCCCCAGAGGGCAGTGGAGGCCCAGTCTCTGGATTCATTTAATGAAGAGTTGGATGGAGCTCTCAAGGATAGTGGAATCAAGGGTTATGGAGATAAGGCAGGAACAGGATACTGATTAAGGATGATCAGCCATGATCATATTGAATGGTGGTGCAGTCTCAAAGGGCAGAATGCCCTACTCCTGCACCTATTGTCTATTGTCTACTGATGTTCAGTGGGACGTAGATAAATTGATCAGACAGGGAAAGATTACTGCATAGATAATTGTTGTTTAACGTTCTTGTGTTTCTTGGAATTAATGAATAAATTGTTAATTTTTTTCGTTAAATTGTGGGAATTTGGTAGTTTGTTGTCATTTATACTTTAACAGATTACGAGGTGAGGTTATCTTTTCTATTTGCATGATTAAATTTATCAGAAGGGTTTGCCCCGTGTCGTAACAGGGCTCCTTTCCTTCTATATATGTACTTGTAACTCCCAAGTCAAATTGCCTCGTTCTGTGTCATACTCAATTTATGACTCAGAAATTATTGTGTACTCCAATGCCTCATTACGTTTCATTTTCTGCATTCCAGAAGCTTTTACTGCTGCTGAAATTAGTTAATTAAAAGTTGATGATCAATCAGCAACGTAGCAACTTCTCAGAACAAATCGGTATAGGCAATAGATTCTGATACAGACAGCGATTCCTATATGAGGTTAGGGAATGAAAAATACTCTTGATAAAGAAAATACAATTGCCTTTGAAGCCCAAATAAATGTATATTCATTTGGATAAAAAGCAAGGATGAAGGAAGGTCAGAAGTAATGCATAGGAGTCAACATTTTAAAGTCGGCCTGCTTGGCTGAATACACTTTTTTTCTCATTGTCGAGTCAATTCTAAGTATTTGTATGAGACAGAATTACGACATGAATGAGATTTTAGAATATGAAATCTCTAGAGGATCAACACCATGCAATAGAAACGTTGAATACATTGAACATTGTGAGATGCAACTGAATTCTCTACTTTTTATACCAAGCCACCAAAATTGATTGCCCAAATCACACACTTAGAAAGGAAGGGAGGAATATGCCAGCTTTTTTCAATTACAGGCCTCGCTTTACCAGACTCTCAATAAAACATTGATTATATTATCGATCTAAACTCGACCTGCATTCATTTCAACGAAATTATTTCTCCACAAATGATCGTTTTTAATGCTGTGATTATTACTGTACCTATTATTCTTGTAATGTTTATTCAATTGTACAGAATATGTGCTACTGATCTTATATTTTTCAAAGTCGATAGTACATTCAACACCCAAATAAATTTTTGTGATTTCTTTTTAGACTTACAGAACAAACTTGAAAGATTAGGTATGATCAAATCATGTAAAATGCATATACTTATAGTCTATAGATTTTTAAACAAACGTGTGAGCACACCCCATTCAATAGATGAACGTTCAGTTCAGAAGCATATTAGCCTTAACATATAATGATTTAAAATAACTCGCAGCATGAGAACTTTTTGTGGAAAAAAACGTAATTCCATAAATTTATATGAGAGTGTGCATTTGCAGGATGAATTTTATTCCAATTGCTTGGTAAAGAAATGTTGTTTGCAATAACATGGTGATTGCATGCTATTTAGTTCAAGTAATTTCTTTGCAGATGACTGCAATATTAACAGTGATTCCATGATTGATATTGTTGAAGTTGCACTAACAATTCTGGTTGGACTTCACATTTTAATGCAGCCACATCACTAAGTGTATAAAAATGCTACTCCATCTATGCAAGCAACCAGTGCACACTAGTTTAACAAGTATAAATCGTATCATGCTCATCCAAAAAGACTTCAGCGGCATTCCATATGAATTTGGAACAACATGATCTACAATCTGAATCAGTTTCAATGCAGTGGGGAAATAGGCCCTTCATTCCAATAAGAGTCTAAAGTGTAAAAGCAACATCAGAGGAGCAGGAGAACAAGACTCGACATTTCAGGCATAATCTCCTAATCAGGAATGAGGTTCGTGGGCCGATGTGGTGGGGGGGAGCTCTGTGAGATCAACGGGAGGGGGATTGGGGTAAGGGGGAAGGTAGCTAATATTGAGATAGGTAATGAAGGGGAGGAGAAGATGATAGGTAGGAGACGATGGTGCAGCGGATGATGGGAAAGGTGATGTACAGGTCAGGAGGGTGGTGCCAGGTTGGAGGCTTGGTACTGAGATAATGTGGGGGGGAGGGAAAATGAGGGTACTGGTGAAATCCACATTGATCCCGTGTGGTTCCAGGGTTCAAAGGCAGAATATGAGGCGTTCTTCCTCCAGGCATCAGGTGGTAAGGACTTGGCGATGGAGGAGCAAAAGGACCTGCATGTCCTGGAGGAGTGCAAGGGGGCATTGTAGTTTTCAGCGGGTGGTGGGGTTGTTTGCCGTGGGTGTCTCAAAAATGTTCTATGAAATGATCCACAAGTTTTCATCCTGTCTCCATGATTTAGTGGAGACAACATCTTGTGCAACAGACATAGCAGATGAGATTGGTGGATGTACAGATATATTTCTGTCAAGTGTGGAAGGATCCTTTATGGCCTTGGACGGAAGTGAGGGTGTTGAACAGTTCATCAATTTCACTAACACCCTCCACCCCAATCTCCAATTCATCTGCACCATCTTGGATACCTCCCTCCCCTTCCTGGGCCTTTCCATCTCCATCTTAGGCGACCAAATAACCATGGACATCTGCTACATGATGACCAATTCCCACAGCTACGTAGACTACACCTCTACCCACCCTATCTTCTGTAAAAACGCTATCCCTCATTACCAAGTCCTCTGCCTCCGCCGCATCTGTTCCCAGGATGACCAATTCCACCCAAGGATTTCCTAGATGGCCTTTTTCTTCCGAGCGTGCAATTCCCTTCCCATGTGGTCGACGATGACCTCCTGCTCATCTTCTCCACTTCCTGCATTTCGGCCCATCAACCCCACCCCCTCTCAATGCTACAAGGACAGAACTACTCTGGTCCTCATCTTCAACCCCCAGCAATCTTCATATACGTCACATCATCCTCCACCACTTCAACCAGATACAAACGTATCCCACCACCAGAGATGTGTTTCCCTCGCACCTCTATCAGCGTTCTGCAGATTATATTCCCTCCACGACTCCCTCGTCTTATCTACACTCCCACAGCCCCCCGCTGGCCACCAGCCCATACTGCACTCCTGGCACCTTCTCCTGCCTCTGCACCCATACCTGCTCCCGCACCTCGGTCCAAGACTCCTAAGGTTCCTTCCACATTCGACAGAAATCTACTTGTACTTCCACCAGTGTTATCTACTGTATCCGTTGCACCTGATGTGGTCTCATCTGTGTCGCATAGACAGGACACAACGTGCGCATTGTTTCAGAGAACATCTCTTGGACACCCGCACCAACCAACCCCAGAGACCCCTGGCTGAACACTTCAACAGCCCCCCCCCCCCACACCCATTCCGACAAGGACGTGCATGACCTGGGCCTCCTCCATCACCAAACCTTTACCACGTGACGCCTGGTGGAAGAACGCCTCATACTCCGCCTTTGGATCCTGCAACTGCACGGGATCAATGTGGATTTCACCAGTTTCCACATTTCTCCTCCTCCCCACATTATCTCAGTCCCAAGCCTCCAACTCAGCACCGTCCACGTGACTTATCCATCACCTTTCCCATCTATCTGCTCCATCCTCCTCTCCTTCCTATCATCTTCTCCCCATCTTTATCTAACTATCGCAGTCTCAACGACCTTCCCCCTTAACTCACTCCACTCCCGTTTACCTCTCTGCTCCCCTGCCCACAAGCCTCATTCCTGATGAAAGGCTCATGCCTGAAACGTCGATTCGCCTTCACCTGCTCCTTGGAGGCTGCCTAACATAGTGTGCTTTTCCAACACCACACTTTCGGGACTCTGATCTCCAGCATCTGCAGTCCTCACTTTCTCCTTCAGCCCAAGAAGAGCCACTGATCCTCCAAACAGTAACCCACCCAGACTTGACTCCTGATACTTAACTCCTGACTAATGGACTCCAACTACACAACCCTGAATATCGTCGACGATTTAGCACGGCCAATTTATCTAACCTGCACACCTTTGAGTTGTAGGAGGAAACAGAAACACCCGGTGAAAACCTATGCAGGGGGGCACTGTGCAATCTCCACACAGGCAGTAGCTCAAGGCTGGAACCAAACCCAGGTCCCTCGCACTGTGAGACAGCAGTGCTAATCACTGAGCCACCGTGTTCTGCCACGAAGAATTTGTCTTGTTGTCAACGCTGTTTTAATCTAAATATGCACGCAGAAATTAACGGGCAAATTTTGGCACATTTCCAATAATTTTTTTCTGCAACTTTAAACGTAGTTGCTTGCAGGTATATAATCAATTTTTCGACATTATGATGCTTCCTAATATCTCTCCATTTTGCAGAAAGGAAACTAAATGACAAAGATAGAGGTGAACATTAAGAATTAAGTTCATATTCTATATCGTCTTATGTTTCGGTGTACTCAAGCACTGTGTTTTGATTATCTTTTGCTATGTTGCACTTTATATACCTAGTAGGTTGGGCTGACACTTTCAGTGCAGATTTGACGTGGAATCCATGAAATCTATGGAAACAATAAATAACAATTATGCACAAGTATGCCAGATTTGCATCCCCTGCAAAGAATATTTTTGGCATGATGAATACATTTGTGTGTTTATTGTAATAGTACTGCCACATGTTTTTAAAAGCGTCATTATCACTATCACATGTATGATATTGTCATTAGAATTTCATGTTGAGTAGGAACTATATTAGTTATCTACAAAATATCACTGGATCAAATTTGTCTGTAACTCATTTCATAAGAACACTGTAAGTGTGCTACATAGATAGGTTAAAATGGCTAAGAAGGCAAATCATGAACATATTTCCAACAGAAAGTAGAGGTGGAGAATGAATTCTGGCTTTGTCGGTGAAGACAATGTGAAAACATGAATTTAGAATGGCTTCCAAATAATCTATGGAACTTTCAATAGTACCTTGAAAATAATTATTTTTTTCATGACAGTTGAACAAATTGAAATGTTAATTGAAACATTGGTTTAATCAAAGCAGTTTTAGTCTCAAAACGTTGCAGCCATACTGCGAAATAAAAATAAAATTAATTCCTCATTCCAGAATTGACTGAAGCCCGTGAATCAGGTAATAAATTGAGTTTATTTACATACATGTTTCCAGAATTGTTTAAGTAAGTCAGATAAGTGATAAAACTAAGTTTTTATTTTCTCCACAGAAAATTTCATGGTGCATGAGTTTAACAAATAGTAATCATACATGAATGTGAAATTGTTAACACAAAAAATGTGTTAGGGATTTCGAATTTTTGTTCTGATTTTCAAAGCATTAGCACTGATCCTTGGAATAGTGTGACCTGAGTTGAGATATTGTCCCACAAACCAAGGAGATCTTCCATCAGAATTGCAAGCAGCATATTTAGTCACCTTGATAAAGAATAGGAGCCTTCACAGGAAATGCGCATAACTGGCTGGCACATGCATTGTATACCATGTACACATTCCACTTCCTTCTCTGTTTTGCAAAAAAATGAAGCATCCAGTTGAAATGGTTTGGGATGTATACCACACTGAGTCCTTGTTTTAGTTAAATCTTTCGCTTGGTATTTTTCATTTTGTCAGTTTAGCACTTTAAAGCTGTTTTTGGCTGCTTCTGGTTGAGAAGGTGCCACGATATTTACACCAGGTAGCCAATCTCTGAGGGTGTTCTATTCCTCTTTATACTGCAATTATTAACATTTGGTTGGTTATCTTATTCATTGACATACATGTTCTCCTGCTGAATTAATGTTCACAAAACGTTGACTATTATTTATGAGATTGTAAAACAAGTAATACATGCTATTTTCACATTCGTTTTAACTATCCCACTCGGATTCTGGTTTCATCTGGTTATACTAGGCTGTAGTGCAACAAATAACAATGGAGACGGTAAATATTAATGAAATTACTCACTACCAGGTGATCTGACATTGTCCTAATCAAAGCATGGACATGGCCATTGTTCTTCAATGAATGCACATATTAGCTATATGCATGAAGAACATGGATCGTGTGGCCTTTTTGCCCATCATTATTTGATACACGTTTAGTTCACTAATCTGTGGCATCCAGTGGAAATTCATCACAGTTCTGTTGAGATTTGTTGCATTATATTGGACCATCGTGATGTCAAGTTCGATGGATAAAACGTTTATTGGAATGCATAATGTACTTTTCAATACTGTATTTGTTTTTACAGAATTCGTCATGCAAACTAATCAAAAAAGTAAGATCATCTTTATATATTCAAAACTCATCAGTGGAGTATATACATGACTTGTATAGATAAAAGAATGTGTTTTGCTGGAGTACATTCGTCTTTATACTGTATGTTTTTTCGACGAGGCCAATGATTGGAAGTTGATATAAACTTTATGATCTGCAATTCGACTTAAGTGTTGACTTAAGTGGAAGTGAGAATCGAATTATTATGTCGTCTTATTAGGTAAGATTTTAACTTTTTATAAATTTGACTACTATGTACATATGTGTCCTTTTTAGTCATTCAATAAGCACCGACTCTGAGTAGGTGGATTATTCGGGCTTCCACGTCAGTCACAATTAGAAGTATGAAAATGTGAGTGTTATGACATTAATTGAGAAACATTTTGAGTTAATGAATTTTCCTACATCTGAAAGAATCGCAACAACTTTAAAAATGCATTTAATACCCACCAGTGGTTGGCTCGATGGCTCAGTGGTTAGCACTGCTGCCTCACAGCGCCAGTGACCCGGGTTTGGTACCTGCCTTGGGCGACTGCCTGCGTGGAATTTGCACATTCTTCCTGTGTCTGCGTGGGTTTGCATCGGTTTCCTCCCACAACCCAAAGATGTACAGATCATGTGAATTGGCCATGCTAAATTTTCCATAGTATTAGGTGAATTAGTCAGGGGTATATGGGCTGGGGGATTGGGTATTGGTCAGTATAGACTTATTGGGCCAAAGGGCCTGTTTCCATACTGTAGGAAATCTAATCTAATCTTATCAATTAGCTATGGGAATAACAATGATAAGACAAAGAAAATTATAATTTCAGGTGAATCTTTGATGACTTCAATATTTTGTGTGACTGTAATCTCAAGCCTAAGAATCTGCACTTAACGTTGCGTACTGCATAAATGGGAAAATCGTTCAAAATTTTTTCAACGTTGTCAATATGTTGCAAATATACTCAGATGTGTAAAAAGAGTTGACCCAGCATGTAGTTTAATCTCGTAAGGTTTAATAATGGTTTCTCGTCTTGATTTGATGTGATATTTCTTTGAACAATTTCAGAACTTCAGAAAGCCATTCGAGACGCAAGTATGTGAACAAACATTGTATGGAAGCGATTCAGGAAAATCATGATCATAGGATTTTTAAAATGATAATTACATAGACACTTTTTGAAATGATTTAGATGACCGTTTTCATCCCATAAAATATTTTAACTTATAAAGTATGTATTTAAGCTTTCTGTGAACTTGCTCCCGAAGACAAATAAGGAAACAGTATTAGGAAATTTACTGTTTGCATTTACATTTTCTGACAGATAAAATTTTCCCTGTTAAGGTCAATTCATGTCTGAATAATCAAATATGACTTGTCTTTAGCATAGTAACAAAATGGAAGTTGCAAATATTTATTGTCAGGTAGAATGGGAACTTCGACTAGCTAATGGTTATGGTACTACATTTGAAATGAAAAGCAATGACTTTAGCCACGCTAGAAGCATTGCATTTTGTAATAGGAAAATTTTCTAACAAGCGACACGACATTTTGCAACTGATAGTGCAAATTATTTGAAGTGCTGGCCTCTGGCAAGGATTTTAGCATCAGGAAGAACTAGTGAACATCCCTGACTGCATTGTAACGATTTTCTTTCACGAACCTTACCAGAAGAAAATACCAAAAAAAACACCCAGACCTTAGATTAAATTAAGTCCTCAGCGTGATCATAGCGTGACCATTGTAAAACTCATCAACTGGAGACAGAGTGGAAAGTGTAAATGTTGGGCAAAAAGGCACTTGACAATGATACTTGTGGAATTATTTGCAGATGCAGATTTGCAAGCAAAAGAAAGTGGTAAGAATCTTATCAGATTTAGATTTACTATAATTGTGATAATATCAGTGCAGATCAGTAAACAACACAATTCTTATAGCAATTGCTGGAATATACACAACAACTGCTGGAGTTTCTCATTGAGATTGGAAACATATCCAAGGCAGCAGCGGAGTTAATGCTTTAGGTCGAAAATTACTCTTTTCCATCAAGTGTTGGAAATAGCAGCTGGTCACTTAAATGAAAGATTGTAAGTTTGTGGTCATTCATAGCCTGTCGCTGTGCAGAGTAATATATTGTAACTCTTCTGGTTGACCTCCCAGTTTATGAAGAGATGGTAGTGGCGTAGTTATGTCACTGGAGTGATAATTGTACACCACAGGTTATGTTCTCCGGTTTTTGTGTTCGAATTCCAACAAGCCTGATGATGAAGTTTGAATTCAGTAAAGTTTTAAAGAAGTTGATGATTCATGAAAACGTTCAGCACAGAAACAGACACATTGCTCCAAATCGTGCATGCTGACTAGATGTCCAAAATCTAATCTAGTCCTATTTGCCTGCAGTTGGCCCCATTCCATCTCAACCCTTTCTATTCATGTCTCCATCCAGATGCCTTTTAAATGCTATAATTGTACCATCCTCCACAATTTCCTCGGGCAGCTCATTCCATACACACACGACCCTTTGCATGCCTGGATACACTCTGATGTCCAAGATACATGATTTGTTCCAAAAAAAACTCTCTTCGCTAATGTCTTTCAGTGTGAGAAACCTGCCGTTCTTACTTGTCTAGATGTGATTCTGAATTCATATCACCACAGTTGGATCGTCATTGAATTCTGGGTAGTTCAATATGTGCAATAGATATTGGCCAAGCTGCTAATGTCTACAACCCAGGAAAAAATAAACAAAAGTCACAGTGCTTCTAACAATTCTGTTCATTAAGAATGAAGTGAACATTTAACATAAGACCTATAATACCAATACCAGGTTGTCACAATGAAAAATCAAAATTATGTTAAAATTCACCAATCTCATTCCACATTGAGAAACTAAACGTGATTCATTTTGATAGTACAAACGTGGAGATATATATGCTAAATTAAAGGATGTATTTCCAAATGGGTTCCACAAGCAAAAAGACCTAAGTGCAGACTCATGTTCGAGACAGGACAGCTTGACAGAGTTGTTAACCAGCCAAAGTGAAAAGAGAGTTATGAACAATGAAAGAGATTATCACCAAATCACTGAGTATATAATTGGATTTAGAAATCAGGAAGATGTCCTGATTTCTTCTGCTTCCCGAGTTTGATTACACCTAAACGCCATTGCTGATAGAATCAACATTAAGAACAGGCATCCAGATATAGACCTAAATGCAAAACAGCATAAGAGGAACGATTACAGCGTGTCCATTATAACATAGGTGTTTATTTGAAAGTCATGGATAAAGCAAAAAAATCTTTTCATGAACTCACAATCAATGTGCCCCTAATTTCAATAATGATTCTTCAGATTTTAGTTGGACTACAGACTTTAAACGAAATAAACATTTGGCTATTTAACTATTTTATTTGGTTATTCACCAAGTATTTTGATGTCTTTAAACAAGTAAAAAAACTTTTCAATCCTCTGATATATATTTTCGAGCTTAGTCTCGAATGAGCAGCAAAGATTCTACAATGTGATTCGTTTAAAAAAATTATCAGTTCTTCCGCTCGCAAGAGTCAAAGACACTTGATTAGAGTGCAGCACAAAGTCCCACTAATTTTATGACAACCTCATACTTTATGTGCAGTGAGCACTTATCCACAATCACTATTGGCAAAACCCATTCCAGGAATTGTTCCAATTTGGAATAACGACTCGGAAACAATAATTCTGAAAACTGCTGGAAATGAAAGTTACTGGTGAACATACGTAAATAAGCAAGCATTGTTTGAAGGCAACAAATTAATTGGCGCCTTAAATATTGTGCATCAAGTCAGAAGCTGACCTTAATCTCTGTGCAATTGAATTTTATGTCCAGACAAAATAACATGATAGGCATCAGAAATCCTTGAATGTAAAGGGGGATGCGTGGGCTTTGATTCTTCCTGGGGCGTTTATAATGCTGATAGGATTTTTTTTTTCTGACGCTGAGGTTGAAAATTTCCTTCATTGAGCTCTATGTCATAGACTTGTGGGTTTACGTGCACTTACCCATAAAAGTTATATTGGTTAATGCACGATCTTAGTCGGAGATTAGCTCGTGTCTCTCACATGAGGCCTGTGACCAAAACCTCCAAACTTCAACACCACCCAATGACCTCCACTGCCACTCTGAGCATGTCGAAAAATTCAATTTAAATACTTCCTGAGTCATACTACCCCCATCCAAAACTCTCCAAGAATAAAACAACTTCCCCCTAACCTGAGTATAGTAACATTCTGAATTGAGACTATTTTACTCTAGTTTTCCTCCCATTACGACCAATCCATGATCAACTATCTCCAAACACGATTCATAACTCTTTGTGAGAAGGAGGTCCTTCTTAATTCAGTCTAAATCTGCTCAGTTGAAATTGAGGCTATGTCCTCTTGTCCTAATTTCACCAACCAGTGGCTCTTATAAACAGTGTCTTGATGCAACTTCTTTTGTGTGTGTGTGAAAGCATCCACCCCAACACACACAAAAGAGTTGCATCAATACACTATTCAAAAGGGCCACAACAACTGCAGCACACAAGAACTGTAAAAAGAACGAGAAGAACACCTCTATAATGTATTCACCAAAAACGGATACGCTGGCAATTTCATCAACAGATGCCTAAGGGAAAGACAATGGAATGAGGACATGCCACAAACCAAAGGACTACCCACGTTACCATACATCAAGAGCATTTCTGAACTGACAGCCAGACTACTACGACCACTAGGACATAACAGCACACAAACCAACAACCACTCTCAGACAACAACTCACCAAGACAAAGGGTCCGATACCCAACATGAGCAAAACCAACGTAGTGTACAAAATACCATGCAAGGACTGCACAAAACACTAAATAAGACAAACAGGAAGACAACTAACGATCTGAATCCATGAACACCAACTAGCCACGAAACGATGCGCCCAGCTATCCTTAGTAGCCACATACGCAGATGACAAGCAACATGAGTTCGACTGGGACAACACTACTTTTAAAGGACAAGCCAAACAGAGAACAGCCAGGGAGTTCCTAGAGACATGGCACCAATCCACAGATTCTATCAACAAACACATCAACCTGGACCCAGTATACTGGCCATTGCAGTGGACAGCTGGAACTGACAACCGGAAGCGGCAGAGTCAAACCACTATAAATGCCGGAGGAAGTATCACAGAAGCGCCTCAGAGGAGGCTCCCAAGCACTGAGGATGTCACCTAGACAGGGGACGAAACGTCTGCAACACAAATTCCCAGCTCGGCGAACAGAACCACAACAACGAGCACCCGAGCTACAAATCTTCCCACAAACCTTGAATCTGACTTTAGCTCGAAAGCAGATTATTGAAAACATCTATTAGTTGAATGTCCACTTGAACCAAATTTATGCCAGTTCATACACTCAACCTTTGTTTTATTCTGCTGATGTTTCTAGGTGTGTCTTCACCAAGGTCCTGTATAACTGCAACAACGCATCCCTGCTCTTGTACATGAACCCTCTCGCAATTAAGTTCAACAAATCATTTACCATTTTTTTACCATCTGCTGCACTTACGTGATTATCTTCAGGGACTTGTTCACAAGGTCACCCAGGTCCCGCAGCATGCTCCCTCCTCCAAATTGACAGCAAATAAGGTAGTAATCTGCCTTCTTGTTTTTGCTTCCAAAGTGAATAACCTCGATTTTTCCCAAATGATATTAAATCCCTGCCACTGATTTGCCCACTCGCCCAACCTGTCCAGACGATG
Source organism: Hemiscyllium ocellatum (assembly GCF_020745735.1). Classification (NCBI taxonomy): domain Eukaryota; kingdom Metazoa; phylum Chordata; class Chondrichthyes; order Orectolobiformes; family Hemiscylliidae; genus Hemiscyllium; species Hemiscyllium ocellatum. Next base: position 21,479,969 of record NC_083435.1, read on the forward strand.
TGGAAGGATCTCTGCATTCACGTCACAGTTCACCCTCCCATCCAACTTGTTGTCATCTGCAAACTTCCAGATGTTGCATTTTTTTCTCTTATCCAAATAATGTTTTATATTCTGAATAGTTGGAGCCTAGTACCGATCCTCTTGCAGCCCACGATTTACTGCCTGTCAATTTGAAAAGGACCCATTAATTCCGACCCTTTGTTTCCCCGTTTGCCACAGTTTTCTATCCATCTCAATATACTTTGCCGAATCCCATGCGCTTCAATCTCGCACAAAAATCTCTGATGCGGGATTTTATCAAGCGCTTTCTGAAATTCCAAAATTACTACATCGACCGGCTCCATCAAATTTGTCAAGCATGATTTTTCCCTTCATAAATCCATACTGATTCTGTCTGATCCTTCCACTGCTTTCTAAATGTCCCACTATAAAGCGCTTGATAATGGGTTTGATATATATTTCCCACTACCAGTGTTTGGTTTAATGATCTATAATTCCCTGGTTTCTCTCTACACCCATTTTTGAATATTTAGTGACAGTAGCTGGGCTCCAATCTGCAAGGATTGTACCAGAGTCTGCAGAATCATAGAACATGGCCACTGATGCATTCATTATTTGTATAACCACTTCCTTATGTGCTCTGGGGTGTAGATTATCAGGCCCTGGCGACTTAATCACCTTCAATCCCTCAGTTTTCACAGTACCATTTCACCACTAAACAGTTCTTCCCTCTCACTAAATGTTGAATCCTCCACCATTTTTGGAATCTGATTTCTGTCTTGTTCTGTGAACCAAGTATGTATTCAGTTACTCAGCCATGTCTTTGTCCCCTGCTATCGCTCACACTAACCATGTTCTTTACCTGGATACAGTACATTGTCGCACTGTTGACATGAGCTCGATGACTCAACCACAGTTCACAAGCATCGTCCCACTGAAAACAAGAATGCTGAAGATTGCAACAGTTCAAGCAACAGAGAGAGCAAGCTGTCGTTTCGTGTCTAGGTGACTGTTCATCAGAGCTGACATGAAGCGTGGATGTTTCAGCATTTATGCAACAGTGGTATTGGGATGGAGTACTAGCAGAGAAAAGATGTTGATGCTGCAGATTATGTGACTAAAAATTGAGAAGGGAAGAACAATGGTGTGTCTTACTGCCAGACAGAAAAAAGAAAGGCACATAGTCCCATTGGAGTGATGGAAGAGGTTATAACGAAGTTAGAGCATTCTTAGATCTCTTATTGAAACTACTGATAAGAGTGAATTCTCCTGAACAAAAGAAAGCATTACCCACCGTAAGCTGAGTCAATGTTAAGACTTGCAGCAAAGTTTCCAGATTCAAGAGAAGTTGTGTATGATTGACAAATTCAAAGGTAGTGTTTTTTTTTCATTTCAGAATTAAAGGCACTCAGCAGCATTCTACAAAAAACAGGTGACTACAAACTTTTAAGTTAAGTCGGTAAGAAATAATTGCCAGCAACAAATACCTAAGTTGCAGATGCCACATGTGCACTAAGAAATTCGACACAATTTGTTTTGCTCCTGAAAGGGAATTAGGAGAATAAAATCAATTTGTATAATGCTTCAAACTCGATGACAAATGAATAGTCTATTAGACGGTCCAACAGCTGTGAACTAAAGTAAATGACTGCAAGGAAGATCTCGTGTTATTCCCCATTCTGCACAATAGTTGACTGGAAATTAGGTAGAAAAATAGACATTGTAGGAAAAGCTCAGCAGATCAGGCAGCACCAGTGTGGAGAAATCAGAGTTAACATTTCAGGTCGAGTGGCACTTCCTGAGAACTGATAGTAGCGACGAAAATGCCAATTAAGCAATAAATGGCAGGCAAGAAGAGAGCCCAAAGAGAGGACTGGCGAAAGAGGGCATGAATAGTATTTATGAGGACTGCTATTGGCGGAAAATGGGTTGTGGATGTCGGTTTGGTTGCTGAGCTGGAAGGTTCTGTTTCAGACGTTTCGTCACTATGCTAGGTAACATCATCAGTGACCCTCCAGATGAAGCACCAGTGGTATGGTCCGCTTCTAATTTATGTGTTTAGGTTTCCTTGGATCGATGACGTTGTCTCATGTGGTGGCATCATTTCCTGGAGTGGAGTTATTCCTGTTCTTTTTCTCGGTGGTGGTAAATGGGATTCAAGACAATGCGTTTGTTCATAGAGTTCCGGTTGGAATGCATGCTTCTTGGAATTCTCGTGCGTGTCTCTGTTTGCCTTGTCTTCGAATGGATGTGTTGTCCCAGTCGAAATGTGTCCTTCCTCCTCTGTATGTAAAGATACTGGTGAGAGTGGATCATGTCATTGGGTTGTATGTAATAGTGGACGATGTGATTTGTGGGGGTTGGGGGTAGGACAGAAGTAAACACAAGCTCTAATATATTTGATCTCGACATTGAGTCTGAAAGGCTGCAGTGGCCCAAGTGTATAATGAGGTTCTGCTCTTCCTGGGTTGCATTGATCTTCACTGAAACACTGCAGCAAACCTAAGACAGAGATGTTGGGCAGTAAACAGGGTGGTGCGTTGATATGGCAGGCAACTGGATATTCAGGGTCGTTTATGAAAACAGAACGCCAGTGGTCTGTGAAGCAGTCACTCAGTCTACGCTTAGTTTCCCCAATGTAGAGCAGACAACATTGTGAGCAGCGAACGCAGTAGACTAGATTGTGTGAAGTGCAGCTAAAGCGCTGCTTCAACTGGAAGATACGTCTTTGGATACGAAGGAGGGAGGATGTAAGTGGACAGATTTTGCACCATTGCAGCTGCAGCAGAAGGTGCCATGAGGCAACTGGAGTTCTGGGAGTGGCGGGGGGATGGTTGATTGGAGTGAAGGAAAAGATTATCAAAATGTCCCAGAGGAAGACTGACAAAGGACAGGGTAGGGGAAAACATTTGTCCAGTGGAGGCATCTCACTGGAGTTGGCAGAAATGGCGGCTAATGATTCTCTGGATGTGGATGTTGGTAGAATGTTAGGTAAGGGCAAAAAGGGTAGTAGCACTATTGCAGAAGGGAAAAGAGGCGGTTAAGACTGAAGTGAGGGATATAGGTCGGACACGACTGCGGGCCCTGCTAACAGTGGTGCAGAGGAATACTCATTTGAGGAAGAAAGTGAATATTTCAGAGGCTCCCTTGTCGAAATAGACACCCGCAGAACAAATGCGAAAGAGTCCGAGGGTTCGGGAGAAGGGAATAGAGTTTTGCAGCAAGGAAAGTGTGAGGACGCATAGCCAAAGTGACTGTGAGAGTTAGAGTGAATATCAGTAGCCAGTCTATTCCCAGAAACGGAAACAGACATTTCGAGGAAGGGAAGCGAGGAATGAGAGATGGACCAGGTGAAGGCGAGAGCGGGGTGGAAATTGGAAGCAGAAATTTAGCATTTGACTTCCGGTAAAGTTTTTTTTTGCTAAATGTTATCAGATAATTTCCATGCTCAAATAGGTATTTGTCAAGGCAGCTCATATCCTCAAATGACCAGCATCCATTCTCCTGGTGTGGAAACCGCTGATTTCATTAGTCATCTGCTTTCTTTTGTTTGCTTTGCTGAATGGAAGACCAAAATCTTCAGCGACACGGCTTTATTTTCAGCAACAGTCAGACTTTCTCATGTTACTGTCCACAAAACACAAGATATTGACAGAATTTGAATAGCGTCCAGTGGTCTCGTTAAGAAGATAACCTCTAAGAAATTAATTTTGATTTTTTTCACTCTTGTTTCTACAACATTCTATGTCACAATTTGATTGTGTACATGCCAGTTGAAGGCCCATACCATAAACGTAATATTGCAAGTAGAAATTATGTCGATACATTCCCAGGTCCAATTGTATTCATTGAAGAATAACGTTTCGAAGGAATTAGATCATATTTAACGAATTAACTATTTGGCTATTACTGGACCTACATTAATTCAGTTATATCAAAGTTGTTTTCTCCAATATGTTTACAGAAGGATGATACGTGCTGCATGCACTTCTTTATATATAAACTGAGAGCTTCGTTAAAGTTTGTGTAGCTGCCCTAGAAACAGAAATGTGTCTGCGCTGCATGTCTAAATCGGTCGTTCTCTTGTACTTTTCTTTTCAGAATCGCTTTTGACAGCAAGAGAGAAAGGTAAGCTGTTGTCAAAACTCAAGCTAAATTATATCAATTTTGCTAATCTCCTCATATGTCAGAATACTTCAGCAAACTTTCATTAATAACACTCCAATAGGCAGCATTGTTGTTTTAATTTACACTTCTTCAATTTGTAGAATTGGATGAAAAATGTAAATCCGACAGTGAGTATCAAATAATTACAAATCAACAATGATTTTATGCGAACAAGTACATACTTTTGCTCAGAATCATCAAGACTTATAAAACAATGTCTGACTTTTTTATGACGATGTCAGGAAATTAGATGTTACTTATGCAATCAAGGGGAATTTACTGAAAAAATGTCTGCATTGATGCATTCAAAACTAACTTAGAATTTTCCTACCAACCTGTTTATATTATGTCAGAATGTAAAAATGAGTATAAACACGGGTAACTTAACATCTTAATCAACTTAATCAAAGGAGGAGCGAGAAATTTCCGAAATAGCAACATCGCTTTCATCATTAAGATTCTAGTTTCACAACACCTACTAATTCTTCCAGCACATGTCCAATGTGGATATTCTGACTCCTCAAATCTGGAAGCAGTCTATATTCAAATGCAGAAGATCTGGACGACATCAAGCTTGAGTTCAGAATTGGCAAGTAACATTCACGCCACACAAATGCCAGACAATTAGCATCTCCGATGAGAGTGATAATCAATTAAAGAGTCATCGAGTCATGGAGATGTACAGCACGGAAACAGACCACTTGTTTCAACTCGTCCATGCCAACTAGATATCCAAAACCAATCTAGTTCCACCTGCGAGCTCTCGGCCCATGTCCCTCCAAACCCTTCCATTCATACCCATCCAGATGCCTTTTCAACGCTGCAATTGTGCTGTCCTCATCATTTCCTCTGGCAGCTCAGTCCGTACATGATCCACCCTGTGCATGAAAAAGTTGCCCTTCTGGTCCCTTTTATATCTTTCCCCCTCACTCTAAACCTATTACCTCTGGTTCTGGACTCACCGACCCCAGGGAAAAGACTTTGTCTATTTATCTTAACCATGCACCTCATAATTTTAAAACCTCTATAAGGTCACCACTCAGCCTCCTGCACTCCAGGGAAAACAGCCCTACCCTATTCAACCTCTCCCTATAGCTTAACTCCTCTAACACTGGCAACATCCTTGTCAATATTTCCTAAACCCGTCCAAGTCTCGAAACATCTTTCTGATAGGAAGGAGACCAGAATTGCACGCAATATTCCAAAAGTGGCCTAACCAGTGTCTGCTACAGCCACAGCATGACCTCCCAACTCCGGTATTCAGTACTCTGACTAATACAGGAAAGCACACCAAACACTTTCTTCACTATCCTCTCTTCCTGTGGCTCCACTTTAAAGGAGCTATGAACGCACACTTTGTACAGCAACACTCCCTAGGATCTTACCATTAGGTGTGTAAGTCCTGCTAAAATTTACTTTCCCAAAATGTAGTACCTCACATTTATCAAAATTAAACTCCAATTGCCACTTCTCAGCCCATTGGCCCATCCGTTGTAATCGGAGGTAACCTTTTATCAATGTCCACTACACCTCCCATTTCTGTATCATCTGCAAACTTACTAACTACACCTCTTATGCTCACATCTCAATATTAATAACCTGGGTTACCATTGGCCAGAAACACAACTGGACTCACCACACAAATACAGTAGCTACTAAAGCAGGGCAGAGGCAAGCAATACTACAGGGAGTGACTCATTTCCTGTCTCGCCAAAGCCTGTCTATCATTGACAAGACATAAGTCGGAATGTGGTACAGATTCGCCACCTGTCTATATGGATGCTGCTCCAACAATACCCAAGAAGTTTGACACCATCCAGGATAATGCAACCGTCAGATAGCAGCCATCCCCAAATATCCATTCCCTCTTCCATGACGTTTGATAGCAGCAGTATGTACGATCTACGAGATGGGCCAGGGAGATTCAGCAAAGAACCTGAGACAGAACATTCGAAACTCATTATCATTTCCATCTAGACTTTTAATTATCTCAAAGTCCCTTCAATGGGACTGACTGAAAATCCTGGAATGCCTAAAGGCATTGCCATTAACCTACGATAGTTGAACTGCATGGAACCTAAACTTCTCAAGGGCACTTACATATGGGAAATTAATGCTGGCCAGCCAGGGATGAGCACGTTGCACAGCCCACATACCATAAGTGAATTTTACAAATGCATATATGACCAGAGTCTCAAATTCGTGTGACTTGATTGGTAACCAGGCGGGCACATTATAATTTCCAACATAAATTTTATTCTCACATCATGAGAATGTATGAATTAAAATGACTAAATGCCGTATGCTTACCGGAACTACTGTGATTTCCAACAATGCCGATCAGAATCAATTGATTTGTCTCTTTTCACAGACGAGAAAATAGCCGATTTGAGGACAGGCAAGTTTTGAACGTTTTCAACCATAACACCAATTTCTGAAAAATAAAAAAAAGCACTATGTACATTCTTCAAAACATGACACAGGAGAATTGATAGCAAAGAGCAATAAAATGATAAAAGCCATTCATTAACGATTTTAATTCTGTTGTTACAAAGAGAAATGCATGAACAAATACATAGAGTGGGTAGGAGAGCAGTGGACTACTGGGAAGAGAAAATTGATGGAAATTAGCAATAGAAAGTATAGTGTAAACTAATGGTGCTGGAAAAGTCTTGGGACCGGGGTAGATGATTGAGGATTAAGCCAAGAAGAAATTTCAACTCTCAGGGGTGGTATGCCTATAAAATTCTCTACCACAGAATGCTGTGAAAGATATGTTCATAAAACAAATAAGCCATTTCTAGAGGTTAAAGGTGTAAGCTAACATCTACAATGGGTCGGATTGGTACTTTGTGATAAAGTAATACAGTAACCATGTTCAATGGCATAGTAAGCCAATCAGATGAATCGATCACCGTGCTTCTATGTCCAATATTTTTTACTGTCAGATAAATGACTTTGTTAGTATCCATTTCCTTTTGCAGAAGTTAGGGAATTGCGAGCAGCTGCAAGTGAGTTTAAAACTTTTATTTTTATTGACAAATGAATAGCATTTTCACTGGAGTAGATATTTAACGGTTCTTTGAACAGACAGTTCTTATTAAAGATGGAACTGACTCACAATGGTGTCAGCTAACGTTCAAATGATGCAGTTGCAATGCCTTATCAGTCTTGGATGGCCCAGTTCAACCTCCACCTGCTAAAGAGATATCAAAAAATTCTCAAACAAGTTGAATAAAAAATACTTATTTACTGTTTTGTTAACGAATCTCCTTATTTTTCGTTGTGACCCTGCCTCTGAGCGAGTAGTCCCGGTGCCACGTCTCATCTGCTGTAAAGTTGAGTCACAATATCTTTGAATAGATTGATTAAACATTTGCATGTTGTCTTGCTTTATTTAACTAATTACGATTTCCAGTTTTGAAATATCGGTCTGTGTTAATTTGTTGAGATGCCAATCGTTTTTCTTACTTAATCGACAACTTTATTAGTGTACATATGTCACCCTTACACCAAAAAAAAGTAAAATCACAATGCTGAGCAATGTATAAATACAACAATATTTTGTTATCGACATAATCACCAAATTATAGTATTAGACCAAATATTTCTGATGTTTCTGTCTCTCATTCTGTTTTTGTGGACTGTACCTTCTCTTTTCTTTCCATAAGCTAATTCGAAATACAGAAACCAAAAAAGAAAATTCTGAAAAATCTCAACAGGTCTGGCAGCATCTGTAAGGAGAGAAAAGAGCTGACGTTTCGAGTCTAACTGACCCTTTGACACAGATTTTGCAGCATTACTGACTGCTATTTTTTAGTAATGATTATTCACTAATTGGGGTGTGTTGTAAATTGAAAACTCCAACATAAATGTCATAAATTCAGTTTTAAACTCGTGCCACAGTTCAGAGGAAAAGAAAATTGCAACACTCACGCCACAGATATCTAAGTGAGCATCTAATTAACTCGTTCAAACCTTGATGCCTCTTGATCCCTCAATTGGAAATCTGACATTTTTCTTTAAATTTCAGAAGGTATATTTTGTAAACAGAAAATTATTCATTTCATTTCAAATGTCCAATTGTTATCTGAAAAGTTGCATTCCGTCCAGCTGGCGTCTGGTAATGATTATAATCACAAACCTTTGCATATTAATTTCAGGCTTTTTTTTTCATTTTTGCAGATGTATATGGCCCACACCTCTAATCAATTCTGTCTAACAGCATGAACAGATAACATCAAAAACTCTTGACAACTGAATTCTAATGCTGTGCATTCTAAAATTCTGGTATCACTCTTTATCTTTGCCTGTCTAAGAACGTTGATAATACGCCATCATACCAAAATGCAATACCAAAACGTGAACATACAGATCATTTGCCTAAGATAATCTTATTTTCAAAATTATCAATGCCAACACAGAAATTAAGGCAATGTTTTAACCGAACTAAAAGTTTCTTCTTTATGTAGTTTAGACAATGTAGTTCCTTGGAAGTAATATATTTAACAACATGGGTACTTTAGCAGTCATAACTGTTGCAAATACTTCAGTGTTTTCCTAAAATATCTCAATGATGTATAGGTAATGAAAACACTGGCAAGATTTCTGAAATTAGTAAATGCAACAATTATTATATCAATTTCATATGGTATCGATTCACAAAACCAAGTCATGTGTCCATGCTTCAATCTTGAAACCTGGCTGATCCATCACGCTATAAGTTTATTTTCACACACCACAACGCACCCTAATTCTCTGCTTCTCTGTCTTTCAATTAATGTTCTACGATGCAACCTCTAAAGCTTTCAAATCGATTTTCTACAAACACATTATCTGTCAGTAATTTCACGTCATCAACATTCGCTGTGTGAAACCATTCAATAATGTTCTTTACTTGATTCATTGACCACTATTATATTTTCATTCCATTGATGAATTTCATCCACCAATGAGCCAGTTTCTTCATGTCTACAATTTCAAGGCCTCTGCTTTACCACTCACATTCAATCCTCCCTGCATTTCAGAACAAGGAATAATTGAAAAAGAACAAGGTAATACATTCCATAATATACTGAGGAGTTCTATCTGTCCAACTGTCCATGCAAATGCCTTGGACGATTAATAAATGAATACTCGTGTGTCATGCTTTCTGACGATTGTTCCTCAGTATCATCTGGGGACCAGACAAGGCAGACTAATCACAGCTATTGAGATCAGAAAACTAGAATGAAACTGGTGTACAGTTTAATGTGGTCAGTTGTAGATGTAAAGGCTCAACTAGCATTAAGTTATGAAAAATTAAAAATGAGAATCAAAAATATATATCAATATAAATGATGACGATATATATGGTTTCTCTTTATACATTTAGTCACAAAAATAGCGATTACCATGACAATGTTACTGTTGTGAATACTTGATTTAACAACAGTAAGGGTTAATATGTTATAGTAACATTTAAAAGTCAATGACAGTTTTTGACTTCATCAGCACAAAAGAATTCAGATTAAAAGCTAAAGATGCACACTTGAGGGTAATTCTTCACATCGTGATGCCAAGATTTCCCTTTGGAAATTCTTTGAGTTGGCAATGCCCTAACTAATCATATCATACTTCAAGGAGCTCCAAATCATTAAATTTGGATTGGTTTGCCCACTGACAGCCATTAACTATACATTACACTGTGTCTACCAGTACACCAAGAATGATCATATTTGAATCAGGCTTTTCATTAGTGTCTGTATTAATGATGTTACTTGCATAACATGTATAAAATACTTCCTGTTTCAGACAAGATAGCCGTATGTTGCACCGATAATACTGTCAAGAGTCGTTCCTAGGCTGATAAATGTGGTGGCTTTGTCTTTTTTTTTCATAAACGTATCTGATCACAAATGTGTAAAACTGAAATTAATATCAAAATGTTCCATATAGCGAGGAATCCATTTATGAAAAAGAATGGAATATTGGAATTTACCATCATTGCAAGTAAAATGCAGGGAAAAATTGAACTCACTGTTATGCAGAACAATGCAACAAGTGTGGTGTTTCCTATCTGACAGTTTTCACAATTTGAAGCAACATTCCATTGAATTGTTATAACAATCTTACCTAATCAATACTTTTCCAAGCACGAGAATGCTATATTAAACTTACAATGGAGTGATAACTTTCGTTTATCTTCCAGAATTAAATGAAGCAACCAGATCTCTTGGTGACTGCCGTAAGTATGAAAATGATTTGCATTAAGAATATCAAGCAAAAATAATTTTATTGTTCGTGTTTAATGTAGCATACAAGGGTAGTCCTACCAATCTTGTCCCTGTGAAGCTGATTTCTCCCACAGCTGACAACACATACATTACTGGAGGAACAGTCATTATCATTATTCTAATATTATCCCACATTGTCAGTTCACTTGTGTCAACGTCTCTTGCCATAGAGGAGTTTCTTGTGAATGATTGCATTGTACTGAAAGTCCTGACAAAAACTTGTATGCTACCCGAAAATCTTACTTGCCTCTCTGACTACATCTTCCAACACCGACTCTCAGACGTCCATGCAAATAATATGGCTGTTGTCAATATATTAAAATTTAGCCTATCTCAAGCATTTGCTCCACATCTGTGCATTGCACGTTTTTCATTCTCATATCTCTAGTTTTATGCAATCACCTTCGAGACATTTCAAAGCACATTGCATTTTCTTATTAAGGTATCACTTTTTTTCATGATTCAGCCCAGCGCAACATGTAATCTTTAAAAATTATGCTTTCCATTCTAATCCATCAGTCTAAATCTTTCCTATGAGTTAATTGAAGTCTTGTCTTCTCTTAATTTATTCCTCCCTACTTACTAATCAATGCGTTTTCACGATCATTCATAGATCTTGTCACTTCACGTTGTCTAAGCTACTTATTCATATCAATCAAAGACAAACCCATTACGAATGGATTCCTTCCGATTTACAATTTATGCCCTCAAGCTGTTTCAGTGATGTTGGAGCTGTAATCATCTAGGCAAGCGGGGATTATTTCATATTTCATCACAGTCGTGATTTGTGCCTTGTAGATTGTGGACAGGCTTTGGAAAGTTAGGAAGTGAATTACTACTACATTAATCGGAACCTCTGACCTGCTCCTGCAGCCATTGTCTTTGTATGGCAAGTCCAGTTACTGAACGTGCAGTGATGGCGGTTTGATTGTCTCTTGCACATGAACAGCCCCAATTCTGAACTACAAATACAGGGAAGATCATTGACAAAGGAGTTGAAAAGGTTGGTCCTGGGACACTTCCCTGACGACCTCTTGAAATGATGTCCTAAGCTGTGGCGACTGATGGACACCAACCAAAACCATCTTCCTTTGATGTAAGAATCACTCTAACCAAGCCGCATTTTTCCTCGATTCCCATTGACTTTAGGTTTTGTTAGGGCTCCTTGATGCCAAGCTCTGTCCAATGTAGCCGTGATGTCAAAAACTTGCACTCTCACAACACCTCTGGAATTCAGCTTTTTTATCCATATTTGAAGTAAGGCTGTCATGAGTTCAGCAGTTGCGTGGGCCTGGTGGAAGCCAAACTGGGCATCACTAAGCAGGTTATTACTTGACAGTTGCGGCTTGATAGCACTGTTGATGACATCTTCCATCATTCCACTGATGATCAACAGTAGACTGATAGGATAGTAATTAGATGAGATTTTTTTCCTGCGTTTTTGTTTTGAAAAGAATATACCTGAGCAAGATACTAGTGTTGTAACCATGCGGGAATTGTTTGGCTAGTCCTGTGAGACTTACTGGGGCGCAAGTATTCATTACTGTTGTCGAAATGCTGTCAGGAGTCAGAATATACTGTCCTTGTAAACATTTTAAATAACACGTGAAGGGAATTGAGCTGACAAAAAAAAACATCATCAATGATGCTGTGGACCTCTGCAGGAAATCGAGATGGAATAGTCACTTGTCAATTCTAGCTGAAGATGGTGCAAATGCTTCAACCTTATCTTTTACACTGATGTGCCTGGCCTTTCCATTATTCATGATGGATGTCTTTGTAGATGCATTTGTTAGTGATGCTGCCACGCAGTTCGCACTGGCGTTTACAACTCTGTCCATTCCCTGGAAAACGTGCTCCTGAATACCGGAAATTTCGTGGAAATGCATTTGACCCCTATGTGAGCTTCTGAAAATATATCCATCCGATTACTAAACTGGCTTCAATCCATCAATAAAACCTTACTAACTCAGCATTGCATCAGCGAATCCCCTGCTGAAATTTGAAACCTAAAGTGGAAAAGTATTCCTGTTCAGTTTTGTATGATCTAGTGTCCACTAACCCAAGCCTCACTGAAACTGTGCTATCATCACTATATCGCTTATCAAATATTGTCCACATTTCTCTGGTAACTTCGTGTGCTCACTTTGAATGAATACCTTCTCTGCTTTTTTTCAAATCATTTAACTTCCTTTCCTCGCCATGTCTTTATGTTTACTTTCGGATACTCAGAATGTTCTGAGAAGTAATACTCCATCATTGTCAATAATACTAGGAGCTGTCAAAGCCTTGAGCTCTGATAATTCACTTGAACGTGTTCTGCCTCTCGAATTGGTTTTGCTTGTTTCAGTTGCTCTGCAAACCTGATAACTTTGACTAAGAATTTTCTATTTCTTCACACAAATTTTTGTGATTTATTTTCAAACTTCAATTGCAATAAACTTGCAAAACACGTTTTTAAATATTTCTTTTTAAGGTTATTATATAAATAAATGTTGTTGCCGTAATATCCAAAAGTCATATCTTTTTGCTTTCTGTTTAGAAAATATCGAGCTCTGTAAAACTTCTCTAATATTTTGTTGAACCGTTTGCTGCATTATGATTATGTGCTCCTCTATGCTCCTCACATCGTTTACAACTCTCCAGAAATTCAAATAAGAAGTATTTTTTGCTTAAATAACTGACCATATTTTACAATTGTTGCATCTGTTGTCCTTTCTTTCATTTTATTTAGAGTCTGACTTGGCAACGAAAACAGGACGTAAGTTTTACTGTCAGCTTTCTGAGTACCAATGGTGGCGGAAATGTTGTCAAAGTTCATTACAAATTCTCAACTGAAACATGCAGGCATGTAAAGTAGCCTAATGAAAGAAATGCGATTTATTGTGAGGTGCTTTGTGCGAAATTGAATTCATCGCAAACTATGGTTCTTCAGATTCGTTTTTTTTATTCTTCCTACTCCCTGTATGGAAATTTCATCTAGTGCACATTATGTGTCACAGTCTAGAAGTGATAAATAATTAGGCACGCTTCTTCTCTTAAATTGTACCTAAGCATTCCCTTTGTGTCACCGCTAAACAGGAATAACTAGTTATAACCATTCATCCAGTGTTCCAATGCAAGAGCAACACTTTTCATTACATTTGAGAATGGCCTTTCTGTAGTATTCCGATGAGACAATTTTGGTAAATTGCATTGTTGACTGACTGCTGGGGATGGTTAGCTAGAAAAATACAAAGTGGCAATGGATATTTTCACTGTTAACGACAATAGTGGTTCTATCACTTGCCTTAGATAAAGAATATTAACAATGTTTTTTTCCTAAAGAAAATAAATAAAGTTTAAGAAACTCTGAGCCCTAGTCATTGAGCAAAAATTCAATCTCAGGAGTAGTATTTCAACCCTATCAATGGTGAGAATGACTGTTTCCATGCTTGAGAGGAAGGATGAGAAGTAATCGTGGAATGCTCGCACCACATTTCAGTTGAGAAAAAAAGACAGAAATCTGATGTGAAAATGTAGTTCAAGAGAGTAAGTTAAACAGAATGATAGTATCGTGATTCGCTTCATGGCGACCAACATTGTCGACAAAGGTGTGGGCTGAATGTTATCAAATAAAATTAGAACAGCTAGGTTTTTTTTCCTAGAGTGGATATGGTAGACCAAAGGACATTTTTCTTTGGTGTAGATCTCAATGACTATGATTCGATGACTATTCAAGCAGCAAAGTGCTACACAGTTTAGATAGTGCAGGATAATTGTGATTTTTTTTAATATATCTGCCAAAAATGTGAGTTCAGCAAGACTAGAATACTTAATATGAAAAGAAAAACTGTGTCCATCAAATCCCTAAACCATTATAAGAGCCAGATTTTGAAACGTTTATGAGCTAATGTATGGAAAAGGCAAAAAGAACAAAGACAAATCTGAATGGCATCGAGACTAAATACCAAACCACAGAAATTTCAACATTGCTTCATTTTATATGTATTTTCGTACACCGACATCAATGAGGGAATCATGTAAAAAGTCTATTTTGAATTGAAGTTAGCCTATTTGTCTTTTGTCTGTATTACTAATGAATGGTTTACAATTTATGAAAATGTCATTGTGTTTAATAATATACATTCCACTAAATAAAAGAATACTTTAATCTATTACAATAGCATCACATCTCACTGCAGTAGAATTTTTCTGCTTTCTGAAACTCTTGGCCTCACATTAAACCAATGGTTTAATTCTGTGTATCCTGAATAATTAATTATCCTATTGAGTCGTCTAGATGATGGGAAATAAGCGATGAATGTAAAGCATAAAAACCCATTGTGAGAAATCTATGTTATTTTGATATGGTCAAATTCTCAGAAAACCTACCTTTTGGGCTAGGTTTCATTTGTGCGTGATTCAGGTTCCATTCTAACGTAAATTAACCTGATATCTGTTAAGCTATTTATTTTCATTAAGGTTGAGTGGCTATAAAGGCCGTGTATACAATAAGTATGTTGGCACGCGATCAAATACTCTCAAAATTGCTGCATTAATTTATAGAATTGCTGTTTTAAAGACTTTTGATTTGAATATTACCTGTTTGTGTGTATACTTCGTCGTTTGTCTGTATATGATTTCATACGATTAACCATTGCACTAGAAAATCCAACAATGCCAAAGTAAACAAAAACATGAATAATGCCGCACATCACTAACTAATTTAGCAATGATTTGCGAGCATTTTCATCATGTCGATATTTTAAAATAAAACTTAATATTTTGGTTTTTTTCACGATAAATATAGCACGTAATAACGCTTCTAATACTTATTATCATTACAGGAGCTGTACAAACCCGTGAGTATGCAAAAGACTTGTGTTCAATGCTGAATAATGATGGTATTGTTTTATATAAATCTAGCATTCTGCGTTTAAGAATTTCTTCATACATATCCATTGATGCATCCATCTAAAATCAACCCAGAAATTCATGCAAACATTCAGCAGGTCTGAAAGTATCGTGGAAAGCGGTGACATGTCCAATTGATTAAGTGAGAAACATGTGATTCTGAAACATAGCATTCATATGCATTTGGAGAAGCAAGGGATGATTAGAGGTAGTCAGCATGGTTTTATGTGAGGGAAATCAGATCTCATAAACTTGATTGAGTTTTTTGAGGAATGAGCCAAAAGGCTGGACGAGGGCAATGTTATAGATATTGTCTATTGGAACTTTTAGTAAAACCTTTGACAAGGTTCCACGTGATAGATTAAGTAATGAAGTTAGATCACGTAGGATTCAGGGTGTGCATGTCAATTCGATACAAGATTGGCTTAATGACAGGAGACAGAGAGTGTTGTAGGAATATGGCTTCGAACTGGATTTCTCTGTGACCAGTCGTTTTCCACAGTGATCAATGCTGAATCCACTTTTATTTGTCAATAAGATAAATTATTTAACTGACAATATAGGAGGTGTGGTAATTAATTTTGCGGATGACACAAATATTGTCCATACAATTGATGGTGAAGGTTATCTAAGATTACAAACAGATTGTGATCAATTGCTACAACGAGCTGAAGACTAGAAAATGGAAGTTGATTTGGATAAATGTGAGGTATTGCATTTTGGGAAAACGAACAAAAACAAGACTTGCAGAATTAAAAGTAGGGCCTTGGGCAGTATCGTAGAACAAGAGAGACCTAGGGGCCAGTTCCATAATTGTTTGAAGTTTCCATCACGTAAAGATAAGGTGGTTAATAAGGTATATAGTTTGCTTGTTTTAATTTTTCACGTTGAATATAGGAATTGGGATGTTATATTGAGTTGTACAGGGCATCAGTGTGGTCTCTTCTGAAGTATTGTTCCCAGTTCTGGTTACTGTGTTATACAAAGAGTAACATTAAGCTGGAACATGTTGGGAATACATCTTGTAGGATGCTTCCGGGAATGGAGTATTTTAGTAATAAGTAGAAGCTGTATGGGCTGTAACCTTTTTCACGAGAGCATAGGAGATTGGCAAGTGACCTCACAGATGTTTATAAAATACTGAGCGGTATAAGTAAGCTGGTGTGGTTTCACAAGGTGAGGGATTTCAAGACTAGCAGTATAATTTTTACAGTGAGACAAGAAAGATTTAGAAAAGATTCGAGAGTGTAGTTTTTTGCATGGAATGTACTTCCAATGTATGAGGTGGGTGCGGCTAAAGCTACAACATTTCAAAGATTTGTAGATAAGTACATGAATAGAAATGGTTGGAGAGACATGGGTCAAACGCAAGCACGTGGGATTAGTTTAGGTTAGAGTTACGACCGACATTTTCTGGTTGGTCCAAGGGTTCTGTTTGTGTGGTGTATGACTCGAAGACTCTATGTAGAAGACATAGCAATGTCTGGGATACTGGACGAAAGTATAAGCTGGGTGATGATTATCGCAGCAAGGAAACCAAAAACCAGCCAAGAGTAAACATTCAACCACAGTGCTTTTCAGTTCTCTCTGATATTGAGATCATAAGACTGTAAAGTTCCTCATCTCATGATGTGGCACTGTTGCTCAAGTTTCAATATTCCATTGAATATTGCAGTAGGCAAGTGGCAGACATATGAGTTTGAAACGAAGACAGTGATTTATAATAGCTTTCGACAAGAAAACTTCGATTATATTTACCAAGTGGAGCTGCTTTGCAAAGGCAACTAATTAGGCTGTGTGTGCTGTTGCAATTCAGAACATTCCACGTTATGATCAGAAAATGTTGTACGTTAATTGCAACACAAAGATACATGTAAATTGTCAATTCATTTAGAAAATAATGCATCGGCCGTTTCAAGTCAAAATAATTGAAAGAGCAGGTATTACACAACTTATGATTACTTCGAATATTGCTGGGAGTGATAGACACGAGACAACTGTGTCTCTGAAGGATATGCCGGTATCGTACATGGTGGAGGGTGGCCATTTCAAACTAGAGGCAGTGCGTTTGAAAGGAAACAGAAAACACACTTTATTTTAGTTCTAAGAAGGAACTGGTTGAGAGGAGAAATTCGGAGAATGTTTAGAACTAAATGCATGGTAGAATGTGGTGCCAAACTAACTGAGAAATATACATCTGTAATTGATGGACGGGGGTAGAGAATTCGAATGATTTTTGTTTGAGGATGCAAAGTCTGAAGAATTGAATTCTAGGCAGCTTTGGAAGGAAGGGGATGAATAACCAACATTATTAGACAGTCATTCACAAGAATTAAACACCGAAATGTCGAGGAAAACCACTTACGATGTCTGAGATAGATGATGTGTAAGTGATGTAAGCATGGAGTGTACAAATTAGAAGCACATTTGTTACACTTTTCCACTTACTTGCTCCAGCATAAAGTGATACATCATTATATGCTGCAAATCGAATTGAGGAAGAGGTTTGCGTAGGACTATACTGAAGAATGTTCCATGTAGCCCGCAGAAATATAGGAAACCTGAGGGTTCTCTATCTATTTGTCTGTCTATTTGTTTATTCATCAATACCGGCGCACCTTTCCTATTATTCGTATCTTATTGCATACCGATATCTGTTTCCAGTGCACTTTCAGGCGATATTTATCAGTTCAGGAGCACTATCAAACAGCAATTTTTAAACATAAATTACCTGCACTGAGGAGTGAATGGTTGTTGAAACATTCATTTCATTGTTCTATAATATCAATTTGATGCCCACCTTGATGTACAATTTCCGATATCATTATTGATTTTAACAATGAATCAATCTATCTGTATCACCATTAATCTATCCAGAATTGATGTTCTGTATGCATGCCGATTGAGATAGAAAGTTTTGTTGTTACTTTAACTATTAGTTATTGAAATCAATGGGACAGCCACCAATGTTTAGCCAGCAAGTATACTGACTTCAATCAGAATTCATAACATCCACTGGTGCAGCTACTTTGATCAAAAACTTAAAACCAATCGTTAAAGGACACTTCAGTCCGATGTAAAAAGTGTAAGAATGAACGTTATGCATTTTTCCTAATTCAGCGACATCACAAATAAAAACATTTTTTCTCGGGCTAATATCGTAAATATCAGACAAAAGCCATTAATAAATTGCAAAATATTTGCAATAAGTATATCGCCAATCCGTTATGGTTTAATTTTAAATCAGTAAAGGACAGGCAGTTCTCACCCCACACACATTCGCTGGTGTAGAATTATTGGCTTCATTTGTCACATTTATTTCCTCGATATAAAAGCATGATCACTAGGGTAACAGTCTGATTAACTGCTTGTTGTAAACTTTACAGTGCAAAGTCGCACAGATTAGTTGTAATGCGGACACAATGCACTGCAATATGTAATAATCAATTTACATTTGCTGATACGAACTACTAATGACAATTAATGCAACTTGTAATAAAAAGTAATGCAGATTAGATCACAGTAATTCAATACCAGGAAATACTTTGCATCCATGAACCCCGTAGGAAGAATTGCTGGCAATATTGTGACGTTTATTTTTCATTCCTGACTTTGTTGCATTCTGAAATATTGACAGATAATTGTCGCTAGAAAGGGTTAGCAAGAGAATATCGGTGAAGTTAAGACTATAGTGCACGTGTCGTTACATTAGAAGCTTTCATATCATCTCCTTGATAAAAACCATGCAGCTTTAGATTTTTTTTTGAAAGGATAAAAGGTCTCAGTCCAGTAAAACGCAAAGCCAACAAGTGTTTGTGCAAAACGTTTCACAATTTCATGAAGGCTACTGTTATTATATATTCAAAGTGGTACAATCATGCATCGGGGCAGAAGGTGAGGTGCAATTCATGCACAGCAATGCTCGACTAAAGTAAGCTGATGTTAGCCAGAAATGATGTTTTGCTTTGACTTAGAAGGGGCAAACGATACTTAAGGCCCAATAAAAACGTTTGAATCTATTCTTCCGACGAGCACTGTAACGTTTATATTCATCTGAGAGGCCGTTAAAGGACTTTAAGTTAAAGGCTCATCTGAAATAAGGCACCATCAACAGCATGGAATTCCCTCAAAATTAACGTGCTGTGTAACATTTAGATATGAACACACGTAATAGAATTATAAGTAAAACCTTCTGATGCATATGGGCGAGCTACAGCAAATGCAGTATGACTGAACCCATTAAAAGCAGTTACTAACACCGTTAATTAAACATCACAGTCAATGTGCCCACGAGCTCCACTCGTGCCATTTTTGGCACTTTCGACTTTTAAATCTTCCCAGCTCTCACATTATTGACTCGATTTTCTACACAATTTTCCAATTTATAGTTTCCTTTCCGCAGGTTGCCACATCCTTACTGGAACAAAATTCTCTGACACAAGTGAAGTGTTTTAAAACAAAGCTGTTAAGTACGGGTTACAGAACCTTAAATTTCAAATCACGCGTGTTCAGAATTCCTTTTCTGTGGTATTTTTTGGCTGAAAATTAAATGGTAACTGATATCTGATCAATGCATATTCAACTTTATGAATGAAGAATCTCTTTCAATACAATAAAGTATATTTTGCCTCTAAAAAAATAGCCCAGATTTCCCATTGGCCAGACAGATGTTACTCCAGCCAGATTATACTTTGTCTCCACGCATTGAAATTTCTGAAAGCTTCCTTTAAATTAGAGAATTCGGAGGTTTTGGGTAAAATTAAACAAAATAGTTACTCAGAGACATAGTGTAGATACTATCCACTATTCCACTGACCACATCTTTCCATCATACATTCCCAAATGCACATCCATTCAGTTAAACCTTTTTAAAATATTATTTCAATGCAATCATCTTTGGCATGATAGTTGGACTAAGATAAGCTGAAGAGTAAAAATAGCAGGCGCGTGTTATGCTCCACTTGCTCAACATGTGACTTCAGGCACGCAGTTGATATCCCTGACTCTTTCACGTGCAAGAAGCGTGTCCAGCTGCAGCTCTTGTTACACCACATGACAGCTCTGGAGCTGTGGATGGATTCACTTTGGAGCATCAGCCAAGCTGAGGAAGTTGTGTGTAGCACGTTTTGTGAATTGGTCGCACGGCAGATGAGGATTGCTGAGGGAGGAAGGGAATAGGTGACCAAAAGGCAGAGAAAGAACCGGAAGGTAGTGCAGGCGCCCCTTGTGGTCATCTCCCTCCAAAACAGATATACCATTTTGGATCCTGCTGAGGGAGATGGCTCACCAGGGGAAGGTAGCAGCAGCCATGTTCATGACAACATGGCTGGCGCTGCTATATAGATGGTGGGGGTGGGGTGGGGTGGAGGGTGGCAGGGTGATAGTCATCGGCGAGTCAATTGTGCAGGGATTACATCGGTTGTTCTGTGATCGAAACCGAAGCTGTCAAATGGCATGTTGCCTCCCAGGTGCATGGGTCAGAAATATCTCAGAACAGCTGCCGGACATTCGGAAGTAGGAGGGTGAACAACCAGATGCCGTGGTGTATATAGGCATTATTGATATAGGTAATACACGTGATGAAGTTCTACACGCAGAATTTAGGGACTTAGGAGCCAAGGTAAAAAGTAAACCCTCACAGGTATTCATCTCAGGATAGCTACCAGTGCCACATGCAAGTCAGAGTAGAAATGAAATAGTAGGCAGGATGAATGAGTGCTTTAGAGACGGTGGAGAATGGAGGTGTTCAGATTCTTTGACCAGTTCTGGGGGAAGTGGGACTATTAAAAATAGGACGATCGACACCTGGGCAGGACTGGAACAATTGTGATTTTGCTGATGCTGTTGAGGAGAGTTCAAACTAATGTGGCAGAGGGTTGGGAAATAAATGAGGAAAATTAGTGGACATTAACAAGGTAGTAACTAAAGCCTTGAAGGAACTAGTTAATGAAGTCAACATGACTAAAGTGAAGAGGAAGCAGGGAGCAGATGATGAATGCTCAGGTGGTCTGAGGTGTGTTTGTTTTAATATGGGAAGTATAGTAGGTAAGGCAAATAAACTTCGGGTTTGGATTAGGACCTGGAAGTATGATGTCATTGCTATTACTGAGACTAGCAACTAAATATTCAAGGTTATTGATGCTTCAGGCTTGAGAGAGAGGAAGGTAAAACGGATGGAGGAGTTGCATTACTGGTCAAAGAGGACATCACATCTGTAGTGAAGGAGGGCACAATGCAGGACTCGAGCAATGAGGCAATGTGGGCAGAGCTCAGAGATAGGAAGGGTGTTGTAACAATGTTGGGAACGATCGTGAGATAGAGGTACAAATATCAACAGATTATGGAAAGATATCGCAACAACAGGATGATTGTGATGGGCGAGTTTCATTTTCCAAACATTGACTGGGATTCAATTAGTTACAGGTTTAGATGGAGCAGAATTCGTAAGAAGCATCCAGGAGAGCTTTACAGAGCCGTCTTTAAATAGTCCAATTTGGGAAGGGTCCAGACTCGACCTGGTGTTGGAGAATGAGCCCGACAAGTTGGTTGAAGTTTCAGTAGGGAATTACTTTTGGAATAATAATTACAATTCCGTAAGGTTTAGAATATGCATGGACAAAAATGAGAGTCGTTCTAAAGGAAGAGTGCTAAATTGTGTGAAACTGTAGTAAAATTCGGAAGAAACTGGGGAATATGGATTGGAGCAGCTCTTTGAGGGTATATGGGAGGCATTTGAAGAGAGGTTGATTTAAGTGTGAGATGTGAAAATGAGGGATAGAATGGCAAGATTAGTGAACCATGGATGACAGGTGAAATTTTGAGACGAGCTGAGAAGATAAAGGAAGCATACATAAGGTCTAGGTGACTGAAGACAGATGAAGATTTGCAAGAATATCAGGAAAATAGGAACAACCTGAAACTAGGAATTAAGCAGGCTAAAAGATGCCACAAAATATCTGTAGCAAACAGGATTACGAAAAATCCCAAACCCTTCATTCGTATATTGAGCACAAGAGGATAGCTAAAGAAAACGTTGGCCCACTCAAGGACAAAGGAGCAATTTATTTTCATCAGTCAGTGAAAATGGGTGGGATTCTTATTAAGTACTTTGTGTTACCTAGGAGAGCGAGATGACAGGTGTTGTGGTTCGGGATGGATGTTTGATTACTCGAGGTCAAATCCACCTAAGCAGGGAAGAAGTGTTGGGTATTCTGAAAGGCATTAAGGTGGACAAGGCTCCACGTCAGGATGGGATCTATCCCAGGTTACAGAAGGAAGTCCAAGAGGAAATAGCTGGAGCCTTAACAGCTGCAACATGCTTGAACAGGGGTGAGATCCCAGACGGCTGGAAAATGGCTCATGTCATCCCCTTGTTTAAGAAGGATACCAAGGAAAATCAAGGTAAATATAGACTGGTGAGCTGACGTCAGCGGTAGGGAAACTGGTGAAGAAGATACTGATAGAGAAGGTCTGTTTACATTTGGAAGACAATGTGTTTATCAGTTATAGGCAGCATGGTTTTGTGCAGGGAAGGTCATGTCCTACCAACTTAGTAGAATTCCTTGAGGAAGTCATAAAGGTGATTGAAGAGGGAAGGGCTTAGATGTCACATACATGGACTTCAGTAAAACGCTTGATAAAGTTCTCCATAGTAGGCTGATGTAGAAAATGAAGTCGCATGGAGTCCAGAGTGTATTAGCTAGGTGGATAGAAAACTGGCTGGACAACAGCAGACAGAGAGGAGTAGTGGATGGGAGTTTCTCATAATAGAAAGCTATGACCAGTGATGTTTCACGGGGATCCGTGCTGCAACCACTGTTGTTTGCAATATACAAAAATTATTTGGAGGAAGGTATAGGTGGTCAGATTAGTAAGTTTGTAAATAGCACTAAGATTGCTGGAGTAACAGATAGTGAAGGGACTGTCAGAGAATACAGCAGAATATAGATAGATTGGAGAGTTGGACAGACAAATGGTAGATAGAGTTCAATCCGGGCAAATGCGAGATAATGCATTTTGGAAGAACCAATTCAAGAGCGAACTATACAGTAAATGGAAGAGCCCTGGCGAAAATTGATGTAAAGAGTGATCTAGGCGTTCAGGTCCATTATACCCTGAATGGGGGCAACGCAGGCTGATAGAGTGGTCTAGAAGGCAAAAGGCATGTTTTTCTTCATCAGACGGGGTATTGAGTACAAGAGTTGGCAGGTCATATTACACTTGCATAGAATGTTAGTTCGGACACATTTGGAATACTGGGTACATTTCTGGTCGACACGTTACCAAAAAGGATGTGGATACTTTAGAGAGGGTGCAGAGGAGGTATCAGGATGTTTCCTAGTATGGAGAACACTAGCTATGAAGAGAGTTTGAGTAGATTATGAATATTTTCATTAGAAAGATAGGTTGGGGGGGGGAACCTGATTGAGGTAGACAAAATCATAGGAGCTGTACAAAGAGTGGATAGCAAAGAAGCCTTTCTACAGAATGGTGAACTCAATTGTTAGGGGCCATGAGTTCAAGATGAGAGGAGAAAAGTTTAAGGGAGATATGCAAGAAGAGCTTTTTTACACAGAACGTGGTGTGTGCCTGGATCATGTTGCCAGTGGAGTTTGTAGAGGTTGGCACGATAGAGTCATTTGAGATGTATCTAGACAGATACATGAATAGATCAAGTGAGGACTGCAGGTGCTGAAGGTCAGAGTCGAGAGTGGCATGCTGGAAAAGCACAGCAGGTCAGGCAGCATCCAAGGAGCAGGAACATTAACATTTTGGGCAAGAGCAGTTCATCAAGAAAGAGGCTTGTGAAAGATAAATGGGAGGGAGGTTTGGCTGAGGAGAAGGTATCTGAGAGTATTATAGTTAAATGGAGGTGGGTTTAATGGTGAAAAGTCGGAGAGGAGGTTGGAGGAGATAGGTGGAAAGGAAGATGGACAGATAGGACAGGTCATGAGGGTGGTGGCAAGTTGAATTATTGGAACTGGTAGAGTGGGGAGAGGCGAAATGAGGAAACTAGTGAGGTCCACATCGATGCCGTGTACCCTGAGGGTCCCAAGGCAGAAGATGAGGCGTTCTTCCTCCTGGCATCGGATAGTTAGGGTGTGGCGATGCAGGAGGCCTAGGACATACATGCCCTTAGCTGAGTGGGCGGAATTGAATTTTTTGGCCACGGGGCAGTGGCGTTGATTGGTGCAGGTGGCCTGGAGATGTTCTCTGAAGTCCAAGTGGGCGCCCTGTCTCTTCAGTGGAGAAGAGACCACATCGAGAACAACAGAAACAGTAAATGACGTATGGGAGTGCATGCAAATGTTGATGGATGTGGAAGGGTCGGACGGAGGCGAGGGGGGAGGTGTGATGCAGGTTTTCCAATTCCTACCGTGGTAGGGTAAGGTGATGGGTGGGGAGGATGGATTGGTGCGGGGTGTGAAAATGACAAGGGAGTCCAGGAGGGAATGGTCTTCATGAAAAGCGGGTAGGATTGGGAAGGGAAATATATTACTGGTGGTTGAGTCTGTTTGTCGGTGACAGAAATGGCGGAGGATGAGGCGAGACATATGGAGGCAGGTAGAGAGGAAGATGAGGACGGGGGAGTTCTGTTCTTACTGCGGTTAGAGAGGGAGTTCGAGGGCAGAGGCGCGGCAAGTGGATGAGAGACGCTGGAGGGCATCATCGACCACGAGGGAGAGCAAATTGTGATCTTTGAAGGTGACAATCTGGTGTGTTCTGTTGTGAAACTGGTCCTTCTTGGAGCAAATACCGTAGAGACAGAGGAATAGCGTTTTTACAGAAGGCAGTAAAAACAGGGTGCAGGTGTCGTTCATGTAACTGTGGGAGTTGATGGGTTTGTAAAAGTTGTCTGTGTTGGATTGGTCACTGTTGATGGAGATGGAGAGGTCCACAAAGGGGAGGGAGGTATCTGAGATGGTCCAGGTGAACTTAAGGTGGGGGTGGAATGTGGTGGTGAAGTTGATGAACTGTTCAACCTCCTCGTGGGAACACGAGGTGGCATCAATACAATCCTCAACTAGTGGAAAAGGTCGGGAATAGTACCGCTGTAACTGCAGAAGATGAACTGTTCGACGTCATTTACAAAGAGTTAGGCATAGCTGGGGCCCATGCGGTTGCCCATAGCTAACACTTTGGTCTGGAGGGTAGGAAGATTCAAAGGATAAATTATTGAGGGTGAGCACCAGTTCAGCCAAACGAATGAGAGTGTCAGTGGAGGGATACTTGAGGGCAAGCCGGGAGAGGAAGAAATTAAGTGCTTCGAGACCTTCGTCATGACAGATAGAGGTGTATAGAGACTGGATGTCCATGTGAAGATGAGGTGTTCGGACCCAGGGAAATAAAGGAGATGGAAGGCAAGGGTGGTGTCCCGAACATGTGTGTGGAGATTCTGGACTGAGTGAATAGGACAGTATGAAGGTATGTGGACATGAGTTTGGTGGGGCAGAAGCAGGCTGAGACAATGAGTTCGCTAGGGCACTCAGGTTTGATTCTAGTAGATACTGGTTGCCATTTTCAGATCCAAATTGTGTTTGTCTGAAAGTAGCCCAGAGTCTTGTAATGGGTACTGGTTGTCCTTCTTGTAGTAGGTACAGGTGATCCTTGTTGTAGTAGGTGCTGGTTACCCTTTTTTTGTAGTAGGTACTGGTTGTGTTTTTTGATATATGAATGGGCAGGGAGCAAAGGGAAACAGATCCTTGGAAAATATGCGATAGGTTTAGTTAGAGGATCTGGATCGGTGCAAGTTTGGAGGGCTGAAAGGTCTGTTCTTGTGCTGTAAATTTCTTTGGTCTTAAGCATTAGACCTTAACAAAAAATCTGCACTCCACAATACTAAAAGACAATCACCAAGTTAAAATATCTGGTGAATATACCTGATGACCTCTTCAATTTATCATTCATCAGCATCAATTTCTGGAGGACGATTATTGACTTGTTAGCTGTTGTTTCTACGTATCGGTACAAACAGTTTCATGTATTCCAAGCTAGCTTTCTGTCTTAATTTGCAATTCACTCCTTACTAACAATTTTATCAATCTTTGCTAATCTATGTTCTGTCAATCATCTGACTGTTGTCCAACTTTCCACAAAGGATTTTCTTAAAGATGGATGCTGTCTTTGAACTACTCTCCTGAGTGTAATAATATTTGATCCATAATGGGTCCTAACATTCACCTGATGACTTCACTCTGTACTTATACCATATGTTCTTGATTGTATTCACAGCGGATGCACTTAAAAAAGGTAAGTTGGATGTTATATAATGACATGCCTCATTTCAATCTCGAGTTAAAGAGCAGTCGATCATTTGCAATGATTTCGATTGAAATAGAAAGTTATGAAAAGTCATGGCATTTCTGAACACTTAGTGCAGTTAATGCGCACATAAGTAATTTGATTATTCATACATAAAATCCCTACATGTGGAAACACATCCACACCAACCCGCCGAAGAGTAACCCACCCAGACCCATTCCCCTGCTCTACTTTTCCTCTGACTAAACTACACATCCCTGAAGACTATGCATGGTCAATTCACCTAAGCTGCATATATTTGGACTGCAAGAGGAAAATGACACACAGAGATGTGGAGGGTGCACAAACTCCACACAGACATTCTGCCAATGTTGGAACTGAAACCGAATTCCTGGCGAGGATTCTGTGAGGCAGCGATGCTAAGCACTCAGTCACCTTGTTACCCTGAAAGGCACTACTTTGAATCGAATGCCTTGCGGTTTTTATTTTCATCTTTTAACATTCTGTTTCAGAGAATGACAGATTGAGACTACAACTTGGTAAAATATTACATTGAATATCATGCTCTTTTAATCCATTGACCATGTATTCGAGATTTACTTTTAGTTATTGAAGAATCAAGTAATCTTCAAATTGTTCCTATAATTAAATGAATTACACTTAAGAATATTGCAAGTTATTAATAAACGCTTGTTCCAAGCTCCATCTTCAACTAGGCGTCACGTAAGTGAAAGTTGCATTTTAACAACTTGTCATTTGCAAGGTTATTCAAAGATTCTGTACAGTGCCGAGTTGCTGCAAGATTTTTGGGAGTTTCACTGACAACGCGATTGTTACAATCTCATCTGTCCGAGTGAAAGAAAACCACAAGCAAATCGAATTTTTTCTCGTGTACAGATAATATGTCAGGTTTCATAACTATTTCCAATGAAAATAAGGTAGCACAACTGACACAATCTTTATTCCATTATTTTGATGCTCAAATTGTATTTGGGTAATGAAATAGCGATGAGGGCAGATTAGCTGGAGTGGACAGATAAAGTTAATTCACTGAAAAGGGTTGAAGGAACAATGAGTGATATTTAAATAAATACTTCATGGCTTCACAGCGAAGATGTATCCCAGTAAAGAAAATGGATTATAAAAGGGATTAAAACAAGCATGATTTACCAAGAAAATAAGGATACCATCAACTTGAAGAAAATATCATACAATGTGGCCAAAACGTTTGGCAAACCAGAGGATGATAAAAAAAATTAAAATACAACAAACGATGACCAAGTATTAGCAAATAAGGATGAAACAAGCGATAAAATTAGAAAAAAAAATTGAAACGCTCAGTAAGAGCTTATTTAAAGATATTAAAGGAAAGAAAGAGTCCAAAGTGAAAGCGGGAAGAGGCTGGAGAATAAAAATGCAGAACCAGAAAATAGAAAGGTAGTTAAATAAATGCTTTGCATCCGTCTTTGTGGAATTAGACATTAATAAAATTCCACACCATACAAATAATCCAGGGACAAAATGTGAGGAGACAACCATAATAGCTATCACGAGAGAAGCGGGTCATGGAAACATATGGAGTTAGTGGCAGAAAAGTTCCCTGAATCTGATGGATTTCATTTTAACACAAACAGTTACAGAGGTAATGGGTACATGTAGCAAATTTTCAAGAATTATTTGATTCTGGTAAAAGTATCAGAGGATTGGAAAAGTACCAATACACAATTTTATTCAAAAGATAGTGAGGAATAAGAAAATTTAAGCTTTTTAATTTAGCACCTACTTTTGCAAAACGTTAGATTCTGCTTTGTATGATGAATAGCAGGGTATTTAGAAATACATAATGTAATCAAATGGAGTCAATGAAAGGAGACACGTGAAAGAGAAATCGTACTTGGCAAATTTATGAAAATTGTTGTGGACATCACAAGTAAGTTGGCCTGTTATCTGTAATATATTTGGATTTACAAAGGGTACAACACGCATGGCTATCTAATAAGAATCCATAGTTCTTGTGTGTAGAGAGTATGTCACCGTGCATGAAATGTTGTCTAACTAATAGAAGTCAGAAACTGGGGAAAATTGGTCACTTTCGGCGTGATAACATGTTACATCTAGACTGTCATAGGTTCAGGGCCTGTGGCCACAATTTTCTGCGATTTATTTTCATTTCTCGAAAATGGAAGTGAAAGTACTATTGTCAAATTTGTAAATGACAGAACAATAGATTAGAAGACAAGGGGGGAGGATGACATAAAGCATCCAGAGAGATAAATGAGCAGATTAACTCATAGTTATAAAAAGAATTGGCAAATGGAATACAATGTGGGAAATGTGAGGTTATCTGACTATTATTTAACGGGAAATACCACAGAATATTGTTATGCAGGAATCACAAAAAGCGAGTAGCCAAGTTCAGTGGATAATAAGGAAGTCAAGTTCACTGGTCATCTACATTTCAAAGAAAATTGGGAATGAAAATTGCGAAGTCTTTCTAAAACTATAGAGAACACTGGTCAAGACAAGTCCCAAATACTTTTGAGTTCTAAGGGAAAATGCACTTGCTGGCAGTCAAAAAAAGAATAAACAAGTTAGTTTCTGCTATTCAGAAAAAATGTGAGGGTAGGCTGAATTGATAGGCCTTATTTTCACTTAGCAGGATGAGCAGAAAATACACAAGGCGGAGTTACGAAGTCGTGGTATTAGGGCTAGCATTTTAATGTAGAAACCCAGGTAATGCTTTGGGGAGCCGAGGTCGAGTTCAGTCCGAAGCAGATAATGGAATTTGAATTGAATTTTTCAAAATCTATGAAGCTCTTGTCAGCAGTCAAAACAATTGCTCTAGTTTATTGACCTTTCGGAAGGAGACTTCTGTCCCTACTGATCTGGCCTACATACGTCTGCAGATCTCAGACCAATGTGCTTGACTCATAACAGTTGAGCAATTACAATATATGGAATAAATGTCCAGTTACGCTCTAGTTCTGTAAATGATCAAAATGATGCATATAAGTTTATCAGAGCTTCACAGAATAGACACTGAAAAATTGTTTCCAAATTAGGGGAGTCTTAGATAAACGGGCATAATCTCAGATTAAAGGATCGCCCATTTGAAAGGAGAGAAGTATTGTCTTCCTATTGGGGCAGTGCATATATGGAATTCTATGATGCATAATGTTATTGAGTTGGGTTGTTGAGTATCACCAAGGAAATAACAAATCTTTTACAATCATTGGAAGTGGTCAGGGGTAATAGAGATCCTGCAGGAAAACGGAATTGAGAATGATCAGATCTTTTGCCATCGAACTGAATGGCAGAAGGAAACGATGGACAAAATTCCTTCATCTGTTCTTGGTCTCAGTGCTCACCATGAAATGCATGGTTTTGAGATCTTCATATGTTCATTTTATTTCAGTGGTCCTAGCAGAGGCAAACTGAACATGAATTTTAAGTTGATTTTCAAGAAATTGCCATTTATTGGAAGAAGCAGAGCTAGCAGTGTCCCACTCCTTACTCCAGAACATCAGGATCTGCTATTTACAACAAGCTTCCCTCCAATTGTATTCTCACCTCATTATAACACATCAAATAATCTCATGGGTTTTGCAGCTTTAAATGCCATGTCTTATTGGATCTGAATGTGCTCATTCAATTATGCCCATATTTACATTCTTGAAGATAATGATCTACACATACTACATGCTGTTCAGTATTGAGACAGAAATTCACACAAACTTTGGAAAATGAATCTTCTAATCAACTAATCTTGTGCTTCATTCTCTTATTTCCTCAGTTCAAAAGATAAAAGAAATCGCAGGTAACTTACTCAAAATATGTGCATTAAGAAACGATATATAACGCAATTTTCCTGACTCAAAAGGGTTTGGCATCATGTTCCTTTCCGCACCATCTTCTACCTTTGATATTGCATTTGCTTTTGATTTTTAATCTTGTTTTGCACTCCCAAGTCAGAAAACATTTGAAACAAATACCTCATAAGGTGCAATTAATACGATACTTTCTACTGCCGTACAAAACCGAACTTTGAAAAATGGGTTTAATAGGTTCTCTGATTCGTTGCAGTTTTCCCCATGAATATTATGACAACTCTCAAATATGAGTGTATTTTAAACCGTGAAATATTGAAAAAAAAGCATGGAATTCACACATTCCATTGCCATTGCACAACAAGCACAGCAATAAGAAGCCAATGATAGTGAAAGAAACCGCGGTTGAGAACAAAAGCACACCCAGAAAGAAAAACAGTCTGGTATTCGGGGCAGGAAGTGGAGAAAGTCGGAGAAAGGGGCAGAAAAGAAACCAGGAAAAGAAAACAGCAAACGTACAATAAGCATGCCTGACAGGAAACAGGGCCAGAGAGTCAAATTTACGTGATAGCAACGTCTCAGAGGAGGCGCAGAAGCTACTAAACTGTTAGAGGGAACATGAGTTGACATCAGTGAAAAAAGAGGGGGCAACATTTTCTGCTCTTGTTGTCTGAATAGCACACACTTTAGAATAGTATAAAATCATTCCGTCCAAGCTGCCCACGTTGGTATCTATGTTTTACTCAAGGCATCTGCCATCTTGCTGAACATAAATGTTTCATTGGAACGCCCAACTGACTGATCTATCTAATGCATCTCCAGCTTTCCCTTAAATTCATACGTATAATTCAAATCAACCATTCCGTGAGGTAGCGAGTAGAAAATGCTTTCCATTATTTTTCTGAGGACATTTTCTTTTTCTGAGTTCTCTGTACTCTTTATTGGCGGATATTAAGTAATAATGACTTTCAACCTTTAAAGGACAGCAATGGACTGCCTGAATAGGGTGCTATCAGCAAAAATCCTCTCACCACAACAGCAAGGCTACCACTACAAAATGAGAACCACTTCTCAAAGGTGTTGGAAATTTCCTCCTTCCATTGAGCCATTGTACTGTAAATTGTTTGCCTTTCTTCATCATTAACCTAAACCTTTTAAATCTTATGCCACTTACACAAGTGCTAGAAGATGTGTCTCCCAAAATAAGCTACACGTAGTTGGTATACAGTTGAATATTCCAACATACAGTTGAATATTCCAGCAGCTACAGACTACCAATCAACATTTACAAGTATTGGCTTTCTTTGGTAAAGAAGTGTGGAGCGGAACTCTTTCTCCATGAAGTACCCAGGAGCATTTTCATCATGTAATAATACATACTTTTGTATATACCCGCAAATCCTAAAATGTGAGTGTGATATAGGGTGAAATAAGAAAGGTGACAAAAACAAACTAGTATAGTAATACCGTGAGAATTGATTACTCAATTATAGTGGCTTGTCTTGCCGCTTCCGGTTGTCAGTTGCTGTCCGCTGCAGTGGCCGGTATATTGGGTCCAGGTCGATGTGTTTGTTGATAGAATCAGTGGATGAGTGCCATGCCTCTAGGAATTCCCTGGCTGTTCTCTGTTTGCAAAACATGAGCAAAACCAACGTAGTGTACAAAATCCCATGCAAGGACTGCACAAAACACTGCATAGGACAAACAGGAAGACAGCTAACAACCTGCATCCACGAACACCAACTAGCTACGAAACGGCACGACCAGCTATCCTTAGTAGCCACACACACAGACGACAAACAACACGAATTCGACCGGGACAACACTACTAATATAGCGCAAGCCAAACAGAGAACAGCCAGGGGGATTCCTAGAGGCATGGCACTCATCCACTGATTCTATCAACAAACACATCGACCTGGACCCAATATACCGGCCACTGCAGTGGACAGCAACTGACAACCGGAAGCGGCAGAGACAAGCCACTATACATGCCGGAGGAAACATCACAGAAGCGCTTCACAGGAGGCTCCCAAGCACTGAGGATGTCATCTAGAAAGGGGACAAAACGTTTGCAACAAAAACTCCCAGCTCGGCGAACAGAACCACAACAACGAGCACCCGAGCTACAAATCTTCTCCCAAACTTTGAACTCAATTGTCGTTTGGGTCATTTTAGGTTAAACGATCAGGAGTGGATGACCTTTGGAAGTGTGTTCATGAAAAATTCATTTTTCGATACATTCTCAATTTAATTAGACCTAGAAATGGGGATGGATGAATTAGACTAAGTACGGGGAGTGTGGTATAGCAATTGAGTAAATCGTATAAGATTCAAAAGTTTTAGCTTAGTCATGAAGGAAGGCAAACGATCTACAATAGAATGGCTCAACTGAAGGAGGAAATCCTCAATAAAATGAGAGGCAATCAATACGAGGTAACATGAAAACAACGTCTGATCAAAGGTAATATAAAGGAACAATAAGTAAGTTTTTGTTTGTCAAGTGCATGACAATAAACACATTTTCGAGGAGAAAGTGGGGTCTGCAGATGCTGGAGATCAGAGCTGAAAGTGTGTTGCTGGAAAAGCGCAGCAGGTCAGGCAGCATCCAAGGAACAGGAAGTTCGACGTTTCGGGCATAAGCCCTTCATCAGGAATGAGGAAAGTGTGTCCAGCAGGCTAACATAAAAGGTAGGGAGGAGGGACTTGGGGGAGGGGCGATGGAAATGTGATAGGTGGAAGAAGATGAAGGTGAGGGTGATAGGCCGGAGTGGGGTGGGGGCAGAGAGGTCAGGAAGAAGATTGCAAGTTAGGAAAGCGGTGCTGAGTTCGAGGGATTCGACTGAGACAAGGTGGGGGGAGGGGAAATGAGGAAACTGGAGAAATCTGAGTTCATCCCTTGTGGTTGGAGGGTTCCCAGGCAAAAGATGAGGCGCTTTTCCTTCAACCGTCGTGTCGTTATGGTCTGGCGATGGAGGAGTCCAAGGACCTGCATGTCCTTGATGGAGTGGGAGGGGGAGTTAAAGTGTTGAGCCACGGGGTAGTTGGGTTGGTTGGTGCGGGTGTCCCAGAGGTGTTGTCTGAAACGTTCCGCAAGTAGGCGGCTTGTCTCCCCAATATAGAGGGGGCCACATCGGGTGCAGTGGATGCAATAGATGATGTGTGTGGAGGTGCAGGTGAATTTTGTGGCGGATATGGAAGGATCCCTTGGGGCCTTGGAGAGAAGTAAGGGAGGAGGTGTGGGCGCAAGTTTTGCATTTCTTGCAGTTGCAGGGGAAGGTGCCGGGAGTGGAGGTTGGGTTGGTGTCGGGTGTGGACCTGACGAGGGAGTCACTGAGGGAGTGGTCTTTTCGGAACGCTGATAGGGGAGGGGAGGGAAATATATCCCTGGTGGTGGGGTCCGTTTGGAGGTGGCAGAAATGACGGCGGATGATGCGCTGTATATGGAGGTTGGTGGGGCGGTAGGTGAGAACTAGGGGGGTTCTGTCCTGGTGGCGGTTGGACGGGCGGGGCTCAAGGGCGGAGGAGCGGGAAGTGGAGGAGATGTGGTGGAGGGCATCGTCGATCACATCTGGGTGGAATCTGCGGTCCTTGAAGAAGGAGGCCATCTAGGCTGTACGGTATTGGAACTGGTCCTCCTGGGAGCAGATGCGGCGGAGACAAAGGAATTGGGAATATGGGATGGCATTTTTACAGGGGGCAGGGTGGGAGGAGGTGTAGTCCAGGTAGCTGTGGGAGTCAGTCGGTTTATAATAGATGTCTGTGTTGATTCGGTCGCCCGAGATAGAAATGGAAAGGTCTAGGAAGGGGAGGGAGGAGTCTGAGACGGTCCAGGTGAATTTGAGGTAGGGGTAGAAGGTGTTGGTAAAGTGGATGAACTGTTCAACCTCCTCGTGGGAGCACGAGACAGCGCCGATACAGTCATCGATGTAGCGGAGGAAAAGGTGGGGGGTGGTGCCAGTGTAGTTGCGGAGGATGGACTGTTCCACATATCCTATGAAGAGACAGGCATAGCTAGGGCCCATGCGGGTGCCCATGGCAACTCCTTTATTTTGGAGGAAGTGGGAGGATTGGAAAGAGAAGTTGTTCAGGGTATGCACCAGTTCAGTCAGTCGAAGGAGGGTGTCAGTGGAAGGGTGCTGGTTGGTACAGTGGGAAAGGAAGAAGCGGAGAGCTTTGAGTCCTTCGTGATGGGGGATGGCGGTGTACAGGGACTGGATGTCCATCGTGAAGATAAGGCGTTGGGGACCGGGGAAGCGAAAATCATGGAGGAGGTGGAGGGCATTCCATCGTGAAGATAAGGCGTTGGAGACCGTGGAAATGAAAATCATGGAGGAGGTGGAGGGCGTTCCATCATGAAGATAAGGCATCGGGGACTGATAGCACCGTTCCACAGAGCATTGGTAATGGCACACTAGGCAGAATGAATTCCGTCTTTGCTGCAATATTTGTTTGATTCTGAGACCAGAGTCTCCATATTAAACGCTCCCTTTTTTAATTCCTTTATGCAATGTGAGTATGGTTAACTAGGGCAACATTTATTGCTCATTCTTAGTTGTCTGTGGAATGTGGTGTGAACTACTTTCCAGTGTGGCTACAATCTTTAGGATATAAGAACGCCATAGTACTGTACTGAAGGAGGTCCAGAATTTTAGAGCAGTGACCATGAAAGAATATCGATAGGGTGTGGTTGCACAGGCTTTGAGAGTGGGCAAATGCATGAAAGCTGCAAGTTCAATGTGTATTCGTATGAGATTATGAATTTTAGTTTCAAAAATCGAAAGACATTATTATTAAAATAGTTGCAAATTGAGGGAGGGAAATGGTCAATGAGATATCAGTGCCTTCCTGTACGAGTTGCAGGCAGTAAGTGTGCAGGTGCTGCAGACAGTAAAGAAGGCAAACCGTATGTTGAGTCGAGAGTGTTGTGCTGGAAAATAACAGCAGGTCAGGCAGCATCCAAGGAGCAGGAGAATCGATGTTTTGGGCATAAGCCCTTCATCAGGAATGAGCATCTTTGATGACGGGCTTATGCCCGAAACATCGATTGCACTGCTCCTCAGTTGCTGCTTGAATTGTTGTGATTTTCCAACAACGCATTCTGAACTCTGACCTCTAGGAACTGTAGCTCTCAATTTCACCTAAACCGTATGTTAACTATCATAGTGACAGATTCGGGTACAGATGCAAGGATATCTTGCTGCAATTATACATGGCACTGGAGAAGGTAATTCTGTGTAATTTTGGCCTCCTTATCTGAGGTTGATGTTCCTGTTATAGACGGAGTGCGGTGAGAATTTGCCAAATTGAACATCAGATCGATGTCTGAGGAGATAATTAGCCAGTTTGGTAAATTCACAGGAGTTCAGAAGAATGGAGGGGTATCTCTTAGAAACCTATAAAATTCCAATGGGGCTAGACAAATTAGATGCAGTAGGAATGTTCCCGTTGTTGGGGAGTCCAAACATAGTTTATATGGTTTTAAGACTCAGGAATGGGGCGGCACGTGGCTCAGTGGATAGCACTTATGTCTCACAGAGCCTGGGACTAGGGTTCAATACCATTCTTGGCTGACTGGGTGCAGTTTGCACATTCGTCCTGTGTCTGTGTGGGTTTCTTAGAGGTACTCTGGTTTCCTCCCACAGTCCAAAGATGCGCAGGTTCGGTGAATTTACCATGTAAAATTGCCCGTAATACTAGGTGGATAGGCCATGGGAATTGTAGGTTTAGAGAGATGGGATGAGTCTGGGTGGAATGCTCTTCAGAAAGGCTGTGTGGACTCAATGAGAAAAATGGCCCACTTCTACACTGTAGTGATTCAATCCCATTCCCTAACAGGTGGCAAAGTTTCTTCAGTCAGGGAGTCATGAGCCTATGGAACGTGTTTTCACAAGTTGTGAGGCCTAAATATTACACATATTCGAGAAAGAGATCTTGTGGCTAAAAGAATCAAGAAATATGGGGGGGGCGGGTTCTGCTATCAACCATGATCATAATTAATGTTGGAGCAGCCTCGAGGTATTAAATGGTCTACTCTTCCACCTTTGTTTCTACATTTCAAGTTAGGATAGTGTGTAGTTTGGAGAGGAACTTTCAGAAGATGCTGTTACCATGGCGGGTCTTTCGGTGGTAATGGTTGTGTGCTTGAAAGATGCTGTCTATGGAGAATCTTGGAGGACATTATATAGCTTGGACCTGCAAATGTGTGTTAATTATGGATGGAGAAAATGGAAAAGGTAGTGAATGCTTTTTTTTTGCAATTTCGTTCTTCTTTCCCTGGATGATGGTGTCTTCTTGAATGTATTGGAAATTTATTCATCAGACCTACCACGTGTATTTATACAACTGACTTCTGCCTTGCACAAAATTGTTCCTTGCCAATAATTTCATATAATCTCGTCTGCTCTTGTATGGCTAGTCCTGTTCAGATCCTGGATAATAGTAATTCACAAACACTGATAATGGAAGATTCAAAGATCATGATAAGATTGAACATTTAGGGATTAGTTTATATGCCGTTCTATTGAAAAATGTTGTTTCCTGTCACATGTGTAGGACAAATATTAATTAGATTTCGCCCAAAACTTCACCTCTTTCGCTATTGGCAACAAATGTTTCAGTATCTGTGGAATCTAAATTATGCTCAGTATTCTACAACAATCAAAGAACTCCTTCAGTTCAGACTTTGAGTGGATAAATTGCATTCGATTGAGATGATTAATCATTGGAAGCATAATTATTTACATTTGTGCTCGTGCGAATGTAGCCAGAGGAAAGCTTTACTCCTGAGTCTCAGCCCCTAATTTTGCCAGTTCCATCACACTATAATCTATGGACATGAGCTGTCACCTCAGCTCTGGAGTCCAACTCTTTTTTCCATGCTTGAAACACAGCTATGGTGAGATCAGGATATCAGCTGTACAGACGCAACACTGGGTATCCGTGATCAGATTATGTTTTTCAATAAAACGTTAGCCATCACTGTTTGATCATTTTGCTGATGGCTGTCAGTAGACCGATGAAACGGTAATAAGCTGGTAAGATTTGTTATGCATTGTATCCACGGATTTAATTATCTAAATTTCCACATTATGGAGTGGGCATCAACGTTTTAGTTGCACTGGTAAAGCTATGCTAGAGGCATTGTTAATTTTGGACACGTCTTCATTACTGTTGTCAGTTTGGGACAGCTTTGGATACACAATCTGCCTCATTAGTCTCTGTTACTCAGTTCCATTAATTTAAAGGAATCCTGACTATAAGACGCTCGAGAGGAGAATGGCAGATCCATTGGATCATTCGGCAAACGTCTACCCAATGGATCAAAATGTAAAGGAATGTCATTGCTTTGACAATTTTAAACAAATGGGAATTCATATTAATATATCTAAATTTATGCTCACTTATCTGGCCATAAATAACATCGATGCCAACTAATAACAACTTTATGCAAAGGTTGATATGTTTTACTCAAGTGTGTAATTGCATTCTAAATCAGTACAATTATAGATAGAATGACACCTTACATCCTAAATGATATAAAACTGGCTAGAATTTGTGGTCTAATTGAAATATATTTGTTTTCAGACTTAAAGAAAGGAACGACTACCAGTAAGAGTTAATTATTGGTCATACCCTTTTCATTCACGTGAACATCTATTCTAATTTCCTCTTAGAATGTGCTTTCAGTCACCTTTTGAACAATAGCAGTCTGTGTAGTGACGTTACACACATTGCCAGTTCCAAGATTTTGACCAAGTAGGACTGAATAAATGGCGATATATTTCCAGGCCACGATGATGTGTGTCTTCGAGAGATTGTCAGTGATGCAGTGACATTTGGGATTTGAATTTGTGCAAGTTTGATTCATGTACAGTGCGAGTACATTAAATCTACAGCGGTGCAATGAATAATTCAGTAAATAAGACGAAACGTGGTATATTGGAAGGTATTACTAGAGAATTGAGGGGCAAGGCGTCTATTACATTGATTTAAAGCTCTATGTCGACCAAGTCTCCAGTATTGTGTGAACTTTTGTTTTTGACTCCTAATCAAGGAAAGATAGTTTCATTACAAAGAATGTGTCAGAAAATTGGCAAATGGATTTCTAGGATGGATGAATATTTCACGGAAATACATCAATTAAATATTTAACTTTATTTCACTGCAGCTGGAACAAAAGATTGTCGTAAGTCAGAAAAAGAATAACAAGTCTATTAAAATGCTGGTAAAATGAAACAAGTTTACCTTCTTCAATTTTGAGTCTCAAACACACTTGCCTGACTGAAGTTGTTAACATATGAAAGGGAAATATGTCACCACAGCTACGACTTTCTTCACGTTGTATTTAATGGTGTCTAAATCTGTGACACGAGCTGCTTCCAATCTGCTGAGTTGAGAAGCAAAAGTAATCTATAATCATAAAACTGAAGTGGATTCTGTTAAACGTGAGCATTCAAGTTCAATGCATTACAATGGATTGATTACCCGACAGAACATAAATTGTATCCTCGACAATATTTTGTTACTAAAGTTAAGAATGAAGACAAAAGACAAAGCAATGTTTGAAACTGTCAATTTTGCTGCAGAAAAGAAGAATTGAAAATTTTGAGCAATATACACTGGCAGAATTTTAATTCTACTTCTGAGTAGTTTTTGAGAGACAGTCCAATAATTTTGTTCTTCACTATGTAAAACTAAATTTACTTGCATGTGTTGCAGCAATAACGTATGTAAACTGCTAAATGTTTAGTTCCATTTAATTCAAAAGAACAGTTCAGGCCACTCCAACGCGATGTAGCCAGCTACTTTTCCAAATTAATCTGAGTTGATTTTGAAATCATTTTGTGATGTGTTTCCTTTCAAATTTTCCCCTTTTTTCATAGTCCAGAAAGACATGTCTACCACATTTCTGTTTACATTGCAAGAAATTCGGATGTTTTGGCTTCTTTATCAATGTTAAAATCTCTGAATAATCCATAAGTATTTAAGAACTTTATATTACTGAGCAATGTCGTTGATTGGCGTGTGAAACGCACTAGTGGAAAGACAAAAATAAACATCTGTTTGAAAAGCAGGAATTTTATTTCATTAATTGAAAAAAGCAAAAACGCTGTTTTATTAAATGACAATATCATCTCTAACTAGGAGCAATCGTGCATCTGTTCTTAATCAATCCTCTTTATACTTTAGCACCTAAAGAAATCTGCGAAGAATTAATTGTATAATCAGTACAAATTTCCAAACTTCGTACATGGAAGTTTGATTGCAATTGAAACCAGGATGTGGAAACAATTTGGAAAGAGATAAGAAATGATAAGGCAAGAAGTCATTTGCCAAAGAGTGGTACAGATCCCAGTGCAGACACCAGTACTATATCGAAATTCTAGGACAGAGAATATTGTAAGAAATAATTAAACTTGCCAAGCAAGTTAATTCCATGGAACCTAATTAGATGGACACTGATAAACCTGTTCCCTCTCACAACTCTCTTCCAGTCTCTTGGGCTCCAGGATGGCTGTTCAGTTCTGGCCTGGCCTCTCTCCACAACCTTAACATTAGTCTCTGTCACATTCTCATAAGATGATTTCTGATTAGATTTCACAGTTATTTCCACATCAGTTGTGGTAATTAGATACAGCTGTTGGTTCCAATGTGCTTAAAAGTACCATTCATTCTGAATTCAATGGTATGGTTAATATAAACTAACATTCGAAATTGATATTATCTTTCGGGTATATTCAGCTTATGCAAATATAATAACATACTGACTACAGCAGTATTTTTGACCATGCACTTTTCTTAACAGAGGAAAAACTGAATAAGATAAAATC
Source organism: Hemiscyllium ocellatum (assembly GCF_020745735.1). NCBI lineage: Eukaryota > Metazoa > Chordata > Chondrichthyes > Orectolobiformes > Hemiscylliidae > Hemiscyllium > Hemiscyllium ocellatum. The sequence goes on from NC_083435.1 coordinate 21,520,229, forward strand.
AGGTCAGTTTATCAATGTCTAATGCATTCCATCATCATAAAATCACGTAATCTAACAGTTAGGTTATGAATTGAACATACCACGATTATACTCACTTCAGTAGAAATGAACATTGCTTATGTAAACAAGTTATCTAACCAATAGTAGAAATCAATTAAATACATTTTTGTAGATCGACTGTAATACGTCATTGTTGTTCGCACTGTTACTGGTGTTTACATCAGATTAGCAATTTCATAAATTTCCATGTTATTATTGAATTGATAAAAATGCTATTGTGCACTGAAAGAATGAACTTGCAAATGATCTAAAAGAATGGAACGCATTATATTCATTATTTATCAAATCTTATCTGAAAAAAAAGGAAAAGTCCTGGATTGTCTTCTTTTGTTGAAGCGTAACCATTGTCCAACAGGATTTTTACACGAATGCTGCAAGTGTGAAATTCCATTAGAATACTAAATTCAAATGAAGAGTAGGTCTATGTAACACCAGATTCAAAAGAACACAAGATTGTTTTATACCAGGTTGATTAATTTGGAGAAAGTCCAATATAGTTGATGTATATTCCCTATTGATTAAATATGCAACAGGATGCTCTATGTCTGTGTTTGCCGAAGATACAAGACTTGCTGAAATATAGAAAGTGAAAAGTGGTCATTATTTCATAAACTTGTGCTGCTGAACCTTAAAAGGCAACAATTTTCAAAGTTTTGACGCATTTTTTTATGTTCCGTTCAGAATATTTTCATTATTAGACTCAGACAAACAAAATTGCAACACATTATGCAGTTATTAACAAAGAAAAATGTAAACGATTAAACCGTGTATAAATAGACAATTTGCACGTCAGTCAGGTGCTGATACTCCATAAGAGCAATTATGCTCTGCTGGCTCTTCCCCAGCATTTCATTTAAGACCAGCACCAGTATTTACCCATTTTAACTCCTGATCAGTATCAGGCAGTGAACTTCAAATTTTACCAAACTGCTACATAAAATGTAATGTCTTCATTTCTGCTTCAATATTTCCCAGATACCAAACAAATACCAAGCATTGGGTTTTTCGATGTTCCTCAGGACAGCAGTGCCCTCTTGAACTCTAACCCTACCTAAACACTGCTCAATTTTGAATTATATTTTGAATCACATTTCGAAATCTGCCATCAGGTCTAAGACACTAATATATAGAAAAAGTAACTATATTAGAAATATAATCAACAATACGCAGCCTACACCAACCTCTGATGCCAGATAATTCATGTGTGGTGAATAGTTGATGTTGCACTGCTAATAATTGGAAGAAAGAATTCTCCACTTCCTTTTGATTAGCTATGCACAATGCACTGCTGATGTCAAGACAGTAGAGGATTGGTAATGTCACTTTGAACAGCTGAACCAATGCAGCAAAAGTTCGATTAACTGTTTAGAATGTTAAAAGTTATAACTTTAGACAATTAACATTTTTGATATTAAAAAATCGCATGCTTCCATGAAATTTATAGCAATTAAATTTATGAACATTAACCTCAAGAATTACATTTTGCAGAAAAAGCATACAATTTCCGGACCTTACTTTGCTCTTTCAAAGGAGCTCAAATATTTATTTTTAAAAAGAACCCATCATGCAATCACATTTATATTTCCTCATATCCATTTAACGTGTATTTCCTCCTCTTTTAGAAAAAGATGCTCTCCAAGTACTGCTTGGTAATATACAGTTTTGGTGATTAAATTTAGTTATCAGAATATTCATTTATTCAATTCGGCAAGGAAAGCTAGAAACGTGTTGCAAAAGTATGCGAATCAGCCAATGAAAAAATGATGATATAAAAAAAACTGAAATATTTCATGTGAAATGCAATTAAATGACAGTGATAGAAATAACGCTCTGTCGACGTGTTAAGAAGACATATAAATATTTTACGTCAACTGAGCTTATTGTCCCAAATGCTGTGCTTGGAATTTCGAGATAGTATCTATTTCATTGCCTCAATTCAGATAGGAAATATGTTACCTTCATGTGTACCGACCTGCATTGACTCCAGACCCATAGCAGTGGTAGACTCTTAACTGGAATCTGGCCAATTAAGGATGGTTAATAAATGATAGCCCATCCACTGGAACTGTACTGTGAACTATTTCAAAATCGGTTGGTATATTTTAGAGCGACAAATATGATGAACATGTTCGACAATTCATCAGAATTGATAGTATCTCAGAAAGAATTAGTGATTATCCCAAAATGAATTAGGATGATCCTGGCACAATTTGTTAGTTATATGTATCACATAAATGACTATATCCTAATAGATTTGATAATATCTTGTAGGATATTGTGTTCAGCTGAAAGCCAGAAGAAAATAGCTGAATATCATCACTTCCTCAGCAGCAATTTTGGAGGAGTATTACTTCTGGTCCAAGAAATTTACATCCAACAGATAGATTCTTTTTCCAAAGTGACAGTCACTTCACCTAATATTCTCAACTAGTTTGCATCAATTTCCTAAGAGTAGAAATGCATTTTGGTTCTCGTGTTAAATGAATCAACAACAGTGTTAAACCAATACATCAAATGTGGCATATTCGTGCCAGGAAACAATAAGCAGCAACGTCTGATAAAATTCAGCAGGTCTAGCAGCATCCGTGAAAAGGAAGCAGAGTTAGCTATTTGAGTCTGGTGTCTCTTCAGCAGAACTGATATCAACTTACAACACAGTGGCATTTATGCTGAAAATGAGATTAGGTATGCAATGGGGGAGAAGTGAACCGATAAATGGAGATGGAGCGCAGGAAGAGAGAGAAAAAGAGAGAAACGTGAAAGGGATAGACAAGTGAGGGCGTTATTAAGAGGAGGTGTAGGCCGAGAAGCAGCTAAATAGGTGATAATGAGAGCTGAAGTCGGAAGGAATGGGTGGGCTGTGCTGAAAGCAACCGACCTAATTTGACAATACGCCTAAGAGTGTGTGAGAATGCGTTCGCTGTGCTAAAAGCAACCGATATCATGATAGAACTGGGCGTGAGGGTTGGTGAAAAGGACAGAATCAAGCTGTGACGTTTAAGATGGTACACAATTAAGTACATGTTAACATTTTGGCTCTTGTTGTGCAACGGTAGTTACTCTACCTGTTTCAAGTCTCACCTGATCCAAAGGTGCTACCTAACATGATTGAACACATTGACTTAAGAATATCTACACGTCTTGAAAAATATGGAGATTAGAAATCAATCACAGAGTACCGTCATTGAAAACTTTATCCATTATTTATTTCCACAGCAATATGGTGCGAATTGTTACTAATCTATTCTTTTTCTATGCCATCAGCTGAAAAGGTCATGGAACTCAAAGGTGAGTTAACAATACATGCTGCATGATTAGTAGCATGCCATCGGGTCAAATTTCCAACAAGTTTTGCAACTTACATTCAGTGTACAAAGTTAGAAATCACGCAACACAACGTTATAGTCCACCAAATTTAATTGGAAGCACTAGCTTTCTGAGCACTTTTCCTTCATCAGGTGGTTGTGGGGTACACAAATGTAAAACACAGAATTTATAGCAAATGTTTACATGGTGTTGTAACTGAAATTATACATTGAAAAATACCTTGATTGTTTGTTAAGTCTCTCATCTGTTAGAATGACCATGTTAGTTTCACTTCTGTCATACGTAAATCACAAAAAATACTACAACTTGGTGTTGTGTGATTTTTAACTTTGGACACACCAGTTCAACACCAGCAGCTCCAAATCATTACGACATTCGGTGTCATTTTCTGTATGGTATCACAGCAAAATAGTGTCAATGTGTGACATTTGAAATGAACACAGAGAATCCTGGAGAAATTCAACAGTGCCTTAGGCTGGCTGAGTTTCTCCATCGCAGTCAGTGATTGTTCATGTGTCATCGCATTTGCTTGGTTTTATCAACAGAACATATATGCATAATCCAAGTGTGCTCTATCTCATGTTTAATATGTACAGTGCGAAGTTAAGACCTCTTTCTCAAAACGTGTGTAATATTATACAGCAGATAAGATTCCTTTGACTCTTTCCAATGCTAAACATCTCCAAATAATGCAACATGTGACTACACCATTTAATACCTTAATTAATATAAGGAATTAATGGAATAAGGGCAGTGTCTAACTTCTACTGTGTGTTTGTGTCGAAGGGTGTGTGTGTGTCTATCTGTCAATCTGTGTGTATGTTGGCGTGGGGGTGGGAGGAGGAGCTGACCTGAGATTTGTTAAGCTTGGTGTACTGAAAGACTGCAAATATTGTGAAGATACCATCGTAAAGCAGAAATTACTAGAGGTTCTGTATCAGTCACACGTGGTCAGTCTCCAAATGTTGATTGAGATGCTGAAGAAACTCCATGTTTCCAGTGCATTCAGGATCAATACAAGTATGAAAAAATGCACAAAAATGTGTCGGCAGAAGTCGCAATGTTCAAATTTTGATGGATTGCAGAGTTGACAATGTGGAAACGGGAGATGACAATACTGTATATGTATAAACTCAGTTTGAATGGAAGAAAATTAAGACGATGTATTGGGGTTAACATAAGAAAAGTAGAAGAAGCAGAATTCATGACAATGGGTCGGGAAAGAAAGGATGCAAGGATAAGGATAGGGAGGTAATGATACAATGGTAACATCATGCACGCGAAATAGAAATCTAGGTAGTGTTTTGGGGACCTGGTTTCTAATCGCATCACAACAGATGAGGGAAAAATGACTTCAATAAAACCTGGAATTGAAAGTACAATGGTGACCATTAAGCCGTTGATTGCTGGGGGGTGGGGGGGGCGGAAATCATCTGGGAAGTGAGCATGTTTACCTTGTCTAACATAACTGTGACCTGAGATCAATTGATTTATGGCTGACATTTAACTATCCTCTGCAAACAGCGCGTTCAGTTTCAGAAACATGTGGAGACAGAGGGGTTAACTGGCAACTACCTCGCGACCACAAGCAAAGATGGCAAGCTCTGTCCTTAGTGCTGCTTCCAAGAAGTGCAAACGTTGGGAGAGACGTCATGCAGCCCATTTCAATAACTTACATACAGAACAATATCTAACAAAATGTCCCAGGCAAAACCACCATCGTTCCTGAATAGGCGTCATCATAGTGCTATAAAATAGTAAAGGAGTCGATCTGATGTTTCTCAACATTGCCTCTGGACACGATAAATTCTCACTGCATCACATCAGACATAAGAACTACCATGCATCAACCCACCTCATGGCTGATGAATCAGTACTGATGCATGTAGAAAACCAAATGGAAGAAGCATTGCAGGTGTCATACTTTAAAACGAAGTATCAATTTTGTGCAGATATAACGGGATCAATTGTGTGTTAACTACCATGATTAGCAACGGGACTTGGTGATTTTACATCAAATCAATCTAGCTTAAGGTCCATTGTCCTGTTACACCCAATTGTGAATGGTGATAAATAATTAAACTATTTCCACAAATTTCCACACATGCGCACGGCCTCAATGTCGGGGAAGTAAGGACATTAGTGAAAAAGATAAGGCTGAAACAGTTGCAACAATCTTCAACCAGACTTGCCAGTAGGTTATTAATCTCATAATATTGCAGAGTTTGTAAGATTCCTGTTTTCAGTCAATTATCAGTTCATGGGACATCAAGGAATGCTGGAGGCAATGGGTGCTGTAAAGATTATGGGCCATGATAACATTTTGTCACAATCATCGGTATCCAGATTCCTTGGATATTTAAACAGCCCTTCCAGAAATGTAACAATATATTGCCAATATCCACCTCTAGCTGACAAGTAAAAAGTAACATTCACACGACGAAATTCTGGCAATGACCATCTCCAACAAAAGGAAATCTAACCATCACCCATTGGCATCATCATTGTTGAATCAGGCACTATCTTCAGGGGATTATCACTGACCAGAAACTAAACTGGACGAGCTATCTAAATACTGTGATCACAAGAGCAGTTCAGATGTTTAGAATCCTATGGCGGTAACTCACATCCTGGCTCCACAACCTCTGACCGCCCCTTAAAATGCCAAGTGCAAGAGTGCAATGGAGTACTACTTATTACCCCATTTAAGGGAATCGTTCAACATCTCTCAATAGTTTCTACAACATTCAGGGTGAAGCAGCCCGTTTTTCTTTTGGATTTTTTTCTTCTATAACCATTCACCTCCTCCACAGTTAAGGCTCAATAGCAGTAGTTTATCCTAACTGAAAATGCAAGGCAGAAATTTACTAAGGCTTCTTAGATAGCACCTTACAAATCCACAACCCCCCCGTCATCTGGAAGGTTAATTGTAGTAGATATATGTGAACACCACCATCTCCAAGTTCTTCTCTCAGTCACTCACTATTCTGACTTGAAAAATATCGCCAATCCTTTCATGTAATTCCTCAAAATCCTGTGACTCCCTACTGAACACATCGTAGATGTACTTACATGCAAGGACATAGGCCGCATCCCACCAATGATTTAAAAACATAACAGTTGTAGTCGCCAGATGGAATCAAGACTTCTACCAATGCTGCCAGGCAAACTGGCTGAACCAAAAAATCTGATTAAAAGATTGCTAAACACAAGTCCAGATTTGATAGCGAAATAGTCTCTAGAATATTCAGAATAAATGTCGATCTCTATCATGGAAAGTTACAGTGAATATTCTGAATACGTTTTGATTAGTTTTGATAGTGTGGGGAGTTTACTGAACAAAATTAGAATTTGTGATAATTAACATATGCTTTACCAATGAAGTGAACCATCAGAAAAAAAGTAAATCATCAGTCCAGTAGATTAATATTGTGAATGGAGTATGGCCTGGTCCATAACGTGTTATATCAGACAAAGCATTTGACTAGACTGCTCCTGTGTAGTTCAAAATGACGGCAACAATTTTGCAAGCAGCCTCGTTTTCTTACCCACCTGTGACGTGAGCGTGTACCTGTCAAGCAAAATCATCTCTGTCTATAACACAAAATAATCAGGTCAATCCCGAATAGTCTGTGGTTAATTATAATGGTCGAAAACATTAAACGTTGTGCACTATATTTTGTACTAAATCTAGATCCTGTTTTTTAAATGTTTCAGCTTTCTAATGCTGGTAGTAAAATTACACTTTTGGGTATAAGAAGCACACAATGCTAAAACTGCAACCTTTATATTAAAAAGGCTAAGCAAAGTCAAATTCAAAGTCAACGGAAGCAAATTTTAATCTGTTCATTTACAGAACTGAAGGGAACAACTAAGTCAGGTAGGACTATTTTTTTTCTTTTTGCCAGATTAACTTTGCAAAGCCTGTCATATGGCACTATCCGTGCTTTTTAGAAGTAGCCATGACACTTTATGTCGCTAAATTATCAATTACAAATAGAAAGGTATATTCAGTGCAGAATGCTTACACCTTGTTTATACAACAGTCGTTTCTACTTCTAATTACTTTTAAATACCTTATTAAGCAGAATAATAGTACACATAATTCGTGTTAAGAGTACAAATGACGGAAATATTCAGCAAATCTGCAATTATCTATGCAGAGAGAAAAAAGGTAACATTTCACTCCGATGATACATTTGTATTGGCAAATTTATGGTTCATTAACGATAAATCTTGTTGAATTACCATCTAAAATGCAAAGAGCTGAATGGTTATACCACTGGATACAGTGTACATTCGTATAGAAAGGAAAATAATAAATGAGTCTGACTGACCAATAAGAGAAGCAACGTTATTCGGACAGAAAATGATTCTCTGTAACGTATTCAAATCTGTAAGGATATTTGAAACGTGAATACATTAACAGTTACCGAATCTAACAATTGTTCTTCAGAGTCATCACTGCTAAATTGTACACAATCAACCTTTTGAGGTTTATCATTGACCTAGCTGATCACAAGAACAGGTCAGTTGCTTGGAATCCTATGGCGAGTAGCTCATGTCCTGATTCCCCAAAATCCTGGTCACCTCCTACAACGCTCAATGCAGGAGTGTTTTGGAAAACTACTCACTTCGTTGCATGAGGGAAGCATTCGATAGCACTTAGGAAAAGGGAACCCATTTGCTGGCATTTCTTTCTGTAAACATTCACTTACTCTTCTGCTGATGCATAATAGCTGCAGTTTACCTATCTACAAGCTATATTGCAGATATTTATTGGGACCTTTAGGACAGCACCTTCTAAATCCATAACAGCTGCCATTTCGAAGGACAAAGGCAATAGATGCAATAGAACACGAACATTCCCAAATCCTCCTCTAAATCATTCACCATGCAGACTTAGAAAACATTGCCGTTACGTTCGTGTCATTCCTAAACTTCCTGGGACTCTCTCCCAAAAACACCATAGGTGTGGGTGCACGCAATGGCTGCCACCATTGAAGAGTGCGACTCACTGTGAAGTTCTAAAAGTTTACGAGGAATGAGTTATAAACACCAGCCCAACCAACAACGTTCACGTTCCAACAATGATTTAAAAAGCATAGTAATTATAGAGCCCAGACGGAATCAAAGATTTGTACTGATACCTGCATGGTACACATTTGAACAAAAACAGCCTGATTATCAGACATGCTGAATGTAATTAAGAACTTGACCTCAAAATTCTTTCACGAATGTTCAGAAGCATCGTTGATCTCTGCACCGGAAGGTCGCAGTGAATATTCTGATTAGGAATTAATCGATTTTGATCATGTGAATGAAGTCACTGAACAAAAGCCGATTTTTTTTGAGAATGAACATTGGTTTTACCCCGTTAAGTCAATTTTGAGACTTGGCAGTGACCTGTCACTGATAAATTATAAGTCTCATACATGAACGTACCTGTAGATAGCTGACCTATTGTGATAATTTGGAGGTCAGTGTTTTGATGTGACAAGGCAGAAATGGAATGAATGCGAGAAAATAAATTTCGACTTAGATCTTCCATGAATGAGGTCAATGGTGGCAAGTCCAATGTGAAAACTAATACTGTATACTGCAGACTGGGCTGTACAATGAATAGCTAACAATGGAAGAGTTACCCATCAAAACTCAAAGCCCTGCATTGCTTGTTGAATATGTCATTTTATTCCAGTAAATCAAGCCATTTTTAATAGATATCCCGGCTTTCTGTTACTATTAGTAAAAGTATAACATTTATTTAACAAACACACAACGTTGAATTTGTAACTTCTACATTAAGCAACTGTGCAAAGTCAAATTAAATCCAATAATGGAAGCAAATGTCTACTCAATTACAGACACGAAGGGAACAACTAAGACAGGTGGGACTTCTTTTTCTTTGTCCAGATTGCACTTGTAATACATGCCATTTCGCACTCTCAATACCATGAAGAATGAACCATCCCACCTTACGTCATATCGTAGTCAATTGATACACTACAAATAGAAGACAATATTTGTCACAGAATGCTGAAATTGTTTATTCAACAAACCTTTCTATTTGTAATCACTTTCAAATAACTTATTAAGCAGAACAGTAGGACTTGGATCTGCCATGAATGAGGTCAATGGTGGAATGTCCAGAAGAAGCCTTACTTCAATGTGAAAACAAACTTATTGCGGACTAGATAGCTAAAAATGATTCAAATATCAGCCAAAAACCAAAGCCAAGCGTTTCTTCTTTAATATCTCATTCTACTTCTAACAAAATAAGTTATCATGGTCTGTCAATACTTTAAGGAGAAAGTGAGGACTGCAGATGCTGGAGATCAGAGCTAAAAATGTGTTGCTGCCAAAGCACAGCAGGTTGAAGAAGGGCTCATGCCTGTAACGTCGATTCTCCTGCTCTCTGGATGCTGCCTGACCTGCTGTGCTTTTCCAGCAACACATTTTCAGCTCTGTCAATACTTTAGTCAAGTTTGATTTAAGCATGTCAAACTGCAATCAAATGTCTTTTTCCAGTTCATTGTGTATGCATTTCTTCATGATCATGGTGTTCTTAACATCCTCAGTATCAACGTTTGAATTTTCTTTTAAGAATTACTTTAAAATGTATAATATACAGTGTATATTTATGTTACTGTATCAGACAATGCACCTGACTAGATGCTGCCACATGGTACAAAAAAGTATGCTAAACTGATTTAAACCAACCTCAGGTCCATTTTGCAGGCTGCCTCGTTTTCGTACCTCACCTGTGATATAGACGTGTGCCCCTGGAGCAAAACTAACTATTTCTGTAACAGACAATTATGTGGACATTCATAAATAGTCTATGGATAATTATGAATGATCAAAAATATTAAACCTCTCAAGTTATATATTACAGTATGTCTCGGGCCAGTTTTATAGATGTCTTGGCTTTCTCTTACTGTTAGTAAAATACAATTTTGGGTATGACAAACACCCAGCATTGACTTGATAAATTCTATATTATGCAATTGTGCAAAGTCAAATTTCAATCCAGTAATGGAAGCAAATTTTAATCTGTTTATTTACAGACACGAAGGGAACAACGAAGACAGGTAACTATTTTCCTTTTTATCGAGATTACATTTTATAAAACATGTAATTTTGCACTCTCCATACCATATAAAAGTAGTCATAATAATTTAATTATCGATTGATATCCTTCAAACAGAAGACAGTATTCAACACAGAATGCTTGGACATTATTTATTCCACAATCGTCGTACTTGTCATTCATTTTAAGGAACATATTAAGCAGAACAATAGGCTAAGTAATTTGGCTTTGAGACCAGAAATGATGGAAATATTCAATAGGTCTTGCATCATTTATGGAGAGAGAAATAAATTAATATTTCTCTCTGATGATGCATTTGTAGCAGCAAATTTGTGGCATATTAACGATTAAACTTGACAAATTACTACCCAAGATGCAAAGTTCTGAATAGTTGCATGAATGAATATAAATCGCACAGAAAGACCAAAAATGAGTGAGTCTGATCGAACATTAAGATAAAGAACGATTATAAGACAGAAAATCATGCATTGTAACATTTTCAACCGATAAGAACAATCGAAATCTGAATAGTCATATAATCCCTACATTGTGGAAACAAGCCCTTCGGCCCATCAAATCCACACCATCCCTCTGAAGAGTAACCCACCCAGACCCATTCCCCGATGCAGATCCAACTAATGCGCCTAATTTAAACATCCCTGAACACTATGGGCAAATTTTAGCATACCAATTCAACTAACCTGTTCATCTTTGGATTGTGGGAAGAAGCTGGAGTACCCAGAGGAAAACCACGCCCACACAAATTGTCGCGGGAGGCTGGTATTGAACTTGGGTCCCTGGTGCTATGATGGAGCAGAGCGAGCGAGCCACTGAGCCAATGTGCTGCACCCAAAGATGCAACATTGCATTTTCGATGCAAATTCGATGCTTCTAAATTAAAGCTTCACTTACTAGAAATATCTTTGCTAAACGCTTATGTTTATCATTCCGTTAGAAACATTTACAGTTAAATAAACAAATGCACTATCTTAATCAATAGCTGGAAGTTATTTTTGTGGATTCACATCGTTCAGTGTTTCGAGATGAAACAATTAGTGCTGCATGGATTTAACACAGTTGAGTCAGATCAAGTCTTGCAGTGGCCTCCTTATTTCAGCTTTGGACAATGTTTATGACACCATAGTTACTGCCCAATGTCTGAAAACTTCAAGGGCATTCATACTGTGGCTTGCACATGTCAGACTTTTGGAGGATGGTTGTCCATTTAATTGCAAAGATAAACTGCCACAGCATAATGCTTAGAATGCAAATGGGTCACCGTGGTGCCTCACATCTGAAAATAACAAGAAAATGAAGGGCAACATGTTTCCTGATACATTTGCTAATTAAGGTATTAATGGATATGTGTATGGGCATGTGTGCGCGCATGTATGTGTGTGTTTGTGTGTGCCTGTGTCTGAGTTTATGTGTGTGTGTTTGTGGTTCAAAGACATTTGCAATCAATCCCTGCTGATTGTCACCAGTTCTATGAACATTGATTTTCTTGCCCAGCCATTTGCAGCAATAACAGAATGTGCCATCTGCAATACACGTTTTCTAAAATCGCCAAGGCTGCTTAGACTATATTGCTGATGTAATTTCGTGAAGGTGCAAGTATGCAATGTACCTTGAAGAGAGAGAGCAAGATGGCACAGACTTGGAGAGGCACAGGTTGTGCTGAAAGATTAAAATAGTGTCTTTTGGTTGACACAAATAGCTGGTAATGTGTTGCCATGGCATAAAAACAAATTCAAATTTGGCCAATCGGTTTACATTATGCTCCGATACCAAAATCTAATCGAATTTGAATCTTAATGTTTTGATGACATTAAACCAATGAAATGATGCTATGTTTTATGGTATAAAATTGGGCACTTTGAACAGTTAGGGGGAAGAACAGCAGTGAGCACTAATAGACTGCTAGCCAAATAGCTCTCTGAAAGGTACCTCTCTATAAGATACTTTTGTGCCACAGAACAGTAAAGTCAACATAGAGGAATTCACAGAGAAAGTGCAACATTGGAAGACTATACCTGAGTTTGAAATCATTTTCTTATAAATTTAAGAGGGAATTTATCGGACCAGCATTGTAGACTGGGAGGTAAAAGATAGATTTAAGAGAAACGAGTTGTAAATGACAGTTGTTGGACTTAAAGAATAAAATTGTTAATTTTGAGTTTAAATGGTGACCTCTGGGATAGTCCTTTGCCTTTCAAAATTTAACAGATTATAGTGTGAGGTGAGCTTCTCTGCCTGCAAGAGTTAAGTTAGCAGAGGGGTTTACCCCGTGTCGTAACAGTTTAGGGGCTTGTTCGGGATAAGAACAGTTTGGGGACTCGTCGGCAGGATTTGAACAGTTCGGCTCTTGAATTCATCATTTAGATAGGTTCAGACAGCTCCAAACATTTGGCCAGATTTGATTAGATTTGGGGTACGAAAAAGACCTGCAGATTTAAACACTTGCGACTTGGCATCCTAGATCTTTAAATAAAACGTAATTGATACAACTAATTTCATTTCGGTTGCTTGTACTTGACTGAATTAAAAGTGAGAGAAAGGGCTCTTAAAATGGCTAAAGAGGCTCTGCAGTTTGAACGTAATTCTCAAATTTGCCAAGAAAGGTAAATAAAGGACCATGCTCTTAGAATTAGTAAAGAGGTTAGAACTGGGTTTAAACAAGGAAAAAACTAAAGCTGAAAATGTAAGGGAATTAGTCAAACACTTAAGTGTGCCAGAGAAACAGACAAGTGCAGTAGAGTTAGAAAAATTAACTTACAACTGAGGAAAATTGAGTTAAAACATGAACAAAGAGAGAGAGGGAAAGAGAGAGAGAGAAGGTTCTTACCTGAACAACGAGAAAGAGAAGAAAGGGAAAGAGAAAAAGAAGGAGAATAAAGGGAGAGAGAAAGGGAAAGAATGCTCTTAGCTGAGCAAAAAGAGAGAATTTGAACTTGAGACGTTGTGACTTTGTCAGCAAAGTCAAGTTAGCAGGACGGAGATTAAACGAGAGCGTACTGATGCAAACAAATATGTCAAAACTCTGTCACATTTTGGTGAGAAAGATGTCAAAGTCTTCTTGATTTCATGTGAAAAGTTGGCCAGACAGATGGAGTGGTCCGAGGATTCGTGAATAATGCTAATTCATACTAAACTGGTAGGCAGACCTAGTGAGGTATTTGCCACGCTGTGAGATAAGGGGTCACGAAATTATGAAGACGTCAAACAGGCTGTTTTAAGTGTTTATGAATTGATATCAGAATCGTATAGACAGCGGTTCAGAGACATAAAGAAGGAACCTGGTCAGATTGATGTTGAGTTCGAAAGAATTAAAGTCATTTTGATAGAGGGGTGCTGGTCTAAAAAGTAGCTAAGTCGTATGAGGCACTAAGAGAGATAATTCTGCTGGAGGAGTTTAAAAACTCACTTCAAGAGATGGTAATAATTCACGTGGAGAAACAGAAAGTTCAGGGAATGAGACAAGCAGCAGAATTAGCAGACAAATACAAGTTGTTCATGAGATAAGCTTCCGGCCAAACTTTCATCCTGTGAGGGACCGAAGTTGGGAGAATAAGACATTCTAAACTATGAAACAAAGAGTAGAGAATACTACTAGGTGTTGACCACAGGTTAAAGAAGCCCAAGAGGGTAGAAAAGAGGTAAAAGGTCTCAGGTGCTTCCACTGTGATAAAAATCATAAAGTCACAGTGTTGGTCGTTAAAAAAGGCACTGTGGGAAAAGATGTGGTTAAAAAAAACCTAAGGCGGTGGCATTAGTGGAAGTCGTAAAGGAAACCCCAAGGAAAGCCGATGAGCTGCAGGACAGCACATAGCTTAGGCATGGGTTAGGTATGGAGTTAAAGCCTGATCTGTACAAATAAATCGCCTCTGTGGGTAAGGTTTACTCAGAAAGAATAGGGAATAAAGGCAAAAAGTTATAATTCTAAGAGATATAAGATCTAATCAGTCTCTAATAGGAGATGAGCGAATTTGCAGTATTAATGACCTGTTACCCGAGAATGTAGTAATTTGTGGGATAGATGGACAAAACTTTAGTGTTTCCCTATGTAAGATCAGGTTGGAGTGCCGACTCAAGACTGGGAAATTAACAATTAGATTGATTGACAGAGTGTCAGTTTCCGGAATCCAGTTTGCTCTTGGGAATGATTCAGCAGGGTTCGTGGTGGGAGAGATACCCCTTGTTGTGGAGAAGCCCAAGAAAAAGAAACTGAGGAGTTAAAAGAGAAATATGCTGGTATTTTCCAAGACTGTGTAGAAACCAGATCCCACTATCATAAATCACAGTATGAAGCAAAAACCAAAGAGAAAGATGAAGGCTTTGAGTTTCAGTTAGCAGACACCCTGTTTGAATTAATGGTCCGGAAAAAAAAACCCTGAAAACGCAGAGGATCAGACAGAAGCGTTTAGTCCTGAAAGGCTAATGGACCTGCAACAGAATGAGAAGACAATAAAAAATATATATGTAGACGTGTACTTCGAAAATGCAGCAGGGAATATTCCTGAGGATTATTATCTGGAAGGTGGAATTCTAAGAGGAAAACAAAGACCACGGCAGTTTAGTGCAGAGGAGAAATGAGCTGAAGTGGAACAGAACCTAAATATGGTCACCTAGGTGTACGAAAGATTCAGGCTATGGTACAAAAACATTTTATTGGCCTGGAATGAACAAGGATGTTGTTAACGTTTGCCGTACGTGTCATACATGCCAAATGGTAGGTAAGCCACAGGTGGTAATAAAACTAGCACCTTTGTTGCCAATTCACTCACTTGAACAGCCTTTCACGCGGGCTATAATTGATTGTCTCGGTCCCCTACAGAGACATACAAGAGAGAAATAACTGGAGAAACCGGTGTTAGTAACTGCCCCACAGAGTGAGGAATCAAATCCAGATGTTGTGAATTTTAATGTGCCTCAAAACATGTTAAGAAATGAAGAGGTCCTTGAAGAGTGGGATAGGTTAGTAAACTATCTGTCTCAGGATCAAAGAACATAGTTGAAAGGTTTGTACTGCTGCTTGAAGACAGATGTAGGAATCAGATGGAAGAACTCATGTTATTGTAAGTGAAGTAGGTGCAGGGAATGGTGTTCCCTTATAACAATATCCTGATTGGCTTAATCCTTTCAAAGCCGGACAGGTCTAGAAAGACATGGAAACCATGTCCAACGAAGATATCATCCAACAGAGCTAGAGCGAGTGGCATTTGCCAATCATCTTAGTTTCCAACCGCATGGGCCTCAAATATTTTGCTTTGAGTATCAGAAGATCAATGCAATTACGTTGGGATTAGACAACTGTATCGAGAAAGTCGGACAAGCCAGGTATACCGCAATGTTGGACTTATTGCGTGGTTACTGGCAGATACCTTTCTCAGAGATGGCGAAAGGAATTTCTGCGTTTGTAAACCCAAATGAGCTATACCAATTCAGAGAGATGTTCTTTGGAATGAAGACCGTATCCACCACATTCCAATGACTCATGACAGAGTTGTGGCTGGTTTAACTAGCTGTGCAATCTATTTGGTCGATGTATGATGTTTAGTAAGTCTGAAAAGATCTCATGGTACAGTTGGCTGAGCTCTTTGAACAACTATGACAAATTCAACTGGAAATAAACATAAACAAAATTGAATTTGCAATCTTATGACAGAACATCGGTCATAGAAAACAGTCTCCACAGAACACAAAGACAATGACCATTGAGGAATTTCCACGACCAGCCTCGAAGAAAGGGGTGTTTTGATTCTTCAGACTAAGTGGATTCTATCGGATGTTTGTTCCAAACTTCAGCACTTTAATGGCATGGTTAAGCAATTTGCTGAAGAAGTTCACAACGTTTCAATGGACAGAAAAATGCCAGGAGGCATTCGACCACTTAAAAGCATAATCACCGCACCAGTTTTAGTTGCACCAAACCCTTTGAAACCTTTCAAAGTTGCCATCGATGCTAATGAGTTGGAGTTGGAGTTAGAGGTGTACTGTTACAAGAAGGTGATGATGGGTGTGAACTGCCAGTTGGTTACTGTTTGAAGAAACTCAACCTCCACCAGAGCAAATACTCCATGATTGAAAACGAACTATTAAGTTTAGTACAGTCCTTATAACATTTGAATGTGGATGTTATGAACAATGTGTCGGAGATGGTTGTGTACATGGATCACAATCCTCTTACATTCTTGGAACGTTTTCTAGACAGGAATATGAGACTAATTCGTTGGGGTCTTATGTTCCACAGTTGAAATTTGCAAATTGAACGTGTTGCGGGTCGGAGGAAAGTAATGGCAGATGATTTATGGCAGATTCAACTGATAAAGTATAGATGGGATCATTACCTATTCAATGTTATACACACATACATACACATATGTGTGTGAGAAGAAGTTAATATGAACGTAGATTAAAGTCATATTTTGTCATGGTAATGTGATTATGGAATAGGAAAAAAGAAGCCATCTTTTCATTTGTTTATTAAAGAGGAGGGTTTATGAAGGTATAGGTATATACTATACCTTTTAGAGAGAGTGGAAGCTGGCATGGACTTGGAGAGGCACAAAGTGTGCTTAAAGATTTAAAAATGTAACATTTGATTGACACAAATAGCTTGTACTGTGTTATCATGATACAGAACCAAATTCGAATTCGGCCCATCAGTTTAAATTATGACCCTTATACAAAACTCCAATCAAATTTGAATCTTGGTGTTTGATAACATCAATCCATTGAAGTGATCCGATATTTTTGGGGTACATGTTTGGACAATTTGAACAGTTATGGGGAGAACTTCAACAGGTACTAACAAGCAGACTGATAACTGAATATATCTCTGAAAGGTACCTTTATATAAGACATTTATGCAAATGCTGTGCCCTTATTCAAGAAGGGGAGTAGAGATGACCCAGGTAATTCTAGACCAGTGAACCTTACATCTGTTGTAGGAAATGTTTTGGAAAGGATTATAAGAGATAAGTCTTATAGTCATCTAGAGAGCAACAATTTGATTGTAAATAGTCAACGTGGTTTTGTCAAGGGCAGGTCATGTCTCACAAACCTCACTGAGTTTTTGGAGAAGATGACCAAGCATGTGGATGAGGGTAGGGGGGTTCACGTGGTGTATATGGACTTCAGTAAAGCTTTTGATAAGATTCCACATGGCAGGCTGTTGGAGAAAATGTAGAAGCATGCCATTGAGGGTGAGTTAGCAGTTTGGATTTGAAATTGGCTTTTTGTAAGAAGGTGGTGGTTCATGAAAAATATTCAGCCTGGAGCCCGGTTACACGTGGTGTGCCACAAGGATCTGTTTTGGGACTACTGCTCTTTGTCATTTTTAAAACTGACTTAGATGCAGACATAGGTGGATGGGTTAGTAAGTTTGCAGATGACACTAAAGTCGGAGGAGTAGTGGACAGTGTGGAAGAATGTTGTAGGTTGCAGGGGGACTTGGATAAACTGCAGAATTGGGCTATGAGGTAGCAAATGGAGTTCAACGCAGATAAATGTCAGGTGATTCACTTTGGGAAGAATAACAGGAAGGCAGAATACTGAGTCAATGGGAAGTTTCTTCGTAGTGTGGATGTGCAGGGGCGTCTTGGAATGAATGTACATAGATCCCTGAAAATTGCCACTCAGGTTGATAGTGATGTTAAGAAAGCATGTGTTAGGGTTTATTGGTAGATAGATTGAGTTCCGGAGTAGTAATGTCATGCTGCAACTATACAAAATGCTTATGCAGCTTCACTTGTACTATTGTGTACAGATCAGGTTTCCCACTCGCAGAAAGGATGTGAAAACATTGGGAAAGGGGCAGAGGAGGTTTGCCACGATGTAGCCTGATCTGGAGGGAAGGTCTTATGAGGAAAGGCTGAGAGATTTCGATCTATTCTCATTAGAAAGAAAGAGTCTAACAGGGAGATTTGGTAGAAATAAATAAGATGATCAGAGGATTAGAAAGAGTAGACAGTGAAAGTCTTTTTTCCTAGGATGATGACGTCAGCTTGCACAAGGAGCATAACTACAAATTGAGAGGTGATAGATTTCAGACAGATACCAGAGGCAGGTCTCTACTCAGAGAGTCGTAAGGGTATGGAATGCCCTGCCTGCCAATGTTGTTAACTCAGCCAAATTAAGGGCTTTTAAACAATCCTTGGATAAGCACATGAATGATGATGAGATAGTGTAGGGGGATGGGTTTAGGTTAGTTCATAGGTTGGCGTAACATCGAAGGCCAAAGGGCCTGTTCGGTGCTGTATTGTTCTATGTAATGTGTTCTATGTTGTAACACCAAAGTAGACCCAGAGGAATCTACAGAGAAAGTTCGGCATCTGAAGATTATATCTGTGATTGAAATTTAATTTACCGTAAATTTAAGACAACCGAAGGGTTTGTTTCCATGCTGTACATCTCTATGACCCAATGATTCTAAGAGGGAATTTATAGTGCCAGTATTGTAGATTGGGAGGTAAAAGGTATGTTTAAGAGAACGGAGTTGCAAATAGCTGTTGTTCTGATGGTCTCTTTTGGATTTAAAGAATACAATGCTTAAATTTTACTTGAATTAGTGACCTCTGGATAGTCTGTTGCCTGTTGAAATTTAATAGATTATGAGGCAAAGTGAACTCCTCTGTGTGTCAGATTTAAATTAGCAGAGAGGTTTACCCCATGTTGTAACAATGCCTTCCAAACACACAACCATTGTGATCGAGGGGACCAGTGACAGCAAATATGTGGTAAATGAGTATCTGAAAGTTTTCTTTCAACCAAGACATCAGCCCAGTCTGGAAATGTATTGCCAAACCTTCAGTGCCTTGGGATTAGATTTCCCTCCCTCACAGCAAAGAGAACGCAATTGTTCACGAAATTGAATGGGATAAAATACAGTTCTTTGATGTTTGAAGCTAAGCAATGCTTTAAACAAATAGTTCAAATATAGATGCATGTAATAAAGGGCATAAAGAGAAACCGTTTATTATTTTCTTGGTGTCAAAGAATTCTGCGTTCGACCCACCTGATGAGAGTATAATTTCAGCTGGGATGAAGCTGTCGTGTTGGAAGAACTGCTTGACAGGCACACTGATCTGTATTTTCTTCTGTTTTTCAGTCTAATCTTATGATGTTTTCAATTTATGAGAGAGATATTTGGTCTAATCGTGCGAAAATATCAGAAAATATTTGAGTTCATTTATTGTTTGCTTTATTAGGAAAAACTGGCCAGTCAAAATATGATGGTAAGCTATCTAGTGTGTAACTAATGAATGTTTACTAGTACATCACACTATGTTCATTTGAAAAAAGCCAGTAATGATCACAATTTAATGTGGATGCCTAAATTGCATGATTAACTAACTAAATTGAACAGCAGCAAATATCAAGATATTTTAAACGCTATTAAATTTTATCAACATCGTTTATGGACCATTTAATATTGAATTCGCTGGAGCAGGCCAAGTTCACAAAATCCCAAGTGCCAGCCTTTATCCCACACTGCAGGAAATTTTGTGCCAGTGATAGTGTGCTCGTTAAAATACAATTATTTTGCCTATTGCAGAGGAACTATTAGAAATATTGCTTAATCATAGCTGACTGTTGCTCAGCAAAAGCGTAGTAAATTCGCCAGAAATCAGTTTCCACAATCTTACATCACAGATGAAGGACACTCCTCTGAATGAAAGTAATTTATTTCGTATGGTGTCCCCATCTGCATTATTTACAAATCCAAATACTCCCTCTGCAAGTTTCCTTCGATCGATGTAATCTATGTACATTTTCAAATGAATGTAACAGATTTGTCAAATAAGAATTTCCTCCACTAATCGCGTGAACAAATAATGGAAGGATACTCTTTCAAATGTCTCATTCAAAAGAAAAAGAAAAAGAAAAAAGAAACAATGCGCCATTATCTTAGGTTCTCTGCAACGTGGAAATAAGCCAATTGACCGAACAGGTCCACACTGAATTGCCAGAGAGTAACCACTTAGCCTCATTAACCTAATCTCCTAACTAATCCACCAAATCTACATTCCCCAGAACATAATGGACAATTTAAAACAGCCAATTCATCTGCCCTGCACATCTTTGGAGGGTGTGAGGAAATGGGAGAACGTGCAAACATCATACAGCCACCTAAGACAGAATACGAACCCAGATCGCTGGCATAGCAAGGGAATAGTGCTGATCACTGAGCCACCCTGGAATATACGTCCTATTTATCTACAACACTGAAGATGCTTCTATTGAATGCTTATTTGACGATAAATATTTGTTGTGTAATTGCATCAAATTTCACAAATTCTTTCTGTCATTTTCATTTCATATATTCATAATACTTAAATTATTTTAAAGAATGCAAAGAACTTCTGCAAAAAACCAGTAAGTCTCATCAGACAATTCATATTTCTTTTGTGTGCACTTGGCGAGCATTGTAAGCTCAAGGAAATCTATATTGAAAGTTCAAGTGCCTTTATTAGTCATTTGTATTAAACTAAACTCTATGCTAAAGCTAAGAAACTTTGAATGTCAAAATCTGTGAATTCATGCATACCAATTGACATTCAACTTAAACTTCATTAAATGTAAGAAAAAAAGTTGTTCAAATTAAGAAAAAGGTTTCGAAATGTTTGTACTCTATAACTTCCAGCGAGTATAAAACAGTATATAAACATAATTGCAGATAACCTACGGACAATTTTGCAGTGTATATATTGCATTATGTAGGGGTCTTCTGAGGCAGTAAAAGTGTTCTTACATGTTGGCCAGTACATAATGTGTCAGGTCTCAGCCTCACAATTCTGTCAGAGTATGTCAGAACAGGTTGGTTAAAATAACTGCATTTCTAAAATTCTTGTAGCGTATTATATTGTTCCTACCTATAGGTATGATCGTCTAGATTAAATTCCACCGGCTCCAGATATGTTCACATATGAACAGGTTGATTAAAAATACCTTTAATATTTCTGAAATTCAAAAGGCATCAGGTGGACTGCATACACTGTACTAAGGAAAGTTCCTGAAGTATTATCTTTTACTATCACTGAAATGCGTTTCATGCAATAGTTGTGTTTTCTGGTTGTGAAACTAGATTTTGAGCAGGTGTTTGACAACTGTTGTACAAAGCCATATATGTACCGTGCAAGTGTGAGTGAAACATTGCTCTTCCATTTTGTGATAGTTACTCTAACATTCTCAATTTCATCTAACGTCCAAAAGATTTTTTGAGTTAACAAGGATAACAGCGAATTTGCAAGTCAATGCCAAAAAAGAAAAATAAGTCTTCTCTGACACTAATCAGAGTCCAAATGGTTTACTCTTTTGAACTTCTGCAAGTAGAACCATATACCTGGAGGAAAATTAAAATCGGTGCAATCATACATCTGAGGACCTCATGCGAGTTCACCTGCCCACCTTAAAATGAAATAAGATAGATCATCCGTGCTTGCAGTAATGAATCAAAATTCTTTCAAACGGTGGAGCAATTTTCTCGATTTTTTCGTTTGTAATGCTTGTTCGTATTCGCCAGATTTGCACCATTGGTTGTCCTCCCCGTCAGAAAATACAAAACTACTCAGACAATTGCGCTTGGAATAATCTCAGAAATTAAACAGCAGTTGACTTGGTGTGGGTGTTTGAAATTAAGAAGAGCTTTGAAGTAACTTGAATTTCTTCTTTTAGATCTAATTTGCAAAAATAAAGAAATAAAATCGTGTTGGCATCATCAGAACAAAACTTAATGACTTGAATCTAACACGTGCATTAGAAACTCAAGGGGATCATGAGGATTAAAAGAAATCTCTGTAATGCCCACGAAATCAAGAAATTGTACTGCATTCAATTTCTGCCTGACGGGTGTGTTGGATTAGCATCTCGACCCAAATGGCTTACAAATAAATCTAAGAAGGTGGAGTCTCAAACGATAACTTCACGCTGTTATGGAAGAGGGTCTTTAATCTAGGGCAAGTATGGAAAGGCATGCAGAAAAAATTAACTAATTCGATAAATGGACAACTAAAATTTGAAGAGAACGGAAAAGGCAAGGAGGTAGTCTGACTCAAATAAATCTCAGGTGTTACAATGCCTGGACAATTCATGTACTGATATGTTAGTGAACACAATTGTAAACTTTGAAGGCAAATTAAGTTTAGTTCATGATTCCTGCTAAAATCGTGATTGTTTGGCTGATGACTTGACTTGTAAGTACTGTCTAATCTTGCAAATCTCTGTCAATATTCTGCGCAAGGGAGGTTTGCATGCATGAGAATTACGTGCTGCTTTCAAAGATTGGTCAGTCAACCTGCCTTGATTGTTTTAAAAGTCGTCGTAAATTTTCGAAATTAATATTGTTTCAAATAATTAAACCCTATAAACCTACAGATCAAAATTCTAAATCCAATAAATGTGCTGTGTGGTTCTTTTCCTTTACAGTGAGACAGATTCTACAAAAAACAGCAGGTAAACTAGTTAGGTGTGCAGATCGGTTGAATGAAATGATGACAAGGCCTGGAGTAGAATAAAACATTCAAATAATTAACATCGATTCACTAAACAAGGAATGCAACAAGATTTGTCAATACTTTACATTATTGCAATCTACTTAATGTGTAGACAAGTAACATGATTTTATTCAAAATCTGAGGTTTTAACTCAAAACGATTCTAAACTTCTATAATTTGGCGATGAAAATGGAATTTTCCACTTTGTCAATCTTTATGAGAGACAATAATGTGTAGCAGTCTCTAATCCAAAAATGTTTTCATCATTGATAATTGTAGGTTTGCACAATTTCACAGTTTCCAGACTATATAGTTCTGATGTGCATTTCTTTGTTTCTATTTGAATATGGGTAGCTAACGACAAATTCAAAAAGTTATTGCCCATCCTTCACTGCACTGCATTTGGCAGCCTCCTTTTAGAAACGTTACAAAAAGCGTTTTGCGGTTGCTCCTACTGTGACGTTAAACAGTTAAACAGTTAGTTTCAGGATTTTGATCCACCAACAGTTATTACATGGCAATTATGGCCAAGCTACGGTAGTGAAAGACTTAAAATGTAACTTGCTCTCATTCATCTGCCGTCCCAGATGTTAAGATTCTTGTTTAGATTCTTTTGTTGCTATTAACAACGCCCCTTAGAGATTCGGCAGAATATCGTATAGACCTTACACAATGCTGCCAGAGTGAGAACAGGTTGTGTTTTTTTTATTAACAAATGGGCTGTCTTTGGCTTCGGTAATACTGAAATGATCGTGTGTTATTGAGATTCACTCACCCAAATATGTCGAGAGTATTCCATCACACACTTCTCCTTTAAATTGCTGGGGAGTTTGTGAATTCATGAGGTGAATGAGCCATGACAGAATTCCTAGCATCTGGTCTGATCTAAAAGCCGAGGTAATTATCTAGCTGGATCAGTTCAGTTCTAGTTTGATGTATTGCCCAACATTTCGATCATGTTTGATTCAGCAAACACGTTTATGTGAAAGGGAACTTGTTCGACTTCACTTGTTACAAAATAGGTTAGTTATACCCAAGATGCAAATTTGGGAAATTTGCCGATGAAAAACTCAGAACTGACAATTATCCAGGTTTTCCCTCATGTGGACTGCGTCCGTTTCTGTATCTGCATAGTTAGAGAGAGCATTTCAATTATTAACAAACATGTCCTTTTCCAACTGTAAGCTTGACTAAGCGTTTTTCACTATTGGAAGTTAAAATATGTCTTCTTTCATAAATGATTGAATATTTTGCTATTTATTTAATTAATAACGAAAATATTGCTGGTCATTGATCTGCAAATCAGCTAAATATTTTGACGGTGATTCCTTTTTCTTTCCTCATTTTCTCCGGGGAGACAAATTCAAAATTCCACTCAAAAACGATTCGCAATGTATGTTTGTAATCACGACTGCGAATGGATGATGAGTGAAAGTGGTACGGGAAGGTGAAATTGAAATTCAGCAGCAAAGCTGGAAGCAATGTGTTGAGTTCACTTAGAAATACTCATAGAATCAGTTCCATTCACTTCAACATACAATTTGTAACAAGTACATTTCCAAATTTCATTTAATCACTTCTCTTCACAATAACATGCCAAGAATCTCAATTCACTATTTTAAATTGTCTCTAGTATACATTTCCTCAATCTGTTAACCTTTCACTGTGTTAGTGATGCTTTTGTTTCTTTTTAATGTACCGTTTTAACATTCAAATCTTCATACATCCTTTTCAAATGACAGAATATTTCGATATTTTGTCTAACTACCAAAGTTATGTTAATTAGATTAGATTCTCTACAGTATAGAAACAGGACCTTCGGCCCAACAAGTCCACACCGACCTTCCGATGGGTAACCCACCCATACCCATTCCTCAAATTTACCCCTGACTAACACACCTAACTCTATGGGTTATTTAGCATGGCCAATTCACCTGACCTGCACATTTTTGGATTATCAAAGGAAGCAGGAGCACCCGGAGGAAACCATGCGCAGACATGGGCAGAATGTGCAAACTCCACACAGACTGTCACCCAAGGTGGGATTCGAACCTGGGACACTGGTGCTAATACGTAGCAGTGCTAACCACTGAGCCACTGTGCCGCCACACGGTGTTAAAAATAGATAAGGTACAAATAACAACGCTAATGTCCTATGCTTATACTTTATTTAACAGAGATTAACTCATTGCAAGAAAAGTTATCAGGTCAAGGTAAAAAAAATTCAAAAAGATGTGTTGTTTGTATCAGAATTCTATGGTAATTTATTTTGCATGTTAGATCGTTCAAAAACAGTAACTTATCTTTATGATCTTTACTTATTTTCAATATATTACATTGGGACTCAAATATGTGATTCAAAATAAATTCCGGGTAACCACCATTCTTTCTTCTGTTGTCATCCTAATGAATACTGAGATTTATGAAAGATGTCTTTGAGACGATCAGTATTTGTGCTAAAGTTGTCTATTGACCTAAGTAGCATAGTACCATAAGTTTCAGTATAACTCTCGTTTATTTTGCATTTCTTTCGTTGGTGCATTTCAACAACTCACCGCACTCATTTATTTGTAGAGTTGACAAAATTCGGAAATGTGTGTTAGTCTGGCACAAACAAGGTGAACCATCAGTACATCAACGGTTATGAATTCTTCACTAAGTATACAGGAATAATAAAAGTTTTGAGCTATATCTTTGGCAAGGTCCCATAAGGAAAGCTGAGAAACACTACAAAAGCACATTGGATTTAGGGTAATGTAGCAAATTGGATCCAATATTGGCTTAATAATAGGAGTCAGTAGGAGTAGTCAAGGCTGATTTGCTAGATTGAGGACAGTGCCCAGTAACATCCCACAGGGAGTGGTCGGTCTCTTGTTGCTTAGAATATCTATTAGCAGTGTAAAAGATAATATGGAAGGGAGGGTTTGGTGGGTGACACAAAGTTGGGCTGAGCTGTTAGAATAAGTTTTAAATTACAAGAGGATATAAACCGGTCAGAAAGGCAAATCCATGGCAAATGATGGAAGATGATGCACCAAAGATAAGGAAGTTTTTAATGACTGGTAGGACAATTGGAAGCTCAGAGGAACAGAGGAATCCTGGGGTGTTTTGTCATAAATGTCTGAAGGTAACACGGCAGTTTAATTAAGCAGTCAAAGGAAAACATGAACACGTCTTTCTCAGTGATGCATAAATTCTAAAAGCAGAGATGTTAAGCTACGGTCCTACATGACTGTGTTTATGGTCTCCACAATACAGGAACGATGTAAGTGCACTGGAGAGGCACAGAGGAGATTCAACATGATATTATCTGTGCTTGAGACTTTAGACATGAAACAATGGCGGATAAGCTTGGATTTTTTTCTCGAGAGCGGAAAACCTTGGTGGGGTGTACAAAATTAGACAGGAGAAAGTGATGATTGCAGATGCTGGTGATCAGAGTCGTGAGTGTGGTGTTGAAAAAGCACAGCAGTCATACTCGGATACTCCCTGGCCTGCTTTGCTTTTCCAGAACGACATTCTTACTGCAAAATCAGACACTTAGGGAAAAAACACAGTTATTCCTCTCAATTGAAGTTGCAGTAAAGTGGGCCCAAATTTAAGGCAAAAAAGCAAGAGGTTCTGAGGTGAATTGAGGAAAACGATGTTGCAGAGTTCATGCCTTGGGGAGTAGTTGAGGCGTTACACAAACATTAAAAGTTACTTGAATGGATATTTGAAATGTCAGAACATTCAAGACGATGGGACTATGCTCGAAAGTGGAACCAGTATATATTTAGAGTAGCATTGGTCGTAAAGATTTAATGGGTCGAACGGTATTGCACGGTTCTTGTTTTATTTCCTTCCTTTTTCTTTGTTTCTTTCTAGCTTTATTTCTTTCTTACTCACTTGCTTGTTTTCTTTCCTTCTACCTTGCTTCCTTTCTTTCTATAATGTGTTTATGAACGTTTGACTTCTCTCATTGCGACTGTTTTCTGTATTTCAGGACCAAGAGGAAAAGTATTAGGTAATGCAGAAAGTGCATTCTTTAATGGTTGACATTGAAAGTCCATTTGCAAACTATTTCACATGAGAATGTCGTTTCAGCGATGGACTCGCTTGTACAAAAACCTCCTCCATTTCAATACAGCCCTAAATCATGTAATGCAAAAAGTAAAGGGAAAATGCGCATTGGCATGTTTTCCTCTACCCAGGTGAGCATTTTCGTAAGTAATGCAGGTTTGATGCTAACATTCACAGTGTCTTCATTGTATTCAACCAACGTCTTTTTTTTTCAAATTCTCGGAATACTCCTTGCAAGGTCTCCGCTGAATTGTCTATACTCACGAGGTCTGGTGTTTGTCAACGAATCCTGTTTCAACAGGTGATTATGATTACACCATCTAGAAGAGACAGGAGTAATGTTGAAGACTTTTTGTTAACTCCTGTGAATTAGCAAATATATACATAATGATAGAGGGTTTTCTTGTGGTCAATCCTTGTTTCGAAGAAATCATGAAAGAAAATCATATTCATGTGTGGCCAAGCATATAAGTCAGAGGATATTTATACTCTATTCGCATAGTATGGCCAACTGAGCAAGTTTTCAACTATTCGATTAGATTCCATACAGTGTGGAAACCGGCCCTTTGGCCCAAGGCCCAACCAGTCCACACCAACCCTCCGAAGAGTAACCCACTCAGACCCATTTCCGTCTGACTAAAGCACCTAACACTATAGGCAATTTAGCCTGGCCAATTCACCTGACCTACGCATCTTTAGACTGTGGGAGGAAACCCACGCAGACACGGGGAGAATGTGCAAACTCCACACAGTCAACCGAGGCTGGAATCGAACCTGGGACCCTGGTGCTTTGAGGAAGCAGTGCTAACCACTGTGCTATTGTGCTGCCCGATGATTTTATGCCATAGGAGATTGTCTAGGAAACATATCAATGAAAGTACATCGTAAAGTTTATTAATTGCGAATAGGTATGAATTAGTGGAAGAGCATTTTCAAGTATTTATGCTTATCTCACATTAGAGAAAAAATGGTTCTGGATGAAAATGTAAATACATCAAGTTATTCAACCTTACTTGACGTTCTTTACACAACTCACATTTTCTTTACTATTTTGATTACTAGGCCTTTGCTAAAGTATAGTTCTTTCTGCCTCATTGCATAGATCATGCGTGCAGCTAACCAAATACATTAAGGCCATCTGTTGACAAATTACATCGCGAAATTCGTAAAATAAGCACTGAGATTATTTGGTGATTTTCTTTTTCGTATCAGATATCATGACGGAAAGCAATGCACTGTTGATGCTAATTGGATGAGACCTGTAAATTTAGTAGATGCCCTAAGGTAGAAATTTGCCTTGAATAGAACTGCGAAAAGGATGCCAGTTGCATTTGACTTCAATGATTAAATTTATTGCTTTAATTGTATCAAATGTCAGGTAGTGTATACAAAGCTCAACAAGAGGCTATAGTAATGCAGTAGTAGTATCCCTATCCCTAGGTCAGAATTCAGACTCGACATACTCTGGATGTGTGCATAACGTATCTAACCAAATTCTTTTAAACTAATTTATAACAAGTAACAAATGGACGACGCCAATGTTGCACTGCTGTCAAATAGAATTCGCTGTCTACTTGAATTGGGATATATGATGGCAATTAATTCAAAGGAAAAGTCAATTGGTTTATAATTTATCTATGCAGGTGTTATACCTGATATTTAAGTCGTAATATCTTCACATACTTTATGATCAAAAATGCACAACAACTGCATAAATATTGTTGTCCGCAGATGAATAAAAGCCCTTAATACAGTGTGACAATGACTCTTTGAAATTTCTTAGATTTTCCATTACATATCCTACCTCACGTTAAAGCCCGGTACACTTTCAAATGCATTTTGACTTTCAGTGGGTATTTGCGGTTTTCATTGACAACTGTTCGTTTTAACATAAAAGAAATTCAAACAGATCTTTTAAGTTCGAGACACATTGTACTCGTGCTTTAAATAAGGAGATCTTGAATGTGCTGATTAAAAGCTCTATGCAGCTTTCTGTGTATTGTGCAAAGAAATTACGCTGACCCATTTCTTTTAAATGGGCTGTTGGCATCTTGTTAAAATTGTATTCTAATTAGTTATGTACCTTATTACAGGCAACCTGGAAGAATTATACTCAGGTACAAACCTGCTGCGCTATATTACAAGATTTTAAACTTGTTGAAATAATGCTATTGATATTGAGAGCAAAGTAGTAATGTAGGATTATGAAGCAACAATCCATAAAGACAAGGATTCGAAGAACACATTGTACAGCAAATGGATAGGCCATTTGTGTACACAGTGGCATCCTACCAATCTCTGAATTGAGATGTTACGTAAAAAAAACTTGCATAATGTGTGCTATTTCTGAATTTTCTCAGAACTTCGTGTCTTAAATGTTTTGATTTACCAGTACATTTTCTCTTCTCCCTGCACCATTACAAAGATATTTCAAGGGATTCAGCCTGTAGTCTGGAGATTAACCGTTGCAAAGTTGCTGCCCATCGGGGATGTTTAAAACTTTTTTTGTATCTTCAACGGATTAAACCTCAATGTTGAACAAAAATGTTTATCGTCACCTCATTTGCATAAGATGTTGAATGAAAGTGAGTATATAAAAACAAGAAACTTACCAATTATCACTAGAAACCTATTTATTTCAATTTCATTGAGCATTAGTCAGAATATCACGGCATTGCACTGCTTTCTTGCAAAATAAAGATTAAGTATCCTAATAGGTTTTCACAGTGCACCCTTCCATAAAATTACTTGCCAATGTTTAAAGTCACTTGGATTAATTTCTTGTATCACGAAGCTTACTTGCATCTTATCAGTGATTAACTGTAGTTATAGTTAAATGGTTTCACCGGGTCCCTAGGAAGTTCATATAAATTAAAGCTGTCAAAGTTGTATTTAATTTTAAAATGAGACAATTGGCAATAAACTCTGAGTGCCTAATAGGGGTAGAACATGATCCTAAGGGGATAAATTGGTCAGAGATTTATGAGATATCTAATATCGACGCTTTTAATATATAGAGTCGAGAGTGAGTTGCTGGAAAAGCACAGCAGGTCACAGCATCCTGATGAAGAGCTCCGGCCCAAAACATCGATTCTCCTTCTCCTCGGATACTGTCTGACCTGCTGTGTTTTTCCAGCAACACACTCTCGGCTCTGATCTCTATCATCTGCAGACCTCACTTTCTCCTAGTTGCTCTTTATATACACGTGATTTTGTACCAATACACTTATTACAAATAAGTAACATTGGGCATACATTGCATTAACGCTGTGATCCATCCCGTTTTGCATTTACCAGTAACATAAATGTCCCTCCAGACTATTACAGAATAAATCGATCCTTCCCTGAATCTAATAAATAGAGATATGATGCAGCTTGCCATCTCCACAGCAACTCTTGTTGCCCAACCCAATAAACTTCAGATAATATCTATGCATGACTCAGAATACAACAGCAAGAATCAGGCTTCTAAAGCATCATTTATTCATATCATACTTGAAGATACAATATTTTGCCATTGCAGAAATAGCAAATGTTAATCAAATTTCTGAAGAAAACAGAGCAGCTTTTGTTTATGAATACATCTTGCAAATTTTAGTCGAAGCCTACTATGACGGGCCAATTATTCTTGAAATGAGAGATGATTTACTGAAGCTTTTCCCTTTGTACACATCCATAAAATACAGGAATGTCAAAATTCAAATGAGCATGGAAAAAGTCACCAAGTCGATTCCAATGAGCTAATTAAATGGAATTGTATTTGTATTAATTCCACTGTCATGTGAGAGAACCATACTTTTTGTTTTTGCCTTGTGCTGTTCCTTACTATATTCATTCGTTTATATTTACCAACGTTCATTCATTGTGAGTTCCCTTGGGAACATTCAACAACAGTATTGAGGAATCTTTCCTTAAGATAGAGTGTGATTGTACTGTTGTGGTTCTGCTCGCCGAGCTGGAAGTTTTTGCTGCAAACGTTTCGTTCCCTGGCTAGGGAACATCATCAGTGCTGTTGGAGCCTCGTGTGAAACGCTGCTTTGATGTTTCTTCCGGTATTTATATTGGTTTGTTCTTGCCGCTTC
Source organism: Hemiscyllium ocellatum (assembly GCF_020745735.1). Classification (NCBI taxonomy): domain Eukaryota; kingdom Metazoa; phylum Chordata; class Chondrichthyes; order Orectolobiformes; family Hemiscylliidae; genus Hemiscyllium; species Hemiscyllium ocellatum. Next base: position 21,551,344 of record NC_083435.1, read on the forward strand.
CGGGTGTCAGTTTCAGCTGCAGTGATTTGTATGTGGGGTCCAGGTCGATGTGTCTGTTGATGGATGTTCTTGCCGTTACCGGGTGTCAGTCTCAGCTGTAGTGGTTTGTATATGGTGTCCAGGTCAATGTGTCTGTTGATGGAGTTTGGGGATGAATGCCATGCTTCTAGGAATTCTCTGGCTGTTCTCTGTCTGGCTTGTCCTATGATGGTGGTGTTTTCCCAGTCAAATTCATGTTGCAGGTTGTCTGAGTGTATGGCTACTAGAGATAGCTGGTCGTGTCGTTTTGTGGCTAGCTGATGTTCATGGATGCGGATTGTTAGCTGTCTTCCTGTTTGTCCTATATAGTGTTTTGTGCAGTCCTTGCATGGTATTTTGTAAACTACGTTAGTTTGGCTCGTTCTCGGACAAACAGGAAGACAGCTAACAATCCGCATCCATGAACATCAGCTAGCCACAAAACGACACGACCAGCTATCTCTAGTAGCCATACACTCAGACAACCTGCAACATGAATTTGACTGGGAAAACACCACTATCATAGGACAAGCCAGACAGAGAACAGCCAGAGAATTCCTAGAAGCATGGCATTCATCCCCAAACTCCATCAACAGACACATTGACCTGGACACCATATACAAACCACTACAGCTGAGACTGACACCCGGTAACGGCAAGAACATCCATCAACAGACACATCGACCTGGACCCCACATACAAATCACTGCAGCTGAAACTGACACCCGGAAGCGGCAAGAACAAACCAATATAAATACCGGAAGAAACATCAAAGCAGCGTTTCACACGAGGCTCCAACAGCACTGATGATGTTCCCTAGCCAGGGAACGAAACGTTTGCAGCAAAAACTTCCAGCTCGGCGAGCAGAACCACAACAACGGATACCCGAGCTACAAATCTTCAATCAGATTTGTGATTGTACTGATTCGAAAATCAGAGCGCTGAATCGAAATAAAGAAAACCATGAGGGTATGTCATGCAAGCTGGTCATGGTAAATTGGGGAATGTTATTGTTAGGTTGGTGGTGGATAAGCAATTCCAAATATTTAAAGAGCGCATTGGAAAACCTGAAACAATTTCCATTCCTGTCTGGTGCAAAAATATAACGGGAAAGGTGACGTGACCATGGCTAACAATTAAAATCAGATATGCTACTAGATCCAAGGAAATGACATGTAAATTATATTTGAAAAGCAGCAGATGTGAGGAATTTTCAATTTTATCACTGGAGGACAAAGGGATGCATTAAGGGCGTGGAATATAGCATGACATTGAACTTATGTGTAAAATACCAGCTGCATGCAAAGGGTATGTGTAGACAAAAAAAAATGAATGAAGAGAAATGTAGGTAATTACAAACTGAAAGAATGCAAGTTGTAATGGGGAAAAAATAATGTCAGACCATTTAGCTGCAGAGTTTGAAACAAAACAAGATTTGCTGGGGCAAGTCAACAGATCTGGCAGAATGAAGATTCAACGTTTCGTGTCTGGTGACTCTTCATCATGACTGTTAAGTGCTAGGAAACAGTACTATTTGGGTCTGCGATGAAATTCGGGAGGAAGGGGTGAAGGAAACAGCAGATGTGTGGATTTGGAGCCAAGACAGAGAGAAAGACATGAATAGGGTAGGTCAATAAGGAGAGTACAACAAAAGTCACATACTTTGGTGCTGCATCACAATGGAGAACCCAAATAGCCTCTAAGATTGTTGGATACTAAGACCATGAGAGCAATACACTAAAGGAAATCAGTATTAGTTTTTAAACGATTTTAGGGACGTTGGTGCGACTGAAAGCCCATTAATCCCAATGTCAGGATAATGTGCATCCCATAGTGTTAAAGGAAATTGTATGAGAAATGTTAGATGTATTGGTTGCCATCATTAAAGATTCTCAAGACTTTTGAGCAGTTCATACTGATTGGGTGGTGACTGATTTAACGTATAATTTGAAAAGACAGAAGTGTGGCAGCAAGAAATTGCAGGTCGGTTGACTTGACATTAGAAATTGTGAAAACGCTAGACTCCGTAATAAAAGATGTAAAACAAGAGCTTATGGGAAACAGTGGCCAGATGACAGTCAGCGTGTATGTGCGGAGGGAACATCATGGTTGCCAAATTTACTGGCAATGTTTCATAATGCAACTCGTAGAATTGCTTTGGGGAATCCAATGGATATGGTTTACTTGGAAATTCAGACATATTTTGATGAAGTCTACGTAAGTGTTTCGATGGCAAAATTAAAGTACATAGGTTGTATGGAAATATATGCACTGACTTGGATAAAGAAATAGTTGGCAGGCAACAAACAAAGAATAGTGAAGTACTCAAGGATCAGTGCTTGGACATCAGCTATTAATGATGCATATTAATGATTTAAATGAGGAAACTAAATGTTATGTCTTAAGCTTGCAAATGACTTAATGCTGTGTGGGAGGATGAGCTGCAAGAATGCAGGGATGCAGTATAATTTGGACATGTTTCGTGAGTGGGCAAATCATGGAAGATGGAACTTAATGTGGATAAACATGAGTTCATCCACGTTGTTAGCAAAAACGGTAAGGAAGATTGTTATCTGAACAGAATTAGGTTGAGAAAGGAAGACCAAGGAAACTTGTGCACCAGCCATTGAATGGCTGCAACTTGGTGCAACAATGGAATTTTGTGAGATTTATTTTTTAGTCTCCTTAGCTGAGGAAGAATGTTTTTGCTGATGTATAGACACCGAACTCCTAAGATGGTAGGGCAATCATATCAAGATACAAAGAATTGGCTGAGATTATATTCACTCGACTTTAAAAGAATGAAGAGGTTCACTTAAAACCCCATAAAATTCGAACACGACAAGCCAGGGTAAGCATAGGAAGGATGTTCCCAATAACCAGGAATTACAGTTTAAGCATATAGCATTGTTTATGTAAGACTGAGATGACGAGAAATGTCTTCACCCAGACTGTGGTGAGCCTGTGAAGATTCTGCCATTGAAAGCAGATGAAGCAAAAACATTGAATGCTTTCACAAAGGAGTTTAATATAGTTCAAAGGGTTAAAGGGATCATAGGATGTAGAGAGAAATTGGGAACAAGGTATTAAGTTATTAATGCATTGTCGGTAGAGCAGGATAAAACGGCCTAATAGCTAATCCTGGTCCTCTTTCCTATGTTTATAATGATCAAGTTGTTGTAATGTTGATCACTTTGCTGCAGACTGAGGAATGGTATATATAATACGAAATGAAGTCAACTCAACCTACTTGTATTGTTTATGCTTATTCTTCTGAACGGTTAAATTGCGTTTATGACACCTCTAGTTTCATGAACGCCTTATTCACTTTAGTTTTATTTCTGATGAGGTCGTGCAGAATGAACGTCATGGCATGTGAACAATTTGAATCCAAAAAACAATTGGACAGTAATGGGATTGCATGACGTGAATATTTTATCGTTACTCGGGTACTGTACAAAATGGAGAACTACAGAGTGCTTTGATGTTCCCACAAGGGCAATAAGTGAAAATAGGAATACACTCTATCACGCTCCAAAGTTCTTTCCTGATGCTGTGCAGCGCAAAGTACGTTCAGTTCATCTTCCAACCAAAACGAGCATGTAATATTTCTCCCAAAGCTCCTCCGCACCTTGGAGGTATATGTATTGAGTATTCATGTGATTACCACACATCAGAAAACATACAATTGTAGAAAGAAGCATGGCAAATAGGTGGAATAGATAGTCTGGCAGTGGGCAGTTCCTTTGCTGGCGTAGTCGATGGCAACACTGCTGGTGTTATTTCTGGGCATCACCTTGAGTAATAGTTGCAAATAATGCTTTTGATTTGCTCGTTAGCCAACTTATCTTCCTTACAACGAACATGCTTCACACTATATATATTCACTTTCTAAAACGTGATTAGACCATGCGAACATTCAACTTACATTAAAAATCCTTAACTTAACAATTAACATTTTGGGCATGTGGTCCCATTTTTCAGCATCACATTCGACAGAATGCCCCAAGAAATGAATGAAGCACATAGGAGAATCAGAGATAACAGTGCAGTATTCCTGCCATGGTGAAAATGCCCCTTTCCAACAGTTATTCGCCACTCAGGGCGTGACAGTTCTTCAATGTCACTGTTGCAGAAACAGTGATCCAGCTCTGTATCTAAGAACTATTAATATCATTCTTACAGACGCAGGGCAGATGTAAATTGAGCAGAATCAGCAGGGCTCATAAAGGAGGAGAGGGAAGAGGAGGAAAAAAATACCTTATAAGTCAAGAGGTTTGCTTCCTCCAGATCCTATGGTTTGAAATGGAATGCCCGAAAATCAATTCTTCTGTCCACACACAAGCCATCAGCCATCAACATCATCCTTCGTGAATTCGCTGCGGGCATGCCTTATTAGGTCCTTACATGTCACAGAATCTCCCCAACCCTCGTTAGCTAACATTGGCAGCAGGACAATATCCTCAAGTAACAACTGAAGTATTTCTATTGACCTTTAAGCAAGAATGCAATCCTCAATGATTCCCATTCTAACTGCTTTGGAAGGAGGGGTGACAGGTCGAAAATTAGTAGGATGCCACTCCAGCATATTTCCAGCTTAATATATACGAAACATTAATACACGGGGCATTTCCAGCTAATTTTAAATGAAGTCTTAACTTTCATGCAATGTCATGGGTTGTCTGTCTCTGAGGTGCTGCCTTTTCAGCTGAGCATTATTGGCATTTGTTAATTCACTGCATGCATTGTTAAGTATCTCAGCTCGTCCTATATTTTAAATATTTTGCATTCTCACATACGTGATCAATTAATTGTTAAAGTGATTATTGTCATTTGTTTACTGTGTCCTTCGTATAATTCCTTACCTTTCAGAATGCAAAAAACTTCTTCAAGCGTGCAGTACGTAATATTTACATATTACACTAAGTATCCAGAAAATGTCGTTCATTTTTTGATTTGGTAGGGGAATGGGTGCCGATTTACAGTGATAGAAACGCACTTCTGATGGTTCCAAAAACCATGAACAGTTCAGTCGATGAAATTTGCATCGTTAGGGAATATGTAGCTGTTTATATTGAAATACTGAGAGTAACTCTTACGCACAGGTAGCACGTTTCCCGACTCACGATTAGCCTATCGGTGTGTTTAAAGGCTCACAGACAGTGCAGAACCTGAAAAATTTCTTTTTGCGTATTCAGCAAAATTATTCCTCGTAGATGCATGATTCCGTCAGCCAATGATTCGCTGCTGTATAGATTGGTAATGACCCAGGCATAGTTATCGCTCTAATTTGTAAATTACAATTATGAACCCACTGATATCCAATAGTGGCATCTGAATTCATGAAGATTTGATCAGTCATTCTCAGTGAATCATAACTCTATTCTGGAAACAGTTGCACCATCCTAAATATCAGATCATGATAGCACTCACACAAAAATTGGAGCGAAATGTAAGGACTCTTATGGTATATATAATTACGAGATAAACATTCCATTTAAATCCAGGATGACGTAAGCAAGCGCAAACAATATGCATCAGTAGCTAGTATTCTATCAGGTAATTTCATTTTCTCAATCTGACTGCAAATTAATACTTCTAACGTGTTCAGACAAAATATTGTTCTTCTAGTTATAGTTTGCAAGACCGCACCTATTTTATAAAATGAGCTTCAGATACAGAAGGTTGATTTATATTGAGTTTCTTCAAACGATCCTAACATTATCTTTCTGACTTGTGTTACAGTGAGACAACTGCTTTTAAAAGATATTGGTAATTGAGATGGAATAATTTCGTCTTTTAAATGCATATTTGTTTGTATATCTTACTATTTTCTTTGTGCTTACTTGACCATAAACCAGTTCCCAGATAACATTTAGGTCGTGGTCACTTTTGCTTAGATTGCTAGCTGTTATATGACTGTGTCAAATTCGTTGTTCATACATTTGTGTGACAATTCAGTGTATCACAACAATACTTGAAACGGTAACACGCAATCCGGGCTGTGAAAATTGTACAATGCCAATTTGGAGCCAACATAACAGTTTGACAAAGATCTTAATTATTTTAGCTCAATTTTACGAGTAAGAGAGTGGAAAAATATATAAAGGAAAAAGAAAAATGAAAATAAGGTGTTAAAATAAACTAACATTGACTTTGTTTTAACGTCTCTCACTGAAGGATTAAAGTTAATAAGATTATAATCGATGCTAGAAGGGGCGATTGAAATTACTTAAACTGTCAAAGCATTGTTATAAGTGTATTTGCCTTGAAATGGAGAGCCCTTTCCTTTTTCCTGGTGAACATAGTGCATATTTATCATGTTAAGTATATTTCAGCGGGAAAAGCACTGAAGTGAACTTCTGGAGTGTCAGAGCAATTGAGACACTAGCCTTCCGTTTTCTTTGTGCAATGCTGAATCAGGACAGCTCCGACTCTGGAAGAAAATATGAGCTGCATGTTTAACTTGCTATCGATGCTTAAACGCTGGAGAAAATATTTTTTGAAGTTGGCAAAAGTGCAAAATGTGTGCTAACATGTTGCTCTGGCAATTAAGCAAAGCATCCTTCTACTGAGGTCAATTCAAAATAAATTGGGTGAGATTAATGATAATTTATCCAAACCCAAATCCCTAACTCCTAAACCTATCCCTAACCATAACCCTAAGCATGAAACGAATCCTAACCTAATGGGAATTTGATAACATTCCAAATTTATCAGCATCTAATAACTAAATGAAGTCCTGAAACTTGTGAGATTTCCCATTCTCTAATGCAAGAACCATTCCACGACCTTTCATCAAACAGAAACATCGGTTTTCTAAGTAGAAAAAATGCCGATCTGTTTCTATGAATATCACGGCTCCCCAAAACTAACTTTAGGCTGGCAGATCAAACTGCCCACCTGGACCATGAATGTCTACAGAACTGGAAACAACTCCTACAGTGGCGTGTTGAAAACTGGTAGAATCAAATTGGACACTGTATTTCATTCCACCTTATCTCCCGTTGCGAAACTGAAACACTCTCTGCTTTGTCTGGCTGATCAGAATGAATTGCTGTGCAATGTATTCTTATTTGGCCAGTAAAACTTAAAACAGATATTAATGGTATAATCGATCATTGCTATCAAATATGTTGATCTTCATATTAATCTTTATTTCAGAGAGAGAAAAACTACATGCACAATTACAGGTTGCTGGTGAGACAATTCAACTTATTTCTTTCCCCTCCTGCTCTTATAGTTAAACATCATGATACTTTCCTGAAAAACGTTCATCTTTACAGCACCTCGTTTTTATATGTCTATTTGGAACAAATACCAAATGTCTGGTCACATCTTAATAACTTTAGCATTCTTGACAAAATATCCATGGCTTCTTTTGCCGGATTCAACTTTTGACATTTGCTGTTTGCTCCACTTTTGGATAAATAGGATGTTCGTCTAATGTAAGTCCTAAAATTCTGCACACTTTTGTTTCTGGGAAGGAGTAGAAATAATTCTATTCTAGCAGCCGCACCATAAACGGCTTTCAAAAGCTAACATCTATCCAAATATTCAGCTCAACTGTTAGCATCGTCGCTATTTTATAAATTCTCATCATCCACGAAAATGTTTGCATATCCATTCAACTTTCTGGCTGGACGTTTCGTGAAACTAATTGTCTGTGCCAAACCAGTCAAAAGTACTGAAAACAAAATAATGCTGTTCCTTGACATCATCCAAACCCATCATCGTCTGCTAGCATTCTAATCAACCTTCATTTATTTGGATCCAAAATAGTTACATCCTCAAAAATATTTCTCTGAATAAATCTTGCATTTCTGTGAAGGTTTTTGAAATAGCATTTGGTTTCAGATATATTTACAATTCGCTAAATTTTCTTGACAAAACACTTCGCCTTTTTTTTACAATTTCCTACTATCACAATGATTCCAATTTCTCCATTGTGTCTGAATCACATTCCAATTCTATGATCAGAAACGTGACCTTTTTTCTTCCTATCAGCATTTTAACTTGCACTTATGCTCCTACAGCGGAAATTCTGCGTGCAAAAGAAGATGGTAAATATATTTTTATTTCTGAATTTCCTATCTCAATAGTTTATGTTGATTCAAAACAGGAAGATTAACACTGTTCTTCTGCATACAGGCGAATTCAAGTGAAAAATACTGTGAAAGTTACTTAAAGATCCGTTCTCTATTCAGTGATGTCCCTCGTTAAGTTCAGATAGGCTACACATGGCCTAGGTTCCAGTGCACAAAAACATAAAATGCGTCTAAGAAGAGTTCCCATTTAGCATAACACTTTGATTTTTATGTCTTTGGCACCAGGACAAATTAAGGGTCACCCGCACAACACTTTACCCGCTCTTCTGTCCCGATCCAAAATATTTATGAAGGAGACCATTATAAAGATGTTCAGAGACAGAAAGATGTAACTAATGAAATTTTTGATGTCACAGCAAGTAAAGATGCAGATCATAAAGTCAGCATCAAAGGCTATACAAACCTAGTCCAATGCTGAAAAATGTGTTGCTGGAAAAGCGCAGCAGGTCAGGCAGCATCCAAGGAGCAGGAGAATCAACGTTTTGGGCATAAGCCCTTCTTCAGGAACAAATCTAGTCCAATGTTCAATTCCTTTTACTGAAGAAATACAATGTGGGACCAAAGCTGCATAATTACTTACACAGTTTTGAAAACTTTCTTTTGCTTTTTGTTTATTGAAATTCGCATCAAAAGTTATCCTTAATAGGGGCCGAGATGACATTTTGCATTTTATAGAATCAGCAACATCAAATCAATCCGTTAAATTCAATGGATTGTCATCTTATGAAACACCTAACAGTCAAATAATTGCAACCAACTGTGAAGACAGCGATCACGAAGGCTAAGTCAGTCGGCCAGTACAAAACAAAAACATCATTCATCTCATTACATCAGTGCTTCACTCTCCTTGTTTTGGACAAAGTAATTCTGAACTGTGCAACATTGTCATGTGATAAACTGGAAAACGTGCTTCTGCTTTCATGTCGCTTTGCAAATTGTTGTCGGGTAGTAAAGACCGCTCTGCCTTTTCACTGTTCACAGAATATAGAACCTGAACATTGTGGCAGTAAATGTCAAAACTCAGGAGCAGAATTATGCCAACGTGTGCGTAGATTAAGCAGAAATGCTGGAAGTGCTTCACAAGTTAAACAAAATTTTCACATTTTTTTCACAACCTATCTCGTGTCTTGTAAGAGTTTGTAGTGCATTTTTCTTTTTATTTTGAATTTTCAGCAGTGTATATAATGTATTCAGCTTTATTAAAAAAAAAGTTAATTAACTCGCCATTCTTTATGATTTGTGGAAAGAAAAGTTTGATCATCATTCACGAAAAACGGGTGTCGAAGAATTTTGTTAAAATCACCTCTACGCCACCAAAGCACGTTTCCCCTAATTACAGTCCAAAAAATAAAGTTTCCAAACATTTTTCTAGAAAGACAGTTCAAATATTTTGAGTCTAAACACTACTAATGTCTGCTTTGTGAGAATCACAGTAGCCAAAATCTGTTAGATTTTGCTAAACATCGAAACTGGTTGGCCAGGTCAGAGCATTGAGGGAGGTGTTGGGACGTCATGTTATACCGTACAAGACGTTGATAAGACCATATTCGGAGTTGTCTGCATAATTCTGGTCTCCTTGCCAGATGAATGATATTAGTTAAATGGGCAGGATGCAGAAAATATTTAAAAAGGTGTTACAGAGACTGGAGGGTTTGAGTTATAAGAAGAGGCTGGATAAGCTGTGACTTCTTAATACCAGGAGGCTGTTGGGAGGCATTTTCGAGGCACATGAGGCACATAGATAAAGTGAATATCAAAGGTCTCTTCTGAGGATACAGGAGTCCAAAACTGGAGGGCATTAATCCCTCCATGTGGATTTCACCAGTTTCGTCATTCCCTCTAGCCCCATCTTATCCCAGATCCAACCTTCCAACTTGGCACTGGCCTCTTGAACTGTCCTACCTGTCCTACCTACCTGTCCTATCTGGTCCACCCTCTTCTCTGACCTATCACCTTCACCCCCAACTCTATCTTCCTATCACATTATCAGAAACCTTCCCCCCCCCCCCAACCCGACCCCTTCCCATTATGTCTCAGCCCCTTTGGATTGCAAGCCTCGTTCCTGATGAAGAGCTTGATTCTCCTGCCTCTCCGATGCTGCCTGATCAGCTGTGCTTTTCCAGGACTCCAATCTTCAGTTCTGATCTCCAGCATCTGCAGTCCTCACTTTCTCCCTGCTTGTCATTAGGTTTGGTAAAGAGCTTGTAGTTAATGGACTTCTACTGCTGCAATACAATACCTGTGCTGATTCACCTATTGTGTTCAGGTATTGTACTTGGACTTCTCAGTGAAAGACACAGTCAGCACTGGAAGGCATGGGTTCCCATCTTGACAGATTCGTAAAAGAATCTGGAATTTTATTAAAGTTAACTCAATTTCTGACAAAATAAATTTAATTTGTTTGCCTTGATGTTTGCAAAGAGAGAGAAAAGGTCTAAGCCCAAAATCCTGATCATCTTGGAAAATGCTGGGCGCTAAGGCAAATCGAAGGAGTTGGATTTAACTAACACTGACATTCATGCATGTCTGGTGGGGCATAGCTTTCTATCAGATGGGTTTTGGAGGAAGGATGAGGATGTGAAAGCTCTCTGTGTGACTGACACAATGTAATTCACTAACATAGTCAGGCAACCATTCACTCACTCAGCCACTATTACTTAGTCATCATGGCACTTTTTCATCGACCAACAACGTACACCGTCGCTCATCCAACTGCTCACTCAATAACATGGTCATCAAGGCAGCTGTCCCAAGTTGTGCTCTCGCGAGCATGGCTGCTCATCGTGACCTCACTGACAAATTTTCTATCACTCACTGTCTTGAAAAACAGTCAATATTCTTATAGGTGCATATAAATTTGCTTTTCTAATCGCACCCCAACCCCTCCCTGCCTGCTAGGTTGGGCAAGTTCTCCCCCTATCCAATGCCCGACCGCCACTCATTTCACTTGTTCTGCATCTCCACCAATGGTGGAAGATGTCCCTGCTTCCAGTAATTTGTTCCTGCTTTAATGTCAGTCATCTGTTCTTGAAAGTAATAAGCTTGTCTTTTTCGACGCTTACAGTGTGTTTCCCAGTTATGTATTTCAAGTAGCAAATGAGATTTAAAGCAAAATAGCTAAAACTCTTCTTAACGAGTCCTCCACCAAAGGTGTGCCCATAACGTCATGAAACTGACGAGTTCCAAATCCTGAATACATCGCAACCCAAAATTCCTCCTAAATACCAGATGGCCAACCAGGTACACGTTACTGTGGCAACATGCAGACTGTGTGTTGTCGTCTACAGCTTTACATTGTGATCTTTGTGGCTCCAGCTTTTTCCAACACATTGCTGATGTTTTGTACTTTTAACGACAATCTATTCATTTATTTTGAAGAAGTTGCAAGTCCAATTTCAACATAATTGATCACAATGTATACTCACCTTACTTGTCATGAAATTTGAAGTCAGACATAAAAACGAGAGGCAATGACGCTACCACTGCAACACAGTATCTTTTTTGGTTCACTGAAACAAACTAATAGCTTAATAAATGCCTTAGTTCCTTTCACGAATGACATGCACATTCGTACACGAATGTTAAGTTTTAGTTAAAGTTTTGCATATCACTTGATTCTCATCAAACTGTGTGAAGTATGGTGCAGTCGAATTTGTATGGGTTTAATTCTCTGATGAATTCTAATTTGGAACAGGGTAGTGAAATAATGCTCCAGTCAGGATATCCCACATTCAAGATATTCCATTTTGTTGCCTTGGCCAATTGAATGATGCTGCAAATACAGAAACTGCTGGAGAAACCCAGCAGGTCTGGAAGCATTCCTGTTTTCTTTCTATCTATTTATCTATCCATCTATCGATCGATCGGTTTAGTTCGCAGATTAATTCTAATTTGGAACAGGGTAGTAAAATAATGCTCGCAATTGGAATCTCCCACGTTCAAGGTATTGTATTTTGTTGCCTTTGCCAATTGAATGACACTGCAAATGCGGAGACTTCTGGAGAAACTCAGCAGGTCTTGTAGCATTCTGTCTTCTATCTATATCTAAATCTATATCTATCTGTCTGTCTGTCAGTCTGTCTATCTATCTATCTATCTACCTATCTATATTTATTTATCGATGAGCAGAGGCTGCGAGCCAAGATTGGTATCCGTGAGGAGGGCTTGAACTGGGATCATAGGTTCATGTCACACCACAGGTGACCTCACTAAACTATACATACACAAACACACTTAATCGCACACTCATGCCAATCCATTCCCATACACATGCTATCTCTCAGACACAAACCCACACTCACACTAACGTGCATACCCTCTCACAGCAGATACGTTATCTCATTTACACTCACACTCTCTCTCTATCTATCTCTCTCTCTCACACAAGCACTCCCACTCTCTCGCTCTGTCTCTCCCTCACATGCACGCACACACAGATAAGTCGATGGGGTGAATGTCCATTTGCAGATTTGTATTTGAAGGTTGTGGAAGTAAAATTTGACACAATCTGTCTGGCAGTCATTTTGTCACAAAACTGGACTCTTAAATTAAAGCCCTGATTGCTGATATGCTATTTTAGAGGATTTTTGCCATATCCGTTTGTTAAAATAACCGTGCAACTGCCTGAGATTCCTCACTTCCTTCAGACTCCAGACTAGCTCTGCTTTCATAATGATGTAAGCTCATTGTATCTTTATTTGTGCTGATTCCTGCAAAGCCTTGTGTAAACAATTTGGTATGTGCTCGCATTCGAGCCTGTTTCATTGTGAAACATCTGTGGCAATAGCAGGGACTGGCCTTTGACTTCACCTGAACCCATGACTTCCGTGACTCATGATCAGCCTCTGCCTAAAATGTGAGAGAACCTGAAATGTTTTGTATTACTTCAGACTGCGCCTGACTCTGTCTGAAGCAAGATGTATTCCCCATGGCTATGCAATAAAGCCTTCAATAAATGCTCATGGTCCAACGTCTGAGAATTTCTTCAACACAGATACATTCCATTTTTTCCAAAAAGCACACAGTCTATAGGCAGTCAATCCATGTGACATCTAATAAATTCCCACGTTGGAAATAGAACCAGCCTGACTCAAGGTTGGAATCCAGACAAACTCTGACCTCACACATTAATGCATTGTCTGAGCTTAGATGTCACTTTTTTAAAAATAAAACATTAAATTATCTTGGGAATGTGACTTGAAAGAAGTCCCGAGAATTACATATTAAGGAATAAAAACCTGCTACCCATTCTAAGTGACTAAAGACTTAACAGCAATCTATTTTTGTTCAAAGCATCGCATCAGTTTTATGGAAATTTGATCTTTTGCTATGAATTCTGTGCCCTAATACCTTGCCCCACGAACCATCTGATGAAGGAGGAATGCTCCAAAAGCTTGTACTTCCAAATAAACCTGATGGACTATAATCTTGTGTTGTGTGATTTTTAACTTTATCCATAGATGCTGCCAGAACCACTGAGATTATTATGAAATTCTGTTTTTGTTTCGAATTGCTGGCGTTCACAACTCTGCGTCTTATTTGAATATGTTGCTTATTGGTCAAGACTAATAGGGACATATTGTGTTACTATTCACAACTTGATATTCACATGTCATATTTTGATAAGATAAACTATTGTCGTGCAAGGGGCAGTTATGTGATTGATTTGCATCTGTTTAATGCTTTAAGTTTTGACGTTCCTCTTTGATCAGTGGAAAACTAGAGAAAGGAGTTTTGGCGTTCACTTTTTGCTGGTACATCCTGCAGAAAAAATTATTAATTCTCCAGATGACTGTATAATTATAGTATCAGAGAAACTCTGCAATATGAAAGCAAGCCATTCGGCCCATCGAATCGACACCGACCCTCTGAAGAGCATCCCAGTCTCACCCTTCCTCTATCCCTGTATGTCTGTATTTCCAATGGTTATTCCATTTCCAAATTCCTTCGCACTGTGGACAATTTCGCAAGGCTAATCAAATTAAGCAGCACATTTCTGAAATGTGGAATTAAATCGGAGCACCTGAAAGAAACCACGCAGACATGGGAAGAATGTGAAAAAGAATTGTGGTAGCGTGTTTGTGTCCAAATTTTAATAATGGTGACTCATAGTTCTTAATCTACCAGGACATGAAGTCTACCTGGAAAAATAGTCCTCGAAAGTAAAATATATTGTATGTTAACTACGACCCTTACTTTGATTAATGAATGATTTTTTGGGGGGGATATATAGTAATTGATTATTTTTATATACATTTTCGATTCCAGGTGAAGATAACAATACTTTTTGCAACCGCAAATCACAGCACAACTTGAAAACCATTTAGAATGCTCAAACAAATTACAAATTTTCGGTATTTGTGCTATCTATGCTTTCACAGAAATTAAAGAACTAAAAGACCAAGGATCTGGAACAGGTGAGATGTTCAGTGTTGACATACATGTAGCTTGTGCAACATGTTTGCGTCATTCTTTGATGTACTACCTTGTCTGTCTATATTTTATGTCATTCACGTCCTTGTTAAATCATGAGTATTTGTATGTTTGCAAACCGTTACCCTCGACTGCAATAATGCTTTTCAGAACGTGCCCAAATTCAAAAATATACATATGCCAATTATGAACAACAGGGACCCTTTCTCTCAAATCTACTTCATCATTTGATAATGTATTAATTGGTCTGATAGTCCATAAGACCATAAGACACAGGAGCATAAATTAGACCATTCAGACCATCAACTCTGCTCCACCATTCAATCAAGGATGACAAGTTTCTCAAATACATTCTTCCGCTTTCTCTCCATAACCCTTGAACCCCTTAACAATCAATAACTTACCGAGTCCTGTCTTAAATTTACACAATGGCGTGGCCTCCTCAGATTTTTGTGGCAATGGATTTCATACATTCACCATTATCTGACAGAAGGAGTTTTTCCTCATATATGTGTGAAACGGTCTTCCTTCACTCTAAACCTGTGTTCTTGGTTTCTAAAATCTATTGTTCATGGAAGCATTTTGCCAACGTCCACTCTGTCCAGGTCGATCAGCATTCTGCAAGTTTCATTAGATCCCACTCACCTTTCTCAATTCCATCGAGTATAGAAACAGTGTCTTGAAGCATTCCTGTTATGTTAAGACTATCGTTCTTGGGATCATTCTCGCGAACCTCCTCTGGACATGTTCTAGGGAAAGTACACACTTTCTGAGGCATGGGATCCAAAATTGCTAAAAATATGCCAAATGTCATCTGACTAGAACCTTATAAAATCTCGAAGGTGTATCCGTGTTTTTATATTCCATTCCTTTCGAAATAAATGCCACCATTGCATTTGCCTTCCTAAATAATGACTCAACCTACAACTTTAACTTGAGGGTATCCTAGAATAGGACTCTCCAGTCCTTTTGCACTTCAGATTCATGAATTTTCTCCCCATTTATAAATTAGTCGATGCTTCCATTCTTCCTAACAAAATGTAATAACTCAACTTTCCCACATTGTAATCCATCTGCCACTTTTTGCCCACTCTCCTAACCTGTTTAAATCTTTCATCAGCTGGCCCACCTACTTAATACTATCTCTTCCTCCACCTATCTTTGTATCATCTGTAAACTTAGTCAGAATGTCCTCAGTTCCTCAATCTCGATCATTACTGTATAAATTGAAAAGTTGAGGTCCCCAAACTGACCCCTGAGGAACACCACCAGTAATGGGCTGTCATCCTGAGAAAGCGCCTTTTATCCCCACTCCTTGCTTTCTGCCAGACAGCCAAACATCTTCAATGCTAGTACCTTGCCTCTAACACTATGGGCCCTTGTCTTACTCAGTGGCCTCTTGTGCAGCAAATAGTCAAAACCATCTTAACTCTACCATCACGTCCACAATCCATAACCTTTTGTTCTTCTGATAATCGGGATATATCTCTCTCATACTTAAAAATACCAAAGACCATTTATTTTCTGCTCTCTGAAGAAAGGAACTTCACATGCTAGCATAGTAATGGAAGACGAAATTTCTCCTCATATTTACCTTACATGCAGGATACCTTATTTTCAAGCTTATTCCTCTTGGTTTTGGATTTTGCACAAGAGGAAACATCCTATCAGTATTCACTCTTTCAAGCACAGTCATGACGGCACATATTTCAGAAGATCATCTCCAATTTTTCTAAGCTTCAACAGTTGTAAACTTAAACTATCTAACATTTCGTCAATGCCTTTATACACAGGTTAGTCGTGGGAAATTTCTATAAACTGCATTCACTGCAGATGGACTCGTTTCTTCTGAAAGCAAACAAAAACTGTGAAATATTACAGCTAGGATCTCACAAATGCATAGTATAAATGTAATACAAAATTTCCACTCTTATATGCTATTCCTCGTGCCACTGAACCCACTATTTCATTTGCCTTGCGATTCACTCGATGTTACTGCATAATGACTGTTTGCGAAACATTTGTGATAATATCCTGATTCCTCTGCACGAAAGAGTTCTGCAATCACTCTCAATTTGATCAGTATACTGTTTCTGACTCTACTTGCTACAGTTCACAACATGACATTTTCCTGCATTTTGTAAGAACTGTGCAGTATTGTCACTCAGTTATTCTGTTTGCGTGCCCTTGCTGAGTCATAATGTCCTTTTCCTAACTTACTCTCTTAATGCTTTTGTACCATCAGATAACATTTTTTCCTCAACTGCTCAATTTTAGGGAAAAAATGGTGCACATATGTTCTGTGCTAACCAGAATTTGTGTCAAATATCTCAATACTAAACTTTCAATTGACAAAAACTTATTTTACATTCAAGGATCAAGACCGAAGTTGACAGGTAAAGCGGATGAAGCACGGTGTAAATATTAATCTAAGTGTTTCTGTTTCAATCTATTGAAATAGTGAATCATTTTCACACGTGACTTGCTAACTTATAATTTGCAAATGCCTTCGTAACAGCTGTTAAATTTACTTTTATACGAAATGGCAAGAAAAATCAGAATGTTGGATTATCCCCAGATATGCATTTCAATGGCAAAAACTGCTCCTTTTCGGAACGTCTTCATGGTTCCATGACTATTTTCATAATTCAAGCTCTTTAGGCGCCGCCAGCAACGGTGAAATCAATTGGATTTAGTCCTTGTGCCATGAGGGAAACGAGTAACTAGACATGTTTTGAAGATTGTAGTGATTTTATGTGTAACACGTTTATAAACATGACAGCTGGAAGCATTTGCTGCGAATTGCTATTCAACAGGCCAGAACACTCAAAACATTCCAAGAAGGTAGCCAAGACCCTAACTTCGCTAATTGTTTTAAGCAGGTGTAATGTGGATTTTCCGCGAGAGAAAACGCTGGACAAACCACTTATGTTTAAACAAAACAGAATTTATTTAAAAGGTTACTGGATGAAACACAAACAAAAGAAAACAAAATACCGAATATAGTAACCTCTCTGAAAACCGAACACATCATCCCAACGCAATGATGCTGTTCCAAATACTTGCCACAATCACCATAAACGCCTCTTGGCCCAAAAGGTAAAATAAAGTAAGTTCTTACAGGATAGAGGTCAGAGACAGTGTACCAGCCTGGACCTACTTCTTTGGGTGGAGCAGCTTTTGTTCCACACTGCTCCAAAAAATACACAAATCAGAGGAGAGCTGAGCTGGGAGATCTAGCTACTCCTCTTCCATTACACAAGTTTTTTTAAACTTGAAAGCCTTCTG
Source organism: Hemiscyllium ocellatum (assembly GCF_020745735.1). Lineage (NCBI taxonomy): Eukaryota > Metazoa > Chordata > Chondrichthyes > Orectolobiformes > Hemiscylliidae > Hemiscyllium > Hemiscyllium ocellatum. Next base: position 21,569,190 of record NC_083435.1, read on the forward strand.
GCTGAGGCAGTCTCTGTTAGATATTACCAAATTAGCCCCAAAGCCGACAATCCAGACATTTTGGAGTCCGTGTCACTTACGAACTCTCTGAAAAAATGCCAAGGACTGCATGACTTTATTAAAGGAGCAGCTGCGTCACAGATGTTGTTTTTTGAAAAGCTCTTAACTACTTCCTCTTCCAATGTTTTGGAAGAGGAAGTTTTCAAGAATGTTTTCAAGAATGTTTCCACCATGGCCACATAGCTGAAAACATTCATTTCACCATGAAATTCAAATCTCAATATCCAATATTGTGATGACCACAGAAATGACATGATGGAAAATGTGTTTAACCGTATTAGTGTGTGGAAACTAGAGGTGCTTTCACTATGAATGGGCTAAACTCCAATTGAACAGCACGTCCTGAGAAATCACAAGCATGTTTCTTCATGTAGAATCTAATTTTGGGCTACAGGGTAATATGGGTAGTAAAGATTGAACATTACCTAAAGGTTATTCACAGCAGATGTATTTTGTTTTCGAATCAAATCACCGAGCTGCGCTTATAAAGTAATATTTCATTCCCACTGATAATGTGTACAGCACTTATTACAAGAAGGCTATCTTCTGGATAAAGTACAGATGCAAATTAATTTCAGGTACTGAACATCATAAACTGAGATCCTTGATGACTAGTTTTCCCTTCTTAAATGTTCTCAATAAAGTCAGAGTACTGGCAACAGCATTTTGTATACATCATCAAACTCAACAGTCGTCTTAAAATGGAAATAAATTTTATTTCACTGCACAAAACTGCATCCAGCTCTTCATTTTTATTACAACATGAAGAATAATAGCATACATTACCGTTCAGCAGGGATGCAGATTTTGGACAACGAAAAACTATGCGAACTTACATATACGGTTCAATTAGATTAGGGTTTATTAGGACACGAATTACACATAAATTGCTTGCCAATTATTTCCCTGATTTATCACAGGAAGTAATACTATTGAATATTGGGACACCAGACAGCAAAGACCAAACCGAAAGCATCTACATTGCAATAACGTCCAAAAGCCGTTTTCATTATATTTTGATCTTACTTCTAAGACTTGCCACATAAGCCAAATAAGAATGCCATTTCTTGGATTTCATCAGCTCCATAATGACAAATGAGTTGTTGATCGTAACTTTGTCTACTGTTTTATATTCTACAATCGATGTAAACTTAATTGTTCTCCTTTTTACACGATCGAGTAGAAATATATTGAAAGATTAGAATTGCAATTCGGCTCTTCTGAGGTTTTTCTTCCTACTACCATCATGCATCACTCAAAAGTACATTTTTGTGACCAAGAGTAAAATAATGACAAAACATATGACGTGAAAATATATTGTGTGATATACTTTGGCATTCACCAGACAGAGAGAGCATTGAGAAAAACAATAAAGAATTTTTTGCATATAATGTTCAATGATATTAACTTTTATTTGAACATGATGTCTAGATATCAGTGTAGATTAATTTTGTGCTTTACCACAGAAAGTGAACAGCAAGAATTCGTAGGTAAGCACTTCCTGTGCTCTATTGTTTATTTGTACTCATGTGGAAAAAGCACTGTTCATATTGTATAAAAAAAAGGTACCTGATGGAAAAACATGATTGTAAATAGACAGTCATTTGTGAGAAAGACCATCACAGTACGTTTGATAAATTGTGCATAGGCCACTTGACCTCCAGAGGAATATATTCGATTTTGTGACTTCAGGATTTAGTGGAAAAACTTCTATCAGCGATATGACAAACTGCTTCAGAACTTCTTTCAATATACAGTATGTTACTATGTATTGTAACCTGAATTTCCCTCGTTTTTCTAACCCTTGCCTCTAGGAGATATATGATTTTCCACAGAACATGTTGTGATCATCGGATATTTCTATGTTATTATAAGTATTTCGATGTGAAATTTTCACCATATTCCCTCAACATAATGCATGACTGAAAAGTTGTAATAGTTTCCTTTTAATTCTATGAAAATGACACCATCCAGGACAAAGCAACCACTTGATTCACCATATACTTGCAATCGTTCACTTTCTCCAGTACTGATGCATAGCAGCACTGCTATATACTTTCTGCAAAATCTACTGCGAAAATTCAATGAAGCTCCATAGGCAACATTTTCTAAGTTCACCATCTCTGCCACCTCAAAGAACGAAAGCAGCAGAAAAATGGGAACAATACACAGGCAAGTTTCCCTCCAACATATTAACAATCCTGAATTGCCATGATGACACTGTTCTTTCAATGTCCCTGAATCAAAATCCTGGAACTTCCCATCTAATGGCATTCCACACCTACCAAATTGAAATGGGTTCCAATGGTTCAAGTAGATAACTTGCTACCATCTTCTCAATGACAACTCGTCAGTTGACATCCACGTAACCCATGAATTAATCAAAGAACGTCAAATGTAGGCAAATTATAAAGCTGACTTAATGAAACCTCTTTTTTAATTATTTAAGCTTCAAAACGATAGACTCCTGTCACTTTATTCCATCGTTTTCTAACGGAGTAATTCGTTTCTTTATTACCATGGAATGTTCAATGTATTGAAAATCCATATTCGATGTGAACAGCAGTGTATTTTATTACCCAGCCATCATAATTTTATTACCCATTTTAGGGAAGATTTCCTGAAAAATTCTGTCAAAATTGGTGCAAAAAGGGGAGGGGAAAGCCATGGACTACTTGAACTACAACTTTGATTTACAGATTACACTTTGACGACTGCCAAAACCTGGAGGGAGTATTTGGAATTTTCAGTTCGTATGTCTAATGATGTCACGTTGTCGCCTGAGCTGAAATATGCTCCATAATTCCATGCTATCACGGTTTCTGCATAAGGGGAACACATCTGGTGCAATGCATTGTGATAAAATAAATCAGTATCAGAGGGAATATCAAGGACAATTAATCCAATTGTTCCAATTTTGCAATTATGCACAAAACAGGTTTTTGTCTCAATGTTCTGCAAAGTAAATGAATATTCTGCCAACCTGATAGAGGTGTTGCAACAAGCTGCAGTGGATGTGTAAGAATACGGCAATACGTTTACACTATACATAAAATCACAGCAGATCGCCTGTGGGACTGATTGCAACAGTAACAGCCGCATCAAACCTTGCATGAAAACAGGGGGAAAAAAACCTATGGTACGACAGAATGAGGCTAAATTCCTTGCTGTCCTTTCAAGTCATTGACTTAAAGTTGCCAAATAAATGATGTGTTTCCGGTTGTGCATTAATACGCACAGTCATAGTGATAAGTTGACTTGAATTGATTTGAAAGGAGCCCTCACGGTACACATTCCCCAAACGCATGCTGCAGGACTTTTTACACGATGCTTTCTCTGCAAATTATTGTAAATTGATTCCAATGCATTCCATTTCCTATTATTTACAGGATAGTACATCGACGAATAGCATGACTATTCTGTGTATTGTCCACCATTTCGCAATTATTCTTTCATTCAATTTGCAGAAAAACTTTTCAATATTGGCGTTGTCCAATTTGTCTGAGTCTATCAACCGATGTATGCACTGGTTAACTTATAAGGTTTCATTGTTAATATGCATCTATCCTGCAAACTAAATTTACATTAGGAACCTATTTGTTCAATGATTGATCTGAACTGAAGGCAAAGTTAATCTGAAGAAAATATTCGGCAACTGAAGGGAGAATGTTCAAGATAGGCCTTTTCCACATCGATTTTAATCTCTTCAGGTTCTTGTATGAAATCCTAAATCAACTTAGCAACTGCATTCTACCAAGACCAATTTCCAAGAACATCCTGCCAAGACAATTTTATCCTGTGTTGCGTGTAACATCAGCAAATAGAATCTCATACAAAACTACTGCACATCTGATAGCTGTCGTAATTAATCATCATTCCAGACATGACATGAACCTCAGTTGCAAATCTATCAAAAATACTAATTTGATCTTCTGAGAGAACTGATTAGAGGCTACACTTTATGAGAAGTTCTCAATAATCTTAAGTAGATCAGATATTTTAGATGCATTGCATTCTCATGCATCTGGCCTTTTGGCCTTGAGATGTTGGCCATTGTTGTTTACTAACTGCACTATTGCTCATTTTCATTATTTTTCTAGAATGCAAAAAACTTCTCCAAGCAAGCAGTAAGAAATTTCTTAAAATGTTAACTGTATCAAGGATTCAAAAAATTTACTTCTATCGCCTGTGAAAATAAAACTGTGTTTTATGGACAAAGATACACAACAGAAGTTGTTTCTCTATAATAATTTGATTCCAGAACTTCAATTGATTGAAGGTTTTGTTGCCTTGAAAAAGGAACATCATTGGAAGACTATGATTTATTTAAGGGTAGCAACAGGACTGACGTTAAATGAAATTAGGATGTTGATGCTGTTATTAACTATCAACCAAGCAGAGTGCTGAATCCTCACTAGTAATATTTCCACAGATATGAATTAGGAGCAGAAGTGGTTTATTCTGCAGGCTGCTCCAACCTGCATCACTTTATTCCAACATCTAACAAAATCGTGACAGATCTGTTTTTGCCTCGAATTCTACATTCCCTTCTATTTTCAATAACTCATGATTCACTGGCGTAACAAGGATCTACTTCCATCTTAAAGCAATATGACCGGGTTTTCATCACATTTTGAGGCAGAAGGATCAACAAATGAACACATCTTGTAAGCAACGAATTCTGCACATTTCTGTCCTAAAAGGACCATTAAACATAGGAAGAACTGCGGATGCTGTAAATCAAAAGAAAAACAGAGATTTCTGGAAAATGTCGGCAGGTCTGGCAGCGTATGTGAAAAGAAATAAGAGTTAAGGTTTCGGATCCTGTGACCCAGGGGTGGTTTTCCCCTTAGGGAAGGGTCTCCGGACTCAAAATCTTAACTCTGATTTATCTTCACAGATGATATCAGATCTGCTGAGCTTTTCCAGCAACTTCATTTTTTGTTTCTGAATAGACGATTCCTTATTTCAAATCAGTGTCGGTTAATTCTGCTCTAATATGAAAAAAGAAACAACAGGTCGAAGTCCACTGAATCAAAACCATCCATGATTTTACATTCTTAAATCAAGCTCCTCTTCGCTCTTTTAAACTTCAGTGGAAACAAGCCCAGTCTGTCCAACTTTCTTCCAAAGACAACACGCACAGTTCAGGTATAAATCATGAACGAATCAAAAATATCGTTTGAAACACCTTTATTTTCCTCATCCCTTAAGCAAGAAGACCTACGCACACTATTCAAGATGTGGCCTCTTCAATATGAACTGCATAGTCAAATGATAGCATAAACACTTGTGCATTTTTTTTCTTTCTGAATGCAGGATCATGTTTCATTAGCTATCTTAACCATCTGTACATATCTGCACTGCAAAACCTGAAACATCCCCTTCATTGCATATTCAAAAATGAAATAGATCCCAATATTTTTACCATTGGTCTTCACTGAAAAATCGCAGCTGTAATTTCAAGTTTCATTGTTCTGATTACAACTATGAATCTGCCGTTATACAAACTCAGTAATTACTTTCTACCAGCATGTCAATCATTGTCTTCAAGTACTATATGAGGTGCATAGATATGGAGTGAGCATAGAAGATGCGAAGTCCTGGATTTCACACAACACGTACTGACTAAGAATTACCAACGGATTTGTTTTTAATCTAACATTACACCGATTTTCTGGCTTAGCCTGTTGAGATTCAATTTATTTCTTTTTAATGCTTTAAATTGAAAAATATAGAGCAGCTTATTTTCAGCAAGATTTTTTTTCTGGCACGTTGTTTTATGGCATCAATGAAGAGCAAATTCTGTTCAATAATTAATGCATCAACGTTTAGTGGTCTTGATGAAACATTCGTATCTCCCATTACAGTTTATATTGAGAGTATACTGCGATAGCTCATACCCCAAAATCTAATTTCCAAGTCTGTACTGAATTTTAAAACATTTCTGTCATAAAATATAAAATCGAAAATCGTTTGTATGATTAAACTGCAATTTTCGAACATGACAATAATATACAAATGGAATGTTATATTCATGACTGATTTATTTTGCGTGTTCTTCATACAAATCGAACGATAATTAATGCATTCACTTGATAACTTTCATTTCAGTGAGGCAGTTGCTTGTAAAAGATATAGGTAAATGAATCAAATCATAAGTATGTAGTTTTGCAAGACTTGACAATGTGGCAAATTCTTTGGTTAAATTTTCTGGTCAGCGACCACTGCAAGATTTCTGCACGTCATGCCTATGACTTTTATTATAATACCGTCAGTATTACAAATAAAGTTACAATTAAATGTCATGGATCTTAATGACAATATAGCATGCAATACTGCATAAGATGCTGAATATCTCAGAAATGTGCATCTTAATTTAATCCAGTTCAATTCCATGAATTTATGACAGTAAGGTTGTAACCCATTATATAGCACTAATTGCCATATTCTGGAAAATTGATTGATTTACCGTCATACTGGACGCTGTGAGAAGTGAGAACAGTTTTTTTTTTCAGTGTGTCGCTGAATGATTGTAAAACAAAAAGTGGGTAAGGAAATAAGATGAAGCAAGTGGATGAAGGGGGAAGGTGTCAAGTTTCAAGGTTTGGATACTGGAAGAGTTGATTAAATGGCCAAATTGGTAGGATGGCAGGTTCAGGAGAATGAAGGGGTGAGAAGAGGAAGAACAAATCGGGCGACAGATTGGTGAGTGAAGAGATGGAGCTCTTAAGATGGAGTCAAAGACGTATAAGGCGGTTGGCAATTCGGGACAGTTAAATTGGAATTCAAGTTGACCCCAGAGTGGAGGAGCTGCAGTGCTGAATCTGGTTAGCTGAGTGTCAGAAGAACTAAGGAAATCTTTAGGCAAAACGAGTGGGCCACCTTCAGTTGAGTCCACGTAATGGAATCATATGTTGTGACGCTCGTGCATTTAAAAGTGCAGGAAGATTAAATATTTGTGGGGTCAGTCCTGAGCATGATGGAATGTCTGGAGATATTTAAATCCATTAGTAGCTCGGAGGGGAGGACATATTTAGCTCCCATCCAAGAGTAGTTAGGTGTTCAAGTTCAGACTGCATCTGTATTAGGATTGGGAGGAGACAGGTCATGGTTATCCCGGAGTGGGTTTACTGTGGAACTGGATCCAGCCTGGAGAGGGTCATTGTCTGATCCAATCGAGCCATGTCTAGAATGGAGACATCATGTTGTGACTTTCTTTTTTTTATATATAGATATTTTTATTGGAAATTTAACATTTTTACAAGTTTACAAAAATAAACAAAACTCTCAAGTACAAACATTGATATACAATTAAATCTTAAATAAATGATAACCAAAATTTAACAAAAGAAAAATACCGAGAGAAAAATACCCAAAAATCAACTAACTACTAATGTAACCTACACTAACCAGGGTGTATAATTAAGTCTCTTACATTATTCAAATAAGAGAAATAAAAAATACAACGGATAACACAGAAATTGGATAGTGAGATACATGCTCGGAATGTGTCAACATCAAATGTAACAAAACCCGTATTCCTCTCTCAAGGGGCCCTGGACCAGCCAGGTTTGCAATCTTAATTAAATAAAAGCCCTTGTTAGGATAGCCGACATATCTGTATTTACATAATTCAAGAAGGGCTGCCATATTTTATGAAATAATTCGGTCTTTCGGTGCACCATATTTGTAAGGAAGTCAAGGGGAATACATTCCATAATTAATCTGCCAAATTGAAAGTCCAGGGGGACCTCAGCCACCCAGTTTACCAAAATATTTTTCCTTGCACAGAAAGAGAGAATAGAAAATAATCTTTTCCAGTGCATATCCAGGGAGGGTAAGTTTGAAAAGCCCAAAAAGAGAGATATAGGGTCCACTTTAATTTCTGTTCGTAAAATTTCTGTCAGGGTACTTGCTACTTTAGTCCAGTATCTACGGATCTTATGACAGGTCCATAGGCAATGTAGACGACTGCCTATCTCTATTTTACATTTGGTACACATTGGAGATGCTCCTGCCTTAAATTTTGCCAATCGATCCGGTGTTATATGGGCCCTATGAAGTATCTTCAGCTGGATAGCCTGAGTTCTGTTGCAGATGGTGATTCTTCTGGCGTTTTCCCAAATGTCATTCCACGTTTCTATAGAAATTTCTAGTCCCAAATCCTGATCCCATGTTTTAAGCAGATTGTCCATATCTCCTGATACTTCATCGTGTAGTAAATGATAAATAGTACTGATGGAAGATACCCCCATTGGTCGTAGCACTCTACATTCTCTATCTGATTTATAAAAACTATCTAATAACGTAGTCTTCTTCTGTATATAATCTCGAATTTGGAAGTATCGAAAGAGGTCTCCATTAGGTAATCCGAATTTATGATGCAGCTGTTCAAAAGACATCAGGACCCCTTCTTTAAATAGATCACCTAAACATGAGATACCCCTCGATCTCCAGAGTTTAAAAGTGGCATCTGTAAATCCCAGTTGAAATCCCCATGCTCCCACTATCGGAGCATAGGGGGATGTTTTATGTGAGTTGCCCTCATTTTGCCGCATTATATTCCAAGCTTTAATTGTGTTTAGTATTATAGGGTTTTTACAGTGATCCGTAATGATTTTCCTCTTGTCTGAAAATAAAAGGTTACTAAGTGGGCATTTTACTTGAGAAGCCTCGATATCCAGCCAGATTGATTTGGTCAGACAAGACCCAATCAGCTATGTAACTTAATAGGGAATTGAACTGATATTTCCTAAAATCTGGGAAGTGCAATCCTCCCCTTGCCTGTGGAAGCTGTAGCTTCTTCAGCTTAATGAGGGGCCGGCTATGATTCCAGATAAAGGAACCCAACCAGCCATATAATTCACGTAGTGCCAGCCTCGGCAGCATCACCAGAAGCATTCTCATAGGGTATAGGAGACGGGGCACAACATTCATTTTTATTAGTGCTAGTCTACCCAGCCAGAAAATTGGAAGGTCTCCCCATCGCTGGAGGTCCTACCTTATCCTTTCCAGTAAATGCACAAAGTTAGCCTTGTATAACTGACCAAATACTGGGGCAATAAAAATGCCGAAATATAAGAAACCCTCCAGGGACCACCAAAAGGGAAAGTGGGATCTGTTCACCAAGTGGGGTATCATAACAAGGCCACCCATTGGCATAGCCTCCGATTTTGAGAAATTAATTTTATAGCCTGAGAATGCACTAAATGTAATAAGAACTTGGATTAAGTGAGGCACGGACATCAGAGGATTACTGAGGAATAGAAGAACATCATCTGCATAAAGGGTAATTTTATGCTTACCTGTACCAATCCTCGGGGCCGTTATATTAGGATCAGCCCGTATAGCTTCTGCTAATGGTTCAATTATTAGCGTAAATAACAATGGCAAGAGAGAACATCCCTGACGGCAGCCCCTACCCACACTGAAGTTATCCGAACCTAATCCTTTGGTAACCACAACTGCTTTGGGATCACGATACAATGTTGAGACCTATTTCGAAAACACCTTTCCAACGCCAAACCTTTCCAATGTGTAAAACAAATATAACCATTCAACCCTATCGAATGCCTTTTCCGCGTCGAATGAGACTACTACACCTGGTATCTTTCCCTGATGGCAGGCTTGAATCATATTCAAAACTCTCCTAATATTATTGGATGATCTACGGCCCTTAATAAACCCCATCTGATCCTCCTTTATGATATGTGGCAATACCCATTCTGGTCTCAATGCTAACGTTTTAGAAAGGATTTTAAAATCTACATTTAGCAATGATATTGGTCGTATGACGCACAATCTTCTGGATCCTTTTCTTTTTGAAGGATAATTTAACGAAGGCGGGAGACAGCTCTGACTGTATGCGTAGTTATACATGTCCATAAGTGGACCAGCCAATATTCCTGTAAATTCTTTATAGAATTCAGCTTGAAAGCCATCTGGGCCAGGTGCCTTACCGCTCTGGAGTTGTCTGATTGCGTCAAGTATTTCTTGGACTGTTAGGGGAGCATTTAAGACCGATACCTGTTCCGGAATTAGGTCCAGAAACGTCAAATTTTTTAAAAATGATTGCATCCTCCTAGTCCTGTCTTCACAATCCTGCGATTTATATAAATCAGAATAAAATTTTCTAAAGATTGGGTTAATCCTTTTATGGTCATGAGTCAAAATACCCGTACTTTTCTTGATGAAGGTGATAGTTTGAGGGGCCTTTTTTCCTTCTTTGCAAGAAATGCTAAGTATCTACCCAATTTGTCGCCAAATTCATTGAACCTTTGTTTTGCAAATAATATTTCCCTCTTAGCCGTTTGGGTAAGCGTGGTGTTTAGAGCTGTCCTAAGGCCGCAATCCTTTGCAATTTGATGATAGAAGGTCCATCAGCGTAAGCTGTTTCAGTTGCTTTTAAGGGAGCTTCGAGGAAACGCTGTTGTTCTCCCTTTAATTTTTTCTGTGTCGCTGAGTATGAGATGATCAAACCTCGTGTGTAAGCTTTGCTGGTCTCCCACATCATTGATAGGTTGCTAGCCATACTTAAATTAATTTCTAAAGAAGTTTTAAATTCTGGAGAGAAGTACTTGGCAAATTTACTATCTTTCATCAGGACGGGGTCCATACACCAATGCCGAGGGGATGTCCCATTGTTCCTCACCTTGATTTCCATATATACAGCAGCGTGATCGGAAATTGCTATACTACCTTTTTTACGGGATGGCATGGATTTTTTTAAAATGGAGGTGGCAAAAAAACGTATCAATTCTAGTATGACATTTATGTGGATTGGAGTAAAAAGAACAATCTCTGCCCTGTAGATGAAGACATCTCCATACATCTACTAATCCTAATTCTTTGTTCAAACCCATCAATTGTCTAGATCTGGGAGATACTCCTGCAGTATTCTTGGGAATCCTATCTATTTCCAGATCCACAATACAATTAAAGTCTCCCCCTATAATTGTATGATGGGCACCGAGAGCCATCAATTTTGAGAAGCCTACCATTATAAATTTAAAAGGATGTGCTGGGGGGGCAATACAAATTTAAAATCCCATATTCCTCTCCATTTATAAGGGCTTTAATCAGAATATATCGTCCAGATTAGTCTATTATCTATCTTAGGATTTTGAGAGGGAAATTCTTCCGAATAAGAACAACAACCCCCTGCTTTTTGAGCTAAAAGAAGAAAAGAAGGCCTGATCAAATCCACCCTTTCGTAATTTCAGTGTTCTTTATCCAACAAGTGTGTCTCCTGTAGGAGAGCTATATCAACCCTTTATTTCATGAGATTTGATAATTTTTTTTCCTTTTGACTGGCGAATTACTCCCCTTGACATTCCAGGTGCACCACTGAACCGACTGATCAACCATAATCGTCTGGGCAAATCCGAGACCCCTCGGGAGTGGAAACCCTGTCCAGAACATTCCGAGCATAGTGCATATAAAATTCACAAAAATAAAGGTTCTCTAATACATTCACAACAGTATAATAAAAAACAATTTCTAAATAAAAAAAATATAAAACATATTTAAATGGAGATTTCCCCCTTGTTCACAAGGGGTATCACTTCATTTCCAAAGGTCCATCGTATCCTCTCCCAACCAGTGCCCCACCCTTGACCCAGGCGCTCTTCAATAGGATGAGGAAAATTCAAACATACAACAGAGCTAGAGTTAACAGTGAGCACCCTACCCCCCACCACCACCACCCACACTAACACATTGATATATTTGGTAATGTTAATACCATGTATAAACATATATAACTATAAAATTACAACCTCAACAAGTAATAATTAAATATAATAATACAAAATAACAAGGGAAAACAACCCCACTCCTACAGACAGAGGTAAAATAGAATAAGGTAACCACCTCCCGGCACCAACATTAACTAGACCCCCTGGCCTATATATATATATAGAATATTTTTTTTAAAAGCCAAGGGTGGTGCTGGTTCGAGCCAGGCCCGCGTATTGCAACCCGGTGGGACCATTCTACCCTTCTGGATTAGTGGTGCTGGACGAGCACAGCAGTTCAGGCAGCATCCAAGGAGCAGCGAAATCGACGTTTCGGGCAAAAGCCCTTCATCAAGGTCTCGGTCGTCCTTTTGCAGCGCGGCCGAGAGTGAGTCCCATCGACTTCGGGATTCTTCAATAAAAGCTTCGATCTTCACATCCAGTTTGGAGATGATTTCCACAAGGCTCGCCACTGTAGGTTAGTCCCCCGAGGCGGCTGGGGACGCCTCTGCTCCAGCTGGAGAGGGTGGGGTAGGGGTTCCTGCTTGCTGAGAACTGCGGGCTCCCTTCCCTTTAGTCACTTTTACTGAAGATAAAATTATTTAAATTCAATACTAAACAGCTAATTAAATTAAACAGCTATTTTAATTGATTTGGTGAGTGTGGTGGGGGTGGGTGACCCACTTTGCCCAAGTCTTGGGAGGAGCACTGTACACAGTCGTGCACAGACTTGCTGGTCGCCGCCATCTTGGATCCCCATTGTGACTTTCTTAATTGGGGGTGTAGGAGTTTCAGGCTGGGTCTGAGTGTAGGGTGCTGGTGCATCGGGGGTGGGCGGGGGGACTGTGTTGGAGTAGCTTTATGTGGTGGCTGTCATGGTACATCATGTGTCCATTCTAGTTGTGTGTTTTCTGGTGTGACAGATATCAATCAATGATTTGGTGGAGAATGCAACATTGTGAGAGTCAGTTTAGCAGAAATGTAATTCCGACTTTAATTCCTCTAACATTTTCTGGATAACTTCTTCAGCTAATCTGTCAGATCCAGGCGAAGCCTGAGACTCTAACTCAGAGTTAAGGACTTTTTTGGTGAGTTCCAGAACGGTGTGAAATTTCCCACCAGAAGTTGAACTTCCAGTGCGACTATTACATGGTCGGTGTATTGAGACTTGAGAGGAATCCAAACAATCATTACAAAGGTTATGCAGAGATCACAAAATCAATGCCAAACTCATGATCTCATGCATAATTTTAAGCATACATCAAAAGAACATTCTGTTGTCCTCCAATTTTGCATTCAATGTGAATTAACATTGCCAAAGTTTCAATTGTTACAGCTCTCTAATTCTGGATATGATGTTGCAACAAGACCAGATTCGCCTAGTCAGGCATATGTTGCCAGCAGTTGGAAATGAGCAGAAGCAACAATTCTTGCATGGGGCCATTGTTTTCTTAATGCATTTGGCATCAGGTGCTGAGATTAGAAAGTTAGTTTGGCACAACATAGATAGCATACGGCCTCTGTAAACAAAAGAAACAATTATGCATTTCCTTAATGAACCATGTTGAAGAATAACGACCAAGACAAAGAAAGCTTTTGTTCTAGTAAATTGGAAAATTGAAATCAAGGCAAATTCGTGCACATAAAATGACAGAGATGAGAAGACGTAACTTAAGTGAAAGTAAAACCACAGAAAATTATTTCTAATTCTATTTTTAATTCGTCCAAGAAATATAAACAGAAGGAATGAAACACTGCATTTATGAAAGAGTGTGTGTTTTTTGGGGACAATTAAGATATTTGCGAAACTGTCAAATTTACCTGCACTGCAATACGCAACAGCTAATTTTGTGGCGAATTTAGTGCGTGTATACCCCAGACGTTCAGCAAGCTAACGCATTTGACTTGCCATTATAAAAGATGTGAAAGTTATGAAACAGTCGTGCAAAGATTGAACATATGCATTTAGTTTTCATGATTTCGTAAAAATGACTTTAAAATATCCAGCTTTCGTTAAGATTTTCAAAGTTTTCTGCAGAGATAAAGGAAAATTTACAGCGAATATCCAATTTTAGTGTAACTCAAAACTTAACATGCCTGTAGAAACACTTGAAGCTAACATGACATACACCCTGGTATAATAGATGAAAGGTCTGATGTTCTAATGATGATACAAAGTATATTGTATCGTTCGATTTTCCTTTCTCCTGCGATGTGTATATATCAACAAAATTTGAAACATTATTTGGACGTGTGAAATTTGATACTCAGTTGCAAAAACCAATTTAATATTCATTGAAAATCACACAGAAAGCAATGCAGACAGGAATTGCTCCGTGACGTTCGTGGTATGCAATACTAGTTTGAAACTTTAGCTACTTCTCGATCAATAGTTAGCTGTAAATTTTAAATGAACAGATCTGGAAGAGGGCACTGTTTTTAGATTAGATTACTTACAGTGTGGAAACAGGCCCTTCGGCCCAACAAGTCAACACCGACCCACCGAAGCGCAACCCACCCATACATTTACCCCTTACCTAACACTACGGGCAATTTAGCATGGCCAATTCACCTGACCCGCACATCTTTGGACTGTGGGAGGAAACCGGAGCACCCGGAGGAAACCCACACAGACACGGGGAGAACGTGCAAACTCCACACAGTCAGTCGCCTGAGGCGGGAATTGAACCCGGGTCTCAGGCGCTGTGAGGCAGCAGTGCTAACCACTGTGCCACGTGCCGCCCACTGTTGGTATAATCAACAAGTTTGCAGATTACACGAACATTGGTGGAGTAGCAGAACGCATAAGGACTTTCAAAGAATACAGGAGGATATAGATAGTCTCGAGAATTGGGCGGAAAAGTGGCAGATGGAATTCAATCCAGCCAAATGTGAGGTTATGCATTTAGGCAAGTCTAATTCTAGAGCGAATTATACAATGAATGGAAGAGCCTTGGGAAGAGATGATGAATAGAGAGATCTGGGAGTGCAGGTCGATTGTACTCTGAAGGTTGCTGCACAAGTGGATAGAGTGGTCATATGGTATGCTTGCCTTCATTGGATGGGGTATTGAGTATAAGAGCTGGAAAATCATGTTAAAATTGTACAAAACATTGGTTTGGCCGCATTTAGAATATTGTGTACAGTTCTGGTCGCCACATTACCAAAAGGATGTGGGCACTTTGGAGAGGATGCAGAGAACGTTTACGAGGTATGGAAGGTGCTAGCTATGAAGAGAGGTTGAGTAGGTTAGATTTTTTTTCGTTAGAAAAAAAGATGTGGGGCCTGATTGAGGGTGGATATAGATAAGCTTTTTTCCCAGGGTGAAGGATTCAATAACGAGAGGTCATGTTTTCATGGTGAGAGGTGAAAAGTTTAAGGGGAATACACGTGGCAAGTACTTCACACAGAGGGTGGTGGGTGTCTGGAACGCGTTGTCAGCAGAGGTAGTAGAGGCAGGCATAGTAGATTTATTTAAGATGTGTCTGGGCAGATACATGAGTAGGCGGGCAGCAGAGAGTTACAGATGCTTAGGAATTTGGCGAGAGGTTTAGACAGTAGATTTGGATCGGTTCAGGCTTGGAGGGCCTAAGGACCTGTTCCTGGACTGTAAAATTTCTTTGTCCTTTGTAGATCAACGCAAGAAAGCAGATAATCAGACACCAGCAAAACATTGTTTGTGGTACATCGGGGTCGTATTTGTCTCACTATTTGCGCTAATTGTACTCTTGTTCCTGATAAGAGTACAGTGGACAAGTACTGGACCGGCATAATGATATTTGTATGGGAGGTATGAGAAATTTTAAAACTAGGAGAGCCTTTCTGCAACATCATGAAGTCCTCTGCTGCTACACAGAGATCTCCAACTTGCCCCTGGCTGAGGGACCACTAATAATTTGAGAGGCTTACCAAAACACCATTAGTCTGTTGCACTTGCTGACAAATTGCAATTCATAAATTTCAATAAAAAGAGTCCAACTGCGTATTTTAAAATGCATAATCGTGATGTCCCAATCTGAAAGTTGACATTTGCTTTCTCCTCAGTAATAACGTACAGACTCCGCAGAGATTCATTGCCAACGTTTTTGATCCAAGTATCACATCAACCAGATAATTGGGCTGGATGTGGTAAGGGTGTTACCAAGTCCAATGTCCAGTTAATGCAAGTACTTTGGCGACCCTTATCGTGGCACATTACTCTGTAAGTGGACAATGTCGTGGTATTAGGATCGTGCAACCACTGCTCAGCTTCTATGTTATGGCTACTGCTAATTGCCAGGATTTGATAGAATTAGGCAAAGGTCTTTCTTCCACCATTGCACAAGTCAATAGAGCTATTTTCCTGCGGAATGACCTTTTTGTAACCAGAAAAATTAGCCAAATTCAATTTTATGCAATTTACCAAAGTAGCCATAATATGCCTGTACCACCGGTAACTTTCAAAGAACGTATCATGCTTTTTTCAGCCTGTGCATGGCACCAAACTCATGTTTATATTCCTTTCTGATTTCAGAAATAGGAAAACTGCAGGAAAAACTTAAAGGTGCTGGTGAGAAATTTGCAATTCTCCGAGAATACCATTCTGTTTGATTAATAGTTAAATAACTTTATATGATTTTGATTTTGATGGAACAACATTTTTTCTGTATAACTTTAACCGATTTTGATGTAAGTTCAGAATGCAAACTAATGCAGTGTAAGATTGTTGGGGGAAAGTTAGCATTGTTTACGTGGAGGCCATTTTCATGATTCGGCTGAGAGTTCCATTTTGTGTCCCCAGCCAGAACTTTACTGGCTATACATTCCTTACTATGAGGAAATGTGAAAGGTTGTCCTTTTCTTCCTTCTCAAGATAATGTCTCCTCCCTTTGCTGAATGCTCAGCGCAGGCTGTAGAACCTGTCAAGCTAACAAAGACTTTCCAGTTAGTCAGCTAAAAATGTGTTGCTGGTTAAAGCACAGCAGGTTAGGCAACATCCAAGGAACAGGAAATTCGACGTTTCGGGCCAGAGCCCTTCATCAGGAATGAGGAGAGTGTGCCAGGTAGGCTAAGATAAAAGGTAGGGAGGAGGGACATGGGGGAGGGGCGATGGAGATATGATAGGTGGAAGGAGGTCAAGGTGAGGGTGATAGGCCGGAGTGGGGTGGGGGCGGAGAGGTCAGGAAGAAGATTGCAGGTTAGGAGGGCGGTGCTGAGTTGAGGGAACCGACTGAGACAAGGTGGGGGAGGGGAAATGAGGAAACTGGAGAAATCTGAGTTCATTCCTTGTGGTTGGAGGGTTCCCAGGCGGAAGATGAGGCGCTCCTCCTCCAGCCGTCGTGTTGTTATGTTCTGCCGGTGGAGGAGTCCAAGGACCTGCATGTCCTCGGTGGAGTGGGAGGGAGAGTTAACGTGTTGAGCCACGGGGTGGTTGGGTTGGTTGGTCACACTGTCACTGCCAAACCAGGAGCCGCCTTGCCATCTATAAGGCAGTACAATCTGTCACCGGCTTCAGCCAAGGGGATGAAACCTATTATTCACTCCCTCCTGCAACAAGGCATCCTGGACCCTACTGTGAGCCCCTGCAACACAACTGTACTCCCCATCCCCAAACCAGGTAAACTGGGCCGATGGAGGTTTGTGCAGGACCTGAGGGCGATTAATGCCATCGTTGTTCCCTACTCCCCAGTGGTTCCGGATGCTAATGCAATCCTTACTAGCCTTCATGCTACCGCTACCTGTTATTCAGTCACAGACCTCTGCTCAGCCTTTTCCTCTATTAAGTTGTCCCTTGAAAGTCAGTAATCTTTTGTCTTTACTTATGGCGGTCACAAATATGCATGGACACAGCTTCCCCAAGGGTACACGGAGAGCCCCACTGTGTATGCCTCTGCAGTGCATCGAACCCTGAAGGACCTCTGCCTGCCAGGTCCCAGTACCTTGATCCAGTACACCAATGATTCGCTTGTGGCTTCGGCCTCGCCTGCGGCTTTCATGACGGACACTGTAGCGCTGCTCCACTGTCTGGCTCAGGATGGGCATAAAGTCTTACTGGAGATAATGCAGCTGTGCCAGAAGAAAGTGCAGTACTTGGGATTAGAGATTACGCATGGTTTCAGAGGTTTATCTCCAGATGGTGTCGCAGCCATTGTCAAACTCTCTCCTGCTGCTTTACGTACTGAACTGCTGACTTTCCTTGGCATGGTGAACTATTGCAGACACTATCGTAGTGTTGATGCGCCTCTCCTTGAGGCTTCCTCACCAAAGCAGTCGACCCGGGTGATATGGACCCCTGAGATGTCACGGGCCTTTGACACAATTAAACAATGCCTGGCCTCAGCTCCTGCTCCTACCTAACTATACGCTGCCATTTCAGCTTTATGTACACGAAAAAGAGGGGTATGCGTCCAGCATTTTGACACAGATGCATGGGGAACTCCGACGCCCTGTAGCCTTTTATCCTGGACAGTTACCGCCTGTTATAAGGGAAATGCTGGCCTGTTTGTGTGCTGTGGCGGCTGCCGCTGTAATGGTAGAAATGTCCACCTCTATTGTGATGGATTATCCGTGCACTATTTTTGTGACTCATTCGGTCTCCCTGCTGCTAAATTCAACAACAACCCAACATTTTACAGCATCACGGAGAACTGGCTACGAGGTTATCTTATTATCCCGTACCAACCTTACATTGCAACGCGCACCCGCGCTGAAACCGGCCAACCTTCTCCCAACCTCCCATGACTCACCTGAGGCGAACCATGACTGCTTGAATGTCGTCCAAGAGGTTGCCACCACCCGCCCTGATCTCTCTGAAACCCCGTTAGACAACGCAGACATCATTCTCTTTACTGATAGTTCCTCTTTCGGCCCTCGGACCATCAAATGTATGCGATCTGCACCCCCTTCAATACCCTCGAATCGGCTGCATTGCCAGAAGGGACTTCTGCGTAAGCAGCCGAATTGTTTACCTTCACCAGAGCCTATATTCTAGCTGACTGGAAGTCTGCTAATATTTACACTAACTCAGATATGCTTTTGGAGTAGTCCATGATCTTGGAGCCCGATGGAGACATAGGGGATTTATTACTTCCTCTGAACCACCCCTCCATCATGCCCTGCTCTTCAACAACCTTCTGCAGGCTATAATACTTCCCTCTGCTGTGGCTGTGATTAAGTGTGCAGCCCATACTGCTCCGGACGATCTAATATCCCGAGGGAATGCGCGGGCTGACCAACCTGCCAAACGAGCAGCTTTAAGCCCCACTGTATGTGTTTTGCAAGCTCTCAAGACGGGGAAGTCAAAAGACGCTTTAGACCTAGCGGTGGATGAGATAGTGGCCGCTCAGCGGGACGCCCCTCAGGCCGAGAAAGATAGTTAGGCACGTTTTAGGGGCTAAGGAATCAGGCAGCTTAGGACAAGTACAACACCCGGATGGTAGAATCATCTGCCCCCTATCATATCTGCATTCTTTGGCACTGGATGCCCATGAAGTTGGTCGCACAGGAGGCCGGGGAATGATACATGCAGTAAGACAAAGCTGGTCTGCTCCCAACTTTGCTGTGGCAGCACAAGTGCTAGTTTCCCGTTGCCTGATCTGCCGACAGAATAATAATGCTAAACCACTGGCCAAGTTTGATCACTTGCCTGTCCCCGATGGACCCTTTCATCATTTGCAGATTGACTTTGTCAATATGCCCCCCAAACAGGGTTATAAATACCTGCTGGTCATAGTGGGTATGTTTTCCAAATGGGTGGAAGCTTTCCCTATACGTAAGGATGATGCTAGAACAGTAGTTAATTGACTCATGAAGGATGTGATTCCTCGGTTTGGTTATCTCGAATGGTGTTAACAGTGACAGAGGGGCACATTTTACTGCTGTGGTCATAAAAGAGGTGAGTAAAATTTTGGGTATTACATTGAAATATCACATTTCCCATCAGCCCCAGTCCTCTGGGATGGAACGGATGAATAGAACCCTTAAAACTACTTTAACTAAGGTCACCCAGGATACGGGTCAACCATGGCCAGAGGCATTGCCACTAGGCCTTTACATTCCCCGGGGCCAAGTTAATCGAACGACGGGACTAACTCCCTTTGAGGTACTCATGGGCCGCCCAATGCCCATGGGGCTCCGACACCCCAAACTTCCCGCAGATGTGGCACTGCTTCTCATTCATAAGTCCCTTATGGATTATGCCAAATTATTGTGCCAGGGCATCACTCGCAACAATGAGGTGGTCAAGGAGGCCCTTCCCACGCCAGGTTATGGCTCCCATGCATCCGCTCCACCCAGGGGAATATATGATGATAAATTCGTTGAAAAGAGTTCGCTTTCTCTTAGGTGGAAAGGCCCATACCTCGTCCTCCTGATGACCCGAATGGCTGTCAAGGTTGAAGGAGTACCTGAGTGGACACATGCCACCCGTTGCAAAAGAGTGCCTTCACCCGAACAACCTAACCAGAAAACCCCTGAACAACAGACACCGGAAGCACCAGCATGCCCGTCGGCTGTGCCATCTGGGGAATGACTGTCTGCCTCTTCTCTGTGATCGTCCTAGCTCTGTACACCCTGGTGGGGTTTGAATGGGATCCAGGGAACAGAGCACAGCATTTTATCGTTTGCAAGCAACATACTAATACCTTAATGCACATGACTTATGCCTACGTGAGAGAGATTAAACATTCCCGCTGCTGGGTATGTGTTCACACTCCACTTCAATATCAAGGAGGAATCCCTCTTCGATCCATTCTATTCAATGAATCTGACACCGCTGAATGGTGGTTGGAACTGAATCGGTCCTCAGAGGTGGCCACATTGCAACTTCCCAGTGTGTTCGAGAAATTGAACAAGGAGAAAGGCTGATTCCAACCATGGTACAACTTCTTGCGTGCACCCCCTGCCCTGGTCCTTGCAAACACCACGGGGCTGGGTACACCCCTGGGAACTACTTGTTTTAAAAGCGACACTCCGATGGGTGGATTACTGGATGCAGCAGTTGCATCTATTCCCTGCTCCTTACCTCAAAGTCTATCTGGTCCACTTTAGCAGGCAGTATACTCAATCTTAAGACCTCAACAAAACCTCAGGTAACACTAATTTTAAGAACCTTTGGACTAGACACTCAGACGGACTGTCTAGGTAGCTATAATGGGACCTATTTCATTTGTGGCCATAAGGCCTACCCTTAAGGCCTTGTGACCATAAGGCCTACCTGTCAGTCTCCTGGGTTGGTAGCTGCTATGTTGGTTATGCAGTCCCCTACATCTACCATTTCCACTCATGCCTATTTGAGCTGCTCAGAACTCGCTCCAAAATAGTTTTTTCTGCACTTGAGCAGTTCCTAGCCGTATCCACCCCTTTGTATGGGACCTCCCGACTGACCATTGAAGCCTGGCAGCTGGCATCCCTCCAAGAGAAGGGGCCAATGACACAGCCTTAGCCTTTAAGGAGGTTAATGCGGAGGTAGTTGCCCTTCATACGGTTGCCCTCCAGAACCAGATAGCGCTAGACTACCTTTTGGCCGAGAATGAGGGCACATGGCCCTCATTGGCTCTACTTGTTGCACCTATTTCCCTGATGCCAGTGAAAACATCACCAATCTTGCTGACCACATTCGAGAGGCGACCACTAGGCTTCATACTAACAACTCCCATTGGGATCTTTGGACCTGGATGGGCGAGTGGATCGGGTCTCAGAGGAGAGCCATTGTTTAGGGTCTCATAGTGCTGGTTATTGCCCTAATGGTCATCATGCTCTTGATTATTTTTCTCAAAGCGTGCTGCGCACCCTGCAGCTCATTGCTGCTACCCTCTATACCTCCTATCGCCCAATTAGGTAAGGTTATTTTCCCAATGAGCCCTTGTGTCACCATTAAGCCCCTCAGCCCTAAGCCCTCACGACCTGGATTTGAGGAGGATATTGGCTCAGATTCCGAGGGTTATCAAACTGGCTCAGAACCACCCCTCCAGATATCCCGCCGGGTAGCGATACATTCCCCATTTGTTGAAGCCCCAGACCTGCTCTTCTGATTGTTAAAAGAAAAAGGAGAAGATTGTTGGGGAAAGGTTAACATTATTTGCTGAGAAGCCACTTTCCTGATTCGTCTGAGAGTTCGATTTTGTGTCCCCAGCCAGAACTTTGCTGGCTATGCATTCCTTACTATGAGGTAATGTGAAAGGTTGTCCTTATCTTCCTTCTCAAGATAGTGGGTTCACGATTAGAGTGGTGCTGGAAAAGCACAGCAGTTCAGACAGCATCCGAGGAGCAGGAAAATCGACGTTTCTGGCAAAAGCCCTTCATCAGGAATAGATTAACCCTTCTCAAGATAGTGTCTCCTCCCTTTGCTGAATGCTCAGCACAGGCTGTAGAACTAATCAAGCTGACATAGACTTTCCAGTTAGTCACTTTTCCTTCTCTAGTTACTGCCTCTTCGCGGCCATTCAGTCAATTAGGGATATCTCTGCTTAGTGTTTGCAATCTGTGTAACTAGAGCAGGTGGTGATACTATTTGATCTGTCCACTTGTAGAATGCATAATCGTGCTTTAGTTTTGAACGTAATGACTAAACTCTAATTTAGTACCAACCTGTAAGCATGCCAAACTGTGTAATTAACGATCAGCTCCTATCTGTTTTCTCTATATAATCCTTTAGTATCCTGATGTACTTCAGAAGAACACCAAGCCACAGTTAGGATGGTGAATTCCCCATGATATATTGTGTAATAAACTAATCAGTTCGCAAGGTCCGAGTCTCGAGAGCTTTCTTCAATAAAAATGTACGCTATTGGGCAGGTCGTATGCTCACAGGATCGTAGGGCAAAAGAATATTTGCAGCGCAGAAGAAGCGTGTTTATGCTATCTTTCATAATCAGTATTTCTCCTCATATCTCTTTCTACTGTCTCCCCAATGCCTGATGCATATTTCTTTCAAAGTTATTATCAAATTCCACTTAGAGTGTTTCGTTTGAAACAGTCTACATGAGGTGTCTTGGGTAGGATATTATAGAGTTGAAGCATCCACTACGTGAAAGTTTTCCTCATGAATTTTTCCTTCCTTTGCAAGTCTCTTTAAATATATGTTCTATTGTACTTGACCTTTTTTTTGGAAAGGGAGAAGATTAGGCATAGGATTTTTTTCATGTATACTTCCTCAATGAAGTTTCCATGAAGCTCCTCCATTCCACGATCAACAGTGCCATTGTTTAGGGTCTCATAGTGCCATAGTGTCTCATAGGGTCGGATTTTCTATCCGAGCTTCAAAACTGAAGGCCCTCATTTCGGAAGCCATTTTCACAGATTTTAGTGTACTTTCTCCAATGCCTTCGCATCTTTTCTACATTTTGGTGGCTCGAACTGGACGCAATGAGTCGGAACAAATATTTGATATATGTTTAACATAACCTCTTTTCCCGTGTATGATAAAAACATTTAAAATGCCTTAGACAATAATACATGAGACAGGTTTGAACAAATCTAGCAACTCAAGGCTGGGGACCATCAATAGCAATAGAACTGTACTCCACCATATGTTGCAACCCCATGATCTGGTATATTCTCCACTGAACCACTACCATCCAGCCAAGGAATCAAAACTAGTTCTATATAAAGTGTTGGAAGCCATGCTCGGAGCAGGACCAGAATACCTGAAAATCGTGTTTTAACTTGGCAAAGCGCCAACTAGGACCACTTGCACATAAAGCAGTACAAGCAGCAAGTGATAGACAGAGCTAAATTATCCCACAATCAACGGATCAGTTCCAAGCTCTACAGCCCTTCTGCGCCCAGTAGTAAATGGCAGTGGAAACGTTTTTAAAAACTCACCAAAGGTGGAGTGTCCGCAAATATCCCTGTCGTCAATGATGGAAGAACCTGACATATCAGAGCAAAAGATATGGCTGAAGTATTTGCAACAATTCTTAGCAAGGAGTGCAGAATGGGTGATGCATCTCAGCTTCCTCCAGTGATCTCTGAATCCTAAATGCCAGCCTTCAGCCACTTAATTTCACTCCACGTAATGATTGGAGTCACTGGATTGTGCAAATGTTAAGGATGCTGGCAATATTCTGCAAATAGCACTGAAGACTTGATCTCCAAAATTTTCTGCTCCTCTCGACAAGCTGTCCCAGGACAGTTGCAGAACCGGCATCTACCTCTCAACGTGGAAAATTTCCCAGGTTTGACACAGGAAAAAGGTTAACCTAACCCAGACAATTACCACCCATTCAGTCCACTCTCGTTCATCAGTAAAGTGATGGAAGGTGTTATCAATTGTGTTAGCAAGGAGCAACTGCTCAGCAACAAACTTCGTTCAAATATGGATAAAAGAGCTGATTTCCAGAGATGAGTTTAGGCTACCACCCCTTGACATTAGGGCTACATTTGACTGTGTGGCATCAAGGAATCCTTGCAAAACAATAATTCATTGGTAGCGGGGAAAAACTCAGTGATAATTGGAGTCACACCTGACACATCAGAAGATGTTTGTGGTTATTCAAAGTCAGCCATCTCAACTCCAGTGCATCCCTGGAGAAGAGTAAAGTGTTGGGCCTAACCGTCTTCAGCTGTTCCATCAACGACCTTGCCTCCATCATAAGGTCAGAAATGGTGATGATTGTTCGATGTTCAGAATCATTCACGACTCTTTAGATTCTGAAGGACTCCCTGTTCCAATGCAACAAGTTCTGAACAAAAGCGTAGGCTTCGGCTGGCAAGTAGTAATTAACAATTGAGCCACACAAATGCCATGCCATGACTATCTCCAATAAGAGGTTATCTAACTACCACCCCTAGACATTCGATGGTGTTACCATCCCTGAATTCTCCCACTATCAACACCCTGGGTGTTAACCACCAGACAGAAATAATTCAATTCTGAAGAGTATGCAAATTAAAGGGGAGAATACTTCACTTGCTGGATTCTATGGTGTGAGTCTTGTCGCAAATATGTTTTATTGACAGTTGTCTAAGACGTGGATTGGCAGTGAATGCTCGCAGATAAAGGAATGACTGGAAAATTGAAAGCTTTCAAAAATTAGATAATGAGAGGCCAGAGACAGGATGTTCGTGTTAGGGTGAAGGGCAAGGCTGGTGGATGTAGGGGATGCTGAGTGACCAGAGAAATTGAAGTTTTGGTCAAAAATAAGAAGGAAACGTATGTCGGGTAGAGAGAGTAGACATAGAGTGAATCCCTACAAAGTGTATAAAGGTAATATGAGCACATTTAAGAGGGATTTCTGGGGGCAAAAATGGGACATTAGATAACTTTGGCGAATACAGTTAAGGAGAATCCAAAGAATTCCATATATACATTACTGACTGAATGGTAACTAGGGAGAGAATAGGGCCTCGTAAAGATCAGCAAGGCAGCCTATGTGTGGATCTGCACGAATTGGGAGAGACACTAAATGTGTATTTTGTATCGGTGTTTATTGTGGAAAAGGATATGGAAGATTAAGAACGTGTAACAAATAATGACATCTGGAAGAAAGATCTACATTACAGAGGAGGGGGTGCTTGATGTCTTAAAAAGCATAATTTGTATAAAGCTCCAAGACCTGATCAGGTGTACCATCGAACTTTGTGCTGAAATATATGTATCATCGATAGCCACAGGTGAGGTGCTGGAAGGAATGGAGGTTGAGAAACGCCGTGCCACTATTTAAGAAAATGGTAAGGAAGAGCCAGGGAACTACACACCAGTTAGCCTGATATCAGTCACAGGCAAGTTGTTGGAGGGAATCCTGACAGGACGGGATTTACATGTATTTGGAAAGGCAAGCTGGAGTATGGATAGTCAACGTGGCTCTGTGCATGGGACACCATCTCTCACTAACTTACTTGACTTTTTTGAGGAAGTATAGAAGAGGATTCATGAGGGCAGATTGGTGGATGTGATCTAAATGGACATCAGTAAGGTGTTTGGCAAGATTCCGCATGATAGACTAGTTAGCAAGATTGACTTCGAAGGAATACAGAGCCATTTGGACATAGAACTGACCCGAAGGTAGAAGACAGAGGGTGTTGGTAACGGGTTGCTTTTCAGACTAGAGGCCTGTGACCGGCGGTGTGGCACGAAGATCGGTGCTAGGTCCATTGATTTACCTCAGAGTAAAACGGGAACTTTACCAGATGGGCTAATGGGCCGAGGAGTGGCTGATGGCATCAAATTTAGGTAACTGTGAGGTACTGCATTTTAGAAAAATCAGGGCAGGGCTTATACACTTCATATCAATATTCTGGGAACTGTTACTGAACAAAGAGATATTGGAGTGTCAGTTCATAGTTCCTCGAATGTAGAATCGCATATGTGATAGATGTAATAGTGAAAATGTTTAGCGTCCTTTCCTATATTAGTCAAGCCATTGAGTGTAGACGTTGGGAAGTCATGTTGCAATTGTACATGATATTAGTACGGCCACTTTTGGAATACTGCCTGCAATTCTCTTCTCCCTCCAATAGGGAGGATTTTATGACACGGGAAAGTGTTCAGAAAAGATTTACAAAGATGCTGCCATGGTTTGAGGGTTTGAGCTATGAAGAGGGACCGAATAGACTGGGGCTATTTTTGCCTGGAGATTTGATGAACTTATTAAGTTGTATAAAGTCATGATGGGCATCGATAGGGTGAACAGCCACGGTCTTTGTCCGGGGGGGGTGTGGGAGTCTAAATTTAGAGGACATAGTTTTTAAGATGAGCAGGGGAATATTTAAAACGGAGCTAAGGGGCAGCATTTTCACACAGAGGGCGGAGCGTATATGGATTGAGCTGCCAGAGGAAGTGATGGCGTCTGGTAAAATAACAACATTTAAAAGACATCTCTATAGGTATATGACTAGGAAGAGTTTAGAGAGAAATGGTCCAAATGCTGGCAAATGGGACTGGATTAATTTAGATATCTGGTCGGCATGTACAAGTTGGACCAAAGGGTCTGTTTTTGTGCTATACAATTCGATTATTCTATTAATCTAAGAAATATAGGAACTTACGGAGTGTGACCCCCAATGCAACTTCCATCTAACCAGAAGGCAGTACGTAAAGGCTGATAAGCAAAGCATATAATGTCAGGAAGGTAAACAGGGTGTGATTTATAAATACATAGAATAGAAGGCAACTGTTTCTCGTCACCACACTTGAAACCATGATGGGGCAATTATTGCACATCAGTGATTGACATCAGTTTAGTTGCTTGCTATAATAATTATGCTGAAATGTAGACATAAATTTCTATAGTTTGAACTAGCATTTTCATTGAACTAGCATACTCTAAATCATTTAAGACAGTGCTTGTTTCCATACTGTATAAAATGATCATTTACCTACATTCTGTTCAGTTATAACATTCTCTGAGCATAAACATACTTTCTCATTACTATTTTTTTTTCACGCAGATAGCAGCCCATCAACAGATGGAGGTGCGTTAGTTTTCTGTACTAATGATTATGAATAACAAAGTTCTACATTCAGACCTCATCCCAATGCTTCAAGACATACATCAATGCTGACATTCCAATGTAATGTGTGCAAGACATTCGAAACTGCCAACTTTCAGGTGAATCATTAAGCAGAGATTCAATAAGGCAGTTAAAAATGCATGTGAAATATCTCATGGTGTTATTTTGAAAGAGATGAGTGGAGTTATTTCACTGCTGTGACTGACATGTACGCCTTTATTAATGATCTCGTCATGAGCACAATACTATTTTTGAAATAATAGATTTTCCCTAAATTTCAAGAGCGATTGTGTTTCAGAATTCGTTGGCTGTGGAGTTCTTTGAAACTGTGAAAGCCATAAAAATGATCGAAAAATTCAAGTATTTCTTAGATTTCATCCCATTAAATAAATTGATGCTGACCCCTTCAATGGGGCTTGATCTGCTTCAGTGAAGAAATAGAAAAGAAATGAAGAGCTCGTGAAAGTGGACGCTAAGGACGGTTCAACCATTCAATAATGATACAATTATAGCTTCTACTCCGCTTTCCATCCTGCAACGATGACGTTATACCCTACCTTCAAAGCACCCACACTCCTCAACTACCATAGATCAGAAAATCATTTATCTCAGATTTGTACGCACTCAGTGGCACTGTCGCCACTGTTATCTTGCATAGGAAATTCAACTTTCCATTAAGGGATTTCTTCTCATCTCCAGTTTAACCAGAAACCCATTTCATTGAAATGGTGTGCCTGGTCAAAAATCCCTCCATGAAGGAAACAATCTATTCACCATTTACTCATCAAGCTCCCTCAGGGATTTAACTTTCTATGTTTAAAATCCAGAATATTTGGAAATTTGCATTCATCTTCCATTGCTTAGTCATTTATTGTCAAGAAATTAATGTGCAGACCCATAATTGAACCCATAGGAATTCCAGACCATCAGGTTTAATTTCATTACTTCTGTCTGTATTTCTTTTTCTTGAATAACTTACTTTTTTCACCTTATTCCTCTTTTTGCCACCTGGTTTTCTAGAATACTTAGGATGTATTTATGATCTACTGCCACGACTGCAGATGTGAAATATATCTTTAAGATTTCTGCCATCGTTTTGTTCACATCTAATTTTACTAGTATTAATCTTCCACAGACCAGAATTTACTTTAACCACTATCATCATTTTTATGTGCTGTAGATTCTATTGTTGTCTATTTTAATATTTATTGCCACTTTACTCAAACATCCTGCTTTCTCTTTTTTAGTATGTTACTGTTAACTTTCTATATTCTTAATTTTTAATCTGTTTTCACAGTCCACAGTTTGCGATTCGAGTATGTCATTACTTTAGGAAATTAGAATCAGATCGATATTTATCACCTTCAAATTGAAACTGCAATTTTGTTATAATCTGTTGGACTAGAAAATGCTCTCCTTTGCAGCCACGAGTTAATCCTGTCCATCTGCTACGTCACTATTACTGCAACAGCCTAGGAACATAGCCTAATCAACTGTTATTTCAAGATACTTTTATCCAATGGAACTATACAAATACACCCAAAGAATGCATCGTCAATGCAATATTGTCCAACCTTCTTTGTTAAGTCAAGATAAAGATTACTCGCCCATGATAGCTCCACTACCTTATATATAATTTCTTGAAATTCACTCCAGATACAACTTAGCTCATTTTATGAACATTGTAAATTACATATATCATTTATGTATTTTCATTGCTATTGTATTTCTCATGGAAGCTCGTGTATACCAAGGCCTTCTGAATTGATGGCATTTGTCACATTAATAATCTCACCATTTATTGTAGAACCAGTCTACTTTCTGTCTTCAGGACCTATATTTCTAATTGCCAAATGCAATTTAATATTGAGTTTTAAACGTGTCACTTTGCAACGACATCTCTACAATTACTATCACATCATGTTCATTTATCCGTATTTGTGCAATGAATGAATCCACCTTGTCAGAAATTATTCAGGTACAGACACTTTAATTAAGAAATACTCTTTTCTGACAACACTTGCTAGTTCACCCATATGTTGTATGGAGGTCAGTTGGTAGAAATGGTTTGTAATGCAGAGTGATGCTAACAGCACTGTCTCAATTCCAGTACCTGTTGAGTTTATCCTAGAGGATTTTCCTTCTCAAACTCTCCCCTCGCCTGAAATGTAGTCAGCCTCAGGTTGAAGGGAATAGCTCCTTATTACCTTGTCGGGCAATGGCACTTTTCATTAGAAAGCAGTGCCTCAAGCTTTTTGTTTCTAAGCAATGTTCTTGAAGAAAAGACAAAACATTCCAAAGCATTGTATACCAGAAGTGTACTTCTTTTATATATAATCAAAACTGACAAGCACGGCAGGGCTTCTTCAAAGAGAAAAATAAGAATGCAATAGGTCAACCTATTACGTGTATACATAAGAGTTGAACCTCAAAGAAACCCTGCAATAAACATTGTGATATGCTAATTTAACTTGCTCTATTGAGCAGAGGTGATATGAGAGTGACAGCTCTTGACATCGAAGGCCACAGTTGACTAAATGTTTCTCGAAGGAGCCCTAGCAAAACTGGAGTTAAAATGAATTAAAGGGAAAACACGCGCTGGCATAAAGATACATGATTGCAATTGGGTTGGCAGGCAGTCCCATCAAATTACAGGCCCCTCTGCAGGCGTTTCTTTTGCCAGTCTTCAACTACTCCAAATGTGTATCACAATGTCAGGAGAGGGGATGTTGGCTAATTGTACACAATTTCAGAATCATTACTGTCTTTTCGAATGCTAGAACAGTCTATGTCCAACACCTGGATAACATCCAGGTTTGGGCTAACAACTGGCATACTAATAAGTGCCAGGCAATTACATTTTAGCAGAAAGAAATAATCTAACAATTGCAACTTGAAAATCAAAGGCATTATCATCAAGGCGTCCTAACCCCATCTTTCACACATCCTATCCCCCACCATTCCCCACACTTGCCAACCTCCACCCCCACCTCGCTAAAGTTCATTTTTCAGGATCGACATGCCGTTGAACAAGAAACTGAATTGGACTTGCATTAAATGTAATGTGGCTCCAAGAACAAATCCTTACTCCAGAATCGCCATATTCTGTTCACCATCAACAGGGAACAATTAAGAAGTATGATAAGACATTCAAAACTTTTATAGATTACTGCATTTCTAATAACAGTCAACATCTAGGACAATGCAACCAGCATAATTCGCATCATATCCACGAACATTCAATTCTTTGACCACTGACGCTCAGTAATAACAGCGTTGACAATCTATGAGTTGTACTGCAGAAATTCTACAACATTCCTTAGACAGCTACTTTTAAACCCAAGACCATTTTCATCAAATGGAATTATGGACAGCAGTGACATGGCAGCATGACCAATCACAATCTCCCCTCTCAGCAATTCATCGTCCTGAATTGGAAATGTATCACTGTTTCTTCAGTGTAGCCAGATCAAAGTCGACCTCCCCAAAAACCTTGCTGATCTTCCTAAAGTAAATATACTGCAGTAGTTCAAGAAGGCAACTCAGGACCATATTCTCAGTATCATCTACAGATGCGTCAGTCAGCAACGTTCACATCCCCTTAATAATTATTAAAAACACTTAAAGCAACTCGAGAGACTGAAAGTCATTTTCAGTGTTGAATATGACAAAGTTTGCAATTCCTCATACGTGGAGCTATTTTTTATATATGAGCTGTTTAATGAATATATAATACCTTGCAGTGAGACATTTCGCTATCTATATCAAATAGCTATCCACTTCAGACAACAGTGTATTGTACAATATATATTATTTATTTAACATGCTGCTCCCATTCATTTCCATTTCTCAACAGGCAGAGAACCATCAAGAGGTAAGCAATCAATGCATATGCTCCGACAATGCTGCAACTATGCATTATTCACCTATGTAAATGTAAGATGACAATTCAGAACAGCACAACAGTTGCAAAACTCTTTACAATGTTCACTGGTGAAAATGTTGAGGTAAGGGATTCAAAACCAGTGCCACAAATAGGAGTGGATGAACGATTTTTCACTATTGATTGTGAAAGTTGCAGCCCAGGTACTCAGCATCCTGAGGCCTGCTCCTGTTCTTTTTTCTTATATTTAATTCTTTCTAATATTCATTTCACTGTTACACATCCATTGAAATGCTGCTTCACTCAATGAAGAAGGTTCAAAAATAATAACTAGGTTATTCTGGATGACTTTGACTTTCCCTTGAAGATAAAGTAGCAAACATCTCTCCGTTCATATGCAACATATGTAACAAGTCGGAAGGTATCAAATTCTGGCAGGTCCGTTTCAAAAGGCTATTAATTTTTAATTTAGTCATTCGATAATAACAGCTTGACATGAAAAATTTTGATTCTGTTAAATTCCAGGAGAATGGTTTTCGTAAACGTGTTGACAGTTGGCACTTCCGTGTCCCTGCTGTGAAGCTTTGAAATTAACGAGATATTTCGTTCTCGCCAGTAGGAGTTTAAACCCTCCACAATACAGTCAAATGGATACAATGACCAATCATTTCGCTACCAACGCTGAACCAAATGTCTCTGTAGCAATTCGATTTGCCTTGCCGTACAAAATTATTGTTTGTGAATGGGCAGCTGTCTTATATTTTATTCTACTTTCATTTTCATTTATATACTATTCAGAACTACATTGCAACATACCTGCAAAAGCCTAACCATCCCTCTCTAAAGTTCGTGATTTTGTTTTCCTGACCGAAGTTGAAGATAGTGGGTGTCACATTACTATATATGAGCAGACAAATGGATATGACTGGCAAACGAATTCGTTAAGTATGAAGTCTGAGGGAATGCGTCAGTGCCAATGAGTCATTCACTGAGTGGCTGACCATACCAAAGTACCTTGCATCAACAACAACCCAGGAAAAACAGATTTAAAACAAATGCTCTTCCATTTTGTCGCATCGCATGCTGCTCAGCAACTTTACAAAACTTACTTCTGGCAGAGAAATATGCCAACATTTACATTGATTCCAGTCTGAGTATTTGCTTCAATTTTCCAAAAACGGAAGACACGTTTTCTTTTCTACTTGGACGGAGATGGGGTGGGGCTTGGGTGCGAGAACTGATGTGTTTTAATGTCCTGTAAACGGATTCCACCGTTTAGGTTTAGTCAGAACATAACATATCCGGTTTCTCTTGCAGAAAAAGAGGAGGAAAGTAAGTCTGGTGAAAATGCCCGTTTTAATGACATAACGTGGGTGCTTCCAATTGTACGACCTATAAAAAGCTGCAGATGTGCTCTTTAACTTGACGCGTTTCCTGGATTTTCTCTCTCTCTTTTTGTGATTTACGTTCACGATGCAGCACAGTGCATTCCGAGAAGGAATGTGATATGTTGCACGGCCACCGGCTTGTTAATGAAGTTGTGTGCAGAGACTGAGCTTCATTCCAGTGGCCAGGTTAAAGGAATGAAGTTATTGAGGAATCTGTGAAACGTGGTATTGAAAATAGTACACAAGCGATATTCATCTGGAACCACAGGCGACAGCACATACCTGTGCTGCATTTTCTTATGCATATCCTTCTGAGAACTTCAACTACAGTTGAGATGATTAGATATTGCAAGGCTGAACTTAAATTCCTTCTCCGTTAGATTGGAGAAAGATAGGGTTGCAGAGTTCCAGGGTAGCTTGAATGTTGCACCTGGAGAGGATGGCGAGCAGGGTCAGTGAAGGTGATTAAGTGAATTAATTATCTGCTTGTTCGCCCTGACGTGGTGTCAGTCACAACTGACCACCCATGGCTGCTGCAAAAGGCGTGAAACTTTGTGGTAACTCAGCCCTTCAACGCTCAGTTCAGCTCATCGGAAAATTGCCTTTTCGTGGAATGCTGAAATTAAAGGTCTAGTGCTGAGTGCCTAAGTTCGCAAATCCGTAATGTAAACCAGGTGATGGAGCTGTCGAATTTCAGCATCCTCCCATAATCAGTTCCATTGAAGTAATTGAAAGCTCATATTATTTAATGGTGTTTGCGCAAAACATGCCACAGCAAAATGCAATCCCGCTTTACACTGTCTGATCCTTTTCGATTGATGTTGCTGTTACATGAATTGGGACAGTTATATACATCACTTTATAACTTATATTTTCCTAATTTGACCTTGGAAAAATATACTTACAAATTATGATACTATTAACAAGTTAATGCTATTAACTTGTCAACTTCTTAAATTACTTCATTTGACAAAATTGTTAGCGAATCTGGAGGGAAATTTTAATCAACAGAGAAAGGAGCTTGCATTTTGTGGAATAAATACAAGATATCATTTCTTGATTTGCATTGCATCCTTTCCTTGTCATAGAAACCCTCCGAGAAAAAAATATAGGTAAAAGAGTGTTGTATATTTCTGTTTTTGAATATTGTTTTATTGTTTGCTGCATTGTTTTTGGAAATCAATGGAACACAATGTGATCAAGAAATCCTTGGTGGAAAGGTTTTGTTTGCAAAATCAAAGACACCTGTATTTAGTTGTACCGGAGGAGGAAAAAAACATAAGAAATTGTTGCTCTAACTGCCGTGTGTTGTGGATCAAAATCATTCAGAAGGAGACAACAGTGGAAGCCAACCACAGACAGGGCATGGTCAATAACAAGACATGTAGAAATTCGACTTTCACAGGAATCCATAAAATACAGTCGATAGCATCTTGATTATACAACAGGTTGATTTTATTTTTAGAAAAGAGAAGTCATAAAGCTGAAAAGCGAGCTTATCGACTAGAGCGACGTTAAATGAGCAACGATGATAATTGAAATGCAAATAAATTCTACTCACAGTCCAAAAGTCCAAGGGCTATACCAGCTGCACTATGGCTGACTGGGGATTACTAGTTTTGTTTTGGCGGGTACAGACACGTGGTGTCGAGAGTAAGCTCGACCGTATATACTAAACTAGTCTTCAGGACTTTATTTTCCAAGGCAACAAACGTTGCCAAAGCTATATTTGCCAAAGGGGTTTCTGAGGTATTAGATAAGACTGAAAACAACGGAAGCGATATTGGCTTAGACTAAAGCTGCTTAATTCACAAGTCCCGAACAGCTACATCTGAGGTTGCTTCAGACAGTAAGGATACCAATTTTCAGAGGTGCTGAGCAGACTCTGACAGTCTTGTGTAGATACAAGATAGATGCCAAGAGGATTGGAGGAGGGCATATGCTGTGCTACTGTTCAAAATACGGAAACAGGGTGGAGCTTGCTGTTAGAGTCAGATAATTGCAACTTTGAGGTGAGAAAGCAATTAGGAATGATCAAATAGTATTAATTTAAGATTCATAATACAGAGATATAATTGATACAATGTCTTGTTTTACCGATGGTACTTAGAATTTTGGTAATTTGGAAGCCAGATAATGTATTGCAGCTGATAAAGGATCACATTTTTTGTTTCTTAACAAGGACTAAAGGTGTGACAGTAAAGGGGTGGTCAGGGGTAACGGCAAAGGTTTTGTGGATGGGCCCTCCATGTCTGTAATAGTAATTGATAACTCCGGTTTGTAGATAGAGAGTAACAGATACTCCAACACTCGAAAATATAGCGAACATTAGATAAAATAATAATAAACGTCGAGTCGACATAGAAGTGCGGTCTAATGGACAGAAAGATGACAACCAAATCAAACTGTGTCAGACCTGAGGTTAAGCATTGAGTTCAGAAGATGAAGAGAGACCGGACAAACTAATTGGAACATTTTACGAGAGGCTTTGGATGGGTATGGTCTTTCGGGTACTTCTATGTCTCAGTGGAATGTGACAGGGCACATGAACAAAATGAATAACAAAACATGCGAAATGTTTGGTTTTACAAAGACAATTACAGATTATGAAAGTGATGAAGTATTTTCATGTTTATGCTAATAATAAATTTGGCCCGACGTCAATGACTGTATGAGGCCCACATTACGAAATATATCTGGAGTCTGCAGAGAGCATACAAATGAGTTATGTGAAATTTTCCGGGCATGAGAGATGTAATTGGATGGTTGAATTGGATAGGCTTGGATTCGTCTCCTTCGATCAAGGAATTGTTAGAAAATTTGACACAGATCTTTATAATTTTAACTGATTAAGTAAACAACAAAGAGAAAAACATCATTTCCAATGCCCACAGGAAAAGAATTGCAGTATCAAAGAATCATTGAATTCCAATAATTCAGAATAAAATATTTTCGCCCCAAAGATTCTATGCCAAAGATCACCCCATCCATGCAATCGCACATTTTCCACAGTGGTCTGCTCACGACAGGACAATTAGCATAGCCAATCCATCTAATCAGCATGACCATTAGACGATTCACAGAGAAATAAGAAACAACATGACGGAAGATGGAAATTATTTAATAAATTATTGTTATAATTTGTAATGTGCATCCTTGAGCTGTGATAAATAATGGCTAAATAGAAATCTTGAAAAGCATTTGGTAAGTCAGAATCATAGAATCCCTAGATGTGGAATCAGGCTATTCAGCCCACTGATTTCACATGGACCCATCAAAGCGTATTCCACCCATACTCACCGCCTACCCTATTCCCACAGCTAATCCAACTATCGTACACATCCCTAGGCATTACGGGCAATTCAGCATGGCCAATCTACCTGATCTGTTCTTAATGGAGTTCTTGAAGGAGTAAATGGTGCCGAACATCTGGAAAGAACAGGCGATTATAACTAATTGAATCAGCGTTCGAAAGAGATAGTGCAGAATTACACATGTCAGTATTCGTGATCGTTCTTTCTATCATTTGTGCAGCATATGTGGTTTAAATGTTGTTTGAATTAGTTTTCTGCCATTGGCTCTACTATCACCTAGATCAGTGCAGTTTTCTTATATATTGTCCTATGAAACATATTGTGATATTTTGTACATATTAGGCTGTTTTATAAATACAAATAATTGTCTTTCAATGCATATGAATAGACCATATTTCAATCACTAAAATCAAATCCACAATGTAGTTGTTGACTTGTTTATTTCATGTAGAAATGGATGAGAAAACAATAAATAGAAGCAGAAAGTGCTGACGATACTCACCAGTTATGGCAGCGCATGTGGATTGAGGAACAGAGTCTACATTCCGAATAGAATATAACTTCTCTTCAGTGATTCGTATTCACCTTACAACGTAACTTTGTTCCTTTCCACATTGATGCTCCTCAAATCAAATGAATATTTCCAACACTTTCTGATTTTTTTTTAACATAATATGCTGTTGGATTAACATTTGTCACTTCTTGACATTCGATGCACCTTTTGAAACTCTATTTAGAACTGAAAAGACTTCTTCAGTCTGCGAGTAAGTCATACCAAACAATTGAATAAATCTAAATATCCTTGTTTAATTTTGCTATATCTACATGTTTCGTTTTTGTATCCTCCGGTGATCATAGAAACCAAGGAGTCATATTAACTATTTATTATATCAATTGTTCTTTGCATATGCAACAGAAAAGAAGGAAGACTCTATTGCAATATGTCCTTACATGGAGTAGGGTTTCAGAGGCGTCTGAGTTGTTAGAAGAATGAAAGAGAGCAATATTGAAGTGGACGCAGTCATTGAACGTGATAATACCATGAAATAATGCCAGCAGTGCAAATCAAGAATCACTTCGACAACAAGAGGTTAGACAGCTCAATTGAGGTTACCAAAGTGACATGAGGTGGCGTAGAGGCGTTGTGA
The DNA here is from genome assembly GCF_020745735.1 of Hemiscyllium ocellatum. NCBI lineage: Eukaryota > Metazoa > Chordata > Chondrichthyes > Orectolobiformes > Hemiscylliidae > Hemiscyllium > Hemiscyllium ocellatum. The sequence goes on from NC_083435.1 coordinate 21,606,153, forward strand.
GGATAAGAAAATTCTACTCTGAATCAAACATATTTTCATTTTGCTTTGCATTGTTTACATAGAACAAATTTCGAATCATTCAATACTCTATGTCTACTACTGATTGGATGACACAAAAGACAACAAGGTTCAAACTAAATACTGAAATTGTGGAGATGAATGACATGAGTTTGAACGCGAAAGCTGACTCCGGGTAGTTTATCATCACAGAAGTGCAGCGCATTGATGAGAAATATCATGGACTATGGACGTATCTCTGCAGTATGTGAATTGACTAAACAAAGAGTAATGGAGAATACATGAGTAAAACTGCTTTAGTTTCGGTAGAACAGTAAAAATATAAACACGTGTTGGAACTGTATGGAAATACAAAATAAAATTGATACATTAATAAAGAAATATCTGTTGTCTGTGACAGAAATACAAGGACTTGAGCATATGAATGAGCAAATTAGCAGTGTAGCTATCGTTCAGATTCTATATGGATGAAATGTTGTGAGGCCGTTCGCCCTGCCAACACGTTCCAATATGCTTATAAATATCAATGTATGATAAGCACGTCCGTCAGTGAATTCAATCAAAATGAAATGTATCCTTTCCTGTCTAGTTGTGTAAATCCATGCAGTATCTTCCCATTCATCCATGTACAATTAGTACCCAATAACATTTGTAATGATACGGGGTAAAGTTCACTTGCTTATTTAAACCTGCAACGTAGAAATGATTTAATGCATGTTGTAATCTGTTAAAATTCAAGAGGCAAGGAACGATTCACAAAAGTCACTATTTAAAGTACAAATTATCAACTTCATTTTTTTAAGTCTAACAGAGAATAATTAATTAACAACTATTTACAACTCCATTCTCAAATGCATCTTTTACCTTTCCCTCTACAATAATGGTCCAATACCCCCACCCCAATAAGGTTTACCCAAAAATTCAAATTTCAAAAACAGACAGCTATCGAATCTTCTCTTTGTATCTTCCTCTGTAGATTTCTCTCCAGGTTGGAGTAATTTTTTTTTTTGTCTCTCTGCAAACTCATTCTTTGGACAGGAACTTCTCAGAGAATTCTGATTAACAGTCTACATCTGTTGGTCTTTTGGCACTTCTCCCCCAACAGTTCAATTTGTTTAATATTTATAACCCAACGCAAATTGTTTCATTAATTCTAATATTGTCAAAACATCAAATTCAAACGTGATTGCAGTTAGTACCTTGGGCATAATTTAAACTGATTGACCGAATTTGGATTGTTTCTGTCTCATTGAAACCCAGGTACTGATAGCTGCTGGACCAAATGTTATATTGCAAATTCTCCAGCACTCTGTGTGCTTGCTAAGTTCTTCACTCTCTTAAATGTACAGTACACCTCTACTCCTTTATAACATATTCTTCAGCAATACAATACTACATCATTCAAGTTACCATCAATGAACGTTCTTCATGTATTCTATGAGCTTATGTCCAATACTGATAAATATCCGAATGTCATCTGAAATGGAATGCATATATCTGTTTCTTGGCTGAGTAGTGTTCCGAACAGTGGTAGGATTGAAGTGTGGTTGGTAAAAGTGCAATCGAACTGCTCCATTTCCTACATTTCATCATAGGACCCACCCCACACAGGGAATCCATTCAAAATGGAGAAACTGGAAACAATTCATTACAAAATTAAGCAGTTCATAATATAGGAGGAACTGAACTAATGCGTAGCAGGATACGCGAGTGATTTATAGAATGCTTTATAAACTTTATAGTCAGCATTAAGTGTAGGTCAATGGAGATAATGAGTGTAAGATCCCTGCGGAATTGCAGAATTATATAAAAAGTTGGGATAATTTGCCACAGGAAATCGATTGTTTTGTAGCAGGAGCGACCACAATATCTTAGAGGAGCCTTGGACAATAACGACGAGAGAACGGAGCGCATATATGAGAGGAAATGAGCCCAATACAGAGGAACAATTCAATGAATATAAATGAGGGTGAAACGGTATTTAATTCGAGCTACTAAGGTGATTTATGATATGTGCTGGGCGTAATTTCTCGGCAATTCATAGGAGAAATTAGATGCAATTTTTAGAAGGAGCTGCGTAATTAATTGTGGAAATGTAATGTAATTACAAGCAGCACCACGATCATTTATGCTAGAAATTGGGCAAAGTTTACAGAACATACTGCGAACAATACAGTGGAGGAACTGGGATTAATTTTCTTTAAATTCTGGAGGGAAATCATATAAAGAACGTATGGTAACTTATAAAATGTCCTGAAAGTAAGCTAAGCGATGTACTGAGATATGACAGGAAGTAAAGGAGTAATAGAGGGGCAAAGTGTGAGCAAATATGGGCAATATGTTGCCTGCTTCTGGACAAAGAATAAATAAAGCATTGAAAAGTAATTATTATCAAAAAATTCTGTTGTGAATTTCTTTTCCAGTGCAAGAGATACTACTTAAAGATGAAGGTAAATTAGAGTGCTTCGAGGTCAGAATCATAGAGATATACAGCACAGAAACAGAGCCTTCGCTCCAACTTGTCCATGTCGATCAGATCTCCCAACCCAATCTAGTCCCACCTGCCAGTACCCAGACATATCGATCCAAACCCTTCCTATTCATATACCTATCTAGATGCCTATTCAATGTTGCAATTGTACCAGCCTCCACCACATCCTCTGGTAGTTCATTCCATACACATGCCACCCCCTCTGCATCAGAAAATTGCCCCGTCGGTCTCTTTTGTATCTTTGCCCTCCCACCCTCTAGTTCTGGACTCTCCCCATCCCAGGGAAGAGACTTTGTCTATTTATCCTATCCATTCCTCTCATGTTTTATAAACCTCTAAAAGGTCACTCCTCAGCCTTCGACACTCCAGGGAAAACAGCCTCAGCCTGTTCAACCTCTCCCTATAGCTCAAATCTTCCAAATCTGGCTACATCCTTGCAAATCTTTTCAGAACCCTTTCAAGATTCAGAACATCTTTCCGATAGGAAGGAGACCAGAAATGCAAGCAATAATCTAAAAGAGGCCTAACCAATGTCTTGTACAGCTGCAACATCACCTCCCAACGCCTGTACTCAATGCTCTGACAAATAAAAAAAAGCATACCAAACGCCTTCTTAACTATCCTATCTATCTTTGACTTCATTGTACTCCAAGGTCTCTTTGCTCTGTAACACTCCCTAGGACCTTACCATTAAGTATGTAAGTCCTGCTTTCCCAAAATGCATCACCTCGCATTTAGCGAAGTTAAACTCTATCTGCAACGTCTCAGCCCATTGTTCCATCTGATCAAGATCCCATTGTAATCTAAGGTAGACTTCTTCGCTTTCCACTTCACCACCAATTTTGCTGTCAACTGCAGACTTAGCAAATATACCTCTTATGCTTGCATCCAAATCATTTATGTAAATGATGAAAAGGAGTGGACCCAGCACCGATCCTTCTGCCATTCCACTGGTCACAGGCCTCCAATCTGTAAAACATCTTCTACCACCACCCTCTGTCTTCTACCTTCGAGCCAGTGCTGGATCCAAATGGTTAGTTCTCCTTGTGTTCCATAAGATTTACCTTGCTAACAGTCTCCCATGGGGAACCTGATCGTATGCCTTACTGAAGTCCATATAGATCACATCTACTGTTCTGCCCTCATCAATCTTCTTTGTTACTTCTTCAAAAAACTTAATCAAGTTTGTGAGATATGATTTCCCAAGCCATATTGACTGTCCATTATGAGTCCTTGCCTTTCCAAATACATGTACATCCTGTCCGTCAGGATTCCCTCCAACAACTTGTCTGCCATCGACTTCAGGCTCACTGATCTATAGCTCCCAGACTTGTCATTACCAACCTTCTTAAACAGTGGTACCACGTTAGCCATCCTCCGGTCTTCTGGCACCTCACCAGTGACTATCTATGATACAAATATCTCAGCAAGAGGCCCAGCAATCACTTCCCTACCTTCCCACAGAGTTCTCGGGTACACCTGATCAGGTCCTGGGGATTTATCCACTTTTATGTGTTTCAAGATATCCAGCACTTCTTCCTGTGTAAATTAAACATTTCTCAAGATGTCATCATCTATTTTTATGTCTTCTGTGTCCTTTTCCACAGTAAACACTGATGCAAAATACTCGTTTGGTATCTCCCCCATCTCTTGTGGCTCCACACAAAGGCCACCATCGCCAGTGTTCTTTCATTTCAAGTAGTGATTTTGGATTTTGTGCTTCAAATTTTACCAGAGATGCGAAGGATGCAAGGATATTTGCGCCACTTTGTCCGTGAAATGTGTATGTTGCACTTGAAAAAAAATTGTCTTTATAGAAGTGGTAACAGTCTATCAGACCATACGGTAGACGTTTGATGAAATATCGAGAAGAATTCTGAATTTATTTTGTTTTTTTTTCGAAAATTGGTTACGTTCAAGTCATTGAAATTTAAAGAAGACGGGAAAGATTTTTCAACAAGGATTAGTTGTGAAAATGTAGCTAGTCATAACTTAGTTATGTCACAAAGCTGGTCCTTTTTGGCTCAAAGCTTTTCTCAAGGCTACTGTTTTCTTTTAACCACCGTGGTCATAAATAGGCCAGGCTCTGAAACGACTAGTTTAGTACAAAGATGAAAGGGCACTGAGAGGTCATTTTGTTTTTACGTAACAGATAAGACTTTAGACCAAATCTTTTATGTTTTAGTAGTGACCTGCAATAATGAATGGAGAGTGGCAAGTCCTAAAAGCTGAAGTTTTGGTTGAGTCAGTTCAGCAGTGGTCTGTGTGGAAACAGGCTACTCGACTCTCTCTCCTTCTGCCCTTTTAACTTTGACCTGTAAGTTTTTCTTTCATCTTTGCTCTACATTTAAGGGGTTTGTTTATTGGGACTGTTTTGTGTTGTTCCGAACCACACAATTAAGTCTAGTTTGGATAAACTGGGTTCAGTGGGTATTCTATACTCTGTTCTTTATGTTTCTTTGCGTAATTTTGTGAACAATTTTTATCTGTTTTAAAACCTAGTAGACAAGCTATCTAACTTACTCTGGGTACTTTTCACTGTACACTTACCGAAACAAATTGCGAAGTTATGGTCTGGTCTGCCCGCTTAAGAACGTGTTGAGTGGTCTGTCCTAGCTCGCAACAGTTGATAAAATGAACTTAGGAAAGAATGTCATAGGTGCAAATGTTTCATAGGATACTAAACCTTCTCTGAAATGCTTCCAACACATTTACTTCATTCCTTCCATAAATACGAGGATCAGAACTGCACACTGTGCTCCACGTTAATCAGTGTAAATTGAGCATAATTTTCTTATTCAGTAGTTCTCACATCAAATGATAACATTCCATTAGCTTTCTTAATTGCTTGTTGTAACTGCATACTAACCTTGCGATAGTCAGTAGGATACCTGAACCCCCTGTGTCACAGACCTCTACAAATTCTAACCTTTTGTATTGTATTTTTCTTCTCTGTTTTTCCTGCTAACATTGATTATTTCACATTTTCCCAAACTGTACTCAGTTTGCCACATATTTGAAATGCTGACTGAACTTATTAATGCATGTTACTTACCTCATATGCCCTCTTCAAAGACATGCAGTGATATCACCACCATTGAATTAAGCCAACTACCAATATTCTTGGGTTACTATTGACCAAAACCCAGACTGTGCTGGTCATATAAATACAATGATTACAAGAGCTAATTAGAGCTGGCAATCGTGAAGTGAATAGTTCATTTCCTGATTCCAAAAAAACCTGTCCAACAAGGCAAAATTCAGGAATCTGATGGCATTCTCCCTAATTCCCTGAATGGGTGCACTTCCAGCATCAGTCAAGAAGCTTGGCGCTACAGGGACAAAGCTGGCCACATCTACAAAAATTAACTTCATCCACCACTGTCGCTTAGTCGCAGCAATATGAACTATTTACAATATATGCTATAGAAATTCATCCAGGCTCTTTGTACGCTATCTTCCAAATCGCCAGCATTACCATCTAAAAGTACAAGGACAAAAAATGGAAAAGTACATAGATTGCCTGCAAATTCTCCTCCAAATCACTAATCATATTGACTTGAAAACATATAGAAGTTTCTGTATATGCCCATGGCATTATCAGTATACCAACACCAAATGGACAGTAGCAGTTCAAGAAAGCAGCTCACCACCACAAATGCAACTAAGTTTGTTCAATAAATGTTGGATAATGAAGCGATGCCTGTATCCTCTGAGGGGATAAAAGATAAGGCTTCACGTTATCAATTATCTGGCAATTGAATGACTATGCATTGACGAGTTGTCCTTTATCCACAGTAAATATTATCCACTCTAATAAATCTAGTAGATTGATCAATTGTAATATCACATTTACAAAATCAAGTTGAATCTGACGTGGAACGATGCAAGTGCTCTGCTATAACTTATTTATTAAGCGATTCTGATCATTTCCTTGATGCATGTATTTGGCTAACTGGCCTGTAGTTTTCTTTTTGTTTTCATTTAAGCATATAGAAGGCATATTCACTATCTTTCAAAATAATAGGACCATCCCTGGATCAAAGAACTTTTTAAAAATTAAAAGAACGAGTCAACTATTCTACGAAACATTTTTAAGACGTAATATTAATCCCGTCTGATCCACAACTCCTTTTAACCCGTTGTTGACACAATTTATTCAGTATCACGTCTTCATAGTTCCTTAACATTTCCAGTTAATGACAAACAGTGGGTCCCTTTTCTGGAATGTTTATTGATCTTAACCATACATGTATTCTACATGTTCTGGAATATACTAATGAATGTCAATCGCTGGATTTCTATTAAGCAGTCCTTTAGTCTTGTCAATTCACATTCGCCAGCTTATCTCTCATTCCCATATAATTAGCCTCATTTTAATTTAATAAAAGTTTGTCTCAGAAAAACTTACCTCTCCCTCATACTGAATATAAAATTTCAGTATATAACCGTCGCTGCTACACGGAATGTCTTCACTATGAGATTTTTAATTAATCGTACGGCATGGCAAAATATCAATTTGGTCGAGTCTACTCTCTGATCGACTCTCAAACGTGTATTTCTAAGAGCCTATCCTAAAAATATTGCATGAAGTCCTCGTTTACCCTTTCCCCAATTGATTTTTACAGTCGATATGTACATTAATTTCCTTTCCATTATTATTTCATCTACACTAAATAGTGTAGTTATCACTGATGGTCCTGTTCACCACTCTTTTAAATAACACTTTACCTTTATAATTTCTTATTCTACCTAAACTGTTTCTCTATCTTAGTTTCCTAAAATTAGGTCAGCCCTACCTATTGTGCTATAACAATTGTTAGCTAACAGTGCCATTTTTCCCAAAGTTTCCTATTTGTTTTTAAACCTTCAATAACTTTCAAGAGCCCGTTGCCAATTAACGTCACCTCGTAATGATGCATTTATAATGGCTACCAGGTTATGCTTAGTTATTTTCTGTTTACCGTCTCTTCTGCTTTGTTCCGAATGCTGTGTGCATTCAAAAACAGAACATTTAGATGCAACATTTTACTCTCTGTAAATTCTGTTGTTAGATTTTGATTCCTACTCTTTATCCTTTCTTATCATACGCTGTTTATTTTGTCATATATTCCACGTTATACTTTTCCCTTGACACTAAGCTATCATGTTCCCAAATTAAATTATCATGCCCACTTTTCAGTTTGCAATCCTTTCTATTTACTTAAGCTATGCGTAATTCAAGAATTCCCTTAACTATCTGGCATGCAATCACGCTGTCTTGCCCCTGAACACTAGTCAAATCAAATAATCCATTCGTTAGAGGTGGTGCTTTGGAGTATTAATCCAGGTAATTTCCTCCTTCCTTCGTGTGCCGCAGTGTCTGCAGTTCAGCTACTAGCTCCAAGCAGAAGCTGAAATCTTTCCAAAAGAAATGAAATGAATATATGACACAATGGAACAGAAAGTGATGAACAGTGATGCGATACATGGGACCTAAATGGAATGGAAGAAGACTCGTGTAGATTACAAATATCAGAACAAGTTAGACGAGTCAAATGATCTGGTTCAACGCTGTCGTCTTTTTATCAATACTTTATGTAGAAAAGATTGATGTCAGCCGTAAGAGACAGGAGACTGAAAGGAGGAATGTTTTTTACCCTGAGTAAATGTATCTTTAAAGTGCAAAAGCAACACGCTGTCAAGCAATTTGATTGAAACTCAAACCACAGTCCCATTGTTAATACAGATGAATACGGGCCTCAAGGCAATTCTGGCATTGGAGTGAGGTGGGGTGAGTTTTCTTCGACCTTTTTGAGATCTTGCTGACGTTTGGCACAGAGGCAATACATATCTGGAATGCTGTTACGTTACGAAATGCTGTCAGATTACGAAATCACAGTGAATAAGATTCTGAAAAATATGAAGACGAATGCGAGGGTCACGATCAGATTGATTTCTGCTACATGACATTGAACTCAAGCCACGTGGTCAGGATTCATCATCCATTTTCCCAACACCGGTCTTAAAATACAGAGATTTTCTGTTTTGATTTACTGTGGTGGAGAATCCAACATTATTTATAAACCTGCTGGTTTTCACCCATAATTAAATGCTGTTCTTACCGTGGTGTAATATTGTTCTCTGTCGATACTCGATTTCAGAAATAGAAAAATTAAGAAAACAGCTTTCAGATGCTGGTGAGTTCATTTACTTTGAACTAGAATTAGCAACGTCTTTCCTCCTGTTGTCCGTGTTCTCTTCCGAGACAAGCCTCCATGTACTCACTCCTCGGCTCAATCTCTTTGTCATTCATTTTCTGCTCTTTAGGGCGAAAATATCTCTTGGGTAACTGGTGTTCTGAATCTATCATTTTATGCAAATTCTACTGGTTTCCTTTCCATTAAAAATACTTTTGGCTGCTAGTAGGTTCATATTCAAATCTCCACGATGCTTCCACTCCTCGACAATTTATGGAGTGATAGCCGACTGATTACTCCAGTTGGTCATGCTAAGCAGATCAGATTTTATGTCTGAGGGTAAAATTTGTTCTTCCAATTATTGATTCTTTCAGGTGACTGTTTTACTGATCATGGAATGCAGGCAACGACATGATTTCAATGTTTTGAATTATTTCATTACCAACAACTTTCTATGGTATGGTAATCCCCGTCATATTATAGTCCTCTTTCGGACTCACGGTAGATGGAGAACCAAATACAGAAACTTAATTGGAAGAAAACAGCATATTAATTGTTACATCATGTGGTGAAAGAATGATATCTAGATAGTGATGGAATAGTGTATACCTGATATTCTGTATCGTATGTTTTAAAATATCAAATTCATCACTAACTTCACTTTTTTTTTAGCATCATCCAGATCATTCTTTTCTCATATTAATTACATTCTTGCTGTTGATTTTGTTTTTAGACGACAGTATTGCCAAAAAAGACAAAGGTAAATAAAGCGATTAAATGGTTCCCAATAATGTTGCCGGTGGTGAACAGAAATGCAAACAAAAGACTGGCAAATTATTCGAGAATCCATTAGTCATACTTAGAGGCAATGTAAACATGGTAAGAATAGCAGTGATCAACCACTACAAGAGAGGTTTCTGGGGCCCTCCCTACAGCGGCCATAATTGCTGGAGTCAATTGGTGTAAATGGGTTTAGCAGTGATCAATAGAAATTAAGTCATTTTCAATTCAATAATATGATGGTATGTATGTCCCAAGGCTGATAAATAGAAGCATTCACCATAAATCTACACAAATTGTTTCACTATTTTCCGTGCACAAAAATCTGTATACTTGTAAAATTTTGATACTACTAATAAACAAACAGCTCATATAACTAGTAATATTTTTCATAGAAGTGTCATGGAAATGAAAGTAAGTCTGGATCATCTGACAGAAGTTTGATCCGTAATTTTCATGTTCATCATTGGCAGGAAATTGGAAGTCCACATGAGCAAAAATGATGTAAAAGCGCAAATAAAAATAAATAAATGGTACAAGAAATTTAAAATGAAATCGTCAATGTCTGTACCTTAAGGCATTTCTAGATATTTCTAATGAAAGAGAAGTTAACAACAAACTAATAGCAGACTGGAAACACGGGAGAGAAATTGACAACCTCAGAAAAGTGCATTTGCACTAAGCCACAAAACAATCTTCTGTAGAAATAAGACCTCTTAAACGGATGGATTTGAGGCCATGCAGATTCCATCAGGGGCGAGTATTTCAGAGACCCAACTCTACAAACGTGAAAATGCCATAGCTTGTGTTGTGAATGCGAAACTTCTGGAGCAGCAAAGCAGTTACTGGGATATGAAAGCGTCATCTGATTTTAGAGTGTCTACCGAAGACATAGAGGAGACAAAAAATGGACAGAATTTAAAATGCTTTGGGCAATAGAGCAAAACGGTCGGTGCCAATTTTAACACCATGCTTCATTACTTTGTTGTTGCAATCATTAGATTTAAGCTCGACTTTGCACCATTCCACAGTAAAAGCACATCCCTTTTAATCTCATTGTATAGGACTGCACTTTCTGTCTGCATTACCTTTCAGTTCAGTTGAGCCTGGCATATAATTGTGTTCCAAAATGAAAGCACAACGTTTATTCTTAGTGGAGCTCAAACTGAGTTACTCAAGGATAAAATAGACGTGGAGCGGATGCTTCCTCCGGTGGTGCATTCTAGGATCAGTGGTCATAGTCTTAGGATAAGAGGTAGCAAATTTAAAGCAGAGTTGAGGGGAAACTACGTCTCTGAAAACATTATGATTCTGTGAAATTCACTAACCCAACGTGCGGTGGATACTGGGACAGTGAGAAAATTTAAGGAGGAATTAAACAGATTTTTAATCGGTAATGGGTTGAAGATTCTAGCGAGAAGGGCGGGAGCTCAGCAGTTAGCACTGCTGCCTCACCGCACTAGGGTTCCGGGTTCGATTTCAGCCTGGGGCAACTATCTGTGTGGAGTTTGTACGTTCTCCCCGTGTCTGCGTGAGTTTCCTCAGGGTGCTCAGGTTTCCTCCCACAGTCTAAAAATGTCCAGGTCAGGCGAATTGTCCATGCTAAATTGCCCATAGTGTCAGGTGCATTAGTCAGAGGGAAGTGGGGCTTGGGGGGACATCTCTTCAGAGGGTCGGTGTGGATTGGTTGGGCCGAAGGGCCTGGTTCCACACTGTAGGGAATCTAATCTAAAAAAATTTAGGAATGGAGCATATCAGTCATGATGGAATTGCAGTACAGACTCAAGGAGTCGAATGGTCGTATTCTGCTCCTATGTCTTTTGAGTTACGGATGTATTTTAATTATTTCTTCATGTTAAATTTAAGTCAAACTGAAATTAAATTGTAGTTTTATTCTGTTTTACTTACTGCAAGAAAAAGGTTTTTTTCATCTTATTTTGTCACTTTATGCCATTAGAGTCGGTTTGCTAGACTGGTTGCAGGGATGAAGTGTATATCTAATAGAAAAGGTCCAGTCTAGAACAAATGAGGTTTAGAAAACTAATTATTTGATCTAATACAAATGTAGGATCCTGAGGGGATTTGACAATCTGGAGGCAGAGAATGTTTCCCACGGTGAGAAACAGATGTAGGACATTCAAGTTACAAATAGCAAGACTCCCGTTAATATGCAGGTGAGCAGCAGGTTTTTCTTTCTCTCAGATAGTTATTAGTATGTGCAAGTGTCTTTTGTGTGTGTGTGTCTTTTGACTGATGGAAACTTTTGTATATGAACCCACAAATCTGTATTCTATCAAAGGATGGAATGGGGAGTTTACTTTTGAAATCTTTAGGAAATTGAAGAATACTGCACAATCAGTGAAAAGGATTATGTGCCTGATTTACTGACAGTTTTCTGAAACGTGGAAGTTGAAGAAAGTCACAGTAAGTCAATGATATTTGGTTAGTGAAGAGCTATCATTCAAACATCTAGGAAGTTGAGCAAAGTAATGGCGGTGAAGATTATGGAAATCAAGAAGGAATATTTTGCCACTTTCATAAGAAGGACGCAAAAAGGAAAACAAGGGAAGAATTGAAAATGAAAACATACTTTCAAAGGTAGATACAGATAACCATAGGGAATGATAGTGTCCTGCGCAAAATATAATCACAACAGACAAAGGAAACCTTATGCTAACGTGGAGACATTGAGATAGTATAAGAGCTGTAACCTTTTTGATACTGAGAAGGCACCAAAATAGAATGTTTTGAGTAATACAAAATAAGGCAAGAACATTTTTAAAAATTTACGTTGCAGAATCACATAAATTTTACATTCACCTCTTGCCAATATAAATGCTACAGAATAGTCAACTGACTTTTTCTCTACATTTCCTGTTTCTCTTTGTTTGCCTTTCCTTTTTCTTACTCCATAGCCCTAGAGGCGAATCCTGGAGGCAAACACAGGGGGCGAGTCTCTTAGCTGTGCATGAGCCGCCCCGCCCTCCTCTAACCCCCTCCATACCACCTCTTTGGTATCCAAGATTGTACCGAGGGACTTGTACCTAAGATGGTGCCATAAGAGGCAGGCATTATAAAAATGCTTCACTGTACTTCGACAATGGTGTACACGTGACAATTATGGATATTCTATTCTGTTCTACTAATGGCAATGATGACAGCGCTGCTGATAATCATCACCATTTATTTCATAGAGATGGACGACCATAGGAAAACCGATGGTGAGTCACTTATTTAGATATTTGCACAGAAGTTACTGATCACTTGCTGCAATGGCTTACTTTATTTTCTGAACGAAAAATCATAAAACCAGACCTAGAAAATGCAAAGCTCCTGGCAAAATCTTCACAGATTTATCAGATTTTGCAGGCAGACCCACTGCTTTTACGATATTTGATAGCTCACGTCCTGTGCAAAATCATATAGTGAAAATAATGGTAAGCACCGTACCATATGCACTCGATTCCAATTACGAGAGATTTAGTGTCATATTCTAATCACGAAGTGGTTTGTTTGTTTTAAAAATCTTTTAGACTTTGAGTAATTGTTTCTGTGTGGCCCTAGAAGAAATATAATTGAACTTGTTTATTAACATCATGCTTTGCAAATCAATATTAGTATTAAGTAGAAACACCTCGGAAGGGAAAACTGCAACTTCCTCGAAATTTCCTTTGTATTGAAATCTGGTGTTCAATTAAAAATAGCGGCATTTATTCTCCACGTGCATTTCTGTCACAGCCCTGTATTGATCCTTCATTTTTCAGATAGCAGATTGAAGGAAGCTCGAACAGGTGAAATATTATCTACCCTTTTCATCCATTCAGTGGTACGTGCAGATTCACGAATAGTAAGAGCCAGACTGCTTTTAAAAATACCATCTCCTTAGTCACAAATAGTCGTACAGTCAAAGAACTCTATAGCATGGAGACAGACCCTTCCGTCCAACTCATCCATGCTGACCAGATATCCTAACCTAATCTAGTCCTATTTGCCAGCATTTGGCCCATATCCGTCTCAACCCTTCCTATTCATATACTCATCCAGATGTCTTTTAAATGCTGTAACTGTACCAGCCTCCAACACTTCATTTGGCAGTTCATTCTATGCACCTACCACCCTCAAGGTGAAAAGTTGCCCCTTAGGTCCCTTTCAAACGTTTTCCCCTCTCACCTTAAAACTATGTCCTCTAGTCCTGGTCTCCCCTGCCCTGGGAAAAAAAGACCTTGCCTATATACCCTTGTCATGCCCCTCATGATTTTATAAATGTCTGAAATTTATAAACACTCCAACACCCCACGAAAAACAGCTCTACCCTTTTCAAATTCTCCCTCTTGCGCAAATCCTCCAACCCTGGCAATATCCTAGTAAATCTTTGCTGAACACTTTCAAGTTTCACACCATCCTTCTGATTGTTGGGAGACCAGAATTGCACACAATGTTCCAAAAGTGGCTCAACCAACTCATATACAGCCGAACTTTAACCTCCTAACTCGATGCAACATGCACATCCTTAAATCTATGACCTCTCGTCTTGCGGTCCCCTACCCTAGGGAAAAGACCTTGGCAATTCACCCTGTCCATGTCCCTGGCGATTTTCTGAAATTCTGCGAGTTCACTCCTCAAACTCCAATGCTCCAGGGAAAATGGCCTCTCCCTATAGCTCAAACTTTCCAACTCTGGTTACATCCTTGTCAAATATCCTTTCGAATTAACATTTCATGTGAAGAAGACCTGGTGGTTTAATGGCAAGTAACTGTGCTAACTGTGTGGAAGCTGAGGCTCATGTTGTAGGGATCTGTATTCGAGCTACATTAAATTAGATTGTTAAAATTAGAAGTCAATAAAAATCTGCGATTAATACACCAAGGTGGTAACATAAATAGTGTCAAATGTCACGCAGGCACAGCTGCTTGACGGAAGTCCCTTTTGGAAGGAAATCTTCCAATTTTATCTGGTAATTCAGAAAGGCCGTTAAATTTTAATTGTTTTCTCCATCTCGCCCTCAACATCACCATAATGCAGCAACAACCGAGCTTGTGTTTGATTTTCCTGCATGGTTGGAACGCGATCCATTCTTTATTTCCTCGACAGAGATCATGAACAATCCTGTTCGTTAACCTCTAAACACTCTCATTGATCTTGTAATGTCTATGTCAGCTGCAAATTGGCTGGAAATAAACAACGTGTGTTTATCTGCAGAACTGCAGAAATTACAACAAATTCTTGAGGATGTTGGTAAGAGCTGGTGTATGATTTAAACTACTTAAAGTCTTTGGCAATTTTCAATGTGTGTAGATGTTTTAATAGTTGAATCAAATGTATCAGATATTCTTCGACAACAAAATTGGTTTCACTCCATGATGTGATGTTCATATTTGTTAAAATGTCAGTCTGATTAATCATGGTTAGAAAAATCAATAAAATGGATATTTAGAGGAATTAACAAAACAGTTATTCGTTCGCCATTTTTATTGTTTTATTTCCTCATAATACCATTAATTCTGAAACTTTGCAAAATTGATTCAATTGTAAGTCCCTCCTGAACTTTACTTCAGTTACAATATCATAATCACAACAACACAAAATATGTGTTCAAGGAAATCACGAACAGAAAATATATAAAACTCCTTTTTATACAGGAACGACCACTGCTCCACACATAAACTGTTGGTGACTAAAAGCTTTTTTCCCCTCAAAGGGCATTAGAGTTGCAATACAAGAACTATAAGAGATTTGGAAAAAATGCAAATCAGGGAATAGTCAGAATAGCCAAGAACATTGTCGATTTCTCCTTAAACTAGAATAGGAGATTTTATCTACCATCTTATTGAATGGTATACACCTTGTACTGAAGAGTGGGAAGACAACAATTTGTGAAGCATACTGAGATATTTTTTATTAATCACCAAATAAGAATGGAGGCTCTGTGGATATAACCTCGTATGGTCAAATCAAAACAAAATCGCTTTAGTAGGGGTGGATGGTGCCATTCTGTTAATTGTATATGCTTCAGTTACAGTGTATGTGTGCTTTCTCGACATTTAACTGAGGGTATCCTATATGATTCCCCTACGTGAAGAACAAATGAGAGGTGGATCATAAATATGATTGTGGTTTGGTATATAGTGAATACAGTAATTAGAATATAATAGGATAGATCGGAATAGAAGAGAATAGATTAGACTACAACAGAAATTTATTGCCACGTGTATTGCACATGGAAGGCTTCATAAGTCGCCCCACCACGGCACCTACATCAATTGCAGAAATCATATATAATAACAAAAAACAAGCGAAATTTAAACAAAGCTCGTCACCGATCGGTTAATGGCTACAAGGCTCGAGGAAAGCCAGTTTAGAAATGATGCAACAGCCTGGAGATGCAGTCAGGAGGCGACTGTCATGCAAGTCTGATGGGTACTTGGCCAGAAGCCTCCACTGAAAAAGGCTGCCATGTTGCACAGAGACCGCCACTCCCGCATTACTGTAAGAGATAAACATGCTGAATATAGGCGATATAATTGCAAGTTTAAAATGGAGTAAGGAGGTCAAATATATTATCAGACTAAAAATGAACGCAAAATGGCATCTTAAAGGATTCTCTTTACAAAATACAAGTAAGAGATTTTCTCGAATAAAGAATGCAGAATATTGTCCTGCTGTGCTCGGCTGTTCTATGATTTTGAAACAAAACTATCTAAATTCACAGCCTAATATCGATATCCAGTATGAAGTGTGCAAGAAATTAAGTTTACAATTCAGAATGCTTCCCGTGTTTTTCATGCTATTTACACTATTTATGTTTTATCTCAGAGCAACTGTTACGTTTGAAAGATGAAGGTAAAACTATTTTCTACACTGAATCACTACTTTTGTTGGAATTTCCAAGATGAAATGACGTGGAATTAACTTAACCTTCTGCCAATGTGGAATGCAAGTAAAAGCAAGCAATCAGCATATTTTGCATTCCTCCACATATTTAATACCATTAAAACAAAACATGTTACACCTACGCTGCCAATATGGCAACATCTGTAATGAATTAAATCGACATTTCAACTTAAAACCTTTCGTCAAAAGTAGTGCTATTACATTGATACCGTATTCATCTACATTATTCACAGTTTTGAAAAATAAGGCAATGCAGGAAACATTTCTGGTGAACAAATGCATTCTAAGTTTGAACTTACCATTATGACCTGGGCTCGATATTTGTATTTTATCTTACCAGCCTTAAGAAAAGTATACTTGTCTATGAATTGCATTTAAAGAAAATATTAAGATGACTTTATTTTTTATAGGATTTGCATCCGCTGAATTATGGCAAGCTAGTGATTAGATAGTAAGATTTCACTTAATAAACAGCGTGCAACTTGGGATTTAGCAATGCATGCAGGTTTTTGTAAAACATGTATTTCAATTCTTCGAGTGTTTGACCATATCAAGAGATAAAGCAGTCAATTCGCCACTCTTAGCGTTAGGTTGAGGATGGTTTAAACAAGATTGTCAGGAAAAGTAGTCATTTTTTAGAATCTTGTTCATAACAATTCCTGGATCTTGCTTCAGTGTGTTTTCCAGAGTGGAGTTACAGCTCAGTTGGGATGGGAAGGGAGATCCAGATCACAACATCAAACGAAGCACAGTATGGAAACTGTATATCATTTATAACTATCATGTGAAAGTCATTTTGTAACCAGGTCTAACAGAAAACTGTTTGCAGTTTCGCTAAGTAGATTTATTCATGCTATATATTGATTCACAGAAGAGTGTCCTGATATTATGCAATAGTGTAAGAGAATTAGAGGTGGCATAATGATCCACAGAATGATATAAGAATTTACATATTTCTGGAGAATTAAAAGTGAGATGTTCGATTACAAAATATTTGAAACATTTGGAAATTCTTTGGATCAGTGTTCTGGACAGATGTTTAAATTAAATATTAGGGCAAGCATTCCCGTGAAAGATTTGGTAATTTAACAAAAATGTAAAAGGTGAGTGCAGAGTGGCGATATGAAGAATGGTAGCCAAAGATTGGAAGGGATGCGGTAAAACAAAAAGTATAAGGGTCAAATAAATGACAAGATGGAAATGTTTAGAATAGAAAAATAGTTAAACCAAAACGACAGAAAAAATTGACTGACAAGGCCTCACAAGAAAAATCATACTGCAAACAGAAATTGAAAATTTTGGCCATTAAAACAGAAATGAATGGACCATGACATGATGGCTGTTATGAAGATTTTGTTGTAAAGTAATGAGGTTGAATATTCAAGAATGTTTCAAGGCAGGTAGGAAGAACATGAAAGAAGTGAGTAGAAGTAAAGTAGCTCTGTTGTAAAAGGATGAGTTGATAAAGCAGTGACGAATGATCTTGACTCAGGATATCAAGATGTATCAGTTCATCCATATTTTAGTTTGCATTACAGTTGGATCGTATGATGAAGGGTACCCGATTTACTATAAATCCTCTGTGTCCTGTGGAAGAAGGCTGTGTTTCAAGTTTAAAAGATCATTAAGTTGAGCATTTAATGTTCTACTTCAATGGCAAAACTTTTAAGAGTGTAAATTTATTAATTAAGGTGTTCAGTGTTGGGGGTAATTTGTTCATCTTTGCATATTTTCTCTGCAGAACTTAGACGACTTAGAAAGCAGCCTAAAGGTAAGAGATGCAAAAAAAGTTACAACATTTTCGGCATTCCAAAATATCCAGAAAAAAAAACTCAAGTGCTTTAATGTTCTTTTTGTCAAAACACAAAATGAAGTGCGTGCATAAATGTCATAAGGACAAATTCAATAATCCAAAGCTTAAAAATCACACAGCACCAGGTTATAGTCTAACAGGTTTATTTGGAAGCACTAGCTTTTGGAGCGTTGCTCCTTCATCAGGTAGTTGCGGAGCAGGACCATAAGACGCAGAATTTAAAGTAAAAGATTACAGTGTCATTCAACTGAAATGATCATTGTCATTTCAGTTGCATGACACTATAACCTTTTGTTATAAATTCAGTGTCTTATGGTCCTGCTCCACAGCAACCTGATGAAGCAGAAGCAATCTGAAAACTAATGCTTCCAAATTAACCTGTTGGACTATAATTTGGTGTTATGTGATTTTTTTTAAAACTTTGTTCACCCCCGTCCAACACAGACTCCTCCACATCATCGATATTTCAAGACTGTGCTACTTGGGATTAGATGTTTAAAGAGTCCTACATTATAAACGGACATTACAAATTTTAATTAGACATTGCTTTCTCCAATGAACATAAAATATCACAATTGCAATAAACAGAATTAATACTATGTAAAAGTAAATAATGAGTGGTAGTTCATTTAAAAATGAATGAATGGCTCACAATACTTATGACTTGGTTATGGTGTTGATCAATTGAGAAACTTATAGACAGCGGTGGAACTCATGATAGATTAAATGCAGACGAATGTGACATATTGAAAACGAAGGCACTAACTCTGCATTAATTATGAAAATCCTTTATCTAAACGAGAGTCTAGAAATGTTGCCTAATAATTTTATTTAACAAAACAACAAAACCATTGAAATGCAATCATGGAATGACTTATCAACTTTGGAGTAAGCTATAGCAAACGGACTTAACAAATGTGCTACTGTCAGGAATATATCTGGAATTAGGATTAATAGTGGAATTATTGGAATTTAGAAAAACATGCAATGATCTACTTGTAGCACAAGAAGAATTAATGGAATATTTGTCAAAAGAAGTTTTTACTTTTTGAGAGACACTCGAACAAGAAGACACAATTTAAATATGATGGGACTCCTATTTAAATTGTATATTTTTTTCTCTCTCAGAACAGTTCTGAGGTGTTCACTACCCCAGAGATCTTTTCTGGCAGGTTTACTTGTTTTTTTTTTAAGGAAGTTATGGCTAGAGTCTTTATGAAGAAGGAAACTATGATGTTGATTTCCGTTTTTCTATATTGATGTTTGAACTTTAAAAATGCAAAGGAGCGTAGATTTTCAAATCAAATTATATAGAAACAGGTTTAATTCCCGGTTTGTTAGATCAATACTGAATTAAACATTTCTTTCTCTTACAGAAGATACAGGCGCCTCAAAACAAGGTAAAATGACAAATGAGAAATCAAAACACAAAGGATGCCAGAAATCTCAAATAAATTGACTGTGGTGAGTGACAAATGGAATGAACCTTTCAAATGGATCTTCATCAGAAGTGGAGCAAAATTGAGATGCGTTCAGATTCAGTAATGATAGATGAAAGCAAAAGGGGAGAAACAATTAAATTGAAATTTTGTCATTCTGGAAGGCAGGAGATGGTGAATGCTGAAGATACGAACAAGGCACGTCAAGTGGGATGACAAAGAAGCATGAAAGTAATAAAGTATCGATATGAATGTGCTTTTAGTGTCAAAACTCCTAACATTGAATGACATCCATGGCTACCCTTGAGAAGGTGATGGTAAGCGGCCTTGAGAAACAGTTTCAGTCCATTGTGCGCTGAATTCATTAATCAATTCACTCACCGATCTGCATGAACCACTTTTAAATAGTTAATTGGCGCACCTATGAGATTGTTTTTGAAATGTAAGAAAATTCAGAGATAAAAAGTTAAGGTGAAAGATTGTCGATTAAACATTGTGAATTTGGTTTTCAGATGTTGAAAACCTGAAGGCACAGCTACTTGACAAGGGTAAGTAACTATCATCACGACTTCTTTAATATTGATTTAATTACTTTACAATACATTGCTGCTCTGAAAATACTTATTTCTTCAAATCTGGTTTATTTTTACTGAAGACTAAAAACACTGAAAAATGATCATTAATTTTGAATGCTGTTATACTTCGCTCTTTTTCATGAAACTGTCATAAGATTTAAAGATAATTAGTTAGAATTGTGTCTCAGGTGTTATCACAAAATATACATTGCCTGAAGAATGACGCAGTTTAAGGTTTGCATACAGCCAGTGAGTTACTTAGATGTTCTACCATGAAATCTTTCCAATAGTGACTGATTGGTGTGAAGGACATGACCATGGCTTATTCTAGGAGATTTTTGTTAACAAGTATTGAGAAGACAGGAAAATGTTGAGATGCAGCCGTACAGCATATCATGGTGAAAGAATAAAAGATATTCTGTGGAGTGCGCTTTTCATTATTATTGTATTCCAACCTTTATTACGATCTTTATGCAGTAAGGCATTTTGCTTAAAGAGTATTCTCTGCTGTTTCTGTGAAAATTAAAAATTACTTCAAAATTAAAAAGACAGTAAGCATTTTTTTAAATAAAGGTAAGACGATCATGAGACAGTTTTGCTTCTACTTTCTTTATTAAATTATTATGATAATTTTTGCATGTTGTCAATAGCTTCAGCCTGGAAGCTTAAATTTGCCACACACCTACCAAATTTCGACAACAAATTTGTTAGTAGACTCTACTTGTTATGTATGTAGTTGCGTATGTGTTGCCCATTAAGAGATTGGTAGTGTTAAACATAGGCAGGAGCTAGTTGGGCAGTCTAGGCCTGACTGTGGAGCTGAGAGGACATTGGATATGATATTTCTATTCAAGTTAATCGCCCGCTCACCTCGTGTACTATTTATTGTTCAAGTGAACCACAAACGCAACATTACTCTAACGTCCTAATCATTCACTTCTGGGTTACCATATTTTTCTTACAGATTCAAAATAAACAAGTGGAATATCGTTGCCAACATTTTCAAACTTAACCTACTTTTGAATCTTCCAAATGTTAGAATATAAGACGTCAGTGGCCAGTTTCGGAAGTAGACAAGATGAAGGTCAGATTTAGGATTTAACGTTAGGCATTTGGATAAGCGTACTTTGAAATTGAAGTTTATTAACTTGAGACGACCAATCTTCCTCCACTGATTTTATTTTTCCTGAAAATAACTTGGATGTACCAGAAAAAAAGAAAGTTGCCCAAAATAAAGAGGCCAAATAACACAAGAAGACAGCTTTACAAATTGACGCTCAGTTCAAAGGGTTCAGGTGGGGGAAGGAGGGAAACGAACAGCACATGGATAAGATTAGATTAGATTACTTACAGTGTGGAAACAGGCCCTTCGGCCCAATAAGAACACACCGACCCGCCGAAGTGCAACCCACCCATACCCCTACATTTACCCCTTACCTAACACTACGGGCAATTTAGCATGGCCAATTCACCTGACCCGCACATCTTTGGACTGTGGGAAGAAACCCACGCAGACACGGGGAGAACGTGCAAACTCCACACAGTCAGTCGCCTGAGTCGGGCTAACGGACAACAGATTCCTTACAAGACACATGAGAAAGATCGACATCATTCAGTGTTATCGGGCTTAAACTACAACATGCTTTTTTGAAAAATCTTGAAATACATAGTTAGATCTACCAGAGGTACCCGCATATGGTGATCCTTGTAATATCCTGCAACCTAAATATACGTATTTGTGCTACCTATAAAGAATACAGATCATTTAACCTATGTGTCTCCATTTCTTATCGCACAATCTAAAAACTACTCTTCCATGGTCTGTTAAACATTCAGATGTTTCCTTAAACGTATCTTATGTCTTATGTGTCATATAACTTACAGATCGACAACTGGAGAGAAAAGATGACGGTAAAATTCTAAGAGAGTCATAGAGATGTATAGCATGGAAACACAGCCTTTCGTCTAACTCGCCCATATTGACTAAACATCCTCAATTAATCTAGTCCCATTTGCCAACACTTGGCCTATATCCTCTAAACCCTTCCTATTCGTAAATCCATCCAGATGCCTTTTAAATGTTGGAATTGTACCAGCTCCATCTTCCTCTGGTAGTTCATTCTCTACACGCACCATCCTCTGTGGGGAAAAAGTTGCCCCTGAGGATCCTTTTCAATCTTTTCCCTCCCACCCAAACCTGTGTCCTCTAGTTCTGGACTCCCCCATCCCAGGAAAAAAATCTTGTCCATTTTCCCTATCCATAGCCCTGATGATTTTATAAACCTCTAAATGGTCGCCTTTCATCCTTTAACGTTCCATGTAAAACAGCCTCAGCCTATTCAGCCTCTCCTTATAGCTCGAGCCATCGATACCTGGGAACATACTTCCAATTTTTTCCGAATCCTTTCAAGTGTCACAACATGTAGGAGGGAGACCAGAATTGCACATAATGTCCGAAATGGTCTGTACAGCCTCAACATGACCTCCTAACTCCTATACTCAATGCTCGGACAAATAAAAGATAAGCCTACCAAACGCCTTCTTCACTTTTGTATCTAACAGCGACTCCACTTTCAAGGAATTATGAACCTGCTCTACAAGATCTTTTTGCTTCGCAACACTCCCCAGAGCCTTACCATTACGTGCATAAGTCCTTTCCTGGTCTGTCTTTCAAAAATTCAGCACTTCATATTTATCAACATTCAACTTCATTTGCCTCTCCTCAGCCCATTTGCCCATCTGATTAAGATCTCGATGTATTCTGAGGTAACCTTCTTCACTGCCCACGATACTTCCAATTTTGGTGTCATCTGCAAACTTACTAATTATATCTGCTATGTCTACATCCAATTCATTTATGCAAATGACAGAAAGCAGCGAATCTGGCACTGGTCCTTGTAGCACACCACTGGGCACAGGCCTCCAGTCTGAAAAGCAACCCAATCTTCATACTTATTCATCTTGTCCATTTTCCCTATCCATAACCCTGATGATTTCATAAACCTCTAAATGGTCGCCTTTCATCCTCTAAGGTTCCAGGTAAAACATTCCATAATTATAACTGCCTTCTTTTTCGATTTAACTTGACAATTTTTTAAATATATTCCGTGTTACCCTCTTGAGCAATTGTGGTTAAACATGTACCTTAAATGTGATTGAATTTGCTTAAGGGATTTTGATTGGATGAGAGCTAATTGTTGTGACTGATATTGCCTATAATAATTGTCCCTTTGTTCAAGAACGGGAGTAAAGACAACCCTGGTAATTATAGACCAGTGAACCATACTTCAGTTATGGGTAAAGTGTTGGAAAAGTTGTAAGTGAGAGGATTTATAATTATCCAGGAAGGAATAAATTGATTAGGCACAGTCAGCATAGCTTTGTGAATGGTAGGTCGTGCCTCACAAACCTTATTGAGTTCCTTCAAAAGGTGACCAAACAGGTGCAGGAAGGTAAGGCATTTGATAAACTTGGCCACAGTAGGCTATTGCACAAAATAAGGAGGCATGGGATTGAGGGTAATTTAGCAGTTTGGATCAGACATTAGCTAATTGAAAGAAGACAGAGGGCAGTGGTTGATGGGAAAAGTTCATCCTGGAGTTCAGTTACCAGTGGTGTGCCACAAAGATCTGTTTTGGTCCACTGCTCTTGGTCATTTTTATAAATGATCTGGATGAGGGCATAGAAGAATGGGATAATAAATTTGTGGAGAACACTAAAATCGGTGGAATTATAGGTAGGGCCGAAGGATGTTGTAGATTACAGAGCGACATAGATAAACTCAGACCGGAGCTGAGAGGTGGCAAATGGAGTTTAATGCAGAAAAGCATGAGATGATTCACTTTGAAAGGAGCAACAGGAACAAAGAGTGTTGGGCTAATTAGTGTCAATGAGCTTAGGGATCTCTGTGTCCATGCGCATAGCTCCCTGAAAGTTGCCACCTAAGTTGATAGGGTTGTTGAGAAGACCTGTGCTATATTAGCTTTTATTAGTAGAGGGATTGAGTTTCGGAGCCATGAGTTGCAGCTGTACAAAACTCTGGTGTGGTTGCACTTGGCGTGTTGCATACAGTTCTAGTCACCACAATATAGGAAGGGTGTGGAAGCTTTGGAAATGGTTCAGAGGAGATTTACTAAAATATTGTCTGGTATGGAGAGAACGTCTTATGGGGAAAAGCATGAAAGGCTTGAGGCTGTTTTTGTTAGAGAGAAGAAGGTTTAGATGTGCCTTAATTGAGGCATATAAGATAATCAGAGAGTTAGATAGGGTGGTCAGTGGGAGCGTTTTGCCTCGGATGGTGATGGCTAGCACGAGGGGACATAGCTTTAAATTGAGGGGTGATAAATATAAGACAGATGTCAGAGGTAGTTTCTTTACTCAGAGAGTCGTAGGAACATGGAACGCTCTGCCTGCAACATGGAACGCTGTGCCTGTAACATTTGCAGATTCGCCAACTTTAATGGCATTTAAATGGCCATTGAATAAATACGTGAATGAAAATAGAACTGTATAGATTAGATGGGTTTCAGGTTAGTGCCTCAGGTCGGCACAACATAGAGGGCTGAAGGGCTTATACTGCGCGATAATGCTCTATGCTTATATGGTCTAATTAGTAGTTGCAATTTGTGATAAAGCACTCCTTGTAATGACCATACTGGAAATCAAACACATGTTTCCCGTTTCCGATCTATTTGTACCTTTGCCCTTTGTTTTCATATTAGATGACCTCCAAACGATGTGCATAGTCTTTCAGAGTGCTAACTAAAACTCACCAATTCAAGGTGTGTTTTGTATGATGGTACATGAAATAATTCTTCCCAAATGAATAATCGACACGATGGTTTTGAGATACAATGGCAGTGTCCCTATCTCTGGGTCAAAGGGACCCGGTTCAAGCCTCACTTCCTTTGGTGGTGTGTCGTAACTGATTGCGAAAATAATATAACTAACATGGGACACCTATGAGACTTTTAAAAATTCTGATTACCCCAATATCTATAATTCAGGCGATTACAATTGGTGCCTTCTTACAACGCAGCACATTTCAAACAGACCCTTAGTCTAGAGTCCAGTTAAACATTGCATAGTTTGGCTCACCCACAATGGATCAGGGTTTATTTCCAAGATGAAGGACTCAAGAGTTTACTGTGGATGATGACTTATGCTAAGATAGCTAGTCCCTTGCTAATTTAGATTCATGGAAACATTAATTTCAATGCTTCAATTATGTATTTATTTGTTCATTTATGTAATTAGAAATAGCTTCACTGAAGGAACGCCTCCGCGATGCTGGTAAGAAATCATTCAAAAATAATTGTTTGGAATTCGTCCTGGTAAAGACACCATATTAAAAAAGTTGACTGTAATCCTTGTCTAAAGCAGGTAAAATTAAATCTGGAGGGCCACAGTAGTAATGCTCTCAGGAGCACATTTTGCATGGTGTGCAAAAATGTGTTTCTTCATACACTTCTGGTTTAACTTTTCTGAATTTCAATATATCTTTTTCAATTCTTCACAGATTATTTAGCATTTGAGACACAATTTCCAGCAAGGAGGCCCTGCCGTTCATCAAATTCCTGTCAAACCTCTGCAGATATTTTAACCAACTTGTTCTGGAATAGATGGAACGTCAACCTCAGTCAATAGTATGGACAAAATTTCTGCGGCAAAAAGAGCCTAGATATTTTCTAATGAACATGTTTCAATATGTTACTTCACATCTCTGGAACAGGTCAGGCCTGAACCGGGGCTTTCAGATTCAAACGTAGAGGCTGTACTACTGCATCTACAACAATTCAGCAATGAAAGATACTCGCTCTAACACTGAAGCCCTAAAGTTTGATTCATTTAATGATCTGTTCGAACAATTTTTGGAAATTCATTTTCTGCCTTCCACTATGTTGGTTGGCAGAATATTCCTTCATTTCACCAAGCACGTGGTGTAAAAAAAACGTGTTTCTTCCTACATTGTCTTGCTGACATAATAATCCAGAGATATCTCATCCTTGTAGCATCAACTTTCATTTCTTCATCTCATCTAACCCAATGGTAACTCGTATCCTTATATCACATCTCTCCTCTACGTTCTTGGCTCAAAACGAGATCAACCTTAGATGATAAGACCAAATATTACATAGCACTTCCCTCATACCCGAAGCCACTTTGGAAATCACTTCAGTACGTTTCAGAGTTTAGGGAGTCAGCGGGCAAATGATTCCTCTTTTTTGGACACAACCTCGACATGTCTGTCTTATTCATAGAATCATACAGAATATCGGCTGTTGTCTTAATAATTGGTTGGAGGTGGAGGTGGGGGGGGGAGAGATGGTGGTGTAGTGGTGGTGATGAGCATTTAGTGATTATAATACAGTTGAAACTTAATGAGATACAGTTAGTTGCTGTCCTGTAGGAAGTGGCATCGTTGTTACTTGTCATTTATAGGTTCAATCTTCAGTGCTGTCTCGACAGATAACCGATTTAGCTCCATTCATGGCTGCTCCATTTGGAAAGAATGCATACCATGCAATCGACAGACATTGACCATGAATACTGCTGTGGCATTGGTTAGCCCACGAATTTCTGCGTATCGAAGCAAACGTGTGAAATTGTTGGCAACGTAGAACTAGAGAAATTTATATTAGATTAGATTAGATTAGATTACTTTCAGTTTGGAAACAGATGTGGATTAGTTTTAGAAAATAACCCAAAAACTATGAAACAGTTCTATAGTAATGTGCAGAACCATAAATAATTTTGATAAATAAACAATTAAAGATGTTCAATGGTCATCGAGTCAGGAGCCAAATGATATGTATTCATCAAAAATTATTATCAGCGAAAATCAAAGATTGATTTCGAATAATTTTGGAATGTTATTAAAGTGTGAAATGCCTTATTGGTGTCTACAGAATTAATAATACCACTTAAAAGAGAAATACAGGTAGATAAATGAAGAAATGATATTGAAAGGGCATAATTAAAGAGTTAGGAAACAGAAATTAAAGCAGCAAACTTTCTCAGAGTTTTCACCAGCACATGACGGTGTAATGTAACATGCCTGCAATAGAGTCAGCCATTGATTAAGCTTAAAAACTTTATAAATGCCCATATTGCTTCAATTAAATTCAGCAGAGAATTAAAAGCAGTCAGGTGACAAGCCAAACTTGTATTTGAACTGATCTGTGTAAGTTTTCGTGTCTTGGATTTAATTCGTATTCACTTTTACAGGACTGTTCATTTGTTGTGAAGCTTGCATTTGTTTACGACGTCCTGCATGGATCCCGATGGAAGATATTTTCTCTTCAAAGCACTGCTCATGGTCGTAGTGGCAGCTGTTTCACCAAATGCTGTCTTTCTCAATTAGTTCGGGAACCAATTAGACTGATGATTAATCTAAAATGGGAAGGGCTAAACAAGGACCTAGGAAATTGGTTTACTGTGGATTACTTTGACATAAAGAGGGAAGATTTGTTGGGTAGGCTAAAAGATATTAAGGTGGACAAATTCCCAGGTTGGGATTGAGATAGAATCTATCCTAGGTTGCTGAGGGAGGCAAGAGAGGAAATAGCTGGGGTCCTGACAGATATCTTTGTAGCATCCTTAAACACAAGTGACGTGCCAGAGGACTGGAGAGTTGCTCATGTTGTTCCCCCTGTACAAGAAGGATATTAGGGATATTCAGGTAACTACAGACTAGTCAGCCTGAAATCAGTGGTGGGAAAGTTACTGAAGAAGGCACTGAGGGATAAAATCTATTTATATTTGGAAAGGAATGGGTTTATCAGTGATAGGCAACATGGTTCCGTGCGAGGTAGGTCGTGCATTACTAACTTAATAAAGTTTCTTGCGAAAGTGACCAAGTTGATAGATGAAGGAAGACATGTAGATGTCGTATACATGGACTTTAGTGAGGTGTTTGATAAGGTTCCCCATGGTAAATTAATGGAGAAAGTAAATTCACATGTTGTGAAGAGTGTTATAGCTAGCTGGATAAAGAACTGATTGGAGACAGGAGACAGAGAGTAGTTTCTCGAAATGGAGAAAGGTGATCACTTGTATTCCACACAGATCGATGCTAGGACCACTATTGTTTATAGTATACATAAATGATTTGGAAGAGGATATTGTTGGTCTGATCAGTAAGCTTTCAGATGACAGGAAGATTGGTGGAGTAGCAGAAAACATATAGGACAGTAAAAGAACACAGGAGAATAGAGATAGACTGGAGAATTGGACGGAGAAGTGACAGATGAAGTTCAATCCAGGCAAATGCAAGGTGATGCATTTTGGGAAGTCAAATTCTAGAGCCAAACATACTGTAAACGGAAAAGCCTTGGGAAAAGTTGATGAGCAGAGAGATCTGGGAGTTCAGGTCCATTATAGGCTGAAGGTGACTGCACAGCTGGATAGAATGGTCAAGAGGTATATGGTATGCTTGTCTTCATCGGACAGGGTATTGAGTATAACAGCTGGCAAGTCATGTTAAAATTGCACAAGCCTTTGGCTCAGCCGCATTTAGCATATTGTGTACAGTTCCGGTTGCCACCTTACCAAAAGGCTGTGGACGCTTTGGAAAGGGTGCAGAGAAGGTTTATGAGGATGTTGCCTGATATGGAAGGTGCTAGCTATGAAGAGAGGTTGAGTAAGTACAGATTGTTTTCATTAGAAAAAAGGAGATAGTGGGGGACCTGATTGAGGTCTAAAAAATCATGAAGAGTATAGACAGGGTAGATAGAGATAAGCTTTTTCCCAGGGTGAGGGAATCAATAATGAGAGGGCACACGTTCAAGGTGAGAAGCGAAAAATGTAAGGGGGATATACGCAGCAAGTACTTTATACAAGGATGGTAGGTGTCTGGAAGGTGTTGACAGCCGAGGTAGTAGAGGCAGGCACAATAGGTTCATTTAGGGTGTGTCTGGACAGATGCATGAGTATGTGGGGAGCAGAGGGATACAGATGCTTAGAACTTGGGCGATAGGTTTAAACAGTGGATTTGGATCTGCACAGGCTTGGAGAGCCAAACGGCCTCTTCTTGGGCTGTAAATTTGTTATTTGAAACTTTGTAGAACTGATTTCTTCATTGGTGAATCCAAGAGATTAGGAAGGTAAGGTTTCCCACAATATCAGATCATTAATTCAGGAAACATTGTCATAACAATCTAGGTTATACAACAGGTAGCATTTCACGGCAGTATGGATACGTATACAGAGTAAATTTGATCCAATTGTTGTACAATTTCATCGATCTGATGTTCAGCAGACTATTTTAAAACGGCAATCAAAAATAGAAAGGATCTATTGCCTCTTCTCAACCTTGGAAAGCTAATTCTTATAAAATTCATATAAATTCGCATCTGCTAACGTCATTCATTATTGTTAATATCACAGGTGCTAAAGCGAATGGCAGAGATGGTGAGTATTAAAATTGCTATCAAATAAAAGTCAAACTAAGTCATGTAATATATGGGAAACAATACAAATTATTGATTCATTTGTTCAGAGCTTAATATTTCCAAATATGCACTGACTTGGAAAATTATGCCTCGAAAATTAATTGTTCCTTCATGATTGAAAATGTGTTTTTGGCAAATGTGTCAAGACCGTCTCGGATTTAACATTAAGAGGCAGTGCATTACGAATCAATCATTATGGAAGTGAGCAGAAAATGAGTTTTAAATAAATTATAATTTTCATAGAAACGTTATGATAAGTTTCCTCATGCAGTGAGTCGAATGTCATCATTAATGGTGCACCTTCAACATATGTCTCAGAACAGGTAACATTTTGAAGCAAAGCCAGGGAGACATGGTGGTTCAGTGGTTCGCACTGCTGCCTCAAAGCGTCAGTGACCTGGGTCGAATCCAGCCTTGGGTAACTTGTTTAGAGTTTGGGCATTCTTCCCATGTCTGTGTAGGCTTTCTCCCACAGTGCAAAGATATGTAGGCTAGGTGAATTGGTCATGTTAAAATTGCCCATAGTGTTCAGGGATATGTAGGTTAGGTGCAGTGGTCGGGGTAAATTAGGGGTCTGGCTGGGGTACTCTTTGGAGGGTGGGTGCAGTCTTGTTGGGCCAACAGGCCTGTTTCCACATTATAGCAGTTCTAATTCGTAAAGCAAAAGCCAGAATGCGAATCCCATAGTCTGGCAGTCATTTCCTTCTCACGCTATGTCAGTTATTGTCACCCCATAGCAGGCTGCTTCACCAATGTCTGAATTATGAAACGTGATATTAGCTTTTACGGAAGCTGTATCTTATTCATCAGAAAAATTGCTACCTATTTCCTCTGTAATGCAGCATGCCCATAATGCATATCTCAGACATCATTTTCATGAAATCGGTGCACTCCTCTTAGCTAACTGCAGTCTGGTCCTCTTATTGTAGTAGAGTGAGCAGTGCCATTCTATACACTGCAAAACTACAAGTTCATCCAAAACTGTTATTCCCATGCTCTCAAATAATTAAATACTTTGTTCACTTCATGTTAAAGGGTGACTTCAATACGTATGCAGTCTTTATCCCTCTCCCAGAAATTGATCTTAAAAAGTTTGTGCTACTTTGTTGAGTATTAATGGTTCTTTTTAATTCTACCGATTATGCAGCAAAATAAAAGTTCTTCAATCAACAACGAAACATATGCCACTCTTCATCGTTTTCACTGAAAAACTCATATTTGTCCACACATCAGAAAAAAAAAATCCTTGAGCCTTCTTAAGTACTGCCACAGACTGGTAGCATTCACAAATGACCGAAGTTGATCAGAATGTGGATTTGAAGTCAATATCAGATTAGCTGTATTACGCCTTTATAGAAATGTGACTCAATGTACCAAAATACCTGCTCCTATATTTAATTCATATTATCATATATTCGTATAAACTTGGGATTTAGTTTTAAACGCTCAATATTTTTGGCTAAAAAATACACTGTCGATGTTAAATCGGATTGTTAGTCTGGTTAGTGTAACCAACAACTGTGTTAGAATGAGCCCGATTGCAGAATGTATCTTAGGGCAGGTAAATGTTCATTTGTCTGGGATACGTTCTCTGGATCAAATCCTTGACGGTAACGTAAAAAAAAGGATTCGTTTTCATCAGTAAATGATGTCTCATGTCTTATCAAGCTATAAGGAGAAAGTGAGGTCTGCAGATGCTGGAGATCAGAGTTGAAAATGAGTTGCTGATGAAAATTCCTGATGAAGGGCTTATGTCCGAAACGTCGAACTTCCTGTTCCTTGGATGCTGCCTGACCTGCTGCGCTTTTCCAGCAACACGTTTTCAGTTCTTATCAAGCTATAAACAAACAATACTTGAAAGCATAATCACAACTGAATTAATCACTTAACAGTGGAACAGGCAGGCTGTAGTTTGCTCAGTTCTCTGCTGAGTTATTTCTACGGATTTGGTTATGCAGTCTGACGAGCAACCTTGATGTTTTCGTTTTCAGATAAAGATAAATTAGAAGCAATTCAAAAGGATCTTCGTGAGTTTTTTTTTGTTATTTAAGAGAAAACGAATGTTTGATTTTTGACGTCCCTGTGTTCTTGGTGCACATCAATCCTCCATCGCACTTGTCTTGTTAATATGTATTTGATGCTGATACGTGTGGTTAACTGATGAAATTATCCTGATTATTGCTTGCAAACCCGCAGATAAATTTTATGCTGATTATTTCCACAGTGGAACTGCTACGTCTGAAAGATAAGGGTAAGCGGCCAGGTCTAACACTTGAAACTGCGTCAGATCACCACCATATCTCTCTGGTGCTGGTTCTATCCTTGAATTAGATTACTTACAGTGTGGAAACAGGCCCTTCGGCCCAACAAGTCCACACCGACCCGCCGAATCGCAACCCACCCATACATTTACCCCTTATCTAACACTACGGGCAATTTAGCATGGCCAATTCACCTGACCCGCACATCTTTGGACTGTGGGAGGAAACCGGAGCACCCGGAGGAAACCCGGATGGTCATCCTGTAGACATGCCTGATAACGAGGGAGATTGCAGTAATCATAATGAGGGAAGTGAACTATGTTTCCCTTTAAAGAAACAAGATAATTAATTGCATAAGTATACTTTGAAAAGTAATTATCCGAATGAAATCACTAAAGGCTGACCTGAGTTATCAAATAACAATGAGCCGAACCCCATCGCCATTATTTCTGGTCAAGTGAGACATCAAGGTCTGGCGACTGGGCCGGTGACTTTCGAGAGGAAAATCCAGAGGGTGTTCTTAGACCCTCTTCTAACATTGCCCCAAAAGGTCACCTAACCACATAACGCAGCAATTAAATGTAATGAGTGGTGTGAATACCTCATACCTGTTGCACTACAATTGCCATGGGTGCAGCGGTGGGTTCCTACCACTGGGTGAGCAGGTCTGGATCTACTGGAGTGTGTCGGAATACAACCAAACAGGTTGATTTAAAAAAAAACACTTTTAATGGCTCTGGCAGGTATTAACGACGACATTTTTCTGCTGAAGCAAACAATTTATTCATTCTGTTTTTGAAGGGCAAAACTAATATCTGCTCGTGTTGATTTGTTTACACTGCGGCAAGGGCATAGCACCAAGTCACTCAGGTCCAAAATCAAACACCAAATTGGAGTTTCATCATTGCTTTCAAAAACTATTGGGACGGCAGATGGAGGGATTGAGATAATGTTATACATGTTCAGAAAATGAAAGCCTGGGATTTTGGCAGCTGCATGCAATTCCAATGGTTCTGTAACCATCTATCTCAGCTCCCTCTACCCTTTAACCTGTTCAATCCGCATAACTGGCTGGGGTACAATGGACAGATGTCAGTTTCGGAAATTCAGCTGCAGTAGTTACAGGATCTTAAGTCAAAGTTTCTCCATATCAGTCTGCTTCTGAGCTGGGCTCGATGCTGAACTCAGCAGCTGATTCTTAGCCACAGGGTTTGCACTGGCAGCTGTATGACTGCTAACCATTGACTACTCGTGCCATTTGGACTGGTATCTTTTTTCTTGAATATGTGCAGCGAAATCCTAAGGGGAGGTGATGGTATAGACGAGCAGTCGATGAACTCCAGGGTAAAATTTCTGTTGCTTTGAATCTCACAATGGCAGATGTTGAAATTTGAATTCAATAAAATCTAGTGTGGAGAGTTGACCTTAAGATATTAGTGTCAATTGCTGCAAAATAAAAATATAGTTCTTGCAGTGGAGGGAAGGAAACTTTTACCTGGTCTGGCTACATGTGGCTCCATGCCTGCAGCAAAATGATTCGCTTTGATCTACCCTCTGAGTAATTAGGTATTGGCTAATCGATGTGGATGGAGCAAGTTGAAGTGGAGAGGGGAACCGAGGAAGACTGGCTACAGAACGCTATAGAACTATCTTGGAGTGCCAAAGTCGCAATCTTCAAAGACTCGACTTCTATGGAGCTTAGTAAAGGGGAACAGAGATGAGCACAAACTGCACAGGGGGAGCTGTATCTGACCACGCAAAAATATTCATATTGTGCTGAAGCTTCAATAAAATCACCAGGAGCAAGTTCTTTATCAATAAAAACACACATTTAAAACTGGACAAACCACAGCAAGAAGCCTCACATTCCCCCCCTCCACCCCACCCCCCCCAACCACCAGACTTCCCCCAACCCCCTTCGCCTGAGACATTTGGTGCCACCTGCGCAGGGACAAGTCAAGAACAATATGAGTGAGCTAAGGAGAGACTTCCAGAATCTACTGACTCCTTCAGCAAAGCACACAAGTCAATGATAAAGCCGGTGGAGGAGTTTATTCAGGAATCTGTTGAGGCAGTATTGGATACATTTACCTACAAGAACACTCAGAATCATGATCACACCGCAATAACGTTTGTAAGTTTTGATATGGAAATGGCAATGTAGAGTTTACCTCAATTTTCCTCAGGAAGTATGAGCCATTATCTCTGAATCCTTATTTATTGCATTTAGCTGATGCCTTAAGTACAGAACATGAGACGGAACTTGGTGTACATAATTTTAAAATTCACAAACAATCAATTGGAAATAGAGGAGCATATATGCAGACACAAGACGTTCTCTTTTGGGTGAAATGTCGGAGCAACGAGCCCAGAGAGCTTTGGATGTCCAGGAATATTCATGACTGGATAAGAAATAAAGAAGTGGCTATTAACAGGAACAAATGGAGAAAAGCAATGGAGGCCCTAGAGAAGTATAGAAAGTGAATGGAGAAAGAGATTACAAGAGCAAAGAGGAAGCTTGAAAAACTGTCAAGTAAGATTAGGAAGATTCTGAAAATATTCTACATATGTATCAAAAGTAACAGGATAGCCACGGAAAGAACAGGACACATTAGAAGTTTAAGTGGGAGAGTACTTCTGAGAGCATGGTGGGAATCTGAAATGTGCTGCCTGTGAAGGTAATCAGGGCAAGATGCTTCACAATCATGAAATAAAATTGCTTAGATGTGCACGTGAAATGTCCTAATATTCTAGACTATAGCCAGGTGCTGGAGAGTGAGATTATATTTAAAATTATTTTGCTATTGCAGACTCGATGGACTGAAGTGCCTCTTCTGTACTGAATAATACTATGTATCTCTGATTAGACATTTAAGGGATGAAGGAGTGTAGATTGAAAGTTAGGGAAATGGTATCGAGATTATACTGAATGGAAGAGCAGGTTTGAAGAGTAAAATCATCTACTTCTACTCAAAATTACTTTTTTTTTATTTAGCTCCAGTGCTGGAGTTAAGAAATCACGTTTATCGTTATATAACAATGGGCAATTCATCCCTTACATCTTCAGCACAGTTAAGAACATAGAACATTAGAACGTAGAATATTACAGCACAGTACAGGCCCTTCGGCCCTCGATGTTGCTCTGCCCTGTCATACTAATCTGAAGCCCATCTAATCTACACTATTCCCTGTACGTCCATATGCTTGTCCAATGACGACTTAAATATACTTAAAGTTGACGAATCTACTACCGTTGCAGGCAAAGTATTCCATACCCTTACTACTCTCTGAGTAAAGAAACTAGCTCTGACATCTGTCCTATAACTATCACCCCTCAATTTAAAGCTATGCCCCCTCGTGCTCACCATCGCCATATTTGGAAAAAGGCTCTCCCTGTCGACCCTATCTAACACTCTTGATTATCTTGCATGTCTATATTAAGTCACCTTTCAACCTTCTTCTCTCCCAAGAAAACAACCTCAAGTCCCTCAGCCTTTCCTCGTAAGACTTCCCTCCATTCCAGGCAACATCCTAGTAAATCTCCTCTGCACCCTTTCCAAAGCTTCCAGATCTTATAATGCGGTGACCAGAACTGTACACAATACTCCAAGTGCGGCTGCACCAGAGTTTTGTACAGCTACAGCATAACCTCATGGTTCCGGAACTCGATCCCTATATTAATAAAAGCTAAAACACTGTCAGACAGAATTGGTCAAGTCTTTCTTCAAAACTGATTGTAGCTAGGAAATGATGTTATATATGCCAAAGGCAGAGGGTAAGGTTGGCAGAAGGAGTAAACTATAAATGGTGATGGTCCCAGAGAAAAAGAACAGCAGTTGAGCAGATGAATGGATAATGGTCAGCCAAAGAGAAAGAAAATCTAATTGGGACAATTAGAAAAACTAAAATATTTGACTCTGACAAGAGTAGGGAGAAAGTGAGGACTGCAGGTGCTGGAGATCAGAGTCAAAAAGTGTGCCACTGGAAAAGCACAGAAGGCCAGGCAGCATCTGAGGAGCAGGAAAGTTGGCTTCACAAGCATAAACTTTTCATCAGCTCTTCATTCCTGATGAAAATCTTATGCTTAAAACATCGACTCTCCTGCTCCTCAAATGCTGCCTGACTTGCTGCATTTTTCCAGCGCTACACTCTTTGACTCTGATAAAAGCAGCCCATATAATGTCAAGGTCAATGGTGAGTAAACGACTAAAACTAACAAGTTCAGACTCTTTATTTATAAGTATTGAGTCCTGAAGGTTTCAGCTTCCCAAGCAGAAAATGAGATGCTACTTTTCCAATTTGTGCTGATCCTCACCAGAGCACTGCAGTACCCCCAAGAGAGAAATGTTGGCCAGGGATCATTGTGATGCGTTAAAATGGGAGGCAACAAGATAGATGGGGTCATTTTTGCAGAAAGAATGTTGGCGTTCCGCAAATCTATTGCCCAGTCTGCATTTTATCTGCTCAATGTAGAAGAGAGCACATTATGAACAGAGAATACAGTAGACTAGATTGAGTGAAATGCAAATAATTCGCAGCCTCACCTGGAAGGTGTGCCAGGGACCCTGCATAGTGAAGATGGAGCAACTAAACTGGCAAGTGTTTCATCTTCTGTGACTGCAAGCAAAGGTGCTGTGCTGGCGTGGGCAAGTGTTGGGAATGGAGGAGAAGCGGACCAGGGTGCCGCGGAGGGAATAATATTTACAAAATAGTGACAAGGGAGGGGAGCATAATATATAACTGGTGGTGGCATCCCGCTGGAGGTGGTAATATGGTCGCTCTTGATGCTTTTGATGATTATGCTGATGGGGTAGGAAGTAAGAACTGGGGTGACCTCATTGTTGTTAGAGAGAACAGGGTTAAGGACAGAAGTTAATCACGGCAAAGGGTCATGTCAACTATAGTGACAGCCCCGGGCCAGTGACTGGAGTCCAAGTTTGAGAAAACACATGGACGTTTCTGAGCACACCCTACCCCCACCCTCTACTCAGAAGTAACATAAGCAGAGCAAATGTAATAGAGCATTGTTGGTGGCCAGTTTATCCCCAGAAATGGAATCATGTGTCAAGGAAGGGAAGACAGAACTGAAAGAAGGACCACGTGGAGGTGAAAGTAGGAGTGATATTAGAAGCAAAATGGATCATGTTTACCAAGGTCGGGTGAGAGTAGGAGGCGCACCAATGACCTAATCGAAGCATTGGGCAAAGGGTTGTGAGGAGAGACACAATTATGGTTGTAACAAGGAATTTTCCATGTACCCCACAAAGACAGGCATGACCCGGGCCCATGTTTTTCCCCTGGGTGCACTTTTGGTCTGAAGAAAGAGAGGGCTTAAAGAAAATGTTGTTCAAAGTGAAGACAAACTCGGTCAGATAAAGGAGAGTGGTTTCAGAATTTTTTCCAGGAATAAGTAGAGAGTCATAAAATCATTCTGATGTGGGAGTGACTCGTAAAGTCACTCGCACATTCATGGTGAAGAGGAGGCAGTTGGAATCAGTGAACTGGAAGCGCTGAAACTGACGTAAAGCATCAAAAGAACCGTAGATTAATGGAAAGGGGCAGAAAAAGGGGAGAAAAAGCTCCATTCAAAGTATGAAGAGATGAATGCAGTGCCGCAGAAACAGATAGAAACAATGGATTAGCCTGGGTAGTGCTGTTTTGGCAATTTACAAGAATCGTGATGACACTGTTAGAAAGACCATGTTCTCTTCTTTCTTTCAAATTTCGATCAGTTTTGCAGAGAAGAATAACATGTTTTTCAATCTTTATTCTGCTTGTTTTCACCTCTTCTTTTTAAACTAATTGTGCTATCTGTCTCTTTACTTCTGATGAGTAGTTTCTCCTTGAAGTTGTTATTGCAGCTGGTATTTCCTGGTTCAGACTGCAGTGTGTTCTGCACTGCACTGAGACAAAAACTATACTCCACTTAACCTCCCCCCCCCCCCCCCCCACCACATCCCCCAACCTCCAAAAACATGTTATATGGAAATAGTCTAAACCCTAATTTTTATATTATTTAAACGGCAACAGTAAAGTTCTATGTTCTAGATCTGATTCAGTCGGTCCAATGCTAGGCTTTAATCAAGCATACTTTATTCTTACGACTTAGTTAAAAAAAAGAATAATTAGCATAACTTCACTCCATTCAAATGGCTAACAAGATCCTGTATTATTTAACCATCACACAAGAACCATTCCAATACAGGAAGCATTCTGTAAACGCACCCTTTGGCAAAAATGCAATTCGGCAAAAAAGTGTCTCTCCCATCCAGAAGTTTAAAAAATCTGCCCCTTCCAAATTTTAAAAGGAAGCTTCTCCGTCTAAGACTTCACTTTAGCAACAAGAAGTCAAGCTTTTAGTTCAGCAGCCAGCAGAAATGTTCAATTAACTTAAGTAATAACTAAAAGCTCTTTTGGATCTGTGTGAGCCCTGGCCCCACAATTCATGGGTTTTTTTATCGTGTTATAACAGAAAAACAATCATCGAGAACAAGAAATGTTCATCAACTCCCCTGTTTGCTGCAGATATTTCGGCACCACTGTGACAACACCCCTCAGCAAGAGAAATAGGACAGTAACATCTCTTTAAATTCTTAAAGGCACAGTACTTCCACAATTGCAAGTGAGTGGTTTTACAGTCTGATTAGTTTAGGGATACAAGGCTGCCTGCCTTAGAATATAGAACATAGAACATAGAACATTACAGCGCAGTACAGGCCCTTTAGCCCTCGATGTTGCGCCGCCCTGTCATACTAATCTGAAGCCCATCCCACCTACACTATTCCATGTAAGTCCATATGCCTGTCCAATGACGACTTAAATGCACTTAAACTTGGCGAATCTACGACCGTTGCAGGCAAAGTATTCTATACCCTTACTACTCTCTGAGTAAAGAAACTATCTCTGACATCTGTCTTATACCTATCTCCCCTCACTTTAAAGTTGTGTCCCCATTCCTCTGCCTTGCCGAAATCCATATACGCCACATCAATTCTCATCTACCTGTTTAGTCATTTTATCAAAAAAGTCAGTAAGATTCGTTAGGCACGACCTACCCTTCACAGAATCATGCTGACTGTCCCAGATCAGATTATTCTTTTCTAGATGATTATAAATCCTATCTCTTATAATATTTTCCAACACTTTACCAACAACTGAAGTGAGACTCACTGGTCTGTAATTACCAGGGATGTCTCTACTATCATTTTTGAACAAGGGAACCACATTTGCTGTCCTCCAGTCCTCAGGCACTATTCCTGTAGACAATGATGATTTGAAGATCAATGCCAAAGGCTCGGCAATCTCTCCCTTGCTTCACAGAGGATCCTAGGATAGATCCCATCTGGCCCAGGGGACTTGTCTATTTTCACACTCTGCCTTCTTCATTTGGCTATCATGTGTCGCACACAAAGTGTTATGCCTTGTAAATGAAAACTCTTTAGAAAGATACCACCAAGTGTAAGTCTATGCTATGGTCAGAGAGAATTCCTACCTCCAACATTCTTGTAAAATGCACTGAATGCAGAAGTGAAGCAATCAATAATGGAGTAGATACAAGGGGTGGATATGAGGACTTACAGATGGATTGCAGGTGACAATGGAGATATAAATTATATTATTGGTGTAAGTATAGGGGGAATCTGTTTTCTCTTGTAACATAATAATGCCGTAGATATTAAAATATTATGTGAATATATTTATCATCTGAAGCAGCAAGGTTATGTGTAAGAGGTAAGCAGCATAAATTGATGAACTTGCTGTGGACTTCATCACCGTGGATGGAATGTAATCATGTGTTATGTTTGAAGTGAATCTATTTCCACCATAAATGCAAAAATGTACGTGTAATTTTCGTGCATTTATTGTCTTGAATTCCTCTATTTAGAACTAGAAGAACTCCGAAAACTGAGCAGTAAGCATTGCTACCAAATAAGTAAAATATTTCAAAATTTCTTCTGGCATTATGGAAGTCAGTTATTTAGCATAAACCGAGCACAGCAAACAGAAATATCAAGCGTTTCTTAAGAATTTTTAATCGTGTACGTCAGCTAGCTTTAGCGACGCTAAATAAATGGCAGATGTGCGGGAGTGGGGGGAGTGCTGAGGGAGCGGTGGTAAGGAGGTGGTCGGGGGAGAAAATCCTCTGGTCACTTGGCATTTGATCGGCAATGAGACATCACCCCAGCATTAGTGGACAAGTATTAATAAGCAAAAATAGATGGTTTGATGCATTAATCTAATTGCTTGTTAATGTTTCTCTTCAGATAAATCGCCAGAGGAATGCGGTAAGAATATTTCAATGGGAATGCATGCATTAAAATGTGATTGCCAATTTCATTATATCTGATATGCTTTGGTTACAATAAATGCCGTCATTGCATCCTCACTTTTACAGAAAGAGAACTTCGGAACTGCAAATCAGGCACGTAATTTTACTGTAATACGGTGAAATATAAAGCATGAATATATATACCCTTTTCCGATGCAAAGAAAAGCAATAAAGACATATATCCCACATTGATTCGAGTGAAATTGATAATCATTTGATGCAACAACTAAATTGAAAACATTATAGAAAAACTCAGCAGGTCAGGCAGCATCTGTGAAGAGAGAAGCAGAGTTAATAATTCAAGATGAAAATGATCATTTTACAGCGATTGCAGATGCTATGAGATCTGCTTAGTTTCTCCAGCACATCTTGCTTTCATTTCATATTTCTGGCATCAACAGGATCTTGCTTTTAGTATAGGAAATCATTGGACATTGGTCATAACGAGTGACTAGTAACAATGCAAAGTAGGTCTCAGATTGAAAAATAAGAATAAATGAAACACAAACTGAAACACTCTCATCTTATAGCAATCACTTAAAATCATATGGGAATGCGTGGCAAATGTCGGTGGTAGTATATTTTCGGTAGTACAGACGTAATGGGAGGAACGGTCTTTTCTGTACTGTATCGATCCATGATAATATGGGAGGGAAAACTGTCCAGAATTTTCAGTAACATGCATACAATTTATGTATGCCTGCACTATGAAATATTTTACAGCTCTTCAATCAGGCTGTGCAGCCACGTGGGATGCAACTGTTGACTCCATGGACATAGTTCAAAGCCATGAAGAAAACTAAGGGAGACCAAACATCTATATACCACAGTTGGCGTTGCTTCGTTATTTGATAGGACCAGAGCTTGAGGTTGACAATATATTGATTAGAGAACAACATTCTTCCTCCTTTCCATTAGCTTCTATCTGTTCTAGGAACATAGAATAGGCATAAGCAATCTACAATGTGATTATCAAGCAAATGTCCCACATCTCTGTCCAAAAAAATCAAAAAGTCTAATAACAAGGGAAAATACTGCAAAGCATCAACGACAAATGTAAATTAAAATAGCTTAATCTGAAATATAATTTATGGATTTCTTTTGCATTTCTCCTTTTAGAAACTGATTCGTTGAAAAGAGCACTGAAGAATGCAAGTAAGGGAAATCGTGTTGAATGGTGTGTTTCTTTGAAACCTGACACGAGGAATAAGACAAGAATGTTTCAATCTTGTAGGAAGTCTCCCTTCATTCCTATGTGGCAGTGGCAATTGTAATGTTCATGCATCATCAAATATTCTATGAGCACATATAACGTCATATTACACCTCAGGTTAACTTCTCCTCAATTTGGACTCTGAAAATATATATACCCTAGAATTTTCTGTGAGCCACTTCGAGATCAGAAAGACAATTCTACCTGTGGATTCTGAAATGAACCCAAACCTGTTTCAGAAGAGAGCAGAAAGATGGATCATGTCAGTTACCACTCATTTCATTTATTAAGCCTTCAGTATAAAAGATAGGAAGATGATCCTTGTTTGCACTTCTGCTAATTCTAGGGGTAGAACATTGAAAACTACAGTATGAAGGTGTTCTATCAATCCAAATTGCATATTATCAAACTGTTTATTTGGATGACACGGTGAAATGCACATAGGCATGTCATTTACTACATTTAATTGTCAGCGATTGCTATTAAACATTAGCATTTGCAACGTGGTTCCCAGAGTAGTTATGATATCACAAAGTATCGAGCCATGTACATCAATGAATAAAAGCGATCTCTGCGATATGATTACAGTTGCAGCCAACTTTTCAGTTATCACCTTGCACTACGGACACTGTGCCTTCCATGTTTCATATGCTGGAGCAAATATCTGGGATGCAGCAAAAAACAATTTTCAAAACTGAAAATTGGTAAAAGGCTTGGATTGGCCTGTCATGCTATTTTCAACCAATTTCTTCACCTCTTCCAGTTATTTGAGCTATGAAAAATTTTTTTTGAACACTAATGCGAGGTTAATATATTTCTTTGACAAGTTGTATCATGGAACTTTTCGTGAATGAATTTGAAAATTCATACTTTCCTTCTGCTGGGGCCACATCTGTACAGACGTAAAGCACGACCAACCCAGA
This sequence comes from Hemiscyllium ocellatum, assembly GCF_020745735.1. Lineage (NCBI taxonomy): Eukaryota > Metazoa > Chordata > Chondrichthyes > Orectolobiformes > Hemiscylliidae > Hemiscyllium > Hemiscyllium ocellatum. Next base: position 21,648,517 of record NC_083435.1, read on the forward strand.
GTTTACATTTTACAAATGGAGTAAACCCTGATCATTCTCACGTTAAAAAAAAATCTCAGGTATCTGAGTAGATTTCTCTCGTCTCTACCAGTTAAATACTTAACATAATCAATTCACAGAATCAAATAAGGATAACATTCTTCTTTTTTTTCTGAAAGAGGATGATTTGAAAGCCAAGCAAGAAGGTAGTCTCATTCAAAATGTCATCCTTTCTATCAATAAATCACTTAAACTCTATTGATCATTTCCATTTCTACGTTTTGAACGTAGAAATGCACTGCATTTGCTGAAATGACAATGCCATAATAAATATGTTTCTGCTTTTATTTTAGAATTTGACAAACATGTCAAGAACGATGGTAAGTTGAAAAATCAAAGATGACAACAAAGAATAGAGGCAGTGGGACTTTGCGAGTCATATATAAATTTCAGTTACAAGCAGAGAAGAATAATTTTAACCTCAGCTACCTGTAGACACACCGTTCAGATCAGGTACTACTGAGTTTCCATCCCATCTGGTTTTAGTCGCCAGTAAAGCCCAAATCGGTGTATCCTGTTGAACCCATATTAAAATGAGCTAACAAACTGTAAACAAATTCGTCCTGCAATGTTGCAATCATTTGCGCTTTAGGCTTTAAAAAATGAATGATTCGTCAAAGGAATGGAGGATTGCAAATGCTATGCTTTCATTTACAACAGGGGAAATAGATAAGCCCATTTCAGAGCAATTACGTTCCGTTAGTGATGATGTTTTTGGAAACAAGAGTTATCTAACAAACTTAAAGGTAACTTCGACAAATGTGAATCATGTAAAGAAAGCCAGAACGGAATTCGTGAATGAAAATCAGTTAAGATAACTCGCTTCATCTTTCCAACAAGCACTGGGGAGGGTAACTGGGGGCCATGTATTTGATTGTGTGTACATGGGCTTCCAAATGATGTTTGGTGAAGTGGCGAAATTGGAATAGTTACCAAAGTTACAGCTCTTGAAATAAAAGGTTAACTGTAACGTGAATACAAAATTAATTGAGCGTCAGAAAACGGAGATTAGTGGTGAACTGTTTATTTAACAGTTTAGAGGGGTGTTTACTGAGCGGTCATGGAGTCACAGACATATACACCACAGAAAAAGAATCTTTGAATCAATTTGTCCATGCCGACCAGATATTCAAATTTAATTTACTTCCATTTGCCAGCATTTGAACCTATACCCCTCTATTCCCTTCCTATTCATACACCCCCTTTTAAATGTTGTGATTGTTCCAGCGTCCACAACTTCATCTGACAGTTCGTTCCATATACGCACCTCCATCTATGTGAATGAAGTTGTCCTTTCGGTTCCTTTTATACAATTTCCTCTCATCTTAAATCTAAAACCTCTCGTTTGAGCCTCCTTAACCCTGGTGAATAGAACTTAGCAATTCACTCTATCCATGCCCTTCATGATTTTATAAACTTCTATAAGATCATCCCTCAGCCTCCGATGCTCCAGGAAAATTGCTTCAGCCTAGTCAGGCTCTCCCTATACCTCAAACTATTCAACCTTGGCAGCACCTTTATCATTTTCTTTCTGAATTCTTTCAAGTTTCACAACATCATTCCTATAACAAGGAGACCAGAATTGCACGTAGTATTCCAAATGTAGCATAATCAATCTCCTGTACAGATGCAACGTGACCTCCCAACTCCTATACTTAATGTACTGGCCAATAAAGGCAAGCTTACTAAACACCTTCTTCACTATCCTATCTACCTGCGACTCCACTTTCAAGGAACTATGAACCTACATTCTGAGGTCTCTTTGTTCCGGGACCTTACCATTGTGCATCAGTCCTTCCTTGGTTTGCCTTTCCAAAACGCAGCACCTCACATTTATGTAAATTAAACTCCATCTGCCAATCCCCAGCCTATCGGTTCATCAGTTAAAGGTCCCTTGTATTCTAAGTAAACTTCTTCACTGTCTACTGCACTTACAATTTTGGTGTCATCTGCAAACTCACTAAACATGCCTCCTATATTCACATTCAGATCATTCATATAAATGATGAAAAGCAGTGAACCCATCACCAATCCTTGTGACACATCATGGTCACAGGCCTTCAGTCTGAAAAGCGACCCTCCACCACCACCCTCTGTCTTCTAACTCCGAGCCAGTTCTGCTTCCAAATGGCTAGTTCTCCCACTATTCAGTGTGACCTAACCTTACTAGTCAGTCTATTAGGCGGAACCTTGTTAAATGCCTTAGTGAATTACATAACGATCATGTCCACTATTCTGCTGTGATCAACCCTGTTCATTGCTCTACAATTTTTTTTAACATGCATAAAGCTATGTTGACTATCTCTAATCAGTCCTTGCTTTTCCAAATATATGTAAATCTGTCCCTCTGCGTTCCTTCAAACAATTTCCCCACCACTAATGTCAGGCTCACCGCTCTGTGGTTGCCTGCCTTTTCCTCATCATCTTTCTTAAATAGTGGTTCCACATTAGCCAACCTCCAGTCTTCTAGAACCTCACAGAGAACAGATAAGGAGAAAATTGTCTCATGGGTGCAAGCGTGGAGAACCATTGATCATTTAATCAAGTCTAAGTCAAGAGGACCAGCATTAACAGTCGAGAAAGAAAATAAATAAAGCATGTTTTGAATGGTTAGCTTAATGAAAGAACAACTCGCAATTGTCGTAGAATTATATTCAATCGTAGTTTCTTTTTTTAAAAAAAGAAACTTGAAGAATTATCTCTCCCTCCAGACGTTTCACCATTTTCAATATCTCTATCATCCTTTCATCACCTTCAGTTCTTCCATGAGGACAGCCATAGCTTTTCCAATCAAGTCATACCACTGAAATCTCGTCACTGGAATTATTTGCACGCATCCCTTCTGCCGTCCCTCACGTTTTGACATTCTTTTCTAAAACGTGGTGAGCAAAATTGCATGCAGCATTCTTGTTGCGGTCAAACCATTTCTGTGTAGATTTATTACGGCTTTCATACTTTTTCATTCGATGACGCTATTTATAACAGACACAATCTTCTCTGAGTTATCGGGCACGATAGCAACTTTCCGGCCAGTTTCAACGTATTCCTCTGCTTCTTAGCCCCATCCAGAAGTACTTTCATTGTTAAATATTGTATCTCTTCGTCATTCCCACCAAATCTCTTCAGACTGATCTACATTAAATTTGCTTTAGCAATTCTTTGCCCATTCTACTAACATATCTATCTCCTTTTGAAGTTTTAAACTTTCATAATCGACAGTTCATAATTCTTCGAACTTTAGTGTCATCCACTTTACTCTGTGCGCAGAAGTCTAGAACATTAAAATATCAACAGAATAGTAGAGGTCCTAACACAGATTGTAAGACAACTGGCGGGGAGATTTGTTAGAGCTGCTCGGGCGAATTGAGATTAGATTTCCTACAATATGGAAACAGGCCCTTGGGCCCAACAAGCCCGCACCGACCCTCCGAAGAGTAGCCCACCCTGTCCCATTTTCCTCTGACTAATGCACCTGACACTGCAGCCAATTCACCAAACCTACACATCTTTGAACTGTGGGAAGAAACCAGAGCACCCGGAGGAAACCCACTCAGACACAAGGAGACTGTGCAAACACCACGTAGACAGTCGCCTGAAGCTGGCATTGAACCTTGGACTCTGGCATTATAAGGCAGCAGTGCTAACCACTTAGCCGCCGTGCCACCCAAATTTTGGTTAGTAAGGGGGTGAGGAGCATTTGCAGGTATTGGGAAGTGTCAAGAAATGAACCAATTTTGCAGACAGCAATCAAGTAAATGATTAATCATGGGGTTTCTTGCCACACTGCAAACATTTTTTTAATTTTGTTACTTTGTGTTTCTACGTCCTCATATCATATTGTTTTGTGTGATATAGGGACGTACTTTCTACAGTAAACAATAAATATTTCATTGGAATACAAATTTATTTTGGCCACTCGATGTTCATGATCCTCAGTGTCTTTAATGCACTTTATGTCTCCGATCTAATAGAGGATCAGATAAGAGAGACTCAATTAGGTAAGGTATTTCTTCTTGTGCTAACATTAGTTGTGATCTTTCCTTACACCATAAGGAAAGTTTATTGCTGCAGCTAATTCTTTTCATTATTGTTGATTTAAGATCACACTAATCAATAAGCATGAAACTGCTATAATTCCTCTGCTTTGTCACTTATCTGCAATTATTAACTAGATCAATTAGCATGTGATGGTACAGAGAAAATACTAAAAGATGATTCATGCTTGGATACTTATTCATAAATTATGCATTATAATTTCAGATAGAGAAAGTAATTTTCAAAAACCTAGCCAGTTATGATAATATTTATTCATTGATATACAAAAGATACCTTTATGAAAAAGTCTGGAACGAACAAAAACTCATTTTAATTCTGTTTTATTCTGGTGGTTAGAGAATGCAGTTCCCAGGCAGTCAAAACTAGTGACAAAATTCAACGTCATTGAAATTAGTGCAATAATTAGTTGATTCTGCAATTTGTTTATATTTGAGAATCTTGTCAGTCTCACTTTTATGAACATAATTTTCAAGCGTACAGCTATAAAATTCTGACAAGAGGAAGATTTTTTTGTGTTGTCTTTTTGTTGGACTGGGTGGATTTTATTTTTATGAAGTACAGGATGGATTAGCAAAGGAAGCATTGGAAATAAATTAAGTAAAGAATTGAGAAGACTGAAAAGTAGTATAGAAGTTTTATAGAATGAAGTTCAGATAGTGGACCATTTGTGGTGATAGTTTAAAAAGAAACAGACACTGCATCTTTCTAGACGTTTCAATAGAATTGTTATTGAAGTGAAGTCATAGCTGAAGATTTGGTTACGAGTATAAGCAGAGAAAATATCATTAGGCTTAATAGCAATTCAGAAAGCAGGGATAACGTAAGGGAGTATCTCACCAAATACACTGCAAACAGATGGCAAAATTCATGAATTATTACAATAAAATCAATGGGGATAATGTGCTATGACATATATCTGGAAATCTGTCAGAAAATATATGAAACATGCTGGTAAAAGATGATCCGATTTCCTCTTGTTATTATTGAAAAGCCAAAAACAATTACTAAAAACAAATGACTGTGTGTTACCATGCCTTTCTCCAGTCCAGAGAATCTCTCCGCGAAGTTTCAACGGGAGATTAATGAAGCACTCTCTCACGCTTTCGGATATCACATGGAGTGATTAAAATAAATGTACTGAACTGACTGAATGTCCCGATATAGCGATGCAAGAATATCAAACATTTACATCAAACATGTTCTGCTAAAGATTTCAATTGAATTGGTAAAGCTGTAATTTGGTGCAAAGTGGGAGCAATTCATCAGCTGTTTGCAAAAGCCACAAGAGGCAAGAGAAGCTGATTAGCCTCTGGCTGTTTTTACTTGTATTTTCATATAACACCGCACCAAAAAAAAAGGCAAGTCATCCATTAGAAAAGATGCATTAAACATAGATGTGGTGACAGTATGAAAAGAAATTTAGGACACGTAATCTTTACAGTTTCAAAGAATATACCTTTAAAACTCAGGCAGACTACCTCTGCATTCGTAGAAAACTGGACTCAAGCAGGCTTTCACTAATAAATTCTTCGTAATATTTGTACCACTCAGTTGTCAAGCATTGATTATGTTCAAAAGGATGTCTCAGTCACAGTCCTTTGACAATCAAGCGCCAAGCATCAATGCTCTGGGTGTCACCATTGAATACAACATTAACAGAATCAGTCATATAAATTCTGTGACTGGAGTTAGTGAGATTAGAGATGTTCTGCAAGTAATTCACTTGCCTCATGATTCCAGAAAAGCTTTATAAGAATCTGTCAGCCTCAATTTTGGAGTGGCTTGGACTAAGCTCCATTTTGCAATCAGAACAAAGCATGTTACTGAATAGTCACACCTTCTACGAAAGCAACTATACCATCCCCCATCAGCACACAATTGTTTAGAAGATGCCATCTACATAACACAATATAAGCAATTCTCCATGTCGTTATTCACTACAATTTTCAACATAGCAACTTGTATCACCTATGTGGACAAAGGCTTCAGACCATGGGAACTCTGGCAATATCAATTTTTCCTCCAAGTCAATCATCACTGAAATAAATCGCAATTTCTCAATCACTGGGCCATAATCCAGGAACTCCATATGTAAACATAGCGCGTGGGAACATGTGGATCAGACAGGCTACAGTTGGTCGAGAACGATCCTTGGCCTTACCATGATGCGTCCATCCTAAGAATGAAAAGAAATGTGTGTAAGGAAGCAAAGACTAATTTGGCCCGTGTGTACTGAAAGATTCCTTTAAATTTCGTGTGAACTGTGCGAATGACAAATCGTAAAAGCTGTAAACTTATGTAAGTGTTAATGTTAGCTGCTGATCTTATGGCTTCACCACATTTCTAGTGAAGTCAACTGGCAGAGTGGAAATTCATCCGATTTCAGATTATGTGATATTATAATAAACAGTTTGCAAATAAACAATTCTTCTCTTCCTTCATCCAATTGTTTATTATAATAAGTTGGATGAAGGAAGAGAAAAATTGCTTATTTGCATATTCGGCAATTTGTCACGGATGTCACGAGAACCAGCACTCAAGGTGAAAAGATCACAAAACAATATTTCCAACTAGACAGAAAAATATTGAACAGGGCAATCACATTGCTTGATTGAGAGTTTGGTTCTGTTGAGTCAACCTGCATAAATGGTCTTACATATTGGGGAACCATTAATGAAAATATCTTAACCTCATTAAAATTTACTGGGTCATATGCACAGCACACGCGGAAATTAAACATAGATGACTTGATGATTCTCAGTATTCACTTGTAGTATAAATGGTTTTCTTCCCGCAGAAGTATGAGCCTCTTGCACATGTAAATTATCGTGAATCAATTATTTATGCAGGTTAAGGAAATAAAATTGAACATATATAATTTGCTAATATATTTGTCAGAGCGTCAGAAAATAGAAGCCATTCGCAAGAATGTTGGTAAGACCACTCAACTTCCGTGAGTTGTATACTGTATGTCTTTTGCATTTGTTAATTAAAAGATCAGCCCACACTCCACCTGAATTGTCACACAGGAGACAGAAAAAAAACACAGAGAACGTATTTCTATCTCCAAGCTTACCAATCCAGAGAAATACTTGAATTACTTTTTGATCTCCCTCTCTTAGATATTCGACCACATCCCACGATCAGAGAGTGGCAGATAGAGAGATTGGAGTATAACGATTTTACAGTCTCAAATCCATCCCTGATCAAGATCACACTGGAGAGCAAATGAATGAAGGACGGTTTACTGTAGTCTGTAAGTATGGATTAGAGTGGTGCTAGAAAAGCACCACAGTTCAGGCAGCATCCAAGGAGCAGGAAAATCGACATTTCGAGCAAAAGCCCTTCATCAGGAATACAGGCAGAGTGCCTGAAGGGTGGAGAGATAAATGAGAGGAGGACCACTCTAATCCAGAATCTGGTTTCCTGCATCTGCAGTCATTGTTTTTACCCTGTAGTCTTTAAGTGCCGTGGTATCTCTGTGAACGATTGAACTCGTCAACTCAGCCACTTTCCTAACATTCACTGAGGGAGAATGGTTAGCAAAAAGTTGCTAGTTGGGTTACGCAATTAATCCAGGGGATCCACCGCAGCAAGGTCAAAGTTTTCGGGGACCTTTCAGGAAAATTTCGCACAGTAGCTGGATCCTTTTGATCATCATTGAAATGCGTGTAAAAAATCTTTGCATATAAAATCAACAAGAAGGAAAAGAATATTGACCAAGTTTGTCTAGTGATACCACTGCAAATAAACTTACGACAAAAGCGAAATTAGCAGGTGGCTATGCAATTCAAATTAATGATAATAGTTCAACTTATGAATTCATTCAACCGAATAAACAGTTATAGACTAAAAGACAAAATACAGTTTGAAAAGCATTTTAGAGAGTGGCATATATCAAGAAAGAGAAAAATGATACAAGCCATTCAATCCACTTCCTGCCTCATACGTCTTCAATTCTAAATTGGAACTGCCGAGGTTGCACAGTGCCACATCCCTCCCCCGAGAGGTTTCAGAATGCAACAAGCTGCCCTCATCAGGCTATTTGTCTGACGTCCCTGCCGACATAAATGCAAACATTTAGCAAGTGAGCAAGAAGTCAACAACGACGTCTCCTTATTCTGTATAATCTTTAAATCTAATATCCTCATCACATCATTTTAGAGTCATAGAGTCATAGAGATGTACAGCACGGAAACAGATCCATCATTCCAACACGTCCATGCCGACCAGATATCCCAACCCAATCTACTCCCACCTGCCAGCACCCGGACCATATCCCACCAAACCCTTCCATTCGTATACCCATCCAGATGTCTTTTAAGTGTTGTAATTGTACCAGCCTCCACCACTTCCTCTGGCAGCTCATTCCATACACGTACCATCCTCTTCGTGAAAAGGTTGCCCCTTAGGTCCCTTTTATATCTTTCCTGTCCCACCCTAAACCCTCTAGTTCTGGATTCCACCACCCTAGGGAAAAGACTTTGTCCATGTATCCGAACCATGCCCCTCGTGATTTTGTAAACCTCTATAGGGCCATCCCTCAGCCTCAGACACTCTAGAGAAAACAGCCTCAACCTGTTCAGCCTCTCCCTACAGCTCAAATCCTCCAACACTGACAACATCCTTGTAAGTTTTTTTTTTCTGTACCCTTTCAAGTTTCAAAACATTCTTCCGATAGGAAGGAGACCAGACTTGCACGCAATATGCCAACAGTGGACTAACCAATGTCCTGTAGAGCTGGATATTCTGCACTAAGATGGCACTTGTCCGTAGCATTAGGTAGCATCAAAGTATCTGCGTCAGAAGTTCAATGATTGAATCCCACTCCAGAATACGATAGTAACACATTATTAGCTCATAATGTTAATAGGGACCATGTTAAAATTAATAGGATGACTACCCCTTCTGAGGTGTCGATGCTAAGTGCCATGACTGCAAGACCCAACTAGTCAGCCAATGTGTTACGGGGTGGCGCCCCATCAAGCTATGACCTCTTGTAATAGCCTAGAGATGTGTTACAGGAAAGGCTGGCTAGAAAAATATGCATCGAATGCCACAGGACAACCTCTATCCACTTGCAATTCTGTAGGGTTCTCTGGATGTCAAGGAGTTTGTAGATTGCCGTAAAGCTGTTATACCTATTTCTGAAATTGTTCCGACAGACCGATTCAGCATAGAATTATTTTTTCAAGTAACTGTAACCCATTCGACGGTGTACATGTTATCTTTTACAACATCCTTTCAACACAAAGTAATTTTGTAATATCTCACTGAAATGCCCTTTTCAAGTGCAGAATCTATAACATTACTGAGGCAAAGTGGTTATACAGATGAGCACCGTATAGAAATGAAGGACCATAGAAACAAACGCAGAACAAACGCAGAAACTACTGCCAAGTCTCTGCCGAACTAACAGCATCTACGGAAAGAGAAAAGCACTATTAACGGTCACCTTGAACACGATTGACAAGAACAGGAAAGTGTAAGGTATAGAAAAAACATTTAAAGCATTCAAATTTTGGGAGGAGATTTGTAGCTCGGGTGCTCGTTGTTGTGGTTCTGTTCGCCGAGCTGGGAATTTGTGTTGCAGACGTTTTGTCCCCTGTCTAGGTGACATCCTCAATGCTTGGGATCACCTAGACAGGGGACGAAACGTCTGCAACACAAATTCCTAGCTCGGCGAACAGAACCACAACAATTGAAAGCAATATTTTAAAGACAGGGAGGAGAGGGAGAAATGAACGCCAACAAATGCTTGTAGTGCAGTGGAAAGCAAGAGAGATGAATCAGCAAAAGGACCGGCGGCAGCCTGAAAAATTGAGGGCAGCTGTTGTGTCCTGAAATTTCTTAATTTGGGGGAGATAAGTGGTCGTATGAGTCTGGGAGGTTCTCATGCTTAATCGAAAAGCAAGAATATTATGCGAGTTTGTGGTGGTGGTCAGTAGTTGCAGCTGAATCTTATTCACCTACTCCTCCACACTGCAGGCAGAGTTAGCGTAATTTTGTAACTGTGAGCTGGAATTGATTTAGCTTTCTGAGTTCAGGGCATAATGGCAGCCTCTTAATTTTGAATATATACCGTCACATTTGAACAGTCGTTACAACCTGATCCACTGGAATATCTAGATCTATTTATTATTATGCATATTACCGTTGTTTTTATTGTTATTACTTTCACAATTGCATCATAGAGTACTGTAAACTGCTGATGACACTACTCTGAGATTTGTTTCTTTCAAGAGGAGATACTGCGTCGGCAAGGCTCAGGTACAATTTTTAAAAAGCTGTGTTGAAATATTAATGGGTGGGGACATCAAAAGTAAAATTTTACATTTAATGACATGGTACAATGCGCCTGTTTTTCAGTTATATTCTGCGCAATGGTATTGAATGACAGGAGGTGTATCTCAGGACTGATTGATTTGATGTATATTGAGTTACTTACCTGCTCATTGCACCACACTGAATCTACTTTTCTACTTATCTTGTAGACTTGAGGTCCACTTGTCTACTTTTGGGAGGTTGGAAGAGGGAAATTATCTGATAATGCATTAATGAATACACGTCTGCAATTTTAACAGTGTTTCCAGCGGGGAAAAAAAAACTGCTCGTCAATCTGATCCCGGCCACGAGATATCGTAAATAAATTACAGCTTTTGAAAATGCCAACTTGTCCATCTGGTAACAAATATAAAGCAGAAGGATATTCTTAAAATACTGAGAGCTCGGAATTACAGAGGATCAGTCTGTCCTCGACCATGAATCAAAAAAGCTTATTAGGTAGATCCAGAAAGTAATTAAGAAAGCTGACAAAATTTTATCTTTTATCAGAGGGATGACTGCACAAGCAGTTATGGACGTTATATTTCAGTTGAGCTTTTTTTTTAAAGCGAATACACCATCTGGAGGACTCTATACGTACTGAACATTAAGAAGGAAGTAAATTCATAGAGGACAATTCAGAATGGGTTATAACAGTAACGTGTGAAATGGGGTTGTTTTATGATGAAAGGTTAGCTAGGTTATCCTTGTATCTACTGGACGTTAGAAGAGTACGAATGACTTGATTGAAACATATAAAATGCTGAGGGGACTTGAAGTGGTGGATGAGGAGAGGATATTTCCTTTTGTTAGACAATTTAACTAGGAGCCACAAGTTACTAGTCAGGGCTGTACCAATACAACAGAGACTGGGCGACATTATTTTCTCTGTGAAAAGGGTCATCAGACATTGAAACTCTCTCTCTGAAAGCTGGTGAAAGCACTCCTAAAATATTTTTAAGCAGAGGTAGTTGGATGTTAAGAATGGTGTGAGAAAAAGAAAGAAAGATGGTATTTTTGAAAGGTGAAACAAGCTGGAGAAGCCGAATGGCTTACCCTAACTTCTGGTTCACATTCTCAGATGCAATAACAGTATCATAATGCTTCGCAACTACGTGGACACAGCAAATATTGTAGTAGTTAGAATTCATTCCTTAATTATCTTGAAAATTTGGCATTTATTGAGATGAAAACACTCCAAAATTCCAAAATTTTCACCCAACAACAGTGAAGAAATAAAATGCTAATGCATAAATTAAAGTAATAAATTTCCATAAGGTGCAACAACAGTATTATAAAACAATGCATGTTTGCACAGATGGAACCATATATGCTCAGATTCTTTAGCATTTCCTAATTTTTATATTAGACAAAAAAGGAGTCGTGGCCAATTGGCAAGTCCAAATGCCCAGAAAAGTGGTCACTCGTTAAGGAACGAGTAGCAATTCATTCAATTCAAAGTCAGTTAGGGATTGTCAATAAATGCTGACTGATCAATGTTACCCACAACCCATGAAATATGTATGGTTTTGCAAAGCCCAATATTTCAATCAAAGGCTTTACATGTTATTTAGGTAGTTAAGGGTTTATATTTCTTGCAACCCGTCAGTATTTAATTGGGACAGAAAGAACGAATTGCTTAGGGAAAAAAGTACCTTACTGTTGGAACCAGGCACTAATCCACATCGAGACCTTGCAGTTGCGGTCCATTCGATTCTAAGATAGTGTTCTAATCTGAATTAAATTGTTTTAACTAATTTAGAAAGGTGAGGACTTGGAGCCAAAAAACGGAAAATAAAACGAGTTCAGTTTCAAAAATATGTACATGTCTTCTTTCTCAAGCAGTTGCCTCCAAAGTTACAAAAGAAGAGGTGTTTGGAAATGCAAAATGGCAATGCATTTCTATTTCAATAAATTGAGCATGAGAGTAAAATAAAAAGGGCCACTTCACTCATAGGATTTCATTCCTCTGAGGTATACTAACGAAAAAGCAAAGCACCGAAATTGAAATCTCCTGAATCCTGTATCGAGAGTTATATATCCTAAATGTTGCTCCCAGGTAGAATTTCTAAAATCCAGGCAAACAGATAAAAAGTTTTGAGTTTACTATTGCCCTTTAAGTTAAATGTGAATGAAAGTTTGGGTTATGAAAGGCAAAGGTAATGTAATGCTTCATGATTTCCTGAAATGTACTTGACCTCTTTCCATTGAGAATATCTATTCTAAACCATTTTGCCATATCACGAATAATGTAGATTTTTTTTAAAAAAACAAGTCTTCGGGTCAAGCTTTGCAATAATAATTGCTGTCGGTGGTCGATTCATTTGTTGTAGATGTTGACAGCGAAGCAGCAGCAGCCCAAAAAGATGCAGGTAAGGTATCGAATGTTGATATTAATTTTTGTCTTTGATGCTTCCTGCGGGGGAGCAATATCATACAGTGAAAAGCCCAAAGCTTCTCACTGTAGAAGACGAGAAAGATAAGAAGATGGGAAAGGAAAAAGCAGAGAACCAAGTTACTTATCTGGAAGAGAACTATCGAGAAGAAGTGGTTCAATTTGTTTCTAGGTGGATTCACAAGTGCTGAGGTCAATTGCGCATAACTTCCTAGAAAAATGGCACTTGAGAATTGAGTGAGGCAGAATATTAGAGCATTTTCATTACATCAGGGACGTGGGTTGTTTTTAGCTGGGCCATAATTTATTGCCATCTGAGGCAATATTCCTGATATAAACATTCTGAGAGATAGCGAAAAGAAAAATGAGACCAACAAGGTTCCAGTAGCATAACAGATTAGGAATCAACATAAAGTAACACTAAAATGTTAATGAAAGAGATGGTTGAGGAATGTTTTTACCAAGTGAAGAGCAGCGTGACGATTTGCTGCTGGAGATGGAAGGAGACTATAGCTGTGATCCTAATGTTGCTTACATGCGTGTTGACCAAGAAATAATTCATGTCCGACCAGTAAGCAACAGGTTTTTCAGGCTACTGCATCAAATAAATCAAAGATATAAAGGAGATGTTTTGAAAGATTGCTAATAAGGGTTACACTCGAAACTGTTCCTCCTGGTGCTGCCTGACTTGGTGTGTTCTTCCAGCCCCTTGCCAATCTTTAACAGTAAAACAGATGTCCCTTCAAAGGATTCAAAAAAATCGAAATAATTATATCCCTTATTCAATAAAACCAATGTGAGGTGGTATTCTCTGTTAAGAAAAAAATACAAGAAGAATTGAGTATTAATCCTTGCAATTTAAACGTGTCACAAAAGAGTCTTGTACATTAGTATTTAAATGTGCCCCAACAAGTTAACAAAATAGTTAGCAACGAAAATTAGATTTTGAGTGTTATTGGCATAGAAGACAAAGGCCAGGAACCTTCATAACAACAACTTGTTTTTAACTGTGCTTGCAACATTCACAGATCTTTTCCGTGTGTATTGTTAAACAGCATTGACACTAAACCATGTAAGGCAATATTGGTCAAATGGTCTCAATCTTGGTTAAAGGGATAGGTTTTAACGACCATCTTAAGGCAAAGAAAAGTAGGGAGGTTCTGGAAAGGGCTTCAAGAATTGGTATGCGAGATGGAGCAACTGGAATACTCAAGAAGCTAAATTTAAAATGATGCAAACATCTCAGATCGTCGTGGAGTTAAGAAGCTTAGAGAAGTGGAAGGATGAGCTGGTGGATGCAATCAGTTAGACTGCACTATCTAGTCATTTGATAGACACACAGTCAACAGTAGTATTACAAAAGGAAATGGAGAAAGGCTGAATCACAATCCATAATAACTTGAAAATTAAGGTAACGTCTGATGGTGGGACAATGTGGGTCGGTAAGCAAAATGAGGATAGTTGAATGAAACTTGACGTGAAGTAAAACATAGGTAATCGGGGTTTGTGCATGATCTCAGGTTTGCAGATGGTGGGATGTGGGAGTCTAGTTATGAGTTCTTTGGAATACTGACACCAAATGAAGCAAAGGCGTAACTGCGGGTTTCACAAATTTGGTTTTCAGAAGCAGATGACCTAAAATAGGGAATATCCAATGACGTATTAGAAGTGGAAAATGTTGCCTCAGTCGTGGCTTGACCACATGCTCGTCTTGGCATTAAATCTCACACCAAAGGTGAGAACGTGTCAGTTTAGTCTCAGACTGCTGCAGGACAGAAGGAAGGATTATGGAGCTAGAGCATAGAATTTGTCGTGGAGACTGACAAATACAGATTCAGAGTTCCAAAAATGTGTCAAAAGAGAATTTCTACTCATATAGTAGCAACAGTGAAGAATCAAGAAAGGTATCATGAGATTAAGCTGGATGGTATCTGTAGATATGTAAAAGCTTTCAGATCATTTTGCCAAATTGAAATATGGAGATGAGAAGGAGTAAAGGGACCAGGATAGATTCTATGGAAAATAGCAGCGCAGAAAGAGGAAAGAGGCCATGATTGTTCAGGTTTTTATTTTGATCAAACAAGCATGAATGGTGCTGGCTGGATGATTGCAATGAAACCAACAGAATCAACAAGCTTAAAAAAATCAAAGTGTTTCAGGTGCTGGAAATCATAAACGAAACGAGAATTTACCAAAAAAAAACCATCAGGTCTGGCAGCATTTGTGCAAAGAAAACAGGGTTGATGTTACAGGTCCAGTGCCCCTTCTTCAGAACGTAGGGTTCTCAACAAAATTTATGAAAAACGATCACGAGATTTGAAATATTAACTCTACTTTCTATCCATAGGTTCTACCAAATCTGCCGAACTGTTCCAGCAATTTCAATAAATTAGTGGGGGGGGGGGTCATTCGAGAAGGATGATGTGATGAACAGTGTTAAATGTGTCTGACGGTTGAGGATACAAAGGATAGTTTATCACTGTGCGAATATCATCAGGCCTCTTTCTGTACTAAGGTAGATTGGGAATGTATTGAATATGTATCAAACATGAGTTAAGCCCAAATCCATTTATGTGTACCATGCTGTCGAAATGGCGTGAAATCTTTGGTGAGATTATTAATGATTAACTGAAATTCGTTGGTTTTAGTTTCGAGAGGTGACAGTTTGGAGTAGTGTGGAGAAGCTGGATTCGTGCATTTGGAAAACATGGGATATAGTAGAGGCATTTTTATTCGTGAAAATATTAAAAGAGAAATAGTTTCCAGAAATAATTTTCCTGGAGCGTTGCAGGCTGAGGAGTGCCCTTGCAGAGGTTTGTAAAATAATGAGGGACATGCATAGGATAAATACACAACGTACTTTCCTTGGGGTTGGGGAGTCCCAAACTAGAAGGCATAGATTTAGGGCAAGAGGATAAAGATTTAAAAGGCACCTAAGGGCAACTTTCTTTTCATGCAGATGGCGGTCCATGCATGGAATGAGCGACTAGAAACAGTAGTGGAGGCCGGCAAAATTACAAGAATATCTGGTTGGCATGGACAAGTTGGACCAAATGGTCTGTTTCCGTGCTGTACATCTTTTTGACTCTGTGACTCCAAGTATCAACGAAAATAGGGGACATAGTTCAGGTCATTGGGAAAATAACCAGAAGGGGTAACGATTCATTTAGAGTGCTCTGATCATGTGATGGATACGTACTCAACAGCAGCATTACAAAGGGAAATGGAAAACGCCTAAATCACAAATCATGGAAAAGAACAGGAGTATGTGAGTGATTCTATGACGTTCCAAAACAGTCAATGTTGTAGATATCTATTTCCTTGTGGCTGGTTAACATTGGAATCGACTTGCTCTTTATTCCTCTAAATATTTCAGAAAAAAATACCTTGCACTCTGCAACTGAATGATAAACATGATCAGAAAGAGTGAGGTATATGTGGAAAAATAAGCATTAAATTCAAATATAACTGATCAGGAAATTTGCATTTGATTTTCAGAAATAAAGAGACTGAAAAAGGCATTGCAAGATTTAGGTAACCGAAATTATTTATATATTTAAATGTTCAACAGAGGTTGATCTTTATTATTAATATATTTGACATGATAAGTAGGGAAGTATGCGGTGAGCAGGTTAGTAAATAGGCCGCACGGGCAATACTTACATTACGTTCATGGTTAAAATTTTGCAGATGACATATAATGTTGAAAAATGTGAACTTTAGAAACGCAATTTTGCAAAGCAGCTTGTTCAAATAGATAAAGGTTGCAGAACTCTGAGGGTCTAGATATTCAGATATATGCATTCATCTGAATTTGGCAGCTTTTCTCATTTAAACATGAAAAGTCATCTTTTCGCCAATTTTCCTGTAGTCAACTGTCTTCCATTGCATTGATCCATCGCAATTGCTGCCAGTATCAGACGTTATAGTCGAGCTAATAATCTATCGTTGGGTTGCAGAAAAATCCACAGAAGATCTGAGCCAAATTAATTTACTTCACAACATTTCTTCAGCCAGAGAGTGGTGGGCCTGTGGAATTCATTACAACAGAGTGCAGTGGAGGCCGGGATGCTAAGTGTCTTCAAGGCAGAGATTGATAGATTCTTGATGTCACAAATAATTAAGGGCTACGGGGAGAGTGCGGGTAAGTGGAGTTGAAATGCCCATCAGTCATGATTGAATAGCGGAGTGGACTCGATGGGCCGAATGGCCTTACTTCCACTCCTATGTCTTATGGTCTTACAACCTGACGTCCAGATCCTCTAAAAAGCAGAGAACAATCATCGCTTTTGGGCTTTAGATCCCATCCGAAGATCTTATTCATGCAACGCACAGTTATTGATCAGGAGGGCTTTATTTCCAAAATGATTATTTGTTGTGTCATAAACCAACCATGACTATCCCTTGTGCTGATCTCAGCACAGGCGACATGAGCTACCTATGCACTGCTTATTCGAAGAGTTACACTGGAATTGTAGCAGTGTTTAATATCTCGTAAAATTCAATCACTTACAACTTGAGTCAAACCTCCAATGGAACTGTGCAACTCTCAACTCCCCACTCCCCGACCTGACTGCTCATTCAACTAACTAAATAATCCCTACAATTTTGTGGCCTTCCACCAGAGCTCACCAATCCACTAACCCACACAATCAGTCACACAATCTCTGACACTTGCTGACTCGCACACCTTCCCACTCACTCACTCAGGCGCTAGCTCTTTCCTGGTGCACTTACTCCCTCTCCCACCGACTCATTCACTCAACCTCGCATTCACTCATTGAAAACATTTGTGATTCTTGGACACAAGTTCCTGCAAATGATAGTTTGTGGGAAAATAAACAACTATACTTCATTTCTATTTTTGTTTGAGCTTCACTGGCTAGTCAGCATTTTGGTGGGCCCCAGTTTCCCTTCAGAAAGTGGTGATGAGCGGCCTTCTTGAACCTCTGCCTGCTGAATGTTGACCCACACTGATGATAGGGAGGGAAGTCCAAACTTTTGACCTAGAAACATTGAAGGAACAGCAGTATATTTCCAAGTCAGGATACTGAGTGGCTTGGAGGAGACCGTGAGGTGGTGGTGTTCCTCCGTATTTGATGCCCTTGTTCTTCTAGGTGGAACAGTTTGTGGGTTTGGAAGGTAATGTCTGAGATCTAAGATGAATTTCTGCAGTATATCTTGCAGATAGTGCATATTGTTGCTACTAAGTATCGGTGATGGAGGGAATGGATGCTCCTGGATGCAGTACCAAACATCAGGCTGATGGTGTCAAGCTTCTTGAGTACTTTTGGAGCTGCAGCCATCCAGATCAAGTGGTGAATATTCCAACACACTGATGATTGGTACCATATAGATGGACAGGCTTTCGGAAGTCAGGAATGTGTTGTGTGCTGCAGTATTTCTACTCTCAACCTGCTGTTACAGCCATTGTGTGTGTGTGACGAATCCAGCTGAGTTGCTGATCAACAGTAACTTCAATGTTGTTGATAATTGCAGCTTCCGTGATGGGCGTACTATTGAATGTCAAGGGGCGTTGGTTACATTAGCTCTTCTTGAAGATAGTCAAAACCTGGTATTTGTGTGGTGTGAACGTTACTTGTCACTTGTCAGCCAGACACTGTGTATTGTCAAAACCTTCTTGCATTTAAACATGGCCTGCTTCAGTATTTGAGGAGTCATGAATGATCCAGAAAATTGCTCAATCATTGGTGAACATCCCCACTTCTGACTTCATGATAAAGGAAGGTCATTGATGAAGCAGCTGAGAAAGGTTGAACTGAGAACCCTACACTGAGGAATTCCTGCACAACTGTCCTGCAGCTGTCCTCCAACAGCTTCAAACATCTTCCAATATAATTGCAACCAGTGGAGATGTTGACCCTTTATTCATTGATTCCAGTTTTGATGCCACACTCGGTTGATTGCCACTTTGATATCAAGAGTTGTCACTCTCATCTCACCTGTGGAATTCAGTTCTTTTGCCCATGTTTAAACCAAGGCTGTAATGAGGTCAGGAACTGAGAGGTACTGGCTGAACACAAACTGTGGATAACTCAGCAGATTATTGCTGAACAGATGCTGCTTGATAGCAGTATTGATTACACCTTTGATCAGTTTATTGATGATAAAATGCAGACTGGTGCACAGTAATTGATCAGTTGGATTTAGCCTCCTTTTATGCCCTTATAACTTTCCACATTGTCGAATAGAAGCTAATGTTATGGCTGTACTGGAACACCTTGGTTAATAGGGACGTAATTGCTGGAGCACTTGGCTTCTGTACTCTTGGCAGAATGTTGTCATGGCCCACAGCCTTCGCACTATCCAATGCTCTAACCGTTTGTTGATTTCAAGTGGAGTGAATTGATTTAGCTGAAAACCGGGAGACTAATGCTCAGGACCTCTCGAGGAGGTTGAGATGGATCATCTACTTGGCACTTCTGACTGAAGATTGCTGCGAATACTTTGGTCTTATCTGTCGCAGTGATTCATTGGACTCGCCCATAATTGAATATGGCAACATTTGTGGAGCACCTTCCTTCAGTAAGTTGGTGAAATGGCCACTGCCATTCACAAAAGAATGCAAAGCTTATATCTGATTAGTTGGTTGGAGAATAGCTTAATTTTGTGTTTCAATTGTTGTTAATACCGTTTGGCATGCAATTCAATTGGGAGCTTTATCAGGTTGACAGCTCATTTTTAGTTATGTCTGCTGCTGCTTCTGTCATGCCATCTTCTACTCTGTATTGAACCAGGGTTAATCACTATTATGATGGTCATGATGGAGTAGGGGACATGCTGGGTCATGCGATTGCAGATTGTGATGAAATACAATCCTGCCGCTGTTAGTGGCTCATTGATGGCCAGCCTTGAGTTGCTAGATCTGTTTGAAATCTACCACATTTAGGACGGTAATAGTGTCAGACAATACAATGGATGGTATTCTCAATGTGAAGGTGGGAGATCATGTCAACAAGCACTATGCTAAGTTAGTCTTATCTATACTGTCAAAGACAGATGCATCTGTAACCAGCAGGTTAGTAAGGGTGAATTCAGGTATGTTTTGCCCTCTGTCGATTCCCTCATCCTCTGTTGAGACCCAATCTAGCAACTATGTTCTTTGGAACCCTATCAGTTTTAACAGCAGTACTGCAGTCGAAACACTATTGTTGGTGGGCATTGAAATGTCCCACCCAGGGTACATTTTGCGCCCTCGCCACGGTCTGTGCTTCCTCCAAATGTTTTTCAATTTGGATGATTACTAATTCTTCGTCCAAGGGAAGATGGTATGTGCCAATCAGCAGTTTGTTTTCTTGACCTTGTTTAACTAGAAGCAGCGAGAGTCCAGCCTCAACGTTGAGGATACTTAGGGCAATTCCCACCACCAAGCCCCTCCCCCAACTGCACAGCACTATGCCATCGTCTCCGTCCTACTGTTGAGACAGGACATATCCAAAGACCGTGATGGTGGTTATGAGACATTTTGTTAACATATAACTCCGTGAGTACGATGTGACTAGTCTATAATAGACACACAGGAGGCTGGAAGAATACAACAAGCCAGGTGGCATTAGGAGGTGGAGAAGTAATCGTTTCTTCCAGCCTCCTGCTTGTTTACCTTGGAAACCAGCATCTCCAGCATTTCATTTCTTTGTTGAGACTTTGTGGCTTGCTCTCAGAAATGGCTTGCTCATCCATTTCAGAGAGCAGTTGAGAGTCAACCACGCTGCTATACATATGCAGTACTGTAGGGGTCAGACTAGGTGTGGATGGCAGATTTCCCTTCTTGAAATGCAGACTGTTCTTATGAGTGAAAGTATTCGAATTAAACAGATTTAAAAAAAATAAGTTTGTCTTCGTTTGTACACACAACAGGTGGTGATATGCCTTTGATCACCCATTATATTCACCGACTGATATTCCATTCCATCAACTTGAACATTTGTCTAGGGAGGCACGAACTGTGCAGCTGCCCAAAAAAATTGCTACCCATTCTTCTGGAGCATTCATATGTTAGGAAGTGAGACCATTCACTATTTATTCATTCAATTCAGGATACTTTCTTGTCTTCACTGGCTGAAGACACGTTGTAGAACCAACCTAATTACATTGATTTTATATTGAGTTAAACTCACGGAGAACCTATAAGGCATATGCAACCTGATCTGTGTCCTGGAAGTGCAAATAAAGCTATATCCAAGTTGTACACTTCCCATGCAAACCCATGATTTATTTTTGTGTGTTTAGAAGATAAACTTCGTGAGAAGGAATCAGGTAAAATTGCAAAACAAAATCATCCTTTCACCTACTCTAATTGTTCCATGTCACATTTTTGCTGTTTTTGTCAAAAATAAAGCTCTGTAACCTTATTATACTGTCGTGCATAACATCTGTTTCAGATTCTCGGGCTTGCAATGAATGTCGTAAGTAATAAAATGATATTTAAACATGGTTTTCTAATTTCCTGAAATCACTGCAAATTCGCCTTGAGAAGTAATGACTGACAACTGAAGTAAAGCTCTATCTTGTTGCTGAGGTGCAGCATGAATGTACTGGATTGCTGGCTTCTTCTAAGAACTCGCCAATTTTTGATATTTGCATTTTCGGTTATGACATCACTAACAATAAAAGAAATGGTAACTGCCACCGCCACCTTCATCAATATTAATGATAAATTATACCAGTGTGATGAGTCATGAATAAGGCAGGGTACATAAGTACATAGAGAATTTCCTGAATGGCACTCCATGAAGCAAGTTTTTAAAATAATAATGTTTTGTACTTCATCTTCAAAATTCTTTTTGTTTCAGTACCATTTGTCTCTGAGTGAGAAAGCAAAGGGTCACTCTGCAGTTACTTTGTGCATTCCAGAGTGTTATGTTTAGTTATTGTACTTTCAATTAGGTTAACTGTGGAAAGGGATTCAAATCAGTTCCATCTGATTGGTGGCAAGCTTCCCTTTCATTGATGCATTGTAGAGACAATTGATATGCACCATTCTTTTCTGTTACAGTGACAAAACTGAGACAAAAGACCTCAGGTATATAACCTCAAGTTCGCAGTATAACTTTCTGTAAAACAATATTACCAAAATGCAGAATATTTCAGTAGTGGTAAAATACAGCACAGTAAATTAGAAAGCAAAATATAATGAAGTGTAAAATCAATTATTGATTTTTTGAAAGATAAGACAAACTGACAATGTTAAAGACAACGGTGGAAAAAATGTCTTGCGGTTTACATGGGATCCAAATATATCGAGGTCTGATGTTTGTCAAAAGATTCTAGGTTTCTCTGCACAATTGATTACGTCAAAGTTAGTTATAAGGTCCACTGACAGAATAAAGCATTTTTTTTTCTCTTACTGCAGTCTCGAAAGCATGCATTAGATATCTGCCAACTGTTGGAGCAACCTCAAATAAGTAGAATCATAGAACACCTAAAATGCAGAAAGAGCCCATTCCGATCATCAAATCTACTTCTTCAATCAAAAATATAGAATCCCTACAGTGTGGAAACAGGCCCTTCAGCCCAACAAGTCCACACGAACCCACCCAAATCAATTCCTCTGACACGCTACATTTACTGCACAGGCAGTCACCCAAGGCTTGGATCAAACCTGGCTCCCAGGCGCTGAGATTTTGCAGTCTCCTCTGTGGTTTTACAAATCATGAACTGATTTGAGAGAGCCAATCTCGAACATAGGACATAGAACATTAAAGTGCAATACAGGCCCTTTGGCCCTCGATGTTGTCGAATCTGAACCCCATCTAACCTATACTATTCCATTCTAGTCCACGTGCCGTTCCAGTGACCATTTAAATGCTCTTAAAGTTGGCGAATCGACTACTGTTGCCGGCAGTGCGTTCCACATCCCTAATACTCTCTGAGTAAAGAAAATATCTTTGACATCTGTCCTGTATCTATCACCCCTCAATTAAATGCTATGCCCCCTCTTGCTAGTCATCGCCATCCAAGGGAAAAGGCTCTTATTGTCCAACCTATCTAACCCTCTGATTACCTTATATGTCTCAATTACGTCGCCTTTCAACCTTCTTCAGTGTAACAAAAACACCCTTAAGTCCCTTAACCTTTCCTAGTAAGACATTCCCTTCATACCAGGCAACATTCTAGTAAATCTCCTCTGAACCTTTTCCAAAGTTTCATCATCCTTCCTACTATGTGGAGACTAGAACAGTATGCAATATTCCAAATGTGGCTGCACCAGAGATTTGTACAGCTGCAGCATGATCTCATTGTTCTGAAGCTCAATCCCTCTACCAATAAAAGCTAATACATAATATGTCTTCTTAACAACCCTATCAAGCTGGGTGTCAACTTTCAAGGATCTATGTACCTGGACATCGAAATATCTCTCATCATCGACACTACCAAAAATCATACCATTAGCCCAGTACTCTGCATTCCTATTACTCCTTCCAAAGTGAATCTCCTCACACTTTTCTACATTAAACTCTATTTGCCACCTCTCAACCCAGCTCTGCAGCTTATTTATATCTCTCTGTAACCTACAGCAACTTTCATCACTATCCACAACTCTAACGAACTTAATGTCATCCGCAAATTTACTAACCCATCCTTCCATGCCTTCATCCAGGTCATTTATATAAATGACAAACAATAGTGGGCCCAAAATAGATCCTTGCAGTACACCACTCGAAACTGAACTCCAGGATGAATATTTCCATTCAACCACCACCCTCTGTCTTCTTTCAGCTAGCCAATTTCTGATCCAAGCCACTAAATCAACCTTAATCCCATGCCTCCATGTTTTGTGCAATAGCCTACCATGGGGAACCTGATCAAATGCCTTACTAAAATCCATGTACACCACTGCAACCGCTTCACCCTCATCACTATTTTGGTCACATTCTCAAAGAACTCAATAAGGGTTGGGAGGTATGACCTACCCTTCACAAAACCGTCTTGACTATCCCTAATCAACTTCTTCATCTCTCAATGATTATATATGATATCTCTTACAACCCTTTCCAACTCTTTACCAACAACCGAAGTAGGTCTATAATTTCCAGAGTTGTCTCTACTCCCCTTCTTGAATAAGGGAACAATATTTGCTATCCTCCAGTCTTCTGGCACTATTCCTGTAGACAATGACGACATAAAGATCAAAGCCAAAGGCTCAGCAATCTTCTCCCTGGCTTTCCAGAGAATTCTAGGACAAATCCCATCAAGCCCAGGGGACTTACCTATTTTTACACTTTGCATAACTGTTATCACCTCTCCCTTATGCACGTTAATCGCATCTAGTCTAGTAGACTGTATCTCAGTATTCTCCTCAACAACTTGTCTTTTTCTAGTGTGAATACTGACGAAAAATATTCATTTAGCACTTTCCCTATCTCCCCTGATTCCACGCACAATTTTCCACTACTATGCTTGACCTGTGCTAATCTTACTGTAGTCATTCTTTTATTCCTGATATACCTATAGAAAACCTTAGGGTTTTCCTTGATCCTAACCGCCAATGATTTCTCGTGTCCACTCCTGGCTCTTCTTCGCTCGCTTTCTATGTCTTTCCTGGCTAATTTGTAACTCGCATGTGCCCTAACTGAGCTATCACGTCTCATCCTAACATAAGCCTTGTTCCTCCTCTTCAGGAGAGATTCAACTTCCTTAGTAAACCACGGTTTCCATGCTTCACAACCTCTTCTCTACCTGATCAGTACATACTTATCAAGGACCACCAGTAACTGGTCATTGAATAAACTCCACTTTTCTCTTTTGCCCATCCCCTGTAGTTTCCTTCCCCATCCTATGCATTTTAAATCGTGCCTCATCGCATCGTAGTTGCCTTTACCCCAGGTATAACTCTTGCCCTGTGGTATAGAACTATCCCTTTCCATCACTAAAGTAAACAAAATTGAAGTCTGGTCACTATCACCAAAATGCTCACCTACCTCCAAATCTAACACCTGGTCGGGTTCATTAGCCAGTACCAAAGCCCATTGTTGGCTTGACTACATACTGTGTCAGGAAACCCTCCTGCATTCATTGGAACAAAACTGACCCATGTAAACTACTTGAACTATAGCATTACCAGTCAATATTTGGAAAGTTAAAGTTCCCCATAACAACTCCCCTGTCACTCTCACTCCTAGCTTTGCTATCCTATCCGTTACATTCCTGGAGTTTTATAGAAAATTCCTGACAGAATAACCTCTCCTTTCCTGTTTCTAATCTCAGTCCATTCTACCTCAGTAGATGAGTCCTCAAACGTTCTTTCTGCAACTGTAATACTGTCCTTGACTAACAGTGCCACACCTCCACCTCTTTTACAATTTTCTCTGTTCTTACTGAAGCATCAAAATCCCAGAATCTGTGATAAGCATTCCTGTCCCTGCTCTACCCATGTCTCTGAAATGGCCACAACATGGAAGTCCCAGGTACCAACCCATGCTGCAAGTTCACCCACTTTATTCCAAATGCTCCTGATGTTGAATTAGACACACTTCAAACCAACGTCTTGCCTGCCAGTACCTCCTTTCGATCTTGAAATCTTAGTTTTGACTTCACTACTCTCGTCCTCCCATATATTCGAACTACAATTTAGATTCCCATCCCCCTGCTGATTAGTTTAAGTGCACTTGAAGGGCATTAGCAAATTCCTTCCCACCTCCCCCCCAACCCCCACAGGATATTGGTACCCCTCTGGTTCAGGTAAAGACCATCCAGTTTGTAGGGTACCATCTACCCCAGAAAGAGCCCCAATTATCTAGGAATCCAAAACCCTCCCTCCTGCATCATCCCTGTAGCCATGTGTTCAACTCATCTCTCTCCCTCTTCCTCGCCTTGTTAGCACATGGAACAGGCAACAAACCAGAGGGAATAACTCTGTTTGTCGAGCTCTAATCTTCCATCCTAGCTCCCTGAATTTCTGCTTTAAATCCCCATCTCTCTTCCTACCTGTGTCATCGATGTCTATGTAGACCATGACTTAGGGCTGCCTTCTCTCCCCCTCAAGAATCCTGAAAACATGATCAGAGACATCATGAACCCTGGCACCTGGGAGGCAACACACCAAATCTGAGCCTCTCTCCCTCCCACAGAACATCCTATCTATCCCCCAACTATGGAGTCCACAATGACTAATGCTCTGCTCCTCTTCTCCCTTCCTCTATGTGCCAGAGGCCTGTGCCTCATTGCTTACCCCGGTAAACCATCACCCACAACAGTATCCAAAATGGTATAATTGTTGTTGAGGGAAATGGCAACAGGGGATCTCCGCATTGCCTGCCGATTCCTTTTCTGTCTCTTGATGGTAACCGATCTTTTACCTGAGGTGTGACTACTTCTCTGTAACTCCTCTCATTAACCCCTTCCACCTCCCGAATGATTCGAAGTTCATTGAGCTCCAATTCAATTTCCTTAGCGCGATTTTCAATGAGCTAGAGTTCAGTGCACTTCCTACAGATGTAGTTAGCAGGGACACGACTGGTGGCCCTGACCTCCCACATTCTGCCCTAACCTCCATTCCCACTATTCTAATTTCCCAATGAGACGACTGAAAAACTAAAAAAAAATGAAACCAGTTACCTTGCCAATTGGCGCACAGAACCTTTTTTTTTGGTTCGAGGAGAAGGACGGGTGGGAGACACTACTGGAGTAGTGCTTGGGGTAAAGCAACTGCCCAAATATAAAGCCTCACTTACCCAGCAGTGTCTGTCCTGGTTCGTGTGCGGTCCGCCTACACATGAGGTAAACCTTTATTTCTTGTAAAATTTACCTTCCCGCCAGGCCTCGAGTCATCGATGTCGCTCCTCCCACTCCAACTGCCGCCAGAAAATATCTAAATGTTTCCAGCCCATTAGAAGATCCAATTGGAGATGTGCAAGTATGTTTTAATAAGTTTGACAGAATGCCTTATGTTTATCAAATTAGTTAAAATCAAACGATATTCAATAAAACTGTGGCTTACAGTTTACCTGCTTCCAGACACCGATGTTCACTTTAGACTAACTGGGTTCATGGCTTCTCCTTCGTTGACCGAAGTTGCCCTCTGTCTTCCTTATGGTGTACTCGCCAATTATTAATCAAAGATGTCGCCTACCCTTCGTGAATGATCAGATGCTTGAATTCCATTTTTGCCCCGACAGGTTTGTCATTATTTCAGTCAATTTTAAGATGGGTGACAGTTTCAATGAAACAAGGAACTTTTCCTCCTGCCCTGAACTTCGGACGTCATTGTCACCTGCCCAATCAAGGCAGTGTCAGCTTTTAGTCAGACTCAGGTGCAACTATGCTTGAAAGAATATATGATTCATCTGTATGGCAAGAAACATGCATTAATACAGTTTCTATGTGTTCTACCAAATTTTTTTTTATATGTTAGTTTTAATTGTCTCTGTGCTCATAGCCAAGACAAATTTCTACTTTGTGATACAACAAAAGTTAACATGTGTGAAATGAGTTTTCATAAATATCTAATTTGCACCTTCTGAACTTCACCTTTTCTTATGAGATTGTATGGAAATTTCTATTAGTATCCAGACTAAAACTGCAAGGGGGATAGTTTTGTTTTGTCCAATGAATGTGAATAGGATTTGATCACACTTCCACAGCGAAAAAACTTACCCCTCACTGTTGAGTTTTTGAGATGAATAGGTTAGGTCTTTGCTCAATTGATAATTTTCGACTAGGGAAAATGTTTGCTCGCATCAAACTAAATGAGCTGATAGTGCTGTTCTCTGTTTTTAGAAGCGGAAAAGCTGAGTGAAGATCTGCGAGAGTGTGGTAAGGAAGCGATTTTTTTTTGTAGCCTTTGGCTCTCAAATGACGCTATGAATTGTCTTCCCCATACTACGTAAAATGCGTCAAAGAAAATTTAAGTAAAACAGCAGAAGGAAGCTTACACATTTCCGCAGAGTATCACTGTTAACATCAGGATGCCTTGATGATACCAAAGTTGATTTGAGGGTTAATTACATTGTGACTTTCCTTATTGGTGACTCGGTTTCGGTAAACATTTGAAAGCTACTTGTTGCATTCTTCGAAGTACATAGGACATTTTGTATATCATATGGTTGCCGTACTTTAGATTTGCATTGTAAAGTTCTGCAGTGAGTCTGAACCATTGTAGTCGGTTTAATTAACTATAAAAGATGATATTTGAATGTGGACGTTTGTGGAAACCAAAAATAATTTAAATTGGTTCTGGCACCAATAAAGTTTCCCATTCCATACTTTTTTTTAACTGAATTGAAAAGATCTTAACAGCCTTAGAATGGCACAGTGATCAGAAAAAAGCATTGTGTACCCTGCCAACATCCAGTTCTTTTTTAAATAGATATTTTTTATTGAAAATGTAACGTTTTACAAGTTTACAAATAATAAAAAACAAGTATAAACATTGATATACATTTAAATATTAAATAAATAATAGCCAAAATCTATCAAACAAAATACCGAAAAAAAGACAAAACTCAACTAACTACTAATCTAACCTACAACTAACCACAGCGTATGATTAAATCCCTTACATTACTCAAGAAAAGAAAAAACGACGGATAACACTAAAATTGAGTAGTAGAGTACATGCTCGGAATGTGTTAACATCAGATCGTAAGAATACCCGTATTCATGCAGGATTCCTCTCCCAAGGGGCCCCGGACCATCTAGGGTCTTAACCATCCAGTTCTTAACCAATATAATAATTACGCTCTGTTCCCAAAACTAAATGCTACATCTCGAGAAATAAAAAATAGAAATTCCAAAAAGCACCAGTCTCCGAACCTTCATCACCAATCTTACTCGGGCTGACGTCATGGATTGTTTGTTTAGACACCGTTCTGCCTAAAGTAAGTGAGAACTCATATGAAATGAGTGACTGCATGTAGCAGTTGACAATAGGTTCCAGCTTAAAAAAAAACTCTGAGATGGACACCAATTGCATGTTATAGTTTCCATTATACATAGCGCATACTTTTCACCACAGGAAACATCTGCAAGTCTGGCAGAGTTTTGAAGAAGAGTCTTACTGAGGTCAAAACATTTCTCACGCTGCATATGCTGCCAGACCTCCTGAGTTTCTCTAGCATTTCCTATTTGTATTTTCAGAATTTGAACATTAATAATACTTTGCTTTAGTCAGAGGCTCGGATTCCTGTAGTGAGCAACTCGCACCCCAGCAATTCGCCAATGTCTGTCCACAAGGCAAGACACAAGTCAGTAAAATAATGGAATACTCCCCACCTGCCTGGATGAACGCAGCTCCAACAACTCTCAAGAAGTTTGACATCATCCAGGAAAAGTATGATTAGCACCTCCTCCACAAGCGATCACTCCACTCTCACTGATACTCAGTTGGAGTTGTGTATACCATTGATCCAATATGCTGCAGAAAATCACCATTACATAGCGCCTTCCAAACCCATGACCACTACTATCTGGAAGGAGAATGGCAGCAGAAACGTGGGAATACCACCACTCCAAGGTACTGACCGTTAGACTTGGAAAAATATCAGCATTGCTTCAAGGCTGCTGGATCAATTTATGAGAATGATTTCTCTGACGGCATAGTGGCTCTGTATACAATACACAGGCCAATGTGTTCCAAGAAGCCAGCCACTTTCTACAGGCACCAAGGACTATAATAAATGCTGGTCCAGACAGTATTGCCTATGTCCCATGACTTACTTTTTTTTTAAAAGGAATTGCTGCAAAGCTGGGTGAAAGAACAGAGGGGTGGAATGGAAAGGAATGGCTGCAAATGGTTTGGTAAAAGGAAATGTGGTGCCATCTGCTACAAACATGGATGATAATAATAAAATTCTTCTCTTTCAACAGAACGAAAACTGAAGACAAAAGATAAAGGTACACATAGATTATGTAATGCTTCACCCTTTTTAATATTACTGTAATTATGTAACAAATTTCGCAAATTTTATATACTTCTGTGTGTTACCTTACATTCTTGAATTGTAGCTTTATAGCATATAATAATATTACAAATTCTTATTAACAGTGCAATGCTAATCTTGATCTTTAGACTTCAGTGATCATAAGAAAGAGGATGGTAAGTAAAACTGGAGAAAGATGAACAAGCAAAACTAATTTTGAAAGTTATTCAGGTTAAAACTCCAAGATCTCTTTGTTCAGCAACACTCCTTACTATTAAGTGTATAAGTCCTGCTCTGATTTGCCTTTCCAAATTGCAACACTTCACATTTTTTTTAATTAAACTCCATCTGCCACTCCTCAGCTCATTGATCCATCTGATCAAGATTCCTTTGTACTCTCAGGTGAACTTCATTGGTGTAGACTATACCTCCAATTTTGGTGTCGTCTGCAAACTTACTAACTATACATCCTATGTTCATGTCCAAAACATTTATATAAATGATGAAAAGTAATGGACCTAGTATTGATCCTTGTGGTATGGCACTGGTCACAAGCTTCCAGTCTGAAAAACCCTCCACCACCACTCTCTGTCCTCTACATTCGAGGCAGTTCTGTACCCAAATCGTTAGTTCTCCCTGTAGTCCATGAGATTAACCTTGTTAAGCTGTCTCCCATAAGGAACCTTGTCGAACACTTTACTGAAGTCGTTATAGATCATGTCTACCACTCTGCCCTCATCAATGCTCTTCGTTACTTCCTCAAAATCAACTCAATCAACTTTCAGAGACATGATTTCCCCTGCACAACGCCTATACACTGAAGAAAAAAGCCCTATCTTGTCCAATCTCAGATCCTTGAGTCCTGGTAACGTCCTTGCAAATTTCTCCTGCACTCTTTCCAGTTTAATAACATCTTTCCTAGAGCAAGGTGACGAAAATTGAAACGCAGTATTCCAACTGTGGACTCACCAACGTCCTGTACAACTGCAACATAGCTTCTCAACTTCAATACTCAATGCCCTGACTGTGAAGGTTAGTGCGCCAAAAGCCTCCATCACTGTGAGTTTGTATTAACTTATCCAGACTGTGGTTCTATGGTTTGTCTTTGTATTCAATATCTCCATTCTCCTTCTCACGTATGAAGTCCCCAAAGCTCTGAAATGCCCCCTCTACACACCTCTCAGTGCCCACTTCCCTCTTTACAGTCTATCCCTTTGACCAAGCTTCTGGTCATCTTCCTAATGGGACCCTGTTATTACATAACACTACTGTGAAATAATGCCTGAGTTCCTTTTGAAAATCCAAATATACTACTTCTGCTGATTCCCCATTATCAAATGTTTAAGGATCCTTAAAGCATTTCCTGATATTAAAGGCACCAGACCATTATAAATTGTCGCTGTTGTCGCTGACAGCACGTGAATGCAAGCCTGATGTAAGAGAATTTGGGCAGAAAAAAAGGCAACATTTATTCATTTTTATTCGCACACGTTTGTTTGCAGGACTGGACTGCATTTCCGAAATGCCCAGTGCCACCAAACAATATGTCCAAAGCACCCTTATTGTGACAGAGCCTCAATAAAATCCATCTGCTCACCGAAATCCTGGAACAGATATACCTATTTCACTAAATAATTGGCCATTGATGACTCGCTTACAAAACACCTTAAAATACTTTTAAGGTGTTTTTAAATTTATTGAAGGAAACTTCGCACAATGTTCTAAAGATGAGTGGCAGATCAAAATCCCTCCAACGTGTAAACAGGTCATTCGACCAAACAAGCCCACATCAACTCTCCGAAGAGCATCCCAGACAGACTCACCCATTACCCTACCCCTGCATTTTCCACAGCTAAACCACAACCTACACGTCCCTGTTGGGACATGGCCAATCCATCTAACCTGCACATCTTTCTACAGTGGCGGGAAGCTGGAGCACCCGGAGGAAGGCTACGCACTCACCGGGTTAATGTGCAAACTGAATGCAGACAGTCACCTGAGGCTGGAATTGAACGCTAGTCCCTGGTGCTGTAAGGCAGCAGTTGTAACCACTGAGCTACTGTCTCATACAGGCAGTAGAACAAAATGGAAACTACCAAAGCATTTGGCAAAAAGACTTGGTGCAAGTTGTAAAACTCATAACAACTATAAAAACGAAGAGCAAATGCTTCTGCAAGGGATACAGAAATGAACTGGGTAGCCAATGTGAGCGCCTTACTCAGTGAGGCACTTTAATTTAAAATGGATAACAAATGAATAGACAAATTTTAAATGAAATATATTCAAAAGTTGAAGACTCAAACAAATGCGAGAATAAAAGACAATAAAAGGGTAAAATTTACGAGGAACTTAAAACAATTACAGTCCTGGAGAAAGTGTCTTAGAAAGTGCTTATGAAGGTACACAGACTGGAACTGTTCACCTGTTGGCTTGCACTTTACATTCTTCCAAGGTCTTGCAGCAGAGATAATGAATGCAAACGAATAAGCAAGAAATTGATAGAGGATTATGAAGTGCAAAATTGAAGATGTTTGGATTTAAAATAGATTTAAATCCAGATCTGATTTGTGTTTTATTAATTTTCCTGACATTTTTGGATATTGACAGTTCCTTTAATTGGAGGAAGAAAATTAGCTTTTAAAAAGCAAATGTTGTGAAAGTCGTAATGAAGGGAAGTAATGACCATCTCCCGGTAACCTCTAGCACTAAATGAATGTTGGTGGTCGCAAAGATACGATTAGAAAGTGAGAAAGCAATAAACAATTCAATATATCTCATGGTTACACCCTAGCGTCTTTTGTACTAGGATGGTCCCTGGGAATCGTAAGTCTACAGATATAAATTTCTGTTCAAGAAAGAAGTGCAACAGGAGTCTAGAAACTATAGCTTAGTTGGATTAAGCTCTCTCATTTCGAAAATGCTCAAAATTGTGATAAGTCGCAAGGCATTCATACACGCAACAGTTAGAGTAAATATACTTTTTAGACTAGAAAAATTGTGTTTGATAAATTTATTACAGTTCTTTAAGCACCCTTAAATATTTGGCAATGAGGAATCAGCAGATGTGATATATTTAGATTTCCAAAAGGAACTCGATGAAGTTAAACTAAACAAGTCATTATGCAAGTACTCTTCATATTGGGGTAACATATTAGCATGGACAAGAGATTAGCTAAATAACAAGGAAAAGAGAGGAAGGGTTTTTTTTCAGGTTGACAAATTGGAAGTAATCTGTGCACTAAAGATTACATTTGGTGCTTTAATAACATGAATGACTTGAATGAAGGCTCGAGTGTACAGTAGGCACATGAAAAAAAGTAAGAAACCAAATTCTGAAGAGTATGCAAAGAGCTTGTGAGCGATGAAACTGAGTTAACGAATAAGCAAGAAATTGATAGAGGATCATGAAGTGCAAAATTGAAGATGTTTGGATTTAAAATAGACTCAAATTCAGAACAGATTTATTAATTTTCCGACATTTCTAGGTATTGACAGTTCCTCTAATTGTAGGAAAAAAATTAGTTTTTAAAAGATACAGGTTGTCAGAGTTGTAATTAAGGGAAGTAATGACCATCCCCCCCATTTAGTCTAGCACTAAATGGATTTTGGTGGATGTAAAGATATGATTAGAAAGTAAGAAAACAATAAACAGTTCAATATATCTCATGCTTACAGCCTGGCACTTATCTATTTTCAGGTTATAAATCGAATCTTCGATATTCAGGCAACAATGGACAAATTCATATTCATAGTAGTTGTAGATGGAAAGTATTCTGCCTGCAGGTCAGTGGTGAGTAGTGTCCCACAGGGTTCTGTTCTTGGGCCTCTGCTCTTTGTAATTTTTATAAATGACTTGGAGGAGGAGGCTGAGGGGTGGATTAGTAAATTTGCCGATGGCACAAAGGTTGGAGGTGCCCTTGATAGTATCGAGGGTTATTACAGGCTGCAGCACGACATAGACAAGATGAGAGCTGGGCTGAGAAATGGCAAATGGAGTTCAACCTGAATAAATGCTAAGTGATGTATTTTGGAAGGTCGAGCATGAAAGCTGAGTATAGGATTAAAGACAGGATTCTTAGCAGTGTGGAGGAACAGAGGGATCTTGGTGTTCAAGTGCATAGATTCTTCAAAGTTGCCACCCAAGTGGATAGGGTTATTAAGAAACCATATGGCGTTTTGGCCTTCAATAACAGGGGGAATTGAGTTTAAGAGCCGTGAGGTTTTGCTGCAACTCTACAAGTCCCTGGAGATATCACATTTGGAATACTGTGACCAGTTCTGGTCGCCCTATTATAGGAAAGATACGGATGCTTTGGAGAGGGTGCAAAGAATGTTCACCAGGCTGCTACCTGGACTGGAGGGCTTGTCTTACGAAAAGAGATTGACTAAGTTGGGACTTTCTCTCTGGAGAGAAGGAGGAAGAAAGGTGACTTGATCGAGGTATACGAGAGGCATGGATAGAGTCAATAGCCAGAGACTTTTCCCCAGGGCAGGATTGACTGGCACAAGGGGTCATCGTTTTAAGATATGAGGAGGAAGGTATAGAGGAGATGTCAGAGGTATGTTCTTTATGCAGAGAGTTGTGAATGCATGGAATGCATTGCCAGTGGTGGCGGTGGAAGCAGAGTCATTAGGAAAATTTAAGCGACTGCTGGGCATACACATGGACATCAGTAAATTGAGGTGTGCGTAGCTAAGGTTATTGTACTTTAGATTAGGAATAATCCTCGGCACAACATCGTGGGC
This sequence comes from Hemiscyllium ocellatum, assembly GCF_020745735.1. Lineage (NCBI taxonomy): Eukaryota > Metazoa > Chordata > Chondrichthyes > Orectolobiformes > Hemiscylliidae > Hemiscyllium > Hemiscyllium ocellatum. The sequence goes on from NC_083435.1 coordinate 21,682,957, forward strand.
TGAAGGGCCCGTTTTGTGCTGTACTTTTCTATATTCTATATCACATGACTATGTTGACTACAAAATAAGTTTAATCCTGTCCTTTTTTTAAAATGTTCGCTGATTTTCTATTCTTCTTCAACCTTTCAGAGAAAATTCTCAATGAAACTCGGACTGGTAAATAATTTATTTGGTGTCACATGTGAATTATGAACTGCAAAAGAAATCTGATAGGTTGCCGCCGATCTCACATGACGAGGTCTAGGAATGTGTTAAAAAATCAATGTACTTGATTCCCCTGTTACATATGCTTTGTCATCCCATCAGAACAATAATGATTTGCCCTCTTCTGAGTTACAAAAATGTTGCATTAAATTAAATTGAACAGATCGAAAAATGACTCAAATGGAAACCCAAATTTGTTCGTTTCAGAGCTAGAAAAGTTGACAAGTATTCAGAAAGACATTGGTAAGCAGAAACTCGGCAATGTGTGCTCCTTCTTAGAACCACTTACAGGAAACGTTTCAAATTTTTACCTTGTGGCATTGGAATTGAACTTTGGGGAACTTTATGCGCGTACACTTTCGATCCCCTCCTTAGACACCCAATAGTTATCTCCAGTCTACTGATTTCGCGTTTTTATTCTGACATTTGCCTCTTTTATCACAGCGGAGTTACTGGTTTTAAAGAATGAAGGTAATTAATCACTCGTTATTTGAAGCAGATTGGTCTAATGTTTATAGGGATAAAGTTGGTTTTGTGTGCTGACATAAAATGGGCGAGAGCACATTGGCACCTCAAGTCATAGCAGGGCTAAATTTCCCTATCAAAGCAACCGAGAAATAATCTGGCAAACGTGGAACCAACAGACAATTAGCTTTCATTCATTTTGTGCAGTTCTCCAAGATCAATTTAATCTACTAAAGCATGCATGAGAAAGTACATGATTTGTCCCACAAGCCCCATCGTCCACAAATTATTTGCCATCCAGTGTGAAACAGTTCTTGTAATTATTTCCTGATTGATAAAGTATTCCTCAAGAAAATACCATCGATGAAATAATTTGAGCACCTTCCATCCAACGATTGCTATCTCATATTTAATATCAGATAAATTGATCTTTCAAAAGATGTGTATATGATGATAGAGCTGCATGAAAGTTGGTGTCTCATGTTACATTATGACATTGACTATTCATTCATTCCTGGAAGTCCTAACACCTCAGCAACCCAACACGTTTACAGCTCACTAAACCTCCAACATGCTAATGCTGTTTCGGTTGCATAAAGATCATCACATAGGCAAAATCTAGGCTGGGAGATTCATTTTGTCGAGTTCAGTAATGCATTAGGAGGTGTTCATGCCGTTTGCACAGATGCAGGTTGATGCTTGATTATTTACATTGCTAACGCCAAGTCAACAATCAAAACAACCAACGCACAGAAGCACGATTAAAGACTGCAATAGCCACTTTAATGACCATTCTATCAGATATTTACAGTCTTCTCACGTAATTGCTCTATTCGTATTTCAAAACCACACGTAGCCTTGTTTTTCACATAAAGGGTTGTGATTGCCTGGAAAAGATTGCTAGGGGAGGTGGGGGAAGCAGACACAATAGCAGCATTCAAGAAAAACCTGGACAAATACATGAATAGAAAGAAAATAGATGGATATGGATCCTGTAAGTGAAGAAAGGTTTAGCATAGAAGGGCAAGATGTGTCAGCGTAGGCTTGGAGGGCCAAAGGCCCTGTTCATTTGCTCTATTGCTGTTTGTTCATGTACTATAAAGGCACCATTTAGACCAACTATAATACTTTGAACAGTTTTTGACCCCTTATCTAAGGAAAGAAATATGGGCACTGCAGGGATGTCAGAGAGGTTTGATTTCGGGTATGAAAGATTTTCCTTTGAGGAGAGATTGAGCAGGTTGGACTTGTGCTCATTGGAATTTAGAAGAATGAGAGACAATCATGTTGAAACATAAAAGATTCAGGGTTAAAGGTAGAGATGAGAGACATTTTCCCTCCTGGAAAGTCTAGGACCAAAGGCCGTAATATTTGAGTGGAGGAAAGCTCAGTTCCGACAGAGGTTAGGAGTAATTTCTTCTCTCAGAGGGTAGTTAATCTGTGAAATTCTTTTCCACGGAGTGCTGTCGAGGCTGCGTCATTAAGTGCATTCAAAAACTGTAATTGATAGATAGATAATCAGTAAGGGAATCAAAGGCTATGAGGAAAAGGCAGAGAAATGATGCTGGTGACTGTCAGATCAGCCATTGAATGGCAGAGCGGACTTGAATGATATACATCTCCACTTTTGACATACAGTTTTATGTTCTACAAGAAAAAAGGGACAAGGTGCGATTTTGGTTTTTAAAAGGCCCTCAAATTTGGGCTATTGCTTTGAGGTTAGCTCAAAGCCAAAATTGCATTCAACTCTGTGAATTTTCAGATTGACAACTGGCTTAAACTTGTGAATGAGCAATTCTGGATAGCAGAAGCTAGAAAGTTTTACGTTCTTCCACAGAATGTACATGTCTTGATCATGACGATAACTCCTGATTCTACCATTTGAAAATCCGAAATCAAAACTGGAGCCACTGTAAATGCAATTTGAAGAAGTAGATGAGTAGTTTGAATCTATAGATGAGAAAGATTGAAATAGATTTGATTTGTTTGTCTTTCATCTAACCCTATGGCTGAGCAATAACATTCAGTCTGATGAAAATGTGAATGTAAAATAACATTGCACATCGTTTTAAGTCAGCAAATGCTGACTGGGCTGCTTTATATTTACAGAACTTACTGGTTTTACTTCCGATCGTCAAAGTTTCTACTGTCGCGTTTTAGTCTTCACTTACATATTTGATCAGTGCGAAATAACACTAAACCATGCCTTTCAGCTATGTTTTGTGATATTGTTCTCTCCTATTTTGTTAAGACACAGATTTATGAATGGTCTTTCCATGCGTGCCTCCATTTTATCCCATTTAGAGCTCAGAAAACTTCGTGAGAAAACTGGTGAGTAATGAAGTCTCTTTTGACTATTCCCAGCATTATTTTAAGTTTTAATTATCCATGAATGGAAATGTTGCAGTTAACAGGTTTCTATGTGGAAAACGTAGGTGCTTGGTTGTCCATTTCATAACTTGCTGGATATATATTTTCATCGGGCTCTCAAGAAAGAACTGAATGGATGGAGGAATAATAATCAGTTTGCTATGATCCTGACTTTCAATTCTGCCGCTAAGGGTTTTGGGTGTGAATGGAGTGTTGGTGAAGGAAAACACTAAAATGAAAGATTTGATTGATGCTACCTGCATCAATTTAAATGTGGCTTGGTAAGAGTCTAGCCTGTCTAAGGGCTGCAGGGAAATTTAGTCACATTTAGTAGCCAGCCATGCTTACACAATGAATATCTTTCCAATGCTTAATTTTCCAACAAAAACTAGCTAAACTAGTTGTTTGAGCCGAGCTAGCGGATTCTGACAACGGCAGCCTGACAGGGAAGTGACGCAGTGCTCACAGAGTCTCAGGTTAAAATCACCTCTAAGCTCCATCTTTCAGTTATTCAGAATTAGGTGGTGTAGTTCCTGGCTCCACTGTAACCACTATGTATCTTGTTCATTGACCAGATTATTGAAAGTTTACACACAAATTATTACAAACCTAGAAGAATGTTCACTGTTATTAACAAAGATGTAATTTTCTTTTGAGGCTTATCTCCTTAGTTGTGGACTTCATTGTCAACACCCGCATTTGTTGTCCATCCCTACATACACTTGAATTGGAGACTCATTAGGTCAACGGTCAATTAAGGGTTAACTACGTTGCTGAGCACTGGAGCCACATATTGGTCACACAATGTGACATCTCCAAGTTTCCTTCTCTAAAAGGTATTAGTGGTCCAGATGTAATTATAAGACAATATCTACCTTAAATATTGCCCAAATGAAACTCAAAAGGTGAAATTTGGGAGGGAATGAGCGCTTGATAATGAATTAAACACAAATTTCTCCCATAATTTAGTTGGACGGGAGATCAGATTGTTTCTGTAAGGTTTTCGCCCACATTCTCTCCTGCCAATTCTTGCCACTCAGTACTTAGGACGAGGAATTGTCTCCATAGTAGGTTATATACCATCTGCATGCAAATTAACTTCACAACAATTTTGTAAAATAGTTAGCTGTAATAGCATTTTTCAGGAAGTTGTTGAGAAAATCTTTTCGGTGACAGTGCAGCAAATGTTCTGTGTTCATATCAATCAGTCAGGTGGAGAATTAGGCAGTAGGACAAAGGGCTTATGCATCTTGTGACCTGGCACTTCCACAGTTGGAGACATATAACCACTTGTCACATGAATAACAAGTTGAACATTGCCTCTGGAGGTGACAAAATAATGTTCTGGAATGACCACTCATAAGAGTCAGCACCAGATATTCAGACCCTTTGAGATAAATGGAATTTCAAATCGGAAGCTGCATTGAACAGATCACTGAAACAATACCACAGACTTTAGACACCCCTCTATGTTGATGGAAATCAAAATTAGGCAACTTCTGGAAAAGGTGACAAGTTGCAACATCACGTGACAAGTTAAAATTTTATTTCTGTATTTTATTCCCAAAAACCAGTTGTCAGAGCTGAATCATAGGAGATTTAAACTTGCTCTTTGAGGGTATGGTTAGCTGTTTTATCCTTTATCAGTTGGTTTCTATTAACTTTGGCTGAAATTATAATGCATTTTGAAAAGGAGTGGCACGTCTGCTATGCCAGTTGATGCTCAGTGACAAGATGATACTCTAGCAGAATGTTGATTGACTCCTAGAAATCTCGGCCTTCTTCTGTCCTTGGGCCTATCTTGGCCTCATGGCTAGCAAATGAGTTAAGTCGTCCTTAGTCAATAAGCAATGGAAAGTGTACCAAAGTTAAGAATTAGATGAATGTTGCTAAAGTTCCCTTGAATGAACTCTGACGTGGCATTAAGCAATCCAGTTAAACTGGACTATTGTTTGCATGGACCTCAGAGTTTTGTTTGCGAGAGACTTACCTGGCCAGCAGTGATGAGGGAGTGTGCCGTAACAAGTTCAGCAAAAATCATTTGAAGAACACGAAGGAAATTGAGGCTTCCAATAAATTTGTTTTATTGGCAGAAGCTGGAGCAGCAATAATGAAGGAGAAATTGGTCTAATCCTACACGAGTCATTGTTTTAGTACAGAGCTACATTTGCTATTTGATGAAGTCCAGGGAAGAGAGAATGTGGTGACAACTTCACTACAGCCATTTTCTCGTCTGATGCTAAAACGCTCACATTTCATTAACTTAATGAAACAATTTATAAAGCAGAATCTTGTCAGTAAATCCTTATGTAAGAAAAAAGGCAACTCATCTTTGTTGTATCACCCCAGGGTCTTACGACACTCATATAAAAACAGACAAACATTGTAGAGGATAAATACCTAGGTACATATATAGGTAAATGTATACAGACTTTCAAGATATATGTTAACCAGGTGAGCAAATAAAATGCCTCTCTATGCTAATGTGATGCACCCATCTATTCGGGAAGAAGTCCTAATTTCACTTAGATTTAAAAGTCTTAACTGAGGGAAAGATCATAGACAGAAGCAACACTATCTGGCATTTTATTGTCCTAAGCTGCACATTCAAGAAATTTGACCTCTACCTCTTGCGGTGTTCCTTACCTTCCAATAGCTGAAAATTTCCAATAAAATTCCACATAAGGAGGAACAGGAATGTGTTACATTCATTTTCAGAAAAAGAGCGGATGTAGATAACCTAATATTGCACTTCCCAATTCTTCTATTAATGGTTTGTCAGATTTCTTCTTGAAAGACTTCAGTTCTAGCGATTCAGGAAATTGTCAGCGAAGGGTCACATCGGTGGTCAACAGTCCATTCCTCGAGTTTGTAAGCTGATTAAAACAACGTGGTCAAAATGAATTGTTCAAATTTTTATCCATGCGCATTTTCATGTGTAGGTATAACAGAAACAAAGACAGACGGTAATGCTCCATCTCCCTTACATGAACATGGACCAATACTGTTTTTGGTCTAACTTGCATACATGAGAAAGTGTTTCAAAGCCTTAGACTCTGCAATAAAATCTACATTAAAAAGTTAATAAGAAATCACTGTAAGTTCTTTTAAATATATGCTGTAGATGCATTTTGGAAAAGCATTATTGGTTTTAATTAACCAGGGGAATGACAGAATTCCATGTATGCCTCCAGATTTGTCAAGAAAATCTGAGTCTTTGCTGCAGGCATCCCCAGTCAGGCAGTTGAGATAATTTGTTTAGTTTCAGTTTCTGTGAATGAGTTCCATCTTAATGTGGCAGAACAGCTTCCAAGGGTGAGTGCATATTTCTCAAGTAGGAACATGCTGGGCTGCTGCACAAACAAGACATAGTAATGACATAGTAGGATGGATAGAAAACTGGCTGATTGAAATGCAACAGAATTGGAATAAATGGATAATTTTCAGGCCAGCAAATGGGAATTAGTAGAGTGTCACAGCAATAAGTGCTTAGAGTAACATTATATGGAGCCTAAAATCTGAGAGAATGTTATGTTGCACAATAGTGAATATTCTTATGTATGAGCCAAAAACTGTAGGTCCGAATTGTTCTCTAGGACTTGATTGTCAAAAGAGTGTGTTCAGAGTGCAGGTTGTCATCCTGTAAATCCTTCTAATATGCCTCAGGCAGGCAGAAAGACCGGAAGACGCTACTGGTCAAATATGTTTAATGTATTGTGGTGCCCTTTAAGTTGCAACTTCTGGCTGCAGAATAGCAGCCTATTCAATTTTTGTTTAGAACAAGTACAAACCACAGAAACAGTCGTAAGCATCTGTGTTGCCAATCTATGTATCTTCAAATTCTGAAGCTCTTCTTAGCCAAAATCTTATAGCGTGGAAGAAGGAAATGACTTTATTGTAGCCAGATTTACTAACGATACAGCGATAAAATCAATTCGTTAAGCACATATGAACAGTTTGCAAAGGGGTGTACACAAGTGGTTAACCAAATAAAACTTGTCCCTTGAAGTATAAAGTTTAAAAAGTTTGTCCAGTTTTGCAAAAATGTCAAAAATAAAGAACAATATGCAAATACAGAGAGATTTGCAGATTTACTACGTGGAGATCTGGGATTCCTTACTCATGAATTGTCAACTGCGAGTATTTAGGAAGGCAGGTGAAATATTTGCCTTCATTGTAAAGTAGAATATAAATGGAGATAAATATTATTGCAATGTATAGAGCTTGGTAAAACAATATCTGAAGCACTTAGTACAGTTTTGGCTCCTGCATGTTTGCATTGAAAACAATTCAGAAAAGATCATGGGGTTGATTCCAATGGTAAGGATGTTGTCTTAAGAGGGAAATTTGATCAGGTCCCAATGGAGTCTCTAAAACGAGAGGTGATCATAAACAAGTGAGAATCTGAGGTGATTTGACAAGATAGATGCTTAAATAGTTTGCCTCGTTTAAGGCCTTGGCAATATTGAGAAGTCAAAATAACCCATTGCAACAACCTCTTGTTTTTACGTCTTTCCATGATATGCTAATACATCCGTTCCTTTATTTCCTGCTGGTTATTGGGAGGCCAATAATATAATCCCATCATGGTGATTGCACCTTTCTTGTTCCTGAGATCTACCCATTTTGCTTTAGGGGCTGAGCCCTGCAAGATATCCTCTCTGTGATATTCTCCTTAATCAGCAATGCAACTCCTTGTGCATCCCTCTCTATCATGTCTGAAACATCTGGAACATTGAGCTTCCAGTTCTGCACTTCTCTCAACCAAAGTCCTGTACTGGCTCCAACAACATAGTCCTATGTATTAATCCAAGCTCGAGGTGAATTTAAAACACCAAACATGTTATGTTCCTAAATTTGGTATACTCCTTGCATTGAAAATAAAACGCTAGACTGCCAGACCCGCCATTATCATTAACCTGGCCCCTACTATTCTTCCTATCTGACATACGTGACTTAATATCTACCTTCTTGTCAATCTCCACATGCAGACTTACTGCTCTGGTTCCGACACTTCTGCACACTTATCACTCCTGGAACATTACATGGTTTCACTTTGACAGGGAGTACAGTAAAAGTATTCTGAAGCAAAGACAAATTCAACGATTTTCAGCAGTTTGAGGATTTCAGCAAATACTGGTTACTTAGTCTTGTCTGCCCTGAAATTTGCTCTTATAAGCAAACAAAAGAAAAAGAAAAAGAAAGCAATGAAGATTTCTGTGTGAAGAGGTTCAACACCTAGTTCAGTTTGAATGAATGCCCATGACGCAATTGTACAAAACATGAACATATGCTACATTGCCTGAAAAAGATTTAAAGAAGCTAATTAAAGTATTTACTAGAATGCTTCAAGTCAGTAGGTTAAAGTGATCAGAACACAGAAACTGGGATTGATCGATTTATAGTAAACAGGAAATTTATAAGAGAATTTGAGATGACGAGCGTTTAGTATATGCAATGACCAACTGGGTAGGATGATGGATAAAGATTCATTAGTAGCCGTAGAAATAATTGAGGGGGAGTTGAGGGAGAAACTAGCATTGGATCAGGAATTGATAGAGATTTGATGTGCTGACTCAGTTCCCTTTGTATTGCATATTCTATCATTTTCATATTACATTTAATGGAATACGTGAATTAAAATTATATTAAAACCGAAACAATTGTAGATTATTGAAATCAGAAACAAAAACAGAGATTTCTGGAAAGGCTCAACAGATCTGACGGCATCTGTGGAGAGAAATCAAACTTAACATTTCAAGTTCAGTGATCCTTTCTCAGATTCTTCTGTCACTTTCTATTTGAATAAATTGATATTTAGGCCAAACCCTGGTGTGATTAATTTTTGATTTATTAAAAAGTAAAGGAACTAGCTAAAAATCACGTTAGTGCTTTTTTTTTCCTTTCCAGCTACAAATATTCTTTCTCAACGCAGTACTGCAAGTCTGCAATATAAGTATGGCAATATTTGTGTTTCTAACAAAATCATTATTTTGTTTCCATGAAAAGACGCTCGTGGGAGAAGTGGTGAGTGATAAAATAGATCTCCATTTGACCAACTACTTTTTGCAACATTGCCACAATTGCAGGATTTCTTTTAATCATTAGCAGTAGGAAATTCACAATTTCAAACATTTCATTTTACCCTCTGCATAATGGTGTGTTACATAAGTTTTTTTTAATTTAATTTATAAAGGTGAACAGTACTACAAGCAGATATTATGAAATACACACAAGAGCCTGTTGTGGAGATATTGGGTTGCGTTAATCAAAAGCATGGTCAAAGAGTTAGGTTTTAAACTGTGCCTTAAAGTGATGAAGAGAGGAGAGAAGTTTAAGAATGGAACTCCAGTACTTAAGAGTCGCAGCAGCAAATACTTTGGGTAGGGGGATGTCCTCAAGGGCCAAAATTAGGGAAGCATGGATATCTAGAGGGCTATTGGATTGAAAGTGATGGCTAGAGAGGAAGAATGACAGATTTGGGAGGAATTTGGAAAGATTATGACAAAAACAACATGGGCAACAAAGCTCTGGATAACCCGCTGGATAACAGTGGTTGTGATGTGAAAGGCTGATCAACCAGTCCCGAGAATGGTAATGTAAGGAACAGTCAAAGATATTAATTGAGATATCAGCATTCTTGCGTTTGAAATAGGGGGGGAGGTAAGTGATGGTAGTGAAAATAGGCGGCCTCAGTGATGCTGCAAATGTGCAGCTGGAAGTCCAACACGGGATCAAATCTAACATTAAGTTTGAATTGCCTTGCTCATTTTTACACTGTTAAAAGAGAAAGGGATGGATTCAATTCTGATGATGAATCATTGTGGCAGTTTTGGGAAATAATGGCTTCAGTCATCCCAGTACTTAACTGGAAAAGACGGATGTTTATCCAGTATTGGGTGCAGGACAAGCAGAATGGCAGACAGATGTTGATGGAAGGGTAAAATTTGCTATCAATCATTGTACATGTGAAACGGGTATTATGTTTGTGCTGATATTGCAGAGAGACTGAATATGGATGAGAAATAGAAGTTGTCCAATGGTAGAATCTTCGGAGACAAAAGAGGCAGCTTTAGCGAATGGGAAAAGAGCCATTGCTAGTAATGCACAAGCTATTATTAGAATTATAAAGATAGAATCAGACTAACATTACGACACAGACAGGTGACAAAGGAAATGAGGTTGGTATGATTAACTGTGTGAAAATACACAGACATGTCGAGAAGGACAAAAGGGGTAGTTTACCTTTGTTGCAGTCACAGTATGTCAACTGTGAACTTCTGTAAATGCTGGGGTTTTTTTTGTTTGGAGGGGGTCAAACATGGAGTGCCTTTACCGATAATCATAAGATTGATTGTCGAGGAAATAGAGGTTGAAGGTGGGTCATAGTTTGCAAGAAAGCAGTGAGGAAAGCAAGCTTTCTTTGAGGATGAGTTGAGCAAGAGAGGCACAGTACCATGGAGAGAAAGAACTACTAACAATGTCAGCTAGTAATAACCAGAAACGGAAGTTGGATGGTCAGCAATTTAATGGTAATAGGGTCGAGAGAGCAACATATTCAAGATGAGTTCCAGTCGAGCATGAATAAACAGGAGAGAATTTAGTGAAGAAAATATGTTTAGGTTTAAGTGGGTAGAAGGTTTTGACCGGATTTAGAAAAAAAACAAATGATTTTATGGGGATGACTGAAAACGTGGTCTCAATTTTGGTAAGAACAAGTATATGAAGCTGTAGGACACAGGGCAGAGGAGTTTAAAGGGATGGTTTATAGTAGAGAAAAGAAGCGGAATATCACCTTGTCAGTGTTGAATCATTTTAGAATATTTGCCAGTTTTCATAGTCAAAGCTATGATCCCTTAGATGCTTCAATTTTCTGGCCAGTTTGGGCAGGTAATTTGCAAAGCCATTGTAGAATTATTTATCAAAATTAAAGTCTATTCATGACTGTTTGAGATGATAACACAAAAAGCATATTCCGGTAGCATATGCTTGACGCCATATGCTTAAAGTTTAAAATTGTGAAGAGTAATATTACATGTTTCGTCCTTCGTGATGCAAAATGTATTTTTTTGATGAACAATGTATTCTTCTCTAGAGAGGAATTACAACTTCAATGGAGAATGGTTGTGGGCAAACTGGCGGGTAGCATTTTATCTGTCCGTTATACACTCCAGCCAAGGGAAGATATTCAAAACAGACGAGTCGCTTATTCACGGGTTAATCATTGGAAAATTAACGCGGCCAGTGGTGTAACATATGTGACACTAGATTAACATTCTATTATACAGCATGATGTGCAATCAAACTGAATTGAACACCACTGCCCGTGATAAACATCTGTAAATGATCCACACCATTGTTCTCTTCATTTCTTGTCAAACAACTGGCGAATTCTGTCTCTACGTTTCAGTCAAGAACAAATTAACGCAAAAATACGAAATCACAGTTTTTCTGATATGACACCTGGAAGTATAAGGGATGGGATGGTAGAATTTTACAAAACCCACTAGTCAGTCTTGTGCAAAACCCTGCCGGGTGTAAAACCACACATTTAACCAGTCAGGTGATTTTCTCTAAAAATTGCCCAAAGTATCTAATTTTTCTTTTGGTTGAAGCTGCGTGTGACCATCCCTGTCTTCCTCTGGCTACCCTTTCGCTCCCAGTTAATTGATTGTTACTCGTAATGGGGTTTGGGTAAAAGCAACTGAGCTGTAGTTGAGAACAACTGAAAGACTGGAAGTCAAGAGTTTCTGAATCAGAATAATCTCAAACTCTAAAATGCGAAGTTCTGGAATAATAGAGTTGGTTAACACTGCACAATCTTGACATTCCCCAGAAAGCCTTCATTTGCACCGAACTGTTTCTCATTGCTTTAGCAAGTGACTGGTCGGATCGTCCTTTCCTCCCATCTCCCAGGAAATATAGGTCTTTTAAATGCTGGTGGTTCCTTGCATGCCATTCACATGGAGTACAGCAGGATGAAAACCACAACAATGAATAAGGAGGTAGCTGGGAGTGCCACTATTTGCCAGGTATCATATTCGTTAATTAAAAAAAGAAGATACATCAGGATCTTTCTTGGTGGTTAGCGCTGTCATGATTAAGGAGGCGACACTATACCGAGAAAGGCTACTACTTAGATGGTGAGTGACCTCCATGCAACTTATTTGTCGTCACTGCATTCTGCAAACCTATAAAATTGGCGTTCGCCACCAACATTTAATGGTAACGGGTCATTCGGAGCAACCATCGTGACCAATGCAACAGTAGACATGAGCAGTTGTCGGTACTCCGACACACTTTGCAAAAGAGCAAACTGGTATCCCACGTGTTCCAAACAACAGAGGGACTATGACATAATAAAAGACCACTTGCAGCTATCACTGCACTGAATGCATGTCTCATGATTGCACTTGCAAATACACCAGGACGATGGAGTTAATGCACCCAATACAGATACTCAGCCAAAGTTCTAATATGCTGGATAACTTGATTTGTATTATTATGTTTATGTGCGATAAACTGGAAATACTTAAAGAGCTCGAGGAACTGCGAAAAGCTCATCAGGATCTAGGTAAGATCATTAATCAGAAATCTACACCGTCGAATTTTCACTTTAACTATTCTTAGAAACGAGTATACCATTTATTGTCCTAGACGGTCATGTTGTCTTAATTTAACTGAGCATAAAATAAACTGCACAGTGATGGTGTAAAAGAGCCACTGCTTGTAATGGAATCATCGAGGCAAAAGGCACCCAGATGTGGTCTAACTTAACTGCTCCAATCTTTCATGAAAGTAGTAATATGGAGTGCAGCTCTGGTTTTGTGCTCCGTTGATTACAATACAGAGCAACATCGGGTGGGACATAAGCCTGACTTTACGTTCTCTGCCTGTCGAGACAAGAATGCAGAATCAATGGCCATTATATTCAAGTTCCATTGCAAGTGAACTTGCACGTTTCTGAATCGACTGCCTAGTCACTGAGGGAAAGCCGGCTGGATTAGCAGCTGGAAGAAATAAATGGGTGCGTATTATGGGGGAACGGAATTTATCACTTTAAATCAGCTTTATTTTTATTCTTTTGTGGGTGTTGGGAGTCGGTGGCAAGATCAGCATTTGCTGACTACCTCAGAGTGCTCCTGAATTGATCCCTTGTTCGGCTGTTTCAGAGGCCATTTCATTGCTGTGGTATGAAGTCGCATGACAGTCAAACTCAAAAATACATTTCGTGTAGCAGAAGAGTTTACAACAATCTATGATAGGTTCGTGATTGTCATTCCTGAGACTAGCATTCGATTCCAGGTTTGTTAAACTGAATGCAAATTCTACTAGCTGCCGTGGTGGGATATGAACCAAGTCCCTGGAATCTAAGTTACTAAATTATTCTGAATTACTGAACATTAGAATTACATCACCATCTCTTCAGTAACAAAAATATGAAACCAAAACTTGCTTTTCTTCAATCATGTGCTGTCATTTTCACTAGCTAGGCCAGGATTTACTGCCCTAGAGGGCAACTAATTGTCAACCACATTGCTGTGGGTCTAGAGTGACAACTAGGCAAGAGCATGTAATAATGGCAGATTTTATTCTCCAAAACGAAATAGTAACGGATATAATCTTTTTGGTAAAAATGGCAGTGATTATTAAATTAACATCAAACTTGATTTTTATACTGAATTCAAATTTCAGCATTTGAACAAGAAAATTTGAACCCACGATCCCAGGCCATCAGTCTGGCGTTCTGGATAACTGGTCAAAAGGCATTAGAACAACACCATAACTTGCCCCTGTACCTTTCTCTGTATGCGCTCTAAACCACGTTGCAGGACTGCAGCATACAATCCGGACTCACATCAAGCTTCAACACATTACTGTTGGGTTTCTTTTTCACTCTATGCAATCTTTAAATGAAACAAACTACTAGTTCCAGTGGAGATAATGTGATCTTCTAGCACTGTTTAAAGAATATCAGTGTCAAAGTAAAGTTCATGAAATTTTTGAGAAAATTTGTAGCTCAAGCTGAAGATCTGGTTGCAAGCTTACTCACTGAGCTGGTAGATTTGTTCTCAGATAGTTGTGTCACCATGCCTGGTCGCATCATCGGTGAGCCTCTGTTGAAGCACTGGCATTCTGTCCCACTTTCTATTTATGTGTCTTAGTCTGATAAGGTGGGTGATATAATTTTCTGTTCTTTTTCTCAGAGGTTGGTTAATGGGGCCCAGATCGATGTGTTTATTGATGGAGTTCCATTTTAATGACAGGCCTCTAGGAATTCTTGTGCATGTCTCTGTTTAACCTGTCCTAGGATGAATGTGCTATCCCAGCCAAAGTGATGTCCTCCTTCATCTGTGTGTAAGGACAGTAGTGGCAGTTGGTCATGTCTCCTGGCAGCAAGTTGGTGCTTTTGCAGTCTGGTGGCTAGTTTCCTGCCTGTCTGTCCAATGTAGTGTTTGTCGCAGTCCTTGAGGGTCTTTTGTAAATGACATTTGTTTTGCTGGTTGTTGGTACAAGGTCCTTTGGGTTCATCAGTAGCTCTTTCAGTGGGTTGGTAGCCCACAAACCTACCAACACAATGAAATTGACACCAATGAACCTAAAAGATCCTGTACCAACAACCACCAAAATGAATGTCATTTACAAAATACCCTGCAAGGACGGCAACAAACACGATATTGGACAGACAGACAGGAAACTAGCCACCAGGATACACTAGCACCAAAAAGCCATGAAAAGACATAATCAACTATCACTAGTATCCTTGCGCACTGATAAAGAAGGACTCCATTTCGACTGGGATAACACATCCCTCCAAGGACAGGCTAAACAGAGGCAAACACAGGAATTCATGGAGGCCTAGCATTCAAACCAGAACTCCATCAATAAATACATTGATTTGTACTCCATTTACCAACCTCTGAGAAAAAGAACCAGAAACGATATCATCCACCCGAACAAGTTATGGTGATGGAACGTCTGAGAACAAATATACCAGCTCAGTGAGCAAAGTTACAACTTGCTCAAAGTTTATCTCTGAATCACCAAAACCATTTTTTTTTGTTAAATTTCAACTGTATGAAGGCACACTATTTGGCCCAAAGAGGCTCCAAAGAGCATCCCTCTTACCTACCCTATAACTCTGAATTTTCCATGGCTAATCCACCTAGCTTCTGAATCTTTGGACTATGGGAAGAAATCAGAGCACCTGGAGGAAACCCACGCAGACAATGTGCAAACTCCACACAGTTACCCAAGTTTGGATTGAAACCCAGGTCTTGGCACTGTGAGGCAGCAGTGCTCACCACTGACCCTAACATTAATGTGAGGATGTTACCAATAACATTACTACTATAGCTGAAAATGTGTTGCTGGAAAAGCGCAGCAGGTCAGGCAGCATCCAAAGAGCAGGAGAATCAATGTTTCAGGCATGAGCCCTTCTTCAGGAACTACTATACCATCATTATTACCATACCATCACGGGCGGCACGGTGGCACAGTGGTTAGCACTGCTGCCTCACAGTGCCAGGGACCTGGGTTCAATTCCCACCTCAGGCGACTGACTGTGTGGAGTTTGCACGTTCTCCCCGTGTCTGCGTGGGTTTCCTCCGGGTGCTCCGGTTTCCTCCCACAGTCCAAAGATGTGCGGGTCAGGTGAATTGGCCATGCTAAATTGCCCGTAGTGTTAGGTAAGGGGTATATGTAGGGGTATGGTTGCGCTTCGGCGGGTCGGTGTGGACTTGTTGGGCCGAAGGGCCTGTTTCCACACTGTAAGTAATCTAAGCAATCACTTCCTTCTTGATATCAAACTTGGCTTCCTTGTGATGTCTAGACAACAGAAATAGTTATGCTCATTTGGTTCCTAAACTACTTAAACTTCTCTGCCATCGTGGAATACTATGAGGTGTGACATAAATAAACCGTTGGATTCCTGTGGTCAGACAAATGCAACTTTTGGATAGGAAAATATCCATGTTTAAGACATTTGAATTCAGATCCCTTTTACATTGCTTTAAGCATGAATTTCATTAGTCAAGATCAAGTTGCAATATTCTCAATTAAATAGACTGGAAATTGACAAGGAATGATGAGGAAACATTCTACCATAACTTGTCTTCTCAGCTGGCAGGTGACTTTGAACTCTGTCTGGAGGGGAGGGGGGAGGCATACAGTTTCTTCTAGACATTATTATTTACTATCAGCAATCCACAACTTAAATATAGCAGGATCAAATATTCACAAAGGGTACTTGATTAGTATGTAACTCTATAATTGCCAACTCTGTCTAATGCAGCTAAAAGTACAGTTCAATAGTTGGTTCCAAACAGAACTATAAATAAGCTACTGGGCATCAATTAGCCATCAAGGAATTCACGAAAATGCTTTTTGAGAACTGTGTGATATTACCTAATTTTTCCCAATAAAATTCTAAGAATAATCTTATGTATTGAATACATACCAAAATGATTCAGCTAAATATTCTTCGGTGCTATAACACTGAAAAATACCAAACTGGTGGATGAAAACAGTAAAAGTTCATAATGTGGATAGTAATTTTTCTGATTATCACAAAACCATATGTTCAAGATCAAATAAACTAACAAAGGACCGTTTGAAGATGTTCACAATTCCCTCCATAAATTTTAACGTAATCTATAAGGATATAATATTCAGCGTGCCATGGAATAATTTTAAAATGTTAACGTTGCCGTCTTACAATTTGCCAGAAGAACAGCTGCGCAAAAAGGAATCAGGTAAAAAAAAACACTCGGTAATTAAAGCTTTTTCTCATCTGTTTCCTCAACAGTAGGGAATCATCAAAAATCTTTATTGTGACAAAAAAATTTCCATTTGTACTTTTGTAATACATTAAAACAAGATTTACTCATTCAAACCTTCAACGGTTGCATAAATTTATTGTGGTTGGACTAGTGAATTGAAGGTGCAGCTTTGTCACAAGTTATGGAGTAATTGGAAGGAATGGAATTCAGCGTTCTATCTATCAATGCCTTGAAGCCACTTTATGTTATGATTTGACTAATTGTAACGATACAACCTCTTCAACGTGAAGACAGGTACCTGAGGAGCTGAGCCTCATGCCAGCATAAGTGAAATCCCCACTTCTGACTTTGTGATGGAGGGAAAAACATTGATCAAGCAGTTGAACATGATTGGGCCCAGGACACTGCCATGAAGAACCCCGGCAAATCCTTCCTTTTACGATTCCTTGGTACTCTATACCATTCACACGTTCTATTCCTTCCTGTCATTGAAGTTCACATCCCTGTCTAAACAAATATAAGAATAAGGAGCAGTAATAAGTCGTGTGCAAATTGGAGACAAGTCCATCATTTCAAAAGATCAAGGCTGAACATCCATATCGATTCCTCTTCCCGCCCTACTTTCCCTTAATTACCAACATTTATCAGTCTCGGCCTTGAACATCATCATCAACTGAGCATCTTGCACTCTCTTGGCTAGAGAATTCCAAGTTCTCATAACCATCTGAATGATGAAATACACCCTTAGCTCAGTTTTAAATGATTATTCCTTATCCTGACGACACCCACTTTAGTTTCAGATGTCCTAGCCAGCCTGTCAGCATCTTCTAAGCCATCCCTCTAAGAGTATTATATATTTGAATAAGCTTGACTCTCATTCTATTACATGACATAGAACCTCAGCCGATTGACCTCAGTCTCTGACTATAGGACAGACATTTCTTTATAGTAGGCAATCTAGGGAGCATTCAAAGCATCCTTGCTAAGAAAAGCTCATCATTCTTTAGCTAAAGAGACCAATATTGTCTCTAGAATTCTTAATGTTACCTCTTAAGGCTATCCTTTATTCTATTCATCCTAACAAGGTTGGTAATTTGACATTAGCCCAAAATATTCACAAACCGAAACCCATCACCTTTCCAATTGCTGAATAAGTCCACATGCAATTTTTAAAGATTCTTTACATTCACCTCTCAGCTTCCTATTCCAGCTAGTTCTGTACTGTCAACAAGGGGATCACTGCAGGGATTCCTTGTAGTAGTATCCTAGGCCCAATCATGTTAAGCTGCTAGGTCAATGATCTCTCCAACTCCCCATCATAAAATCAGAATTGGGAACTTTCACGTTGCTTGTGTGAAGCTCAGCTCCTCAGATACTGATGCAACCTATCCAGTAAGACCTGGGCTACACACAGGGTTGGGTTGACAAGTGGAAAATAACATTAATGCTATACAATGCCAAGAAACGAACACAGATGCTGTCAGACCAGCTGTGTTTCTTCAGCACTTTGTTTTAGTTCCCACCATAGGTGTTGTAGTGATAGTATTGTGGCAGCACAGGCAAATTTGCTCTCCTTATTATAACCAAAATTAGAAGTACTCTTGTTGACTAAAAGAATACGGCCACCAGATTCCATGATTTACATCAAGCAGAAGTTTTCTTTTGTTACTATCCAAGTGTAAATAAAGCAGACACTAATCTCCCCGACATGCAAATATCCAGAATTAACTTCAAGTAGAGTTGAGTGATCAGGCAAAGTTTACTCTACATAAACATCAAATTCCGCACTAAATGGCCATGCCAGCCAAGATACAACCCAGGAATTCCAGCTCCTTCCTTTCTATAATCCACCTAATCCTGGGCAGACAGCAGCGTTACTCCAGCAAAGTCCCACGTGTCAGTATCCACTCAAAAGCCTCACTGTTCTGGAATCCTCACAGATCTGTTCGTGAATCCAAAATTCCTGGTTGTTTTCTTTTCTTTTACAGCTGCAGAGACTGTTCACGCCTGAGGCTGCTGCTCAATGTGTTAGCCCGGTTACACTCCAGCCACAAGGCACAGCAACACCTATGCTGCTGCCCATGCAGGCTGCCAAAATTCTCTCCTATGACACCTGCTCCCAACCTTTCTCCTTACCCCAAAACCCACAGTAGCACTGAATGGAGAACTGCAGTACACAGCTTTTCAGTGCTCCACCTCCTCAATTGCTTGGAACCCCTCACCATCATTTTTTAATGCTCTCGACCATATCCATCCCACCTATCTAAACTCGACATATGGGTTGACTTTTGGACCACACGCCAAGTCAATTCACTAGCATTCTCATGCGACACATCCTTCAAGAATACTTCAAATCTTCAGCCAGGGCTCAGCATCAAGTCTTCTTTAAGAATACAGATTCCCTCATACCTCACAAACAGATACGAACTAGAACAGTGATAGACAATTGTAACAATTGTTCTCCTTTCTACAGTGACTTTAAGTGATGCTAATTATTGCACTTGCTTTCAGAAATTGCTGATCTCCGGAAGAAATTAGGTGAGGCTAACTATCAGTTCTTTAGTATTTCAGAGAAAGCTAGTGTCACAGCCGGCATGTATAGTCCATGCTTAATTAACTTTCAGAGGACGGGAGCAGTGACAAAATAATGATGTTACTCAATAACAAACCCAGTGACCTGGATTAATATTCTGGCTATGCCCACCCTCTCTGCCCCACCCTCCTCTCCGACCTATCACCAATACCCCCACATCCGTCTACTTATCCCACTTTCAGCTACTTTCCCCCAGCTCCAATCCCCTCCCATTTAGAACAGAGAACATAGCACAATGCCACACAAAACAGGCCCTTTGGCCCACGATGTTGTGCCGAACATTTGTCCTAGCTTTAGCACCTATCCATGTACATATCCAATTGCCGCTTAAAGGTCACCAATGATTCTGACTCTGCCACTCCTACAGGCAACGCATTCTATGCCCCCACCACTCTCTGGGTAAAGAACCTACCCCTGACATCCCCCCTATACCTCCCACCCTTCACCTTAAATTTACATCCCCTTGTAACAATCTGTTGTACCAGGGGAAAAATGTCTCTGACTGTCTCCTCTATCTATTCCCCTGATCATCTTATAAACCTCTATCAAGTCACCCCTCATCTTTCGCCGTTCCTTTGAGAAAAGGCCTAGCACTCTCAAACTATCCTCATACAACCTATTCTCCATTCCAGGCAACATCCTGGTAAATTTCCTCTGCACCCTCTCCAAAGCTTCCACATCTTTCCTAAAATGAGGCGATCAGAACTGCACACAGTACTCCAAATGTGGCCTTACCAAGGTCCTGTACAGCTGCAACATCACCTCACGACTCTTGAATTCAATCCCTCATATATCTCACCACCCCCTCGGCTCACAGCCTCATTCCTGATGAAGGGCTTTTTGCCCGAAAGGTCAACCCTCCTGCTCCTCAGATGCTGT
This sequence comes from Hemiscyllium ocellatum, assembly GCF_020745735.1. Classification (NCBI taxonomy): domain Eukaryota; kingdom Metazoa; phylum Chordata; class Chondrichthyes; order Orectolobiformes; family Hemiscylliidae; genus Hemiscyllium; species Hemiscyllium ocellatum. The sequence continues at coordinate 21,703,249 of NC_083435.1, forward strand.
GTGACCTGCTCTGCTTTTCTAGACTCTAATATTTTGGCTATTTGAGCCTAAGTGTCACATCAGTCAAATTTAATTAATAAACAAGGAATCAAAAATCTCGTCATTAGCATTGACACTATAGCGTCACTAGTTCACAACTATCCTTCAGGAATGAAAACCTACCACTCGACCTGTGACTCACAATGTACAGCTATGTGGATCACTCAGAACTGCTCTCTAGTCTAAACAACCACGCAGTTGTAATAAACTGCTACATGGAAGTCAAATTTGAGAACACGTTAGAGTTCATATTATAATTCAACTTGCTTAGACATGTTATGACACTTTTTAGACAGTGGGGCCTGAATCCAAATTACCACTGCCCCTCAAACCTCCATGTTATGTCATTTAAATCTGCTGCATTTTACTTTTCTGAAAAATCTGTGCCATTCCAATGCACACCACAACACCCTTCCCAACCCCCATCCCCTCCTCGCTATGCCCCTTAATGTTGATAGATCAATTTGGTATGCCTCCAGACCATAGTTAACTGTGAAGATTCCAGCCTTGACATCGGCCTCCGAGCTGATTAACCTGATCCCAGGGGGAGTGAGGTGTAAAGGCAAAGTTTTTTTTTGTCAGTACTCCCTTCATGGTTATGGAACTGGATCTTATAGGGTATTTATATTTTTAATTCATCCATCAGATGTTGGCCCGTATTTATTGCCAATACCCAATTATCCTCAAACTGGGTGCCTTGCTAGGTCATTTCAGGGGGCATTTAATAGCTATGGGATGGAGTAAAATGGAGTTCAAACCAGGCAGGAAAGTCAACCAAGTGGAGTTTTGAAGCAACAGCTGACAACTTCATGGTGGAGGGGAGGGGGGGGTGGGGTTATAGAGACTTGTTAACAACTGTAGATTCAACTCTCATCCACTTGGCCCTGTGTCCCAAAAGCATTAGACTAGGGCTCTGAATTATGAGTCCTCAGTGACATTATCACTTGCCAATATTATTCAAAGTTTTTACCCAGTTTTAACGTTGCCAGAAGCCACCACCCAAATGGTAATTGGAAACTAACATTATTTTGATTTCTGAGCAATTAGAGGGTCTAATTTCCGAAGCAGCATTGAAAGGGATTTTCTTTCAAAAGTGCACCAATAAGTTGAACCGATTCATTAGCAGAAGTGATCAGGTCAATGGGGAAAGGAGGCTGTTGAAATTTGATCAAACTGCTTTCTGTCCTGCACAATCTTCAATCTAATTGCAGTCAATGGTGGTCCTACTGTAATTGATCACTACTGATTGACTTAGGTTTCTCACTCATTTGGAGAATGAGGATGCAACCCATCAGCAAGAGTATGGTGGTGCATTTACATTCCTCAAAAATTAGCATAGCTGTTATCATACATGGTCAATCAGACATCTGACTTTGTAAATAAATGCAAAAATTAACATGACCTGGTTTTGTTGATTTTTGTTTACTCCAGGAATAAAGAAAGAACCAAGGGAAAAAGGTAAGAGTTTTGGGATGAGCTGGGTGATTGTAAGAACCTTAAGACCTAAAGGGATAGAAATTTGTCTCGGACGATGATACTAAAAAGACATGCTGAACTGAAACTACTTATTACCCCTCGAAAAGCATTTCTTCTTCTCTCAGGGCTGGGGTATTTATAACAGACAGAAAATGGGCAATATTAGACTGAGGACTTTTTTTTGGAGTTTTGCTCCCTTTGGTGTCAACTGAATTCACATGCAGGAGAACTGTGCAAAGAGCAGTGGCTGTGATACCGGCCAGTGCACATTTTGACATAAATTATCCCTAATCTTGGATTTTTGGTCACTGGTAGGATGTGAGTGTTGCTTCCTGGATCAGCATTTATAACCCGTCCATAGCAGCTTTGAGAAAGTGGTTATGAGCTGCCTGTTAGGAACACAGGAGCTGGGGTAGGCCATTCAGCCCCTTGAAATTATTCCATCATTCAATAAGATCATGAGTGATCCGTGGCCTAATTCTATGTGTTTGCCTTGAGCCGATATCTCTTGGTATCTTTGTCTAATTTTTTAAATAGTCCACCTTAGCTTTAAATTTAACAATTGAATTAGAATCGACCAAGAGAGTTCCAAACTTCCATTACTCTTTTCCTGTAGAAGTGCTTTCTAAGATCTTTCCTGAACTTCCTGGCCCTAATTTGTGAACTATACCTCCTGGTTCCAGAATCTTCAAACAATGAAAATAATTTATCTGCATCTACTTTGTCATTCCCTGTTCATACCCTGAAGACCTCAATTAGATTACCCCTTAACCTTTTAAATTCCCAGGGGAAAGTCAAATTTGTCTAATTTCTCCTCACAACCTAATAGCTGAATTCAGGTATCATCCATGTAAACTTACTTGAACCCCACCCCCAGCTCCACCCATACCTGCCCCCCTCACATCAGCCAGATTTAGGGGTGCCATGGTGGCACAGTGGTTAGCACTGCTGCCTCACAGCACCAGGAAGCTGAGTGTGTGTGTGTGTGTGTGTGTGTGGTTTGCACATTTTCCCCGTGTCTGTGTGGGTTTCCTCCAGGTGCTCTGATTTCCTCCCACAGTCTAAAAATGTGCAGGTTAGGTGAATTGGCCATGCTAAATTGTCCATAGTGTGAGGTGGATTAGTCATGGTTAAATGTAGGGGAATGGGTGAGTTGATCTTTGGAGGGTCAGTGTGGACTTGTTGGGCCGAAGGGCCTGCTTCCCATCTGTAGGGAATCTAATCAATTATTCTTCCTGGGGTGCGGTGCCTACATCTGCCCACAGTAGTCCAAGTGGGCTATTCCAACATCTCCAATGAATCAGCGACAAATTTGAAAGTGGGCATGCAGTTCACTCAAATTACTGTTTAATATGAACTTGTTTGGTACCATGCCAATCTTAGATTGGCACAAATAGTCTATTGCATTAATTTCTAATCAGCCTTAGCTTTCTAATCACTCTTTGTTAATATCACATCGCAGCCCTGGAAATTTCCACTTGCATTGCCCACTGGCAACCTCCAGGTGGCAGTTTTGCTGCCCATCAAACTTTCATGTCCGTTCCAACACAATGAATGAGGAGTGCTAGTGCCAGTTAACCACAAACCAGAAATACAATCAAAAATTGCTGGAAAAACTCAGCAGGTCTGGCAGCATCTATGGTGATAAAACAGAAACTGTCCTTCAGGAACTGGACACAAAACAGACAACGTTTCTCACACCAGTCTTTAAAACGAATTAATCACTTTAATTTTATGTGCCTTAGGCTAATTTGCAAGCAGAGACGCCTTTGAGATTCTCTTTTAATATTAAAAAGAAACTGCCTACTCTGTGCAAAATCTCTTTTCCTGCTCTATCCAATTAATCACTCATAGCTCAGCACTATTTTGATGAAAAGGGATAATGTGGGATGGGGATTGTGAACGGGGAATGAGTTGCGTATCTTCCATTTTAGAACATAAGACCATATGATATAGAAGCAGGAGCTAATCACTCAGCCCTTCGAACGGCCCTATCATCAGGGAGGCTATGGATAATCTTCCACTTCAACTCCAAGGCGACCATCAAGGCTAGCATTCAAAATTAAAACTATCCAAACGGAAAGAGAAGAGACTAAACAAAGTCGAACAAGAGGGCATTAGTGATGGTTGTTTCGGTAGCGACAGGGACACAGAGAGAGAGAGAGAAAGATTGGAAAAGGGAAAGAAAATAGCAGCGATAGTAGAAGTTATGCGGAACTTAAAGAGGGCTCTTTAGCCTCAATTGGATTATTGCATAAGGTTCCGGGCACTACATTTCAGGAAGAATTATAGCGAGTGCAGAAGAGGTTTACACACATTATGCCAGGGTTGAGGAATTTCAGTTCTGAAAATGGTTCAGAGAAATTGCACTCAAGTTTGGGAGGGACTCTGATTTAATCATTCAAAATCATGAGCGGTCAGACGGCATAAATCGGGAGAAAATGTTCCCACGACGAAACGGTCCAGAATGTAAAATAATTCGCAAGGCGTTGTGAGAAAGAATTCTTACCCTTGCAGGGATTGGTTAGGATCTGGTCGCTGCCTGAGTCTGGATCAGTGGTGCTGGAAGAGCACAGCGCTGCCTGAGACTAGAGGGATGCAGGTCCGGTTAGAGGGAAAAAAGATGATTAATGGGAAAAGCGTTACAGGTGATTGGCACTTAATGGGCTGTTCACTTGAATGGCTGGGGCAGAAACGAAGGGCTGAATGGTTTTCTTCTGCGCTGAGACGATGCCGTGGACTGTCCAGCGGCTGCTAGTATTGACGGTTCCTCTCTTGTGTGTGTGTGTTTGTTTGTTTTCACACCCTTGCAGCTGTCATCCATTTCGACGAGGCGCACTCGGACCCGCAGTTCGTGCTGCACAGAGGCGAGAGCAGCGCCACCTGGGGAGGCGAGCCCGAGCATCTCAGCCCGGGCCAACGCATCTACCTCGGCAACTGGCGCCTGTGGGGCGCGGAAGGCTTCACGTCCGGGACGCACTACTGGGAGGTCCAGGTGGAGGACGGCTCGGCCTGGTTCGTGGGCGTCTCCGTGAACTCCTACAAGGCCAGGTCGTGGCTGAAGTCCCTCCCGAGCAGCGGGCTGTGGCTGGTCATGCTGTGGAACGTCGGAAAGGGCAAGTACCCCTCCAGGAGCCTGGGGAAGGCGGTCAAGTTAGTCGAGATGACCAAGGTCGGGGTTCTGCTGGACTTCGACGGCGGGCAGGTGACCTTCTCTAACCCTGACAAGGATGACGCCGTTGTCCACTCCCTCAGCGGGAATTTCACTGAAAGGCTTTACCCCTTCTTCAGGTTTTGTCTGTCGGTCAAGAAAAACCCCAAAATCGCCCTGATCTGATGACCACTGCCGGCCCCCTTTCCCTTCCCTACCTCAACCCCGCGACGCTGACTCAATGAACGAGAGCGCCTCCCAGCGAGGCAGCCGGAAACTGCTTGTGAGGGCTCGTCACGGACCACCGCCCCCGCTCCCAGCTTCTTTTTGAGTTCGCCCACCGGCCGCCAGGCGGCGCTACTTCCACAAGTCTCATCTGCTGCTGCATAGGGATGGGGCGGATTGGCGAAAAAGTGACATCCAGGCACTGGGCTGCCGTGTTTTTTGGACTTTTTTTTAAAAGCTGGAACTAGGTGGTAATGATGGGGTTCGTGTGGGGCATTCCGTTCTTTGGGATGAACAAAAACCCGTTTGGCCAGGGATCTCAACCTTGATCTATGCCACAAGAGCATCTGACATTTGGGGAGGGGGCGTTGTTGGAGGGAGTGCGTTTATAGTCACAGGGATGCTCCGGGTAAAGTTCAGAGGAATTCTTGGGCTGAAGGCTTTGCCATTTCTTCCTTTTTCATCACTCCCAACCGCATTCAATCGCTCATCCTCCATTCACTTTTCTCTTTGTCTTGCAGGTTGGTGGAGTTGATCTTTTCTGGTTTTGTTTTAGTAAGGTCCGGTTCGCTGTACCGCTCCTCCCACCTTACTCCATGCTCCTTCTAATGCTCCAGGCAACAAGGTATCTCCTCTGCTGGCGACCCAGAAATAAGCGCGGTGTTCCCTAGCCAATAGGACCTTTCCTAAAATATTCTCAAGAGCTACTAATGATGCGCGTGAATTTAATGTAATCATCTTTAATCTGGCTATAATATCTCTTTCAGTTCCTAATATAGTGTAAGTTTTAGGATATTTAACGTTGAAATTTTTTAACCAAATCATGCTGAAAATGTTGATCCAGGTTTGACCTGACAAGACTTAGAGACTACAAGCGACAGCTAGTAATATTGAAAATCATGCATGTTCTATTATATTCCTGTGCGTGCTATATTAAGGCGTGTGATAACCCCCCTGTTAACTGTGACGCAGAGAGGGAATTCTCTTGAACTGCCATTGCTATGTGAAATTGCAGAAGTTCCTGGGGCCTCAGCTCCATTGTATTTTCCCAGGACAGAGCACCCCTGCCTTGCTGGTAAGGGAACCGTTGTCCTCCAATCCTGAATGTGACTAACTCTGCCCTTATCTTTCAGTAAGAAAATGACCATACTGCTCAAATACATAAGTGGCTTTGAAATGCTACATGTGAAGGCATGATGGTGCAAATGGACTGGCATGGCTGCTCAGTTCACCAATGCGTTATTCATTGAAACGGTGCAGAACAGAAGCAGGGTTACACTTTTCGGCCCATCAAGTTGGTCAGCCATTCAGCACATTGATCGTTGATCCTCTATTGCAAAGCCATATTCCGACTCTCAGTCTTCCCTCTACTCTTTGATGCCTTTGGCGTCTAGAAATGTATCTATTTCTTGCTTAAGCATATTCAGTGACTTGGTCTCCACAGCTTTCTTAGCAGAGAACTCCACAGGTTCACCCACCCTCCAAAAGAAGGTATTTCTCCACATCTGCACTCTATACCCTGGTTAATGTCAAAAGATTTTCACAGGAAGGTAATAATCATACAGGAGGGTAAATTTGCAAATGCAATGGGACTATTCATTATTCCAGCAATTCAACCCAACCCATCAGTGGGATGGGATCAGGCTTAATGCACCCAGAGTAACAATGTTGAAAACTAGGCAAACCTACTCATTATGAAGCTGATGCATGTGGGGGCAGGAAGTACAATACTGGGAGGGGTTTAAACCAAAAATTCAAAATGAGTGATATCCCAATTGGCAACTTGATCTAACACCCGACTCACATCCCCTTAGCTCCAGCCCTTGAAGTCTGTGACTATAGGCTCTCACTGGAAACAAGGAAATCACCCAGATTTTTTTTACATCATGATTCTCCCATCTTGTAGCATTCAGATATTGTCCAGAGAAAAAAGTGCATGCCCAATCCATGAGTGGAGTGGGCAAAATCTACCACCTAGCAACAGAATTTAAGAGACCCTCCTGCCTGTGAGTTTGTAGCACCATTGTGTGACTCTGAAATTGTAGCTTGTAATTGTTCAGTGAATGTAATCCAATCAGCCCTGATGCTGTTGTACCAGCTTAAGTCTTCCTGTTGAATTTTTTTCATCAATATGTAATACATGTAACAAAGCAGTGTGCCTGCACAGAACCAGGCTGTGTACTGTGCATGAATTGAATGTCCTTCTTTGATTGAATTGTTCTGTGCTCCTTTTAATAAAAACTGCTTGATTACTACTACAAAAGTGTTTGTGCTAAATGCAAGACCATTCACCAAAAATGAAAAAAATTTGAGTGGTAGAGGACACTCTGAATACCAAGGTATCTCTTTTTCACATTTTTTTTTCAATTTTTTATTCCCTCAAGGGATGTGGGTATAACTTGCTAAATCTTCATTTATTGCCCATTTCTAATTGCCCTGGAGAAGATGATGTTTTTCTTAAACCATGATCATCCATGGTGGGTAGGTACACCCTCCATTGTCATTATATTCATTTCTGTTAGGGGAGGAGTTGCAAGATTTTGATCCAACAACAGTTGAAGCGATATAGTTCCAAATCAGGATAATGTGTGACGTGGAGTATTAAGTGGTGGTGTTCAAGTTGGGTGTGGTCATAGCTTGGAATAAGTTGTCAAAGGATCCTTGGTGAATTATACATGTGCTTCTTATACATGGCACACACTATTACAAAGGAGCGAATGTTGAATGTTGTGCATGAGCAGCTTTATCCTGGAGGCTTTCAAGTTTACGGAGTGCTGTTGGAGTTGCATCCATCCTGGCAATGGGGAGTATTCCATCACACTGATGACTTGTACTTTGTAGATAGTGGACAGACACTAGGGAGACGGGAGTTGAGTTACTCGCTACATTGTGGCAAGTGTCCGATTTGGTTGTGTAGTCAAAGTAGTTAGATGTCCACTCCTGTTCAGGTTCTGCTCAATTATGACCCCTAAACTGTTGACAGTACGGGCTTTAGCAATTACATTGCCAGTGAACATCAGGAGGCGATGGTTAGCTTCCCACTTTTTTTCTCTCTCTTGTGTGGCATAAGTATTACTTGCAGCTTATCAATCCAAGCCTAGATATGGTCTATGCAGAGGGATATGGCTGCTTAAGTATTTAAGTCATTGCATATTGTATTAAACATTGTGCACCATCTGTGAATATCGCTACTCCTGACCTTAAGATGGAGGAAGGTTATTTGTGGAACAATTGCAGATGTTTGGGCCACGTACACTCCACTGAGAAATGTATGCAGAGATGCCTAGGAGCTGAGATGATGAACCTGCAACAACAATAACTGTCTTCCTATATTCTGGTGTGACTCGAACCAGGGAGGTACTTTCCCCTGATTCCCATTAGCACCAGATTTGCAAGGGTTTCTTGATGCCACACGCTATTAAATCTGCCTTGAGGTTAATGGCTATCATCCATGGGGTTTACCTCTTTTGCCCATGTTTCGATCATGCCTGTATTAATGTCATGAGCTACATGGTCCTGACAGAACTGAAATCAGTGTGCAAGTCATTTTATAGCGAGTCTGCTTGATAACACCACCCAAATTCCATGCCAGAACTACACTGATAATGAAGAGTAAAATGATAGGATGGTAATTGGTTCCGTGTCCTGATTCTTATGGACAGGTCATACCAGAGAAAATTCTATATTGGTGGGTAATTTGCAGTTCTGTAGCTTTACTGGTCCAGCAAAACAAACATTGAGAGTCATAAAGTTAGACAGATGTACAGTACAGAAACAAACCTTTTGGCCCAACTTGTCTATGCCAACCTGTCACAAAGCTGGTCCCTTTTTTTCTAAAGATCATGGACGGCGTGGTGGAACAGTGGTTAGCACTGCTGCCTCACAGTGCCAGAGACCCGGGTTCAATTCCCGACTCAGGTAACTGACTGTGTGGAGTTTGCATATTCTCCCCATGTCTGTGTGGGTTTGCTCTGGTTTCCTTCCATAGTCCAAACCTGTGCAGGTCAGGTGAATTGCCTGTAGCATTAGGTAAAGTGGAATGGGTGAGTTGTGGGTTGGTGTGGACTTGTTGGGCCGAAGGGCCTGTTTCCACACTGTAAGTAATCTAATCTGTTCCTTTTCTCAAGGATACTGTGTCCTTGATTTTTTCAGAGGAGTCATAAAAACCGTCCCGGCTCCGATGTGACTAGTTTGGTACAGAGATTAAAAAGGATATTGAGAGGCCTTTTATTTTTATGTGAACAGATGAGACTTCAGACCAAAGTGGTCATGTTTTAGAAGCAACCTGTATAATGAAAGGGGAGTGGTCAGCTCTCCAGCTGAGAAGTTCAGTCCAAAACTAGTTAGGAGTTCAGCTGTGTGGATACAGACTGTTAAACTCTCTCTCTCTCTCTCTCTCTCTATCTCCCCTCCTGCCCTTCGTGGTTCAACCTGTAAGCATTTGTTCCATTGTTACTGTTTTTTTAAAGGGGAGCTGGTTATTGGGACTATTGTGTATATTCAGAACAGCATAATGAAATCTAATTTGGACAGACTGAATTCTATGGGGGTACTTTATTCTGTTCTTTTGATCCATTGTGTAATTTTGTGATTTTCTTTAGTCTCTTTTAAAACCTGGTAGTCAATCTAGCTAACTTACTCTGGGTAACTGTCAGTGTACATTTACCAAAACAAATTTATGGTCTGGATTGAAAATGTGTTGCTGGTTAAAGCACAGCAGGTTAGGCAGCATCCAAGGAACAGGAAATTTGACGTTTCGGGCCAGAGTCTGGATTGCCTGCTTAAGAATGTTTTGAGTGGTATGGCCTAGTCCATAACAGACCAGATATCCTAAACTGATATAGTCCATTTGCCAGCATTTGGCCAATATCCCTCTAACCCCTACCTATGTGTTTACCCATCTAGATGCCTTTTAAACCAACCTCCATAACTTCCTCTGACAGTTCAATCCATACACACACCATCCTCTGCATGAAAAGGTTGCCCCTTAGGTTCTTTTTTAAATCTTTCCTCCACACCTTATACCTATGCCCTCAAGTTTTGGACTCCCCCACTCTGGGGACAAGATCTTGACTATTCACCCTATCCATGCCACTTGTGATTTTATACCTATTCAGCCTCTCCGTGTAGCTCAAATCCTCTAAACCTGGCAACATCCTTGTAAATTTTTTCTGACCCTTACAAGTTTAACAACATCTTTCCTATAGCAAGGAAACCAGAATTGAATGAAGTATTCCAAAAGTGGCCTAATTAATGTCCTACACAGCTACAATATGACCTCCTAACTCCCTTACTCAATGTACCAACCAGTGAAGGCAAGCCTACCAAATGCCTTCTTCACTATTCTGTCTACCTAAAACTCCACTTGCATGGAGCTCTGAACCTGCACTCTAAGGTCTTTCAGTTTGACAACATTCCACAGGAACTCCCCATTAAATGTATAAGTCCTGTCCTGATTTGCCTTACTAAAGCACAGCATCTCACATTTATCTGATTTAAATTTTATCTGCTATTCCTCAGCCCAACTGATCAAGGTCCAATTTTACTCTGAGATATCCTTCTTGGCTGTCCAGTACATCACCAATTTTCATGTCATCTGCAAACTTACTAATTATACCTCCTATGTTCACATCCAAATCATTCATACAAATGACAAAAAGGAGTTGACTCAACACTGATCCTTGTGGCACACCACTGGTCAAAGGCTTCCGGTCGAAAAACAACGATCCACCATCACCCTCTGTCTCCTGACTTCGAGCCAGGTCTGTATCCAAATGGCTAGTTCTCCCCGTATACCACATGAGCTAACCTTGTTAGCCAGTCTACCATGTGGAACCTCATCAGGCCCCTGACTGAAGTCCATATACACCACTTCCTCTGCTCTGCCTTCATCAGTCCTCTTCATCACTTCCTCAAAAACTCAATCAAGTTAGTGAGAAATTATTTCCCTTGCCCAAAGCTATGTTGACTATCTTTAATAAGTTATAGCTTTTCCAAATACATATAAATCAGATCCCTCAGAATCCCTGCCAAGAATTTGCCCATCACTCATGTCAGTCTCACAGTCTATAGTTCCTTGGCCTTTCCTTACCACCTTTCTTAAATAGTGGCACCACATGAGCCAACCGCCAGTCTTCTGGAGCACAAGTCCTCAGTATCATTGCCAGAAGGTTTTCAGAACCCATAGTCTTAGCAATATCTGAAGCCTGTAGCTGTTTATTGGCATCTTGCAGAGGAATCGAATTGACTGAAAACTGGCTTTTTTGATGCTGAGTAGACTCAGCATTTTTGGCTGAAGCTGATGCCAATGCTTCACCCTTGTCTTTTGTACTAATGAGTTCTGCTTCCCTATATTGAGGGCAAGGAGATTTGTAGAGTCACTTAATTGTCCAGCATAATTTACCACTTGATGTAGCAGGACTTCAGACCATTGGTTTGATATGTTGGCTATGAGATCACTTAGCTCTACCCATCATAAGCTGCCTCTAAGGTGTGGCATGCAAGCATTTTGGAAGAATTCATTGACACCTCATTTTTAGATTTGCCTGAATGTTGCACTTGACATTCCCTCTTGCATGTTCTATTGAGCTAGGCTTGATCATATTGCTAGAATAGGAAAATATGCCAAGCCAAGACATTACACTACGTGGTTGATCAAATTCTGCTTCTGCAGATCGCCCAGAGTGCCACAGGGACACTCACGTTTTAGATTGATTAGATCCTCTACAGTGTGCAAACAGGCCCTTTGGCCCAACAAGTCTACACTGACCCTCTGAAGAGTAACCCACCCAGACCCATTTCCCTCCAACTAATGCACCTAACACTACTGGCAAATTAGCATGGCCAATTCACCTGACCTGTAGATCTTTAAACGTGGGAGAAACCAGAGCACACAAAGGAAACTCACATGGACATGGGGAGAATGTGCAAACTCCACACAAATAGTTGCCCAAGGCTGGAATCAAACCTGAGCCTCCATTTTAGTTGCTAGATCTCTTCAAAATCTGAGTAATTTAGCACAATGGTAGTGCCACACAACACAATGACATGAGAAAAAGACAGAATGATACCTTTACGAGTATTGTGCGGTGAATACTCCTACCAATACTGTCATGGACAGATGCATTTACAATAGGCAGATTAATAAGTTTCTTGTTATCCACCCTGTCTACACCACACATGATTTTGTAGGCCTCAACTAGGTCCCCCACCCCCCATCTCCATCTTTCCAATTAAAATAATCCTATTCTACTCAACCTCTCCTCACAGCTGGTACCCTCCATATGAGGCAACATTCCGCTGAACCTCCTCTGCACCCTCTCCAAAGCACCCACATCCTTTTGGTAATGTGGCGACCAGAACTGCATGCAGTATTCCAAACGTGGTCGAACCAAATTCTTATACGACTGTAACATGATCTGCCAACTCTTGTACTCAATACCCCATCCGATGAAGGAAAGCATGCCATATGCCTTCTTGACCACTGTACTGATCTACATTGCCACCTTCAGGAAACAATGGACCTGGATACCCAGAACCTTCTGTACATCAATTTTCCACAGGACTTTTCCATTTTCTGTATAGTTCACTCTTGAATTGGATCTTCCAAAATAGCGAAGCACTATGAATGGATCTGGCTCACTCAAAGAGTTATGGAATTCTCCTTCCCTGAAAGCCGTGGATACTTCTGATTGAATTCATGGCAGAGGGGAAGATTTGTGGGCGGTACTCATGAAACTAAAAGATTTGGATACAGCCGGCGGAAAGTGGTGTTGAAATCGAATATCATTCATGAACGTATAGAAACGATATCCATATATTCAAAACAGTGCGGAGAAATAATTTCGCTTCATCTCTGCCGTAAATGGGAAGCTCCCGCCCTGTCAAGCTCCACAGTATTTTACGGGTTTCAAGAGATTGTCTCCTGATTTGCTTTTTCTCCTTTATATTTTTTTTCCCCTCGCCAATCCATTATCGGCCAGCGCTTGACATTTCCCAAAATCAACGATGGGAGTGCTGTAATCCTCCCTGTCTTCTCGTTGCCTGCTGATCCTGGGTGATGGCTGCCCTCCTGTCCCAGCGTGCACCGCGACAGCGAAGACGCCCTATGCGCCTCCATTGGGCCTGCGCGCCCCGCCCTGTGACCCGGAAGCGCTCCCTGGCCCGTTGCCATGGCCGTGCTCCATTCGGCCGCGCTCGTCGCCCTGTCTCTGGCCAACTTTGTTTTCGTTTCGTGGAGCGCGGCCGAGTTCGTGGCGTTTGTCTCCCTTCGGCAGATTTACCGGGAGAGCAGGAGGCCTGCAGCGGCGGCGGCGACAGAGCCCAAGGCGGGTGAGATGGAGGAGGGAGAGGGGTGGGGCAGGAAAAAACGCGGGCTCGGGCCGGGGCCTGGGCAGAACCAGAGGCTGCGGTGGAGTGGAGGCGCTGACCCTCCAGTACTGCAGGGGGCGACACTGAGGGTGCAAGAGCTAGTGACCCTCCAGTACTGCAGGGGGCGACACTGAGGGTGCAAGAGCTAGTGACACTCCAGTACTGCAGGGGGCGACACTGAGGGTGTAAGAGCTAGTGACCCTCCAGTACTGCAGGGGGCGACACTGAGGGTGCAAGAGCTAGTGACACTCCAGTACTGCAGGGGGCGACACTGAGGGTGCAAGAGCTAGTGACCCTCCAGTACTGCAGGGGGCGACACTGAGGGTGCAAGAGCTAGTGACCCTCCAGTACTGCAGGGGGCGACACTGAGGGTGCAAGAGCTAGTGACCCTCCAGTACTGCAGGGGGCGACACTGAGGGTGCAAGAGCTAGTGACACTCCAGTACTGCAGGGGGCGACACTGAGGGTGCAAGAGCTAGTGACCCTCCAGTACTGCAGGGGGCGACACTGAGGGTGCAAGAGCTAGTGACACTCCAGTACTGCAGGGGGCGACACTGAGGGTGCAAGAGCTAGTGACCCTCCAGTACTGCAGGGGGCGACACTGAGGGTGCAAGAGCTAGTGACCCTCCAGTACTGCAGGGAGTGACACTGAGGCACTGAGGGTGCAAGAGCTAGTGACACTCCAGTACTGCAGGGGGCGACAGTGAGGGTGCAAGAGCTAGTGACTCTCCAGTACTGCAGGGGGTGACACTGAGGGTGCAAGAGCTAGTGATCCTCCAGTACTGCAGGGGGTGACACTGAGGGTGCAAGAGCTAGTGACCCTCCAGTACTGCAGGGGGTGACACTGAGGGTGCAAGAGCTGGTGACCCTCCAGTACTGCAGGGAGTGACACTGAGGGTGCAAGAGCTGGTGACCCTCCAGTACTGCAGGGGGTGACACTGAGGGTGTAAGAGCTAGTGACCCTCCAGTACTGCAGGGGGTGACACTGAGGGTGTAAGAGCTAGTGACCCTCCAGTGCTGCAGGGGTGGGGGGCGACACTGAGGATGCAAGAGCGAGTGACCCTCCAGTACTGCAGTGGGCGACACCGAGGGTGCAAGAGCTAGTGACACTCTCGTACTGCAGGGGGCAACACTGAGCCCAAGAGCGAGTGACACTCCAGAACTGCAGGGGGCATCGGTGGAGAGCAGCAGACAGAGACCCTCCAGTGCTGCAGGGGGTGACACAGTGCAGCTGACACTGACCATTCCATGTTGACCATGTTCCCAAACTAGACTAGTCCCACCTGCCTGTGACTGGCCCTCCAAACCTTTCCTATTCATGCACTTAACCAAATAACTTTTAAACATGAACAACTCTGTGTGTATCTATGTTGCCCATTGTGTCCTTTTAAATCTTTCACCTCTCATCTTAAAAAATGCTTCCATTTTGACCTGCACCACCCTAGGGGAAAGACCCTTGATGTTGATCTTATGTATGCCCCTCAAACTCCTACACTCCAGTCAAAAAAGTCTGTCTATTTTTATAACTGAAACCCTCCATTCCCAGCAACATCCTGGTAAATCCTTTCCGTCTTCAAATTAATATTATCCTTCCTGTAACAGGGTGACCAGAACTGGACACAGTAGTCCAGAAGAAGCCTCGCCAATGTCCTGTACAACCTCAGCGTGACGTCCCATCTCCTATACACAGAGGTCTGAGCCATGAAGGCAAGCGTGCTAAATGCTTTCTTAACCACTCTCCCTGTGATGCAAATGTCAAAGATTTATGTACTTGATAGCACGTCTCTCTCTGTTCTCGAACACCACCCAGAGCCCTACCATTAATTGTATAAGTTCTGCCCTTGCACCAAAATGTAATACCTCGCATTTATCCAAATTGAACTCCTCAACCCATTGACCCAATTAAGATCTCTTTATAATCTTAGATAACCATCTTCACTGTCCTCTATGCCACCAATTTTGGTGTCATCTGCCAACTTACTAACCATGCCTCCTATATTCTCAACCAAATCATTTATATCAATGACAGACAGTCCCTATGGAGCACCACTTGTCACAGGCCTCCAATCTGAAAATCAGCCCCCCTCCACCACCACTTGTCTCCCACCATAAGGCCGATATTGTAACCAATCGGCAAGCTCACCCTGAATCCCATGTGATCTAACTTTAATAATTCGTCCACCATGCGGAGCCTTGTCAAAGGCTTTAATAAAGTCCAAGTAAACAACTGCTCTGGCCTCATCAATATTTTTGGTTGCTTCATTTAAAAACCTCAAGCTAATCAGTCATGATTTCCCTCGTACAAAATCATGCTGACTATCCCTAATCATTCACTGTCTCTCCAAATGCATGTAAATCCTGTCTTTCAGAATCACTTGCAACAGCTTGCCACACCACCAATGCAGGCTCACCAATATCACACACGAAGTCCACAAGGGGAACAGTGAGCAGATAACAGAAAAGCATCAAATACTAATAGAATAACTTTTGAAAAAATGGAATTAAAAGCACTCTGAGTGCACATAGTATTGGCAAAACTGTTGATTACTTGACTATACAAATTGAGGTAATTGGGTATGATCTCATTGCAACAGGGAATATGTAGCTCCAGTGTGACCAGGATAGGCTACTGAATATCTAAGGATATTTGGCATTTAGGAGGGATAGACAAAAAGAAAAGTAGGTGAGGTAGCTCTTAATAAGAGCTGAGATCATTTCATTAGTGTGAGAGGATATTCAACCAATGATCGGGGTTTAGAATCAACGGAACTAAGAAACCACAAGGGCAGCAAACATTGGTAGTTGTTGTTTATTGATAGCCAAACTGTAAGCAATGTTGAAATAAAAACAGAGAAACTCAGCAGGTCTGGCAATATCTGTGAAGAGAGGAACAGAGTTAATATTTCAAGTCTGATATGACTTCTTCAGAACTATCTTCTGCTGTCCACAGATGCTGCCAGAGCTGCTGAGTTTCTCCAGCACTTTGTTTTATTTCTGATTTCCAGCATTCACAGTATTTTGCTTTTATATGATCAGTTGTTGATCTATCAGTGCCGAAGGTAAACTCGCTGGCACGGGTTTATGGACAGTCTTTCCAATGTTAGAGCATTTCTTCCAGTCTTTTGCAATCTGCATGTGACTGAAGTTTATCTGCTTTCTAGTTCAGCCAGTTGTCGTCATCTCTTTGAATTTACATTAGACAGTCCGACAGATATTTCAGTCTGCATCATTCTAACATGGAGAGGACTTGTCATAGAATCCCTATAGTGTGGAATCAGGTCATTCAGTCCAACAAATCCACACCGACCATCCGACGAGTATCCCATCCAGACCTATTCCCCTACCCTATTACTCTACATTTCCCCTGACCAATGCACGTAATCTATACATCCCTGAACACTATGGGACAATTTAGCATGGCCAGTTCATCTAACCTGCACTTATCTAGGCTGTGGGAGGAAACTGGGACATTCAGAGGAAACCAACACAGCCACGGGGAGAATGTGCAGAGTCCACACAGACCATCGTCCGTGGATGGAATCGAACCCGAATCGCTGGCGCTGTGAGACAGCAGTGCTAACCACTGAGTTACCGTGCACCACTCACCCCCATCACTGGGCTAAACCCTGTTTCTCCTCCAGTTGCTTCTCATTGTTGTCATCGAACCAGATCTCAATCTTTACAAAAGATACAGCCAAGGGCCTCCAAAGGAGAAATACACTGCATCCCCATAAGTCACCTCGGACATCCTCAGTGGGCGAAAGTGAGGACTTCAGACGCTGGAGATCAGAGTCGAGAGTGTGGTGCTGAAAAAGCGCAGCAGGTCAGGCAGCATCCGAGGAGCAGGAGAATTGACATTTCAGGCAAGAGCCCTTCATCAGGAATGAAGGCGTCTTCAGTGGGCGTCCACTTTTGTTGTACCTAGATGACGTCCCTGTGAGATTCTTTCATTACTCTATTTGCATCTCAAGATATTGAGACACTTCTGGATCTTCATGATTAAGCTGCATTATCTATGGGGCTGGATGCTATTGGTAATTGATAAAAGTTGTGATCAGTTCAACATTCAGCACTGCACATAAATTTCATTATGTTCTCAACTGGCATGCTTCTCACCCTGGTTATGACGCCACTGATTAGATGCCAGTGCATGTACTGTATATAGGGTGCATATGCTGGTTGGAGGCATACCTGGCAGATAGGAAGATGGATGTGGTTATCAGAGGTCAGTCATCTCAGCTCCAGGACATCTCTTGAGGGGTTCCTCAAGGTCGTGTCTTTGGCCGAACCATCTTCAATTGCTTCATCAATTACCTTCCCTCCAAGTACGATCACAAGAGGGGATATTCACTGACTCCTCAGATACTGAAGCAGTCCATGCCCAGTTTCAGCAAGCCCTGGACAATATGCAGGCCTGGGCTGGCAACTGGCAACTAACATTGACACCCCACAAGTGCCAGACAGTGATCTTTCCAATAAGAGTGACTCAAACCATCATCCCTTGACATTCGATGAAATTGCCATCACTGAATCTCCCACTATCAGAATCCAGGAGTTTACCATTGATCAGGAATTGAACTGGACTAGTCACGTTAAGGACTGAAGCTGCAAGAGCAGGTCTTAGGCCAGGAATCCTGCAGCGAGTAACTCACCTCCTGACATCCACCAAACCTATCCACCACCTAGAAGACAGATTTCAGGATTGTGATGGAATACCCCCTTACTTGCTTGAGTGAGTGCAGCTCCAACAAATCAAGAAGCTCTCCTTTGTAGCAGGGTGTGGCTGGTTATCAATATCAGACAATGATCCTAAAATACTGAAGAGGGCAGCACTGGGCTGATGCTGAGCCACCAGGTATGAATGCATACCAATCCTATAAGACAGATGCAGACTGTTGTTTTCAACAACAATAACCAATATTTATATTACACCTTTGACATAAAGGAACGACACAACGAACCTCATTGTAATCAAAACAAAAAGGCATTAAGCCAAAGAAGGGATGTGAGAAGCACTGAAGAAGCTCAACGCCATTGAGGACAAAGCAGCCCACTTGATCAGCACTCTGAACAGCTTCAACATTCACTCCCTGTGTCACTGAGGCAGAGTAGCAGCAGTGCGTAGCATCCACAACATGCTCTATAACAACTCACCAAGGCTCTTCTGTCAGCACCTTCCAATCCTGTGACCTTTACCAAATGTAATGGGACACCAACCCCTGCAAATTCCTCCCCAGGCCATAAAACTTGCGAACTTGGAAATACATCACCATTCCTTGACAGTCACTGGATCAAAACAAAGTCCTACATCCCCGCCCTCCCACCCCCAGCAGCATTGTGGGTGACTGCAGTAATTCAAGGCAGCACTTGACCACCACAATCTCGAGCGATTCATGGTGAACAATAAGTGCTTGCCTCAACAGTGATGCTCACGTCTGTGATAAAATAATAGTGAGTGTGTGTGCCTATGGGGCATGGAGTATTTGAATGTTTAGTTAATAGTGGAGAGGACACTCGATGCATTTTGAGGAGTGGACTCCATACAAGTGAGCCCCAACCCACTTACCAATTGTGACTGAAAGGAAGGGAGTGTACAGAAGGTTAAGTGTCAAATACTCTGCCTGTTTTGGGGTTGTTGCAGGGACTGCTGAGTTGACGGAGATTGAAAAATTTAAAAACTTATCCAACATGCAGTGGGATGGAGTATAGCACAGAATTTGTATGGACCAAAGTTTCAACATCCAAATACCCAAATGGCCCAATGCAATATGCACAAAACGCTGAACATAAACCAAATATTGACTCCAGTGCCGCAGGGTGGGGACATATTGGATGCTAATCCAGCACGAGACAATCCAGTTCACAATGGTGTCACTGCACATGTAATTTACGTTACTATAAAACATGGTCGCATACTGTAAATAAAAACATCCTTGGAGGAAAAAAGGATACTTGGAGAACCGAGGGGATGTAACCATTCGTAAAGATGGGGCTTTATGCTTGGAACGAATTTCTCCAGTATAGTGAAGGCTCAAGGGTGGCCTAGTAGAGGTTCTTTCGCAAGTATAACTGCATTTTGATCAGGCCAACATTGAGAGGTTGCTCCCAGTTATTCGGGAAGTGGAGAAGATTCCAAAACAAGGGGCCCAGATATACACGGTGTTGGGGAAACTCAGCTGGTTTGGCACTATCTGTGGAGAGAGAAATTGTTAATGTTTCAAATCTGATATGACTCTCCGATCCAATACAGATTGGGTTTTTATTTTATTTCTCGATGAAATTGAGAGAATTTTATCTTGTATAGAAAATGTGCAGTCACCACGGGGAGAAAGCAAATGGTTGTGGGCTAAAAAAAAGCCTCCCTCCATGCCGTAGGACTCTGATAACTCCACTAAATACGTGGGATGCTTTGTCTCTTTTGGTATTTAAGGTACTTTCCCAACCGCACATTGCCAACAGTGAACATTTAAACTGAATCCAACTTCCTGGTGCTGAATTGTAGTTTGAGGGTAAACAGTAGACTAGCAGTAGATTCCTGAGCGAACTCGGCTTGTTGCCTGTTTCCGGGACCACCCATTTGCAGTCAATGCCTCTCCTCTCTGAACTACATGTCTCCTATTTGCCTGCTCACCCCACTGAATGCCCCCCCACACCCCGTTACCATTCACTGAGTTTAAAACGTCGCTTCAGATTTCTCTGAAAGCCCAGCTGAGCCCTCTATGTTTCACATCCCTCCTGTGCAGCACGTGGTTGCAGCCTTCTGTAAGTTGAAGGCTTCTTCATTCTAGCATTATTGAGAGCACCCTAAGTCACCTCGGCTTGGTCTCCTTGCACACTTTCCCGTTTGTCAGAGGAAGGTCACGCCTAACAGATTTGATTGCATTTTTCCAGGAGGTTGCCAGGTGTGTATAAAGCACTTGCTGCACTTTATATGGATTTCAGCAAAGTCTTGTTACAGGGTCCGATATGGCAGATTGATAAAGGAGGTAAAAGCACACATGGTCCATGGTAATTTGGCACATTGGATCTAAATTTGGCTTAGCAGTGGTTGACAGAGTGTCGTGGCAGATGGCCTTTTGTGTGACTAGAGCCTGGTCTCCAGTGTTCTCTCACAGGGATCAATGCTGGGTCCCTTATTGTTTGTGATGTGTATTGATGGTATGGAAGAAAATGTAGTGGGGGCGATATGTAAATTTGTGGATAACATAAAGATTGTCCGTGTGGTTGATAGTGTTGGGTTTGAAGAAAATCTTCAGTTACAGCAGGATATCTACAGATTGCTCAGATGGGCAGATCAGTGACCAATGGAATTTAACCTTGATAAGAGTAAGATGCTGCATCTTGGAAGTAGTAACAAAGAGAAATACTCAATAAATTGCAGGACATTCGGACGAAACTTGGAGTGTGTGACCTCAGATCCCTGAAGGTAACAGGACAGAAGAATAGGGTAGTTAAGAAGGCGTACAAGACCTTATCAGTCTTTATCAGTCGTGACATAGATTGTAATAGCAGGAAGGTTATGTTGGAGCTTTACTCCCGCTTTGGTTAGACCACAGCTGCAGTACTGTGTGCATTTCTGGTCACTCCTCTATGGTAAGGATGTGATTATACTCAAGGTGGGATTTGATTGAAGTGCACAAATAGGATTATGAGGTGTATGTACAGGGTGGATAGGAAATAGCTGTTCCCCTTAGTTAAAGGGGAAATAACAAAGGGTATAATTTTAAGGTGAAAAAAATGAGGTTGCAAGGGAAGTTGAGGAGAAGTTCTTTTCACTCAGGGTGTTGGGAATCTGGAATGCAGTGGACAGAAAGCTCGCAACCTTTTAAAAAGCTCTTGGATGAACACTTGAAATGTCATAGTCCTTGGCTATGTGCTGAAAAGTGAGACCATTCCAGGTTTAGAGTCATTTTGTTGGTGCAGACTCAATGCATAAGAGAACTTATCTGTACTACATGATTATATGAGCTATAATCTTAAGACTGTTATTACTGTCGGCTGGCATAAAATATACTGTTGGCTGATGCTGAACGTAGTCTACTGCTGCTGGCTAATATTGAATACTGAGACAATTAATGGCAGCTCCTGTGGTGCAGTGGTAGTGTCCCTATGTTGAGTTAAAGTCCCACCTGCTGCAGAGCTGTGTCAAAGTACAGTTGAACCAGTTGCTTGAAGCCTATCTGTAGACCATTACTGCCATATGCTCACTTCTGCTTTGATGTCAAGGGCATACTGTTGCTTCACGTAGAATCATAGAGATGTACAGCACGGAAACAGACCCTTCAGTCCAACTCATCGATGCCAACCAGATATCTTAAGCTAATCTAGTCCCATTTGCCAGCAGTTGGCCCATATCCCTCTAAACCCTTCCTATTCATAAACCCATCCAGATGCCTTTAAATGCTGTAATTGTACCAGCCTCCACCACTTCCTCTGGCAGATAATTCCATTGTCGTGCCACCTTCTGCATGAAAAAGTTGCCCATTAGGTCCCTTTTATATCTTTCCCCCTCACGCTGAACCTATGCCCTCTATTTCTGGACTCCCTCACCCCAGGGAAGAGACTTTGTCTATTTACCCTATCCATGCCCCTCATGATTTTATAAACCTCTATAAGGTCACCCCTAAGCCTCCGAAGCTCCAGGGAAAGCAGTCGGTTTATTCAGCCTCACCCCATGGCTCAAATCCTCCAACCCTTGAATTTTGCTCTTTGATCATTGTTTGAGCCCAGACTGCAATGAGACTTAAAGCCAAATAGACATGGTGGAACCCAAACTGAGCATAGGTCATCTGATTGTTACTGAGTGGGCGCCACTGATAGTGCCGTCAATGTCACCCTCCATCACTTTGCTGATGATTGAGAGTAGATGGTGGTTGGCAAGTTTAGATTTGGTCAACTTCTTGTTGCCATTCCATCCCTTGACAAGTTTGACATGTTGTTAACTAACATACCAGTTTGAAGCTGGTTAGGGGCTCAGCTAGTCATAGGATCATACAGCAAAGAAACAGACCCATCAGTCTAACCAGTCCATGCTGACAACCATAATCCCAAACTAAACTAGTTACACCCACCTCCGCTTGGCCCCTATCCCTCCAAACTTTTTTTTAAAAAGTAAAAAGCGTGCAAGTGTGGGTCTTATAGAGAACAAGTCTGGAAAAGTAGTCATGGAAGGTAAAAAGATGACAGACAAATTGAACAGATATTTTGCATTGCTCTTCACTAGACAGGATATAAGTAACATCCCAGAAATAGCTGCAATTCAGGAATTGAAAGTAAGGGGGGAATTGAAGAAATTAAAATTACCAGGGAAATAATAGAGGAAATTGATGGAACTGCAAGTTGACAAGTCATAAAGTCATAGAGTCAAAGAGATCAGAAAAGGGCCCCTTAGCTGGTCAAAAGAACAATTTAACTATTCTAATCCTATCTTCTAGCACTTGGCTCATACCTTTCTATCCCTAGCCCCCAATTCCTGATGGATTTCCTCCTAGTATCTTAAAATAAGTTGCTAGTGAGATGGTTGATTCTTTTAAGGTACTAGGAGGAAATCCACCAGGGCCTATGGACTAGGGATAGGAGCCATGAGAAACCTTCAAATAATAGGATGTTGTAAGGGCTCCTGGCCTATGCAGTTTCCAGCATGTTCTTGATATCATGTGGAGTGAACCAAATTGGCTGAAGACTAACATCTGCAATGCTGGTAACCTCACGAGGAGGCCAAGCTGTGTCATCCATTAGGCACTTCTGGCTGAAGGTGGCCCCAAATGTTTTGAGGCTTGTATTGCTGGACTGTCCCATCATTTAGACTGGGGATGTTTGTGGAACATACGTCTCCAATTATAGTTATAGAATCATAGTCATAGAGATGTAGAGCATGGAAATAGACCCTTTGGTCCAACCTATCCATGCCAGCCAGATATCCCAACCCAATCTAGTCCCTCCTGACAGCACCAGGCCCATATCCCTCCAAACCCTCCTATTCATATACCCATCCAAATTTCTCATAAATGTTGCAATTGTATCAGCCTCCACCACATCCTCTGGCAGCTCATTCCATACACGTTCCACCCTCTGCGTGAAAAAGTTTGCCCCTTAGATCTCTTTTATATCTTTCCCCTCTCACCCTAAACCTATGCCCTCTAGTTCTGGATTCCCCGATCCTAGGGAAAAGACTTTGTCTATCCTATCCATGTCCCTCATAATTTTGTAAACCTCTATAAGGTCACCCCTCAGCCTCCGACGCTCCAGGGAAAACAGCCCCAGTCTGTTCAGCCTCTCCCTATAGCTCAAATCCTCCAACCCTGGCAACATCCTTGTAAATCTTTTCTGAACCCTTTCAAGTTTCACAACATCTTTCCGAAAGGAAGGAGACCAGAATTGCACGCAATATTCCAACAGTGGCCTAACCAATGTCCTGTACAGCCACAACATGACCTCCCAACTCCTGTACTCAATACTCTGACCAATAAAGGAAAGCATACCAAATGCCTTCTTCACTCTCCTATCTACCTGCGACTCCACTTTCAAGGAGCTATGAACCTGCACCCTTTGTTCAGCAACACTCCCTAGGACCATACCATTAAGTGTACAAGTCCTGCTAAGATTTGCTTTCCCAAAATGCAGCACCTCGCATTTATCTGAATTAAACTCCATCTGCCCCTTCTCAGCCCATTGGCCCATCTGGTCCAGATCCTGTTGTAATCTGAGGTAACCCTCTTCGCTGTCCACTACACCTCCAATTTTGGTGTCATCTGCAAACTTACTAAATGTACCTTTTACGCTCGCATCCAAATCATTTATGTAAATGACAAAATGTAGAGGACCCAGCACCGATCCTTGTGGCACTCCACTGGTCACAGGCCACCAGTCTGAAAAACAACCCTCCATCACCACCCTCTGTCTTCTACCTTTGAGCCAGTTCTGTATCCAAATGGCTAGTTCTCCCTGTATTCCATGAGATCTAACCTTGCTAATCAGTCTCCCATGGGGAACCTTGTCAAACGCCTTACTGAAGTCCATGTAGATCATATCTAGTGCTCTGCCCTCATCAATCTTCTTTGTTACTTCTTCAAAAAACTCAATCAAGTTTGTGAGACATGATTTCCCACGCACAAAGCCATGTTGACTATCCCTAATCGGTCCTTGCCTTTCCAAATACATGTACGTCCTGTCCCTCAGGATTCCATCCAACAACTTGCCCACACCGAGGTCAGGCTCACCGGTCTATAGTTCTCTGGCTTGTCTTTACCGCCCTTCTTAAACAGTGGCACCACATTTGCCAACCTCCAGTCTTCCAGCACCTCACCTCTGACTATCGATGATACAAATATCTCAGCAAGAGGCCCAGCAATCACTTCTCTAGCTTCCCACAGAGCTCTCGGATACACCTGATCAGGTCTTGGGGATTTATCCACCTTTAACCGTTTCAAGACATCCAGCACTTCCTCCTCTGTAATCTGGACATTTTGTAAGATGTCATCATCTATTTCCCTACAGTCTCTATCTTCCATACCCTTTTCCACAGTAATTGCTGATGCAAAATATTCATTTAGTATCTCCCCATTTTCTGTGGCTCCACACAAAGGCCGCCTTGCTGATGTTTGAGGGGTCCTATTCTCTGCCTAGTTACCCTTTGTCCTTAATATAATTGTAAAAACCCTTTGGATTCTCCTTAATTCTATTTGCTAACGCTATCTCATGTCCCCTTTTTGCCCTCCTGATTTCCCTCTAAAGTATACTCCTACTTCCTTTATACTCTTCTAAGGATTCACTCGATCTATCCTGTCTGTACCTTACATATGCTTCCTTCTTTTTCTTAACCAAACCCTCAATTTCTTTAGTCATCCAGCATTCCCTATACCTACCAGCCTTCCCTTTCACCCTGACAGGAATATGCTTTCTCTGGATTCTTGTCATCTCATTTCTGAAGGCTTCCCATTTTCCAGCCATCCATTTACCTGGGAACATCTGCCTCCAATCAGCTTTCGAAAGTTCTTACCTAATACCATCAAAATTCACCTTTCTCCAATTTAGAACTTCAACTTTTAGATCTGGTCTATCCTTTTCCATCACGATTTTAAAACAAGTAGAATTATGGTCACTGGCCCCAAAGTGCTCCCCACTGACACCTCAGTCACCTGCCCTGCCTTACATCCCAAGAGTAGGTCAAGTTTTGCACCTTCTCTAGTAGGTACATCCACATACTGAATCAGAAAATTGTCTTGTACGCACTTAAGAAATTCCTCTCCATCTAAACCTTTAACACTATGGCAGTCCCAGTCGATGTTTGGAAAGTTAAAATCCCCTACCATAACTACCCTATTATTCTTACAGATAGCTGAGATCTCCTTACAAGTTTGTTTCTCAATTTCCCTCTGACTATAATACAATCCCAATAAGGTGATCACCCCATTCTTATTTCTCAGTTCTACCCAAATAACTTCCCTGGATGTATTTCCGGGAATATCCTCCCTCAGCACAGCTGTAATGCTATCCCTTACCAAAAATGCCATTCCCCCTCCTCTCTTGCCTCCCTTTCTATCCTTCCTGAAACATTTGTATCCTGGAACATTAAGCTGCCAGTCCTGCCCATCCCTGAGCCCTGTTTCTGTAATTGCTATGATATCCCAGTCCCATGTTCCTAACCATGCCCTGAGTTCATCTGCCTTCCCTGTTAGGCCCCTTGCATTGAAATAAATGTAATTTAATTTATTAGTTCTACCTTGTCCCTGCCTGCCCTGACTGTTTGATTCATTTCTGTTCTCAACTGTACCCATCTCAGATCGATCTCTTTCCTCACTAACTCCCTGGGTCCCATGCCCAACCCATCCCCCTCCCACCTTACTAGTTTAAATCCTTCTAAGCAGTTTGAGCAAATTTCCCTGCCAGTATATTAGCCCCCTTCCAATTTAGGTGCAATCCGTCCTTCTTGTACAGGTCACTTCTACCCCAAAAGAGATTCCAATGATCCAAAAATGTGAATCCTTCTCCCATATGCCAGCTCATCAGCCATGCATTCATCTGCTCTATCCTCCTAATCCTGCCTTCACTTGTTCATAGCACTGGGAGTAATCCAGATATTACTACTCTTGAGGACCTCCTTTTTAAATTTCTGCCTAACTCTCTGTAATTTCCCTTCAGAATCTCAACCTTTTCTCTTCCTACATCATTGGTTCCAATGTGGACAATGACCTCTTGCTGGGCCCTCTCCCCCGTGAGAACATTCTGCACCCTGCTGAGACATCCTTGATCCTGGCACCAGGGAAACAACGTACCATTTTGCTTTTTCTCTGCTGGCCACAGAAACTTCTGTCTGTACCTTGGACTACAGAATCCCCTAACACAATTGATCTCTTGGAAGCCGACGTACCCCTCATTGCATTTGAGCCAGTCTCAATACCAGAAACTTGGCTGTTCCCCTTAGAATCCATCACCCCCTACATTTTCCAAAACAACATACCTGTTTGAAATGGGTATATCCACAAAAGACTCCTGCCCTGGGTGCCGACCTCTCTTACCCTTCCTGGAGTTAACCCATCTATGTGACTGCATCTGAGACTTTCCCCCCTTACTATAACTGCCATCCATCACATACTGTTGCTGTTGCAAATTCCTCATCGCTTCTATCTGTCTCTCCAACCCATCCACTCGATCTGATAAGATTCGCATCCAACAGCATTTATGGCGGATATAATCCACAGCAACCCTGAAACTGTCTTTGAACCCCCACATCTGACAAGAAGTACATATTACTGCAAAGGCCATTTTTGCACCTTCACTATCTACAGACCCAGAAAATAACACTGTCTTATTCCTCTACAAAACACTGCACCAGGTTAAATTAATACCTATGACTTATATTTTAAGTTTAATCAAGAGACTTATCTCCAAAAACATATAATCAAGAAAGAACCCACTGTACTCAGTAATACAGCCTTTCTCTTGGACAGACTTAAAACAACAATTAACTTATCTGATTCTGTGCTGTGAACTCCGCCAAAACAGGTTCCTCCAAGATTAGTTGTGAAATTCACTGTTTGTTAATTTTCCCAGATGCACTCCGATGTCCAACGATACATGAATTCAAAAACAGCAAAGGCAGTAATTGTACAGGTTCTCTCTCTCTCTCTCTCTCTCTCTCTCTCTCTCTCTCTCTCTCTCTCTCTCTCCTGCACTGTCCTCACCATGTGCTTTCATTGTCTGCTCTTCTCCCTGCTCCTGGAATTCGAGGAAATCACCTCCAGCACCTCAAACAAGGACCAGCTCTTTTAGCCAGAAATTTTTCCCATCCTTCATAATCCACCAGAATTGTCCACACCCACTACTGGCTGTGGCAGAAATATCAAATACTAATTCCACTATTTGGCATACATAAGTTGCAGCTTGCCAAGGTTTGAACATCATTCTTAGATACGCCTGATCGTGAGGTTACAAGTTATGGTTGAATAGACTTCTGCTGCTGTAATAGCCCACATGCCTTATCATGTTCAGTTTGAGTTTCTAGATCTGTTCTGATTTAATTCTATTTAACATATTGGTAGTACATACTGGGTATGATCCATGGTGTGAAGATGGAACAGGCATCTGCAACAGGTAATTTCTTGAAGATAAACTCAAGTAAGTTTGCCCCTTCTTTTATATATGACACATAACCAGTTTGACAGATATACCCTCAGGCCTCAACTAGTTCAGCCAGTAGTGGTGCTACTGAACCACTCTTTGCAATGGACATTGAAGTCTCCCATGAAAAGATTATTACACGTCTCAGTAATTCTTCCAACTAATCTTCTTCATAAAGTTGTACTAAATTCATTAGCTTTTAAAAAAGTCTTTCAGAGGGTGTGGGCATGACATAGACCAGCAATAGTTGCCAATCCTTAATTGGCATTAGTGTACCATTGCAGTCCATTTGATGTAAGTTACCCTCAACAATGTTTGGAAGAGAGTTCCAGGATTTTTAATGAACAGCAAAATAGTGTTGTTCCAAGTTAGGTTGGCATTAGCTTGGAAGGAAAATTACTGGTGGTGCTCCCATGCATTTGATGCCCTTATCCTTCTAGGTAGGCAAGGTTTAAAAGGTGCTGTGGATGGATCCTTGCTGAGTTGGTGCAGTGTATCTTGTAGATGCTGATTGTGATGGCATTGAATATTGAAGATTAGGATGATAATCAAGCCCTATTGAAGATTAGGGCTGCTTAGTGGTATTGAGCTGCTTAGTGTATTGGAGCTGCACTCATCCAGGAAAGTGAAAGATACACTCTAACACCCTTGGCTTGTGCCTTGTAGATATTGGTCAGGCATTGGGAAGAGCTGTAGTAGATGATAATTAGCTCAAGATTTCCTTGCTCAGATTTGACTAGATGGCATGAGGTTGAGAGGATCTGCAGTCAATGTTATCAACACTCAGGGCTAGTCTCTCCCAACTGTATACCAGAGTGGCCCTCCCTTAGCAGATGTGACAGCACATTCCCGGGAATGTTGGAGTCTAGAACAAAATAAGGTAAAATATGACTGTCATTTCTGGTGCCTAGGTTGATACCAAATGGCGCATGTGATTTTATTCTTCAACTTTTCGCTAATGGTTTTGTACAACTGAGTGGCTTGCTAGGCTATTTCCAATGACACTTCAGAGCCAACCACAATTGCTGTAGATGTACAACAGGATCTGGACCAGATGGGCCAAAGGGCTGAGAAGGGGCAGATGGAGTTTAATTCAGATAAATGCGAGGTGTTGCATTTTGGGAAAGCAAATCTTAGCAGGACTTATACACTTAATGGTAAGGTCCTAGGGAGTGTTGCTGAACAAAGAGACCTTGGAGTGCAGGTTCATTGCTCCTTGAAAGTGGAGTCGCAGGTAGATAGGATAGTGAAGAAGGCATTTGGTATGCTTTCCTTTATTGGTCAGAATATCGAGTACAGGAGTTGGGAAGTCATGTTACAGCTATACAGGATATGGGTTAGGCCACTGTTGGAATATTGCGTGCAATTCTGGTCTCCTTCCTATTGGAAAGATGTTGTGAAACTTGAAAGGGTTCAGAAAAGATTTACAAGGATGTTGCCAGGGTTGGAGGATTTGAGCTATAGGGAGAGGCTTAACAGGCTGGGGCTGTTTTCCCTGGAGCGTCGGAGGCTGAGGGGTAACCTTATAGACGTTTACAAAATTATGAGGGGCATGGATAGGGTAAATAGGCAAAGTCTTTTCCCTGGGGTCGGGGAGTCCAGAACTAGAGGGCATAGGTTTAGGGTGAGAGGGGAAAGATATAAAAGAGACCTATGGTGCAACCTTTTCACACAGACAGTGGTATGTGTATGGAATGAGCTGCCAAAGGAAGTGGTGGAGGCTGGTACAATTGCAACACTTAAGAGGCATTTGGTTGGGTCTATGAATAGGAAGGGTTTGGAGGGATATGGGCCGGGTGCTGGCAGGTGGGACTGGATTGGGTTGAGATGTTTTGGTCGGCATGGACGGGTTGGACCGAAGGGTCTGTTTCCATGCTGTACACCTCTATGACTCTATGTGGGATCACACATACGCCGTTCTGGTGAGGATAGCTGACTTCTTTCCGAAAAGAAATTAACCAGTTACCATTGTTTTCATGTGCCAATCGTTTGCTGCACCGTTTGATGAATATTGGGTGAATTCTCTGAACTTCCTCCTGCTGAGAAAGGTTTTTTTTTTAACCTTACCTAAGTCCATGATATTTACAGATGCACAAGAACACGTGGAATGGCAGTCTGTCTTTAGAGATAGGCAAATCCAGCAGGCTCTCCTCTTCAACCTGACACTACTCGCATTGTTCATCCTGCAGCACAGCATTATGGCGATGGAGACAGTGAGGAGATGGACGCTAACTTGCTTTGGGGTCCTTCAGCGATCCGTCTATGTGTTCTGCACGGCAGCCTGTCTCCAGGTGGGCAAAGAAAAGCAGAAGTCGCTCGTTCTGAGAATAGAAATGTAAACTCCTCGCGGGAATTTGCAGGTTGTGAAGAAGATTCTGAAAAATCACACTGCCCCACATCAGAGAGCTAGAAACCAGAATGTAATACTGTCATGTCAGAAAAAACAAACTCGGGTACCACATTGTTCCATTTCAGTTAGTTACAGACTGTAATATCACACTGTCTCATCCCATCTCACTAGAAAGTCTCACTGTCCCATGTCTGAATA
Organism: Hemiscyllium ocellatum; assembly: GCF_020745735.1. Classification (NCBI taxonomy): domain Eukaryota; kingdom Metazoa; phylum Chordata; class Chondrichthyes; order Orectolobiformes; family Hemiscylliidae; genus Hemiscyllium; species Hemiscyllium ocellatum. The sequence continues at coordinate 21,733,676 of NC_083435.1, forward strand.
CTGCACACTGGAATATCACAGGGTGTCCCCAGAGTATCACGTTGTACGATAACTGGGATAGAATCTGAAATATCACATTGTTTCATATCAGAATGATGGAAATGGAATTCTTACGCTATCATACAACTGATTAGATGCTGGAATTTCACATTGCCCTACTAGAGTTTTAGACAGTGAAATATTGCAGTCTCATTTGGATTGTTTAATACTAGAATATAACACTGCTGCATATCAAAACATTATACACAGATACTCGGATATCAGTCTCAGAAAATATTATGTAGGCATTAGTAATTGCTTACCCCTGTATTAAAAACCATGAAATGTGATTTGTTTTTTTTCTTCAGTTATTTCCTGCTTTTGACCTCTGTGTGATTCCTCCTCTGTTTCTCTGAAAACTCAATTCATACAGAAACTACTTATTCTGTTACCCTTTCTTCTCTTTCTCACCCAATGTCCTCACCCTCTGTCCCTGTTCTTTCTCTCCTACATCCTCCCTCCATTCCTCCAGTTCTTGACCTGCTCCCTTCCTGATCTTTGCCTCTAACACCTTTTTGTCCGCATAATCTGTAGCGCTGCCATCTCATCCCATTTTGTGCTAAGAATTTTTGTTGCTTCTCTATGGTTCATGGGATTTTCATTGTGAGTCTACATCTGTCACCTTGTCACTTTACTTCTGTGGTGCATTGACCCCATCTTTCTCTCCTATAATAGCACTCCCATTGCTTGATCTCTCTCACACCATTTTCCTTCTTTTTCTTGTCTTTCCCTGTGTATCTGTCCTTCGTTGTTTGCTTCCGTCAATGAGCCTTTTTCTTCTGCCTTCTGGATCATTGCACTGTTTTCTCTCCTCTCCATGTCCCATCGTCACTCCTCTTCCTGCACCTCGCTCCTTTCTCCCTGAACATGTCTGTCCTCTCCTTGCTCTTCTCTGTTTTCTCCTTGCACCTCTTGACCCTCCCTGAAGCTCTTTTTTTCTCTTCCTTGACCTTCCTCTCTTCTGCTGGTACTTCTCCCTCCTTTCCCTAAACTTCTGTCCTCTCCCCGTACTCTCTCATTTCCCTGTGCCTCTGTCCTGTCTCCTGACCTGTTCCCCTCTCCTCCCTCTGCGTTGTAGCCCTCCAGTCTGAATCATCATCGTCATTTTAACTGTCTGCATGAATGGTTCACTTCGCTCTATGTTGCAGGTACAATATCCTATTTCTCTTTGTCTGTATCTCTCCCGAGTTGTCTATCCCTTGTATCCTGTCCCGATTCTCTTTTGTCTTGTGTTGTGGAGATTGTCCTCTCTCTTTGATTTTTGACACCTCTCTGATTTCAATGGTCCTTCTCTTCCCCAGCTGCTGATGCACTACTGGCAGCCCACCCACACTGCCCCCTTACTATGGAACGTGTCCAGGGAACCCTGGCTTACCTGGTTTCCATTGGTCTGTTTCATTGTTCACATCATCGCCTGGCTGATCATCTTCAGTATTGTCCTCATCTTTGACTACGCTGAACTCATGGGTCTCAAGCAGGTAAGTTCTAAGCCCTATGCAAGGCAATCACTGGTGTCTAATTATCGGACCTCAATTCAGCAGCAGCAGGAACTTAGGTGGCCCTAAAGACTTTGGGGTGACATATATGAGAAACGTCTGTTCAGAAATGCAGAAAACACTTCATTTCCCACATTGCAGTGGTTATTGGTGATCAAGCTGACTGATAGAATCCTTACAGTGTGGAATGAGGCCATTCAGCCTATCGTGTCCACACCAACCCTCCGAAGAGCATCCAAACTAGACCCCCCCCGCCCCATCCCTATAGCCCTGCGTTGCCCATGGCTAATTCACCCAGCCTACACATCTCAAGGGGCACTTTAGCACGGCCATTCCACCCCACGTGCCCGTCTTTGGACTGTGGAAGGAAACCGGAGCACCCAGAGGAAACTCACATAGACGCGGAGAGAATCTGTAAACTCCACGCAAACACTCACCCAATGGTGGAATTGAATTGAGGTGCCTCGTGCTGTGGGGCAGCAGTGCTAACCACTGTAGCACCCTGATGGATAGTAGAATGGGATTTGGGGATTGTGCTTTTCATCCAACAGCAGGAAGGGCTGTTGGGGATCCTTTGGAATGCTGGCGTTACTATGCATTGACCTCGACGCATCGGGTTAATACATAAGGCTGTAACTCGGGAAGGATCTCCTACTTAATCCAAAGATAAGAGGATTGTTGGAGAGCAGTGAAGGTGGGATTATTAAATACTTCCATGAGCAGAGGAAGATTGACTCCTTTGTTAGTCAAGAGTCTGTGTTTATTGAACATCTACAGGAATGTGGAGTTCAGGCTATTGAATAGTAGATCAGGCTCAAGGGGCTGGATGGCCTACTCCTGCACCCAGTGGTTATTTGTAAACTTGTATGAGCGCCCCTACCCCCCGCCTTACTCTATTGCACAGTTAATGATTCCCTCCCTGTTGTCCTCCAGGTTTATTATTGCTGCCTCGCTCTTGGAGACCCCATGGAACTGAAATCGCAGAAGGCCCAGCGTTTGTACTGCCACCTGCGGCACCCGGTCTTCCTGGAGTTCCTGGTCATCCTGTGGTTGCTGCCCAGCTTGTCCCTCGACCGCCTGCTGCTGTCCACCACCTTCACCCTGTACATGATCTGTGGCCACAGCCTGGACCAGCACGACTATCGCTACCTCCGCTCGCAGCTCAACAAGAAGTTTGAGATTTTCTCCCGGGAGGAGAGCACTCACGGCCACCCGGCAGCTCACAACAGCCTTGGAGGACCGGCCGAGTACCAGGAGTAGCCTGCAAGCCTTGGGAGGGGGGAGGTGACACCTGCGCTTCTGGAAGCATTCGCTGCTTTACCTCTGTGCTGTGACTCCTAAACTGCACAAGGTCTTGGTGATCTTTAACTTTGGCAGCAGATAAGTGCTCGCTTTTTTTTAAGAAAGCACTTTTGGGTTTGCCTGGTAGTCAGCTTTGGAGCCTTTCCTCCTCTGCTGGCACCTAGCATCCCATCACACTCAGGTATCTCGCAGGTCAGATGTGCAGTGAAGCTCCATTTATCCTGCCTCAACAGTGTGCCTTCGCTTCCAACTTCAGAAAACCACCTCTTCCCCACCCCCCCCCAGCCTCTTCCTCCCCTTCTTGACGAGTGCTGCATTGCTCTATCGCTATCCTATTACCATGCTATAGACTGCCTTGACTGGAGTTGCCAGATCAGTGCCAATGAATATTTTTGGGACAGTTTCCTACTGTGCCTGCCTTTGATTTCCAATAGATTGTGTTCTGTTTTGATCGTATCATCTTCCATTTTTAGCATGTCATGTCCCATTTCTAGGAAATTGTGCCATTTTGTGAATGTTAAGTGCCACACTGGGGACAATTTTTGCTATGACGTCCCATGCTGCGCTAGAAACCACTAGCGACATGCTGAGCAAATTTCACACAGTGTCTTTACAGTTTTCATCCCTTCCAAATGAGACAGCTTTAACGAGGAAAGTTTTCCCAGAATGAGCATTTCGAGTGTCTGAGTGAAGTGTGAGGCAGTCAGGAATTCAGGACAGAATCTCGCAGGAGTGATTAATGTTCCCCAATTCTGTTCATGTCGGGAGCCTGTCTTCGACCAGAGCAGAAAGTGTAAGTCTTCCTGTGAGTGACGTGCATCAGTGATAATTTCAAATCAAGTTGAGTTTGACAACTGCCATTTGTAAATAGGAGTGGTGCATGGACAATTTAATTCCACCAAAAATGACATGATTGAAATTCTGCCATGTAATTTCTTATCACCAATTTTTATCAAAAAATATCATGTTTAGAACAATAAATCATTGCATTGTGATAGCAGCAGCTTGTGTCAAAATGCCTGAAATTACTTCAGGCAGTGAATTAACTACCAGAGTGCCAAGGTTGGTAAATGCATAAAGGGGTAGCCTTTCTTTTGTTGCTGAGGATGTTGCTTGACTAATTTGCTAATTCCACAGAGAGAACTCTGTCGGATTTGGTTGCCAGAGAATCTTTGCCAAGACTGTAGTTTAATGACTCAGAAATAAAGTTGGAGGGTATTGTTGCTTTACACTTGACAACTTCAGACAGGTTTCATAGGATGGAAGAAAGTTACAAATGTAATCTAAGAACAAAAGGAGGACACTTAAACCATATTGATCCTGTTCTGGCATTCACTGAGATCATGGTTACCTAGGTTCATGTACCTTCCTTGTCTCCACCCACTATCCTCATTACTTTTGGGTTAACATAGACTTAAAATTAACAATCAGCTCAGTACAGGTCAAAATTAACAGAAGAAAAGCTTCAAACCTCTACTTCCTTTTGTATTTACAAATCCTAATACTAATATAAATCTTGAAAGCCTTGGCTCCAATTTTTGTCCCATAACTACACAAGACTATAAGACACAGGAGCAGAAATTAGGCCATTCAGCCATCGAGTCTGTTCGACACATCAACCGTCACTCTGTATCTATCTTATGAGTTCCCCTGAATATCTTAAAAGATATCACTCAACTTGCACCGCAGACTTCCTCTATATTCTGTCAGCAGTGTTGACCTCTTCAGTCATTCTTAAGCACAACGGCCACCCATAAAAACAACCAATCTTCCTGCGAGGTCATGCCAATTCCAGTAAAGTGTTCTGAAGTAATTCTGACTGCTGCCGGCTTCTCTTACAAGTTTGGAAACTTCGAGTTTGGAGTATCTATCCAGCACCGAAATTTCAGAATTAGAGACATGAGAACGACATTGCGATATCCTGAGCAAATTTCATACAGAGTCCTTTTGACTTGCATTCCTTCCAAATGCGATGGCTTTAATAAGGAATTTGGTCCATCACATGTGATGAGGGCTGGGTCATTGGGACTTATAGCTCAGTTCCCTTCGAAAGTCGGTGCAGCAGGGAAGAGGTGTTTTTTGCTTGTTTATTTTGTGGCATAGTTTGTAATATGCCTTTGAACAGGATGAATTGAACCCCAGGGTCAGGGGTGCAGCACAAAAGAGTGTCATCACAGGTAATCCATAAACTCTGGCTGGTGATAATTACTAATTTGACTGTCTTAGTATAGGTTGAAAGTAAATTGAGGAAATACTTACAGACTACAAATGAAATGATTAGCACAAGCATACTAATAATCAAGTTAATAAGCAATTAAAATAGAGATGTTGGGCCATGTGTCATAACTGCATGATGTCGGAGCTGGTAGACCCCATTATTGTCACCATGATCACATCTGAAGCATATGTTGGTTACTTAAGGAACTCCAGCTCAGAGCTGATGAACTGGATCTGAGCTTTGAATATTGTGACATTATCGGGGGGGGGGGGGGGAGTTACGTAGTCACTGCGTTTCAGGAGACAGTCAAAGCTCTTCAGTTACCCACTTTGAAATCAGTCAGTGTTCAGGCACAGGAGGGCGTGACTACCAGTGAGGCAGGGAGAGGAATACAGAAGGTAGTGCTGAAGGAGCCTCAACCGTTGAGCTTGTCTAACAGGTTTGAGAGTCGTGCTCCCTGTGTGGATGACAGTGGGAGGCTGGAGAGACAGCCATAGAACTGAGGTACAGGAAGAAATTCAAGTCGGGGTGGGGAGGTGGTAGAAAAGAGAAATGTAGTTGTAATCAGGAATGGTATCGTCAGGGGAATAGACACTGTTCAGGAGTCCTGAAGGTTATGTTGACTGCCTGATACCTGGTTCAAGATCCCTTATCTGGGCTGCAGAGGAACTTGGAGTGGGTGGGTAAGGATCCAATTGTCGTAATCTGTGTAGGTATCAATGATATAGGCAGAAGGGGAAAAAAGTCCTGCTGAGGGAATGTGAACAGCCAGGGCTAAATTAAAAGGCAGAACTAAAAAAGTAATAATGTCTGGATTGCCACCTAAGCCATGAATAAATTGGGCACAAGGTCAACATGATTAAAGAGGTAACCAGTGGCTCAAAGATTGGTGTTGGAGAAATGGGTTTGCATTCATGGGGCATTGACACCAGTACTGGGGAAGAAGGGAGCTGTTCGAATGGGATGGGCAGCTCCTGAATCATGCTGAAACCAGAGTCCTGGTGAATCTCATAACCAGGACTGTGCTTAGGGCTTTTAAACTAAATAGCTTTTCATTTTAAAACTAAATAGGGGAGTTGAGAGCGGTTTCCGTGGCTGAGGTGGGAATTGAACCCGGGTCTCTGGCGCTGTGAAGCAGCAGTGCTAACTGCTGTGCCTCCATGCCACCCACAGTTTAGAAGATTAAAACTTAAGAGTACTGAGAAGCCTGATAGAGTGGATATGGAGATGTTTCCACTTGTAGGAGAGAATAGGACCCGAGGGCATAGAGTCAGAGTGAAGGGTCGACCCTTTAGAACGGAAGATGGGGAGGAATTTCTTCAGCCTGAGGGTAGTTAATTTGCGGCAATGGAGGCCAAGTCATTGAATGTATTTAAGACAGAGATAGATAGACTGTTGATAGTAAGGGAATCAAGGATCACAGAAGAAGGCAGCAGGAGAATGGGGTTAAGAAACGTATCAGCCTGATCAAATGGCAGTGCAGACCTGATGGGCTGAATGGCCTACTTCTCCTCATGTGTCTTATAGATCTTGGACTCAACTCCATTTTCCTGCTTGCCCCGATTAACTCTTGACTCTCCTAGATCAAATATCTGTCTAACCCAGCCCTAAATATATTCCACTGATCTCTGGAGGAGAGTATGCCAAAGACTAAATGACCTTGTGAGAGAAAAGAAAATTCATCCTCACCTCCATCTTAAATGGGAGACGCTTAGGTTTTAAACTGTGCCCTCTAGTTGTAGATTCAGCCCCCGGTAAGAGCTATGTTCTCCACATCCATAGAAGCATAGAATTGTATGAAAAGGAGTAGGCCATTTGACCCTTTGAACCTGCTCCGCATGAATGGTTGATCATCCAACTCAGTACTCTGTTCCCACTTTCTCTCCATACCCCTGTGTCCCTCTGCCATGTCCAGGCACATCACAATTTTATATGTTCCAAAATAAACTCCGATGAGTAGTGTTACAATCTGCTCAATCTCCTGCTCAGAAGACGACCCCTTTGTCCAAAGAATCAAGCCAAGTGAACCCTCTCTGAACTATATCCCTCCTTAGGCATGGAGATTAAAGCTGTACACAGTACTCTGGGTGTCTAGGTTTCCATTTATGACTCGGCTTTTGTTTGGTAAGGTAAAAATTGGCAGAACCAAATGAGGCTTACGTGAATAGAGTAGCTGTTTTAACGTTACATTTTACTAATTTGCAACTTAAATCTAATGACCAGATTTAACATAAACCAGGCCACACCTTTTCATCTGTTTGGCCTTATTCAATGTTCTTTCTGTTATGTCTAATTTATCAGTCAATAAACGCCTTCTTTGTCACTGTCCTACACACACAATACTCTTGGATGTGAATACAATGATTAGGTCTGTGCACCCAAGAGTATTATTTTACATGTGATTCCCTCCTTTGTCAGAAGCTAGAAGATGCACTGTTAACTGTTTACTCAAAGAAACTCATTTCAAACACCAGCCATTTCACATTTCCATACCACTTGCTGTGCTGCTGTCAGCTGTGGCTCAGTTATAGTCAAATAGTGTCATGCAGCACAGAAGAATCGTTTCACTGCATTGAGTCTGTGCTGAACCATCTGCACTAATCCCACTTTTCAGCATTTAGCCCATAGCCTTGAATGTCATGACCTTTCAACTGCTAATTCAAGTATGTCTTAAAAGTTATGAGATTTCCTGCTGCAAACTGCCCTCCTCGGCAGTACATTCCAGATTCCCAACCCTCTTATCGATGATTTATTTTCTCCCCAAATCCCTTATGATCCTCTCTGCTCTTTATTTTTAAAAAGATACCAACTTGCTATTGACCCTTCAACTAGGGTGCTGTCTTACCTCTGACTCCCGTGCTCCAAAGAAAACAATCTAAGCCTATCCAGCTTCTCTTCATAGTTAAACTGCTCTCTCCCGAGCAATATCCTGGTGAATCTCCTTTGGGGCGTGTAATTGCATCCTCCCTGTAGTGTGGTGACCAGAACTGCACACAGTGCTCCAGCTGTGACCGAAACAAAGGTTTGCTCAGCTCCAACATAACCTCCCTGCTCTTATAATCTATGTCACGGCTGATAATGGGAGCATGCCAGAAGCCTCCTAACTGCCCTATGAATGTGTCCTGCCTCCTTCAGGGATCTGAGAAGCATCACAAAGTCTCTCCATTCCTCTGAGCCTGCCTACACCCTGACATTCATTGAGTACTCCCTTTGTCTTGTTACATCTTCCAAAGTGCATCACCTCATACTTTTCAGGGTTAAATTACATCTGCCCCTGATCTGGCCAATATTTCTATATTTTCCTGTAATCTAAAATGTTCTTCCCCATTATTACACAACCTGGTCAATCTTTGAGTCATTCACCAGCTTACTTATCATCACTACCCCTCCAACGTACTCAACTGTATGATGTATAGGATGCTTGGAGGGGTAATGATGATAAGTAAACTTGTGAATGACTCAAAGATTGGCCAGGTTGTGTAATAATATCCATGAGATATATATTATTTTCTTCTCCATTATTACACAAGCTGGTCAATCTTTGAGTCATTCACAAGCTTACTTATCATCACCACCCCTCCAAGCATCCTACACATCATACAGTTGAGTACGTTGGAGGGGTGGTGATGATAAGTAAACTTATGAGTGACTCAAAGATTGGCCAGGTTGTGTAATAATGGAGAAGAAAATTATATATATCTCATGAATATTAAGGGACCTAACACTGATTCCTGTGGTACACGACTGGATGCAGATCTCCAGTCACACCAACAGCTTTCTACCACTACCCTCTGACTCTTGCCACTAAGCTTATTATAGATCTATCTTGACAATTTATCCTGAATCCCATATGCTTTTAGCTTTTTTATCAGTCTCCCATATGGGACCTTGTCAAAGGCTTTGCTGAAATCCATATAAACTACATCAGCAGCAATACCCTCATCAACGCACTTGATTTGATTTGATTTAATTTATTGTTGTCATGTGTACCTACGCACAGTGAAATCTTTCATGAGCAGTACAGGTTGATCATGGCAAACAAGAACATACAGATCATTGGGTGCATAGTCAGAACGAGATATGCAAGGTTACAGCTGCACAGGAGGTGGACAAAGAAAGATCAACATTAGGTTTGAAATTAGAGAGGTCCATTCAGCAGTCTAATAATAACAGGGAAGAAACTGTTCTTGAACCTCCTGATCACTTTCTCGAAAAGTTACATCCAATATGTTAGGCGTGACCTCCCTCTGAGAGGCCATACTGACTCTCCCTGACTAAGCCTTGCCTCTCCAATGGTGATTAATTCTCCCCTGCAGAATTTTCTCCAATAGTTCCCCACTACTGGGAGGTAACACTCTCACTTCAAGGTTATATTTTCCACTAAAAGAGAAAATGCTGGAAAATCTCAGCAGGTCTGGCAGCATCTATAAGGAGAGAAAAGAGCTGGTGTTTTGAGTCTAACTGACCCTTTCTCAAAGCTGGCAAATGATCAGTTAGACAAAGGGTCAGTTAGACTCGAAACATCAGCTCTTTTCTCTCCTTACAGGTGCTGCCAGACCTGCTGAGATTTTCCAGCATTTTCTCTTTTGGTTTCAGATTCCAGCCTCCACAGAAATTTGCTTTTGTCAAATTTCCCACTCCGCCTTCAAAGTTTGAGGATAAAAATCAAGACCAAGGCATCTGGGCAGTAATGATGGAGTGCTGCACTGTCATTGGTGCCATCCTTTAGAAGGAAGGGTAGGACCTTGAGAAGGGTGATTACTCAGGCAATAAAAGCCTGCAGTCAAATACAGATAATGTTGCCATTTCCTGCTCAGATGTGTGCACAGAAACATTTGCGATCAATTTAAATTAGTGTCAGGAGCTGAGGTGAATTGAGACGAGGATGAGGCCATCTTCTTTGTGAAATGGCCCACCAATCCTTTATCCCCTTCACTGTCGGGTCAGATTACCTGAAGCTGCTAGGTATATGGCTCAGTGGGGCCATCAAGGCTGCATCAAGCGGTGCGTAGACCCTCAATGCACAAACACCAAGTGTCACTATGTGCTGAGGTTCTACCTGTCCTTGGTGTTGCGAAGGAGGAGCTGGTCTTCTTGCCGCAGAACACTTCCAAGTCTTTCGACTATGATGTCTGCTTTGTCCCTCGTGGAAAAGTTTGTTCAATAAAGTATGTTTGATGGCAAGTCCAAGGGGCAGTGGTCAGCATGTAGCGAGCTCAAGACTCTGCGGGTAAAGGAGGGGGTGGATCCTGTCGGGTTGTTCCCTGAGCTGACTGTCAAAGTCATTTGGCAGAATGCCTATTCACCAGAACTTTCCAACAAGCACCAAGATGTGGGTTTGGTTAGTGGCAAGAAGGGCAGTACCCATCAGATCCTTCATGTATGCCCAGACTCTCTGTGCCATTGCACACTACCCTTGGGGAGAGCTGTACTGGTGAAGAGATCATTGCACATCCCCTTCTGTAATGTACCTTCATGAAAAATGACTGGAGACGGATGCAATGTTTCTTGTCAAGATTCATTCCTTGCAGCTCCAAGGCATGGCACTCTGTGCTATGTGGGCTGTTCCATTGAGATGCTCCAAGATAGACATTAATTGCACCTGAAGGACTATCAACTCCATGAAAGATGGTCTTTGGTCTGCCAGAATTCTGTTGTTCTTGCAGTGCAATGAGTTGTTTTCGATCGAATGTTGCAGATTGGCACACTCCATGGAATGGAACTCCATCCTAGGACTACATGCTGTGGGACGCAGTAAAGCTTAAGGCAACAGCTGTTAAAGTGCAGTGGGGGAATGACCATCATCTGCAACATTTCTTTCATTATGTACTAAGGATCTGATAACTAATAGAACCCCTTGTAGCTTGTATTGGAATGTGAATGGTTTCTGGTCAAATCTAGTAAATGTTCCAATTTTGTATTAGGGTGAAGGGACATAAGACTGCGATGCTCAAGTGAAAATGTGATATTTTAAAATATTTTCTGTAATGTCCAGACTATTTCATAATGTACTTAGCGATAATTTATGAATAACATACATTTTTGCAAGCTGAAAAAGAAATCTTTTGGTCATTGAACGAAGATGTTTGTTTGGATGAAGATACAAGATCCTCATGGAATTCTTTCAAATGGCTAGGGAACTGCCCCTGATGTCATGACCAGCACTTAATAAAGAAACAGATTATCTGACCATCATATTGCATAAATCGGCTGCATGTTTTCTGCATTAAACCAGTGATTCCACTCAAAGGTAATTCATTGAGAAAGCAGATGAACATTGTTAAAAGACAAATGAATAAGCTTAATTCCCAAACGGCAAGAACATGCGCAAGAGGTCATCTTTTGCATGTTTTCTATTACCTCATAAGGAGTGTCAAAACAGGCAGACAAAACACGTGAAATTGCTTTTCATACCCTGTGCCTGTTAAGCAATGCTATTATTCTCAACAAAACTGAATATGGACTGGGCAGCACAACCAGTGACCGGGAACTGAGGTTTGAAGTCCAAGGGAATTGAAAAGCCAATGTCACACTATGCATGGCTGATATTAGGACTTCTTAAAAATATGTGTCAAAAAAGGCATAAGCTCAGATCTCGCTGTCAGTGTCAAAGTAAGGGCAATCGTCAGTCATCATGCTTAAAAATGGCCATTGACTTTACAATTTCTTGTCCAAAACAGTCCAATGCATTCTACAATGAAGTGTGTCTGTGTGCCCTAGTTGATTGTCACCACATCAACAAACATTCACTACTGACTCTCAGTAGCAGCAGTGTGTACCAAGACACACTGCAGAAAGTCCCCAAGGTTCATAAGACAGCAGCTTCCAACCCACGACCACTACCATCTAGAAGGATAATGGCAGCAAATACATGGGAACACAAGCATATCCCTATCCAAGTCATTGAATTCTTCAAGTCACTTTGTCAATATCCTGGAGATTCCTCCCTAATGGCATTGTGGGTATACCTACACCAATGCATTGCAGCAGTTCAAGAAGGCAGCTCATCACCTTCTTCTCAAGGGCGACTGCAGATAGGCAATAAATGCTAGTAATGCCGACATCCTCTGAATAAATAAAATGTGCAAGGTTGTGTGTAGAACACATCGAAGGAGAGAGGAAGAAAAGTTGGATTAAGAGAGGGGGAAAAGAGAAATCAAAAAGTAAACTTTTCAAAGTATATAGCAATATTGAAATCTGAAGGAATCAAATTACACACTTGTGAATTTTAATTTTCGGCACCCTCAAGATTGTTTAGAAAGAATTAAACTTTCAAACAATGATAAAAACTCAGTTAAATGAAAAAGGCCAACCCCAACATGTTTTTTTTCTGTTTTATGGGTATTTGAGGGGAAACCATTGCAACTTCATGTCATTGATGTGTTGCTTCACTGGTGCCAAGATCAAGAATGTCTCAGAAAGGATGCAGAATGTTCTCAAAGGGGAGAGGGACCAGCCGGAGGTCATTGTATACATTGGATCCAACGACATAGGAAGGGAAAAGGATGAGATTCTGAAGGGAGAATATAGAAAGTTAGGCAGGAATTTAAAAAGGAGGTCCTCGAGGGCAGTAATATCTGGATTACTCCCAATGCTATGAGCTAGTGAGGTTAGGAATAGGAGGAGCGAGCAGATGAATGTGTGGCTGAAGAGCTGGTGTATGGGGGAAGGATTCATATTTTTCGAGCATTGAAATCTCATCTGGGGTAGAAGTGACCTGTACAAGATGGTTGGATTGCACCTGAATTGGAAGGGGTCTAATATACTGGCAAGGAGCTGTTCAGGAGGAGTTAAACTAGTAAAGAGTAGGGTTGGGACCCAGAGAGAGACTGAGGAAAGAGATCAATCCGAGACTGGTACAGTTGAAAAAAGAAGTGAGTCAAACAGTCAGGACAGGCAGGAAGAAAGCAGAGAACAAGGTAGGATTGATGAATTAAGCTGCATTCATTTCAATGCAAGAGGCCTAACAGGGAAGGCAGATGAACTCAGGGCATGGTTAGGAACATGGGACTGGGTTATCATAGCAATTACAGAAACATGGCTCAGGGATGGGCAGGACTGGCAGCTTAATGTTCCAGGATACAAATGCTACAGGAACGACAGAAAGGAAAGCAAGAGAGGAGGGGGGTCGTTTTTGATAAGGGATAGCATTACAGCTGTGCTGAGGGAGGATATTCCCAGAAATACATCAGGGAAGCTATTTGGGCAGAACTGAGAAATAAGAATGGGATGATCACATTAGTGGGATTGTATTATAGACTCCCAAATAGCCAATGGGAAATTGAGAAACAGATTTGTAAGGAGATTTCAGTTATCTGTAAGAATAATAGGGTAGTTACGGTCAGGGATTTTAACTTTCCAAACATAGACTGGGACTGCCATAGTGTTAAGGGTTTAGATGGAAAGGAATTTGTTAAGTGTGTAGAAGAAAATTTTCTGATTCAGTAAAGGTTCCCCATGGGAGACTGATTAGCAAGGTTAGATCTCATGGAATACAGGGAAGACGAGCCATTTGGGTACAGAACTGGCTCAAAGGTAGAAGACAGAGGGTGGTGGTGAAGGGTTGTTTTTCAGACTGGAGACCTGTGACCAGTGGAGTGCTACAAGGGATCGGTGCTGGGTCCTCTACTTTTTGTCATTTACATAAATGATTTGGATGCGAGCATAAGAGGTACAGTTAGTAAGTTTGCAAATGACACCAAAATTGGACGTGTAGTGCACAGCGAAGAGGGTTACCTCGGATTACAACAGGATCTGGACCAGATGGGCCAATGGGCTGAGAAGGAGCAGATGGAGTTTAATTCAGATAAATGCGAGGTGCTGCATTTTGGGAAAGCAAATCTTAGCAGGACTTATACACTTAATGGTAAGGTCCTAGGGAGTGTTGTTGAACAAAGAGACCTTGGAGTGCAGGTTCATAGATCCTTGAAAGTGGAGTCGTAGGTAGATAGGATAGTGAAGAAGCGTTTGGTATACTTTCCTTTATTGGTCAAAGTATTGAGTACAGGAGTTGGGAGGTCATGTTGCGGCTGTCCAGGACATTGGTTAGGCCACCTTTGGAATATTGCGTGCAATTCTGGTCTCCTTCCTATCGGAAAGATGTTGTGAAACTTGAAAGGGTTCAGAAAAGATTTACAAGGATTTTGTCAGGTTTGGAGGATTTGAGCTATAGGGAGAGGCTGAATAGGCTGGGGCTGTTTTCCCTGGAGCGTTGGAGGCTGAGGGGTGACCTTATAGAGGTTTACAAAATTATGAAGGACATGGATAGGGTAAATAGACAAAGTCCTTTCCCTAGGATCAGGGAATCCAGAACTAGAGGGCACAGGTTCAGAGTGAGAGGGGAAAGATAGAAAAGAGACCTAAGGGGCAACTTTTTCACGCAGAGGGTGGTACGTGTATGGAATGAGCTGCCAAAGGATGTGGTGGAGGCTGGTGCAATTGCAACATTTAAGAGGCATCTGGATGGGTATATGAATAGGAAGGATTTGGAGGGATATGGGCCGGGTGCTGGCAGGTGGGACTAGATTGGGTTGGGATATCTGGTCAGCATGGACAGATTGGATTGAAGGATCTGTTTCCATGCTGTACATCTCTATGACTCTATGACTCTATGTGGATGTACCTACTAGGGAAAATGCAAAACTTGACCTATTCTTCAGAAATAAGGCAGGGTAGGTGACTGAGGTGTCAGTGGGGGAGCACTTTGGGGCCAGCAACCATAATTCTATTAGTTTCAAAATAGTGATGGAAAAGAATAGACCAGATCTAAAAGTTGAAGTTCTAAACTGGAGGAAGGCTAATTTTGATGGTATTAGGCAAGAACTTTCAAAAGCTGATTGCGTGCAGATGTTTACAGGTAAAGAGATGTCTGGAAAATCGGATGCCTTCAGAAATGAGATAACGAGAGTCCAGAGATAGTTTATTTTTGTTAGGGTGAAAGGAAAGGCTGGTAGGTGTAGGGGATGCTGGATGACTAGAGAAATTGAGCTTTTGGTTAAGAGAAAGAAGGAAGCATATGTCAGATATAGAGAGATCGAGTGAATCCTTAGAAGAGTTTAAAGGTAGTAGGATTATACTTAAGAAGGAAATCAGGAGGGCAAAAAGGGACATGAGATAAGTTTGGAAAAAAAGGGTTAAGGAGAATCCAAAGGGTTTTTACAAATACATTAAGGACAAAAGAGTAACTAGGGAGCAAATAAGGCTCCTCAACGATAAGCAAGGCGGCCTTTGTGTGGAGCTGCAGGAGATGGGGGAGATACTAAACGAGTATTTTGCATCAGTATTTACTGTGGAAAAGGACATGGAAGATATAGAATGTGGGGAAGTAAATGGTGACATCTTGGAAAATGTCCATACTACAGAGGAGGAAGTGCTGGATGTCTTGAAACGCATAAAGGTGATAAATCCTCAGGACTAAATCAGGTGTACCCCAGAACTCTGTGGGAAGATAGGTAAGTGATTGCGGGGCTCCTTGCTGAGATATTTATATCATCGATAATCACAGGTGAGGTGCCAGAAGACTGGAGGTTGGCTAACATGGTACCATTATTTAAGAAAGGTGGTAAGGACAAGCCAGGGAACAGTCGATCAGTGAGCCTGATGTCGGTGGTGGGCAAGTTGTTGGAGGAAATCCTGAGGGACAGGATTTACAGATATTTGGAAAGGCAAGTCCTGATTAAGGATAGTCAACATGGCTTTGTGCGTGGGAAATCATGCCTCACGAGCTTGATTGAGTTTTTTCAAAAAGTAACAAAGAGAATTGATGTGGGCAGAACGATTATCATGATCTATATGGACTTCATTAAGGTATTTGACAAGGTTCCCCATGATTTACAAGGATGTTTCCAGGGTTGGGGGATTTGAGGTACAGGGGAAGGCTGAATAGATTAGATTACTTTCAGTGTGGAAAAGGCCCTTCGGCCCAACAAGTCCACACCAACCCGCCGAAGTGTATACCACCCAGACCCATACTCCTACATTTACCCCTTCACCTAACACTACAGGCAATTTAGCATGGCCAATTCACTTAACCTGCACATTTTTGGATTGTGGGAGGAAACCGGAGCACCCGGAGGAAACCCAGTCAGACACGGGAAGAATGTGCAAACTCCACACAGAGAGTCGCCTGAGGTGGGAATTGAATCCGGGTCTCTGGCACTGTGAGGCAGCAGTGCTAACCACTGTGCCACCATGCCACCCAAAGCTGGGTTTTTTTTCCCCTGGAGCGTCAAAGGCTAAGGGGTGACCCCATAGAGGTATATAAAAAAATCATGAGGGGCATGATAGAATAAATAGACAAAGTCTTTTCCCTGGGGTGTGGGAGTCCAGAACTAGAGGGCATAGGTTTAGGATGAGAGGGGAAAGATATAAAAGAGACCTAAGGGCAACTTTTTCACATAGAGGATGGTACATGTGTGGAATGAGCTGCCAAAGGAAGTGGTGGAGGCGAGTACAATTACAGCATTTAAAAGGCATCTGGAAGGGTATATGAATAGGAAGGGTTTGGTGGGATATGGGCTGTGTGCTGGCAAATGGGACTAGATTAGGTTGGGATATCTGGTCGGCATGGACGAGTTGGACCGAAGGGTCTGTTTCCGTGCTGTATATCTCTCTGACTCTATGACTCTAATGCCAGACACTAAACCATGGTGCAGTGAAGCTGCTGGCGGTGAAGGGAAATTCTTCAGCAAAGTCTTGATCTCCAACTTTTAGAAGAAATGTTAAGCCTAAGCTCAATCTGCTCCTTCCCGTCAAACTAAAGGAATCCATTTTGAAGAAGACAGGAGTGTCCCTGGTGTCCTTCAAATATTGAATAAACTTTAGTCTTTGCGGGATTTTGGTCTGTGTAAATTGACTGCTGTGTTTCCAACATTACAACAGTGACTACACGTCACAAACATACAGTTGACTGGAAAATTCATTGCAACATCCTGAGGTTTTGTAAGCCTCCATACAAGTGCAAGTTTTTTCTTCACTGAACTGCATATGTGAGTACACCAGAAGTCACTGTCCAATTTGTTCCTAATGAATAGTAAATACTGACGGTCTTGTTGTTATTCCTACAGTAGACTCTGAAATATTGTTTTCTTTTCCTGACAGCTATGGTATGTGAAGGATGATACACTCTGCAAAAATGACTTCCCTGTCAGGGAAGTGGTCTGTACTTATTATCATTTCTACAGGTGGAATGTGCTGCAGGCTGCATGCACTAATTACAAATCAGGAACTCTTGTTTATTTCTATTGCTCAAGTTAGGTTCCTTTCTATGTTATTGAAGAGAGAGAGAGAGAGACTGCATTTCTGTAGTGCCCTTCACGAACTCAGGCTCTGTAAATCTTCTCGAACAATGAATTTTGAAGTGAGTTTTCAACTTTTTTTAACGTGCAGTCACATCTTAAATATTTAACTTACCTTTGCCATTCCAGAGAACAACAGCAGTCAACTGGGGCACAGGAAAGTCCCATGAAGAGCAAAGATGTCACGATGATTAACGGTTTACGTATTAGCCATAACGTCAGAGGTTAGTCCATCGGGTTGTTCAAAATGGTGCATGGCATCTTCTATGTCCATCTGAGAGGGCTGACGGAGTCCTATTTTAGTGTCTCCGCTCACATGAAAAGTCACATCTCCAGCGATCCAGCACTCTCTCAGTGCTGCTAGTGACAGTGGTCAGCCCCCAGATCATTGGCTGGGCCTCAGGTCTACTCAGCCTGCTAAAGAAAACTTCAGGTCTTTACAAAGGCATGTTCTTCCACGAACTTCATGTCATTGCCTCCCTTTACGCATTGTCTACCTTCTGCCCCTTTAGGATTGCCAACTGACAGGAAAATTGCCAACCAGAATAGCCACGATCCTCCTGAATGGTGGAGTAAGCTCAGAGAGTCAAGTGGCCTTCGCCTGCTTCTGGGTGGCTTTAATTCTCCCGAGGTCTCCAGCATTTCAGAGCTAACCTCCAGCACATTGCTGCTGGCAATCGTGAACAAAATATATTACAGCATTAAAAAAAGTGTTTTCATAACATTTTATTCTCAACACATTATTTGTCATAAAAATATTACAGGCCAGGAGAAATAAAAGCTTGACTGACAGGCTAGCACCAGCCAGAACAAGGTGGACTAGATTGCCTACAGTTTGGAAACAGGCCCCTTTCCCCCACATGGCCACACCGACCCTCCAAAGAGTAACCCACCCAGACCCATTTCCCTCTGACTAATGCACCTAACACTACGGGCAATTTAGCACGGCCAATTCACCTGACCTGCACATCTTTGGATTGTGGGAGGAAACTGGAGCACCCGGAGGAAACCCATGTCGACACAGGGTGAATGTGCAAACTCCACACAGCACAGTTGCCTGAGGCTGGAGTTGAACCCGTGTCCCTGGCGCTGTGAGGCAGCAGTGCTAGCCGCTGTGCCACCCCAGTCAGGTCACTTCCCAATCAGCCGTGGGAAAGAGGGACTGTATAAAGGTATTGTTTCAGGAAACCTAGAACTGAAAGAGCAGGATGCGGGGTAAGTAGTTGGGTTGGATGTGGAAGTACCGTGGAACAAGGTCAGGGATAACCAGATCTGGCAACCAAAGCCCTGCTGCAGAACCTGATTACGGAATCAGAATCGTAAAGTTGTTACAATGTAGGAGGAGGCCATTCAGCCCATCATGTCCACCCCAGCTTTCAAAATGAGCAGTTCACTTAGTGTCATTCTCCTGCCTCCTCCCCATGACTCTACACTTTCTGCCTGATCAAATAACCACCTCGCCCCTTTTCAAATGTCCCAGTTGAATCTGCCTCCACCATATTCTCAGGCAGTGCATTACAGATTCCAATTTTATTGCTCAGGCAACTGTGCTGGTGGAGTTTGCACATTCACCCTGTGTCGACATGGGTTTCCTCCGGGTGCTCCAGTTTCCTCCCACAATCCAAAGATGTGCAGGTTAGGGTGAATTGGCCGTGCTAAATTGCCCGTAGTGTTAGGTGCATTAGTCAGAGGGAAATGGGTCTGGGTGGGTTACTCTTTGGAGGGTCGGTGTTGCCATGTGGGGGAAAGGGGCCTGTTTCCAAACTGTAGGCAATCTAGATTTTATTACTGTGTGATAAAAGATTTTCCTCATGTCAGTTTTGCTTCTGACACCAAGTACTTCACATCAGTGCCTCTCATCCCAATCCTTTCATGAATGGAAAGGTTTTCCACCTGTTTACTCTGCCCTGACTTTTCGTGATTTTGAATACTTCAATCAAATATCTCTCCTTCAAGGAAAACAACTTTTCCAGTGAGTTTTATAACCAGAATTCCTCAGCACTGAAACCAGTCTTCTGCACTCTCTCCAACACCTTCACACCCTTCCTCAACCCTGGCACTTAGAACTGGACTCCAACTTCAGCCAAACTAGGCCACATAATGTCAACAACTTGCTTTTTGTACTTCACATCCATGTGAATAAAGACGAGCAGATTGAATGCTTTATTAACTGCTTTCTCGACCAGTCCTGCCATTTTACCAAGGAAACATCTACCTTGTGATTTCTTGCGTGCCCTTTCCTAAACTCTGCTGAAGGGCTGTAGTGGAGACAAAATTACTTGCTCCTGTCACTTGGCTGTACCTTTCTTTGCCCCGTACACCGTAGCCATGAAGGGAACACTGTCTTATTCAAAACGGGGCTGCACATTTTTGTGGTAATGATGTGAGCATTCCCCTCCCCCACCCTGGTGCACCAGCACGTCTTTGAATCCATCCATTCAATGTTCGATATGCTTTTGCATGGTGGACAATGCGGTTCTTTTACAGATGAACCTGATCATACCCAACAGTCAAAGTTGGTTACAACTGGGTAGCTGGTTTGTGCTGCAGAGTGACACCAACAATGTGAGTTCAATTCCCACACTGGCTGAGGTTACCTTGAAGGTGTATCTCAAGCCCTTGCCTGAGGTGTGGTAGCCCTCAGGTTAAACTAGATGTTTTTCGCAAATGAGAGGGAAGCCCGCTGGAACTATGGTGACTTTACCTTCTTGTGAAGCATGGTAATGGGGATGCATGATCCATGGAAGTGAGGAGGCTGCAGAAGGATCTAGACAGTTTGGGAGAGTGGTCCAGGAAATGGCTGATGGAATTCAACGTGAGCAAATACGAAGTCTTGCACTTTGGAAAAAGAATAAAAGCATAGACTATTTTCTAAATGGTGAGAAAATTCATAAAGCCAAAGTACAAAGGGATCTGGGAGTGCTAGTCGAGGATTCTCTAAAGGTAAACATGCAGGTTGAGTCCATGATTAAGAAAGCGAATGCAATGTTGTCACTTATCTCAAGAGGGTTGGAATATAAAAGCACCGTTGTGCTACTGAGATTTTATAAAGCTCTGGTTAGGCCATATTTGGAGTACTGTGTCCAGTTTTGGTCCCCACACCTCAGGAAGGAATACCGGCACTGAAACGTGTCCAGTGGAGATTCACACGGATGATCCCTGGAATGGTTGGTCTAACATACGAGGAACGGCTGAGGATCCTGGGATTGTATTCATTGGAGTTTAGAAGATTAAGGGGAGACTTAATAGAAACTTACAAGATAATACATGGCTTGGAAAGGGTGGACACTAGGAAATTTTTTCCATTAGGCGAGGAGACTAGGACCCGTGGACACAGCCTTAAAATTAGAGGGGGTCAATTCAGAACAGAAATGCGGAGACATTTCTTCAGCCAGAGAGTGGTGGGCCTGTGGAATTCATTGCCGCAGAGTGCAGTGGAGGCCGGGACGCTAAATGTCTTCAAGGCAGAGATTGATAAATTCTTATTGTCACAAGGAATTCTTGATGTCACAAGTCCTTGTGACCTGACAAGGAATTAATGGCTACGGGGAGAATGCGGGTAAGTGGAGTTGAAATGCCCATCAGCCATGATTGAATGGCGGAGTGGACTCGATGGGCCAAATGGCCTTACTTCCACTCCTATGTCCTATGGTCTTATGGTCTTATGTTCTTATGGTAGTGTCACTACTTCTGAGTAAGGACGCCTGGGTTCATAATCACACCTGAGGTATATAATAACATACCTGGGCTGACTGATTAGAAAATATTTTGGAAAAAGAAAGGAGGGGACGGAAAGTGAGCAGCCGGTGAAATTCTTTGAGAAGTGGTTCCCTGAATTCCTTGGTTTGGAGGTAGAGAAGGGAAGGATAACAATTGGAAGAACCCACCGGATCGCGGCACGAAAACCAGGTGTGGATCAGCACCCACGCCCTGTCCTGGTAAGGTTCCATCATTGTAAAGACAAGCAGAGGGCTATGGAAGCCTCCAGAGCACCAGGGAGGGTGTCGGTATGTGGTGGCTCCAGGGTCACATTTTCTCAAGACTTCTCAGCGGCAGTGGTCCGGAAAAGGAAGTTGTGTGATGGTGTCAAGAGGAGAGTGAGAGAGCTTGGGATCCAGTACTCTTTAAGATATCCAGCGGTGCTTTGGATCAATCATAATGGATCCATCCATTTGTTTGACTCACCAGAGAAAGCGAAGAACATTGTGGACACGTTGACTTAACTCGAACGGCCAAGTAGGTGTAGAGGACAGAGCTGTTCAGGTTTGTTCTTCTTTAGAAAGGGACTAAGTGGATCTCCTTTCTGGTAACACATTGTGTGAAATGATGTTCGGGATGGATAGAGTATTTATCTTTAATCTCTAAGTTATATTAAGGGATGGGTGACATATTCATTTTCAGTTTACTTGTCTATAGTACTAACCTTGCTGTTGGGTGTTTTTTTTTCTCTACCAAGTAATCGGTGGCGCGATCCCAGCTGGTAGGAGTTGAGTGGGTGGTTGGGATTGTTAGTAGGGTTGTATGATGTGTAGGTACCCCCTTTAAATGGGGGGTAATTTCCACCAATCAGTGCCTTTGGTGATTTATTTTTGGTTTTGCCCACTTGCCCACATTCTCCATGTACCCTTAATTCCTTGCGAGATCAAGAATTTATCAATCTCTGCCTTGAAGACACTTAATGTCCTGGTCTCCACTGTGTATATAGTTTTTGTGCATTTTGTAGATTCGTTGGCTGTAGTTATTTTAGTCTGCGTAGTTTTTGGGTTTTGTGGATTCTTTTGAATTAAAATTCAGTGATCTGAGTTTTGGGTTTTTCTTCTCTGGAGTCTAAATGGTGCTGTAGAGGGCTATTAAACCATAGGACATAGGAGTGGAAGTAAGGTCATTTAGCCCATCGAGTCCACTCCACCATTTAATCATAGCTGATGGACATTTCAACTCCACTTGCCCACATTCTCCATGTACCCTTAATTCCTTGCGAGATCAAGAATTTATCAATCTCTGCCTTGAAGACACTTAATGTCCTGGTCTCCACTGTGCTCTATGCCAATGAATTCCACAGGGCCACCACTCTCTGGCTGAAGAACTAACTCCTCATTTCCATTCTAAATTGACCCCCTCTAATTCTGGCTGGGCCCACAGGTCCTAGTCACCCCACCTAGAAAGGAACTTAATGGAGTCTCCTTTCTGGTAACACATTGTGTGAAATGATGTTCGGGATCGATAGAACTTCCCAGCGTCCACCCTTTCTAAGCCATGCGTTATCTTGTAAATTTCTATTAGATCTCCCCTCAACCTTCTAAACTCTAACGAACACAATCCCAGGATTCCCAGCCGTTCATCAGATGTTAGGCCGATCATTCCATGGATCATCCGTGTGAATCTCCGCTCCAGTGGCAGTATGTCCTTCCTGAGCCATGGGGCCCAGAATTGGACACAGTATTCTAAATGTAGCCTAACTAGAGCTTTATAAAATCTCAGAAGCACATCGCTGCTTTTATATTCCGACCCTCTTGAGATAAATGACAACATTATATTTGCTTTCTTAATCAGGGACTCAACTTGCAAGTTAACCATAAGAGAATCCTGGACTAGCACTCCCTGATTAATTTGTACTTTGGCTTTATGAATTTTCTCACCATTTAGAAAATAGTCCATGCCTGTATTCTTTTTTTCCAAAGTGCAAGACCTCGCATTTGCTCATGTTGAATTTCATCAGCCATTTCCTAGACCACTCTTCTAAATTGTCCAAATCTTTCTGCAGCCTCCCCACCTCCTCAGTACTTCCTCCCTGTCAACTTAACTTTGTCTCATCGGCAAAGTTTGCCAGAATGCCCCCAGTCTCTTCATCCAGATCATTAATATATAAAGTGAACAGCTGCGGCCCCAACACTGAACCCTGTAGGACACCAATTGTCACTGGCTGCCATCCCAAAAATGAATCATTTTAGCCCAACTCTCTGCCTTGTGTCAGACAGCCAATCCTCAATGCATGCCAGTAGTTCACCTCAAACTCCATGGGCCCTCACCTTACTCAGCAGCCTGCCATGAGGCACCTTATCAAAGGTCTTTTGGAAGTTTAAATAGATAACATCCACTGGGTTTTCCTGGTCTAACTTACTTGTTACCTCTTCATAGAATTCTAACAGGTTTGTCAGGCATGACCTCCCCTTACTAAATCCATGCTGACTTATTCTAATCCGACTTCCAAGAATTTAGAAATCTCATCCTTAACGGTAGATTCTAGAATTTTAACCAACAACCAAGGTTAGGCTAATTGGCCTATAATTTTCCATCTTTTGCCTTGATCCTTTCTTGAATAAGGGGGTTACAACAGTGATTTTCTACTCATCTAGGACTTTCCCTGACTCCAGTGATTCTTGAAAGATCACAGTCAGCGCCTCCGCTATTTCCTCAGCCACCTCCCTCAGATCTCTAGGATGTAGCCTACTGGAGCCAGGAGATTTATCAATTTTTAGACCTTTTAGCTTTTCTAGCACTTTCTCTTTTGTAATGCCTACCATACTCAACTCTACCCCCTGACTCTCCTTAATTGTTGGTATATTACTCATGTCTTCCACTGTGAAGACTAATGCAAAGTACTTATTAAGATCTTCAGCCATTTCCTTATCTCCTAGCACTAGCCTTCCTGCATCAATTTGGAGTGGCCCAATGTTTACTTTTGCCTCTCATTTGTTTATTATGTGTTGAAAGAAACTTTTACTATCATTTCTAGTATTACTGGCTTACTTAGCTTCGTATTTGATTCTCTACTTCCTTATTCCTCTCTTTATTATCCTCTGTTTGTTTTAGTAATCTTCCCAATCTTTTGATTTCCCTCTGCTCTTGGCCACTTTGTAGGCTTTCTCTTTCTCTTTGATAAATTTCCTGACTTTCTTTCTCAGCCATGGCTGCCTTATCCCTCTCCCCCACCCCTCGGATAATCTTTCTTTTCCTTGGGATGAACCTCTGTACTGTGTCCTCAATTACATCCAGAAACTCCTGCCATTTTTGCTCTACTGTCTTCCCCGCTAGGCTCTGCTTCCAGTCGATTTTCATCAGTTTCTCTCTCATGCCCCTGTAATTACTTTTACTTAACTGTAACACCATTACAGCCAATTTTACCCTTCTCTCTGCAGACTGAACTCTACCATATTATGATCGCTGCTTCCTCAATGTTGCCTTACTTTAGGATCCTTTATAAAGTCTGGCTCATTACATAGCACTAAGTCCAGAATAGCCTGCTCCCTTGTGGGCTCCAGCACACTGTTTCAAAAACCCATCCTGTAAGCATTCCATGAATTCCCTTTCTTTGGATCCACCGGCAAAATTATTTACCCAATCCACTGCATATTGAAGTCCCCCATGATCACCATGACCATGGCTTTCTGACTGCCCTATCTATTTCCCAGTACACCTTGCGCCCCTGGTCCTTACCACTGTTAGGAGATCTGTATATAACTTCCATTATGGTTTTTATACCTTTGTGAATACTCAACTCCACCCACACAGACTCCCCATCATCTGACCCAATGGCATTCAGTGCTATAGATTTAATTTCATTCTTAACTAACAAGGCAACCTCACCCCCTCTGCCCATCCCCCTGTCTTTTCAATAAGTTGTAAATCCTTAGATGTTTAACTACCAGTTCTGAACCCCCTGCAACCATGTCTCTGTGATGCCTACCACATCATACTCATTTACGATGATTTGTGCTGTTATTTCATCTATTTTGTTACGAATACTACAAGCATTCTGTAAAGAGCCTTAATGCTAATTTTCTTATCCTCATGATTTCCAAAATCTCTAGTAATACGTCCTACGCGATCCTTCCTTTTTGCTTCATTCCGAGGGTGCCTTGAACTTAAACCCTGCACACATGCTAACCTGTTGTTTATGTTTCTACTTGACTCTACACTCATTGTCACTTTCCCTTTCCCTTTTCAGCCAGCAAGATGCGACAGACGGTTGAGCAGCAATGTTTGCTCGAGACACGTCTGAAAGTATATGAAAGGAACCTTTGACAGGCCCTTGCTGATTAAACTGCAGAGGATCACAGCGCTTGTGTCTACGCTGAACTCCATGCTCACATGGACAGCCAAGAGGGGAGCTTACATTTGCAAGTCAAAGGCTGTTTGAGCGTGGGATAAGCCGGGCAAGTACCTAGCGTACCTTGCTAGGAAAAGGAGTGACCCCCAAGCCATTACCACAATCAGAGAGGACACTGGAAATTTAACCTATGATTCTAAAAGGATTAATGCAGCATTTTGGAAATTTTACTCTGAATTATACCAATCTGAAAGCTGTGGGAGTGGGCAGATTAGGATGGAATTTTAAGAATTTGGACCTTCCACGGAATGACCCCTGAACAAGAGTCTCTCCTCAATGCCCCATTGTCAGAACAAGAGGTGCAGGAGGCTGTGAGGCAGCTCCAGAATGGGAAGGCTCTGGGTCTTGATGGGCTCCCCAGTGAGTTCCATAAGGAATTTATAAGTACATTGTCCGGGCCGATGCTCAGTATGTTTAATGACTCACATAGTCATGGCCTCCTCCCACCTCTCTCATTCTTAAAAAAAGGGAAGACCCCAGAGGACTGTGCTTCCTATAGGCCCATCTCACTCCTGAATGTCAACTTCAAAATCCTATCCAAGACTCTAGCATTAAGCCTTTAAACTGTACTGCCCTCCATCATTAAGGAGGACCATACAGGGTTCATAAAAGGTCGTAGATTGACAGATAATGTCAGGAGACTACTTAACATGATCCAAGTATGTCAACAGCGATCGGTCCAGGGATTGGTGGTCTCTTTAGATGTGGAAAAGGCAATTGACAAGGTTGAGTGGTCATATCTTTTTCATGCTTTGAAGTGGTTTGGCCTGGGAGAGACCTTCATCAGGTGGCTGTAGGGTTTGTGTTGTGATCGTCTTGCCATGGTCCTCGCCAATGGTGTACAGTCAAGCAATTTTAATTTTTGTAGGGGCAGTCGGCAGGGCTGTCCCTTGTCACCATTGCTTTTCACATTCGTGATCAAACCCTGACGGAGGCAATATGCAGGGATCCCAATATAACTGCGCCGGAAGTGGGGACAAAGTCACATAAGATCGCACTGTAGAGTCATAGAGATGTAGAGCATGGAAACAGGCCCTTCGGACCAACCAATCCATGCTGACCAGATTTCCCAACCCAATCTAGTCCTACCTGTCAGCACCCTGCCCATATCTCCCCAACCCTTCTTATTCATATACCCATCCAGATGCCTTTTAAATGTTGCAATTGTACCAGCCTCCACCACTTCCTCTGGCAGCTCATTCCATACACGTACCACTCTCTGCGTGAAAAAGTTGCTCCTTAGGTCTCTTTTATATCTTGCCCCTCTCACCTTAAACCTATGCCCCTCTAGTTCTGGACTCCCCCACCCCAGGGAAAAGACTTTGTCTATTTACCCTATCCATGCCCCTCATGATTTTGTAAACCACTATAAGGTCACTCCTCAGCCCCTGATGCTCCAGGGAAAACCTGTTCAGCCTCTCCCTATACCTCAAGTTCTCCAACCCTGGCAACATCCTTGTAAACATTTTCTGAACCCTTTCAAGTTTCACAACATCTTTCCGATAAGAAGGAGACCAGAATTGCATGCAATATTCCAACAACGGCCTAACCGATGTCCTTCAGATAAATTTTGAGAAATCAGAGGCCATGTCACTGGATGGTCTCCTGAGAGGCCACTCCCGAGAGTGGTCTCCCGAGAGTGCCTGATCCTGAGGGCGGATCTCGGTTCCCCTTCAGATGGTTGCAGGAAGGCCTTCTCTACTTAGGTATATTTATTGTTCTTGTTTTTGATTGGCTATTTAAAGCCAATTTTGCGCGTTTATTCGATAGAATCTAACATGACCTTCGTAGATGGGAGGCACTTCCAACCTCTTGGTTATGTCGGAGAGCCCTCATTAAAATGAATATTCTGCCCCGTCTGTTGGATCCTATGCAAATGTTCCCTCTGCTTTTTACTAAGCAAATATTTAGAAAACTGAACGGCTGATTTATTTCTTTTATCTGGTATCGCAAACGGCCCCTAATTAAATCGGCTAAATTGCAGTTACCTTACAGACTGGGAGGAGTGGATCTCCCAGAAAACAAAAGCTATCAGTTAAGGTGGTTGCTGTCTTATGAGAATGATTGGGCCCAGGGGGACCCTCAGTCACTTTGGTTGGACATTGAAGCATCTCAGGCATGATGGCACCTTATTAGCCTGCTGTTCTTAGACAAAATGAGAACAGTTAAGGAATATTGCCATAGCCCAATAGTCATCAGTACTGTCAAGGAATGGAGGGCAATGCATCAGGGTGAGGAGAATATTGCCAAAACATCAGTTTTGACCCCCATAGTTGGTATGCCGGGCTTTCAGCCAGGGATGATTGACTCTGGGTTTAAACTATGGGCAGCTAGGGGTCTGTCTTGCCGGGGAGATTTATTCGAAGGGGACATATTGATGTCCTTTGACCAGTTGGCTCGGAAATATGAGTTGCCCAGTAGGGACCTCTTTCATTTCTTTCAAATTAGAAATTCCATACAAAAAGAAAACACACTCCTTACTGATCTCAATAGGTCTGACATGGAGAAGAGAGTGTTGAGTGCTGAGGGTATATTATCTGTTAGCAATGTTATTCACTTATTGGGAGAGGATCCCTTGGATGAGACCAAATGGCTCTGTTAGGTATGGGACAGAGAGCTGGATGTTGAGGCTTCTTCAGAAATGTGGGAGGATACCTGGGAAAACACAAGAAGGATCTCGATTTGCGACAGGGCCCACGTCTTGTGATTGAAGATTCTCCACAGGGTCCATCCGGCCCCAGACCCCCAACTTGCTAAATTTAAAGCGGGGAACATCTCCAATGTGTCCTAAAGTGAGCATGGGCACGCTTCCTCATTGCCTTTGGTCCTGCCACAGACTGCGGGCATACCAGAGCACTGTGGCATGTGAAATAGAGAAGGCTTTGGGGGCCGAGGTGGAGATGGACCCGGTATCTCTTCTTCTTGGCTTTATTAATTCACTTTCACTGGATGCTCACAGTATCCTCGCTTTTTGTTTAAGAAAAACAGTCTATTAGGGTGGCTGTCAGAAAATCCCCTAGGGCTGGTGGGCTGGCATAAGCTAATCACAGAACACATCCACTTGGACTTTCTCAAGAGTATGGTGCACCATAAAACTGAGAATTTCTATAAGACATGGCGGCCCTAACTAGGTACAGATTTTTCCACCACACTAATAAAACCCATGGCAATTCTATGTAATGAATCTGGTATCCAGAGAGGAAGAAGTACGAACATATGAATATGTGTAAACTTATGCGTTCAATGATCAAGGGCTATTACTTTGTTTTGCTGAGCTGTGTTATGGTTATTACTATTATTATTATTATTATTATTATTATTATTATTGTTGTTAATATTTTCCTTTTTAGCTTAGTTATTAATTATTATTTATTTATCTATGTAATTAGTGGGTTTGTTTTTTAACATTGGTTTGAATAGTTTGGTTTTGCATTTGTTGTAAGATTCAAAAGAACATTTTACTTTCTTTTAATAAAAATTTATTTTAAAAGAAAAGGAGCCCCGATCGACAAACATGTGAGTGGATGGGTGCACTTTGCTTTTAGCCAAATACCTTAAGTGGCGAATAATTGGACCAAGTTAGGATTTTAAGCTGAAATGCTGCCTTGGCCCAGGGGTGATGTCACAGTCCATCCTGGCAAAGGAGCTGAGGTCTCAGCAGCCTTTCGGATCTTCATTAAATATCTGGTTACCAACTCCGCTTCTTCCCAGTGTGCATTAAAAAGGTTGTGCGATACAATGGGAGCTAACACCCTCTCTCAACAGCAGCCAGCTGTTTGTAAACCAATACAGCCCTAATATCAATTTCCAGCATGACTTAAAGGGACACTCACCACTTAAAGGGATACCCACGATTTCATTTCATGATCACTGCTCTTGACCCTACATAGAGGACGTCTGACACATTCTGGAACACATTGTTATGACTTCACAAAAGATTGCTGTGGGAAGCTTGCTATCATGAAGGTCTCGCCATCTGAACAGCGAATGGATAGAGGACATGAAAGAAAACTGGGAAATCAGGATGTGGAGAGAGACAAGGTGATGGTGTGCTCTCTTCCTATGAGCCTGACTAGATGCAAATAGCCTATTCACCTTTTCAGGAATGCCAGTGACTTAGGGTGGAGGGGAGGGGGGGAAGGGGGGATGTTGAGGGAAGGGCAGATTTAAAGTGGTGAAAGTTTAGGTGAGGAAAAATTCTTTCATTCAGAGGACAGTCAGGGTCGGGAACTGGCACTCACTGTCTGGAAGAGTAGAGGCAGAGTCAATTCAGTTAACTGGTTCTGCACCTCAAGTGCAGGGTTACATTTCAAATGGTAGATTTAGCTTGGGTGGTCACATTCCTGATGAAGGGCTTATGCTTGAAACATTGACTCTCCTGCTCCTCAGATACTGCCCGATCTGCTGTGCTTCTCCAGCGCCACTCTTTTCGACTCTGGTCCATTTTTAGAGTTTTTTCCGGAGGCCCTTTGGCCCAGCATGTCCATTCCAATCATCAGTCTGCTATCTCCTCCAGCTCCATTTTCCAGTAGAACATAGACATAGAGAAATACAGTGCAGTACAGGCCCTTTGGCCCTCGATGTTGCGGTGATCCAAGCCCACCTAACCTACACTAGCCCACTATCCTCCATATGCCTATCCAATGCCCGCTGAAATGCCCATAAAGAGGGAGAGTCCACCACTGCTACTGGCAGGGCATTCCGTGAACTCACGACTCGCTGAGTAAAGAGTCTACCCCTAACATCTGTCCTATACCTACCACCCCTTAATTTAAAGCTATGCCCCCTCGTAATAGCTGACTCCATACGTGGCAAAAGGTTCTCATGGTCAACAGTACTTGGCCTGTAGTCTCATGTGCTTTGGCACTTCATCTCAATATTTCGTCAATGGTCTGATGGTTCCTATCTCGGCCACCCCTTCAGGCAGTGAATTCCAGATACCCTCTAGGGGGAGAAACAAAATCATCCCTATATCCCCTCTCAGTCTCTTGCCCCTTTACCATAAAATCCTGGGTATTGATTTCGTGTTAAGAGGAAATACATCTTCCCATCTATGCCCCAAATAATTATGCACAACCTAATCAAGGTCCCCCCCCAATGGTGGCATGGTGGTTAGCATTGCTGCCTCGGGCCTCAGGTGACTGTCAGTGGAGTTTGCACATTATCCCCATGTCTGCTCCTCTAGTTTCCTTCGGTTCCTCTGGTTTCCTCCCACATTCCAATGACAGTGGATTGGCAATGTTAAATTGTGCAGGCTGGGTGGATTAGCCATGGAACATGTGAGGGGGTTACAGGGATAGGGTGGAGGAGCTGTGTCTGGTTGGAATGCTCTTTGGAGATAGTATTGTGCAGGCTGGGTGGATTAGCCATGGAACATGTGAGGGGGTTACAGGGATAGGGTGGAGGAGCTGTGTCTGGTTGGAATGCTCTTTGGAGATTCAGTGCAGACTTGATGGGCCAAATGGCCTGTTTCCACACTGTAGGCATTCTAAGGTTCTCAGCCCTTGTGCTGTAAGGCAGAAATCACTGCCTAACTTTATAGCTGAAAAGCTCCAGCCCAGACTCTTTCCGGATGATAAACTTTACATAGATTCTGTAGATTTTATTCTATAAGGATCCAGTCCCAGTAGATTAGATTCCCTACAGCGTGGAAACAGGCCCTTGGCCCAACAAGTCCACACCGACCCTCCAAAGAGTAATCCACCCAGACCCCTTACCCTCTGACTAATGCACCTAACACTAGGGCAATTTAGCGTGGGCCAATTCACCTGACCTGTGCATCGTTGGGCTGTGGGAGGAAACCAACAGGCACGGGGAGAATGGCCACACAGACAGTCGCCGGAGGCTGGAGTCGAACCTGGGACCCTGGTGCTGTGAGGCAGAGAATTGTGTGATAACCGATACTCCACTCCAACATTTGCAGGTTTCTGGTTAAGGCCGGTGCACAAATCATGATGTGCACAACCAGTTTCAAAAAAAGGAATTGCACACAAATCCGGACTTGTTCAAACTGACATATCTTATCAGGGTAAAGCCCGCTTAGCATCTGAGTTGGCCCTGTGACTCAGTGTCTGATTTGTTTGATACTAAATCAAAACACACCATTATCCAAATACACACTTTAGGGCCTTGACTGCCTTCAGGACGGCTCAAAGTACTTCGGAACTTTTCACAGTGTGATTCATCATAGTTCCATGGAAGCTGAAAATGTGTTGCTGGTTAAAGCATAGCAGGTTAGGCAGCATCCAAGGAATAGTTCCATGGAAGGACAAGGCACGGTATCCAGTCATTTGAACCCAGTTTACAAACTGCTGGGCCCCAATACCAAGTTCCAACACCTTTAGATTGTGATCCCGTTCCTTCCTTTTCTTTCAGCTTCACATGTTGCATTCCCTGTCACTATGTCCTCTCTCTCCCTCTCCACACCCTCCCATTCCAGTCTGGTAGTTGGACACACCATTGTTCTGCCATTCTCACATTCCGATCACTTAAACCGAACTATCCACCTCCTTTGTCCCTCAGCACTCTACCTCCCCTCCCCACCCCTTGCCTACCGCCCCCCCCCCCCAAACTATAGCATAAATACTGTCCCCTCCACACTTCACATCGTTAAATATCACACAACACCAGGTTACAGTCCGAACTGAAAATGTGTTGCTGGTCAAAGCACAGCAGGCCAGGCAGCAAATTCCTGAGATGCTGCCTGACCTGCTGTGCTTTGACCAGCAACACATTTTCAGCTGTGATCTCCAGCATCTGCAGACCTCATTTTTTACTACAGGTTACAGTCCAACAGGTTTATTTGGAAGCACTAGCTTTCAGAGCACTGCTCCTTCATCAGGTGGGTGTGGAGAATAAGAGCGTCGGACACAGAATTTATAGCAAATGTTTACAGTGTGATGTAACTGAAATTATATATTGAAAAATACGTGGAGTGTTTGTTAAGTTCTCTCACCTTTTAGAATGACCATGTTGGTTTCAGTTCTTTAATATGTAAATCGCAGAACATTTAAAAGTCACATTGTCAAGATGGGAGACTTAAACAATCCAGGACTTTTTCAATATATTATTTCAGTTGCATCACACTGCTAACCTTTGCTACAAATTCTACGTCTTAGGATCTTATTCTCCACAAACTCCAAATCAATCTGTTGGATTATAACCTGTTGTTGGTGTGATTTTTAACTTTGTACACCCCAGTCGCAACACCGGCACCTCCGAATCAACTTCACATCAGCTCTGGTGAAGAATCATCTCGACTGGAGACGTTAGCTTGCTCCCTCTCCCATGGACGCTGCCTGACCCGCTGTGACCTCCAGCATCTGTTGTTTTCAATGGTCTCCCGTAACACAACGGTAGTGCCCCTGCCTCTGAGCTCGGGTCGCCAGAGCTGTGGGACAACCCCTCTTAGAACAGCAAAAAGAGAGCAAAGGATTGCGGCAGCTGGGCATCTGAAACAGGAACCCCTGGACAAACTCGGCGGGTCTGGCACACAGCATCTGTGCGAGGGAGAGGGGGGGAGTTAAATCGTCAGTTCCCCTAGAAGGGTCACTAGACTCGAAACATGAACTTTTGTTTTTGCTCTCTTCAGAGATGCAGCCAAGCCTGTTGAATTTCTCCAGCAACTTCTCTTTCTGACTGTGAACAGGTATCCTAGTAAAATGTCAGTCAGCAATTCGGCTCAGTGATAGTGTCCCCACCTCTCAATTTCCAAATATACCTGTTTGGACTGTTACCTGGTGTTGTGTGATTTTTAACGAAGTGGGGAGGGGACAGTATTTATGCTGTAGTTTGGGGGGGCGGTGGGCGAGAGGTGGGGTGGGGAGGTGGAGTGCTGAAGGTTCAAGTGAATAATGACATCTCTCTGCAAAGAGAGAAATTAGGAAAATCTAGAACTCCACTTATGGCATTACAGCAGCGTATGGTTTTACATGATAGCGCATGTTACAGTCACCATATTGCGTCTCAATATGATCTTCAGATCTGCACTCAACAATCGCGAGGGAGGGTGAAACAGCGAGCCGAGTGTGTGTCTGTGTCTGTGTGTGTGTGTGTGTGTGTGGTGAGGGAGGGGATGAAAGGGTAAAGAAAACACAGTGTGTTTAGATCCTAGTGTGGCGGTGCTTTCAGAGATTACACCCAGTCTTTCCTAGACACTGCTCAGCACTAGATCCTGCCGGGTAAAAACAATGACTGCAGATGCTGGAAACCAGATTCTGGACCAGTGGTGCTGGAAGAGCACAGCAGTTCAAGCAGCATCCTAGATCCTGCCTTTCAGCATCAAAATGAGAACGCATCACTTTGATGAAGAATCATTTAAGCTGCAAACCTACATCCAGAAGCTGAGCTACAAATCTTCTCAAAATCTGCTAACAGTCATCTCGACTCTCGCCCTCTCTCTCTCTCTCCATGGTTACTACTACCCCAGCCGCTGTCCTCTCCAGCAATCCCAACCGCCTGGCCAGTGGTCCCAACTCTGCCTCTCCATCTCCATTAATGACGACCAACTTGACACTGACAGTTTTTACAAACTCACCGACTCCCACAGCTACCTGGATTACACCTCTTCCCACCCTACCTCCTGCAAAAATGCCATCCCGTATTCCCAATTCCTCCGCCTCCACCCTATCTGCTCCCAGGAGGGCCAGTTCCACCACAGAACACACCAGATGGCCTCCTTCTTTAGAGACCGCAATTTCCCTTCCCATGTGGTTAAAGATGCCCTCCAACACATCTCGTCCACATCCCGCACCTCCGCCCTCAGATCCCACCCCTCCAACCGTAACAAGGACAGAACGCCCCTGGTGCTCACCTTCCACCCTACCAACCTTCGCATAAACCTAATCATCCGCTGACATTTCCGCCACCTCCAAAAAGACCCCACCACCGGGGATATATTTCCCTCCCCACTCCTTTCCACCTTCCGCAAAGACCGTTCCCTCCGTGACTACCTGGTCAGGTCCACGCCTCCTTACAACCCACCCTCCCATCCTGGCACTTTCCCCTGCCACTGCAGGAACTGTAAAACCTGCGCCCACACCTCCTCCCTCACCTCCATCCAAGGCCCTAAAGGAGCCTTCTACATCCATCAAAGTTTTACCTGCACATCCATCAATATCATTTATTGTATCCGTTGCTCCCGATGCGGTCCTCCTCTACATTGGGGAGACTGGGCGCCTCCTAGCAGAGCGCTTTAGGGAACATCTCCGAGACACCCGCACCACCCCATGGCCCTACATTTCAACTCCCCCTCCCACTCTGCCTAGGACATGGAGGTCCTGGGCCTCCTTCACCGCCGCTCCCTCACCACCAGACGCCTGGAGGAAGAACGCCTCATCTTCCGCCTCGGAACACTTCAACCCCAGGGCATCAATGTGGACTTCACCAGTTTCCTCATTTCCCCTTCCCCCCACCTCACCCCAGTCCCAAACTTCCAGCTCAGCACTGTCCCCATGACTTGTCCGGACTTGTCCGACCTGCCTAGCTCCTTTTCCACCTACCCACTCCACCCTCTCCTCCCTGACCTATCACCTTCATCCCCTCCCCCACTCACCCATTGTACTCTATGCTACTTTCTCCCCACCCCCATCCTCCCCAAGCTTATCTCTCCACGCTTCAGGCTCACTGCCTTTATTCCTGATGAAGGGCTTTTGCCCGAAACGTCGATTTCGCTGCTCCTCGGATGCTGCCTGACCTGCTGTGCTCTTCCAGCACCACTGATCCAGAATCTGGTTTCCAGCATCTGCAGTCATTGTTTTTACCTCCCAACCATGTCTGCCCCAGTCCATTTTTGCTTCCTCCAATACATTCTCTCTGTAAATAGAGGGACACCACGTATATCGTTCACCGTCCTGACTTGCACCCTATTACGTTCCCTACACAGTGTGGAAACAGGCCCTTCGGCCCAACTAGTCCACACCGACCCTCCAAAGAGTAACCCAGCCAGACCCATTCCCCCTAACTAATGGGCCTAATTCTACGGGCAATTTACCATAGGCAATTCAGCTTGACCTATGGATTGTAGGGGGAGAATGTGCAAACTCCCCACAGACAGTTGCCCGAGGCAGGAATTGAACTCGGGTCCATAGCGCTGTGAGGCAGCAGGGCTAACCACCGAGCCACTGTGCCCTACTATCAGAGCTATGATAGTTCTGCAAATGCTGTAAGCCGAAGACAAAAATTTGCTCTTGGCACAGAGAAATCCGAGTCGGGTGGGATATGCGGGCGCTGTCAACAGCGCCATACAAACGCAGTTACTGTGCAACCTGTAGAGAGAGGGATTTTGTCCAGTTCCGGCATAGCTCCCTCGCTGGCAGGTTCTGCGTCTCAGGCAATGAGAGAAAGGAAACAGCTCTGACTCTCTGCTACCCCTTTCCCCCTGCCCAGTACTATCCGGGCATGTGTCCCTTCGCCGTGTCTGTCCCCACCACCCCCACCTCCTCCACTCCAGCAGTCCCTGAGGTGCGTTTGCAAAGACTCTCTGGCACCTGGCCAGCTGGATTCGGTGTGCCAGAACTAACAGGTGGAACAGGCTGGACCAGCTCACTGCACTGGGGGTGTGCGGAGGCCGAACCACGTGCTTTCAATTCAAACGGCTCCCCGGAGCAAAGTCACCGAGTTCATCAGACCCGCCTCCAACCTCGTACAGGGATGTGCTGCCAATGTGAAAATCCTGGATAGCTGCTCCTGACAGGAAGCAGAGCGGCTACCAAGCTGAATATCACTCACCGAGGAACAAGTCTGTGCCCTGATACCTAAAGGCACCCCCGTACTGGGTTACTGAGAGACAGCAGGACAGCTCCAACAGCAGCTCCGGAAACAATAGCAGTACAGAGCTCTAATACTGAGAGAACAGGAGGACAGAGCTCCAACAGCGACAGAACAGGAGGACAGAGCTCCAACACCCAGAGAACAGGAGGACAGAGCTCCAACAGCGACAGAACAGGAGGACAGAGCTCCAACAGCGACAGAACAGGAGGACAGAGCTCCAACACCCAGAGAACAGGAGGACAGAGCTCCAACAGTGAGAGAACAGGAGGACAGAGCTCCAACACTGAGAGAACAGGAGAACAGAGCTACAACACTCAGAGAACAGGAGGACAGAGCTACAACACTCAGAGAACAGGAGGACAGAGCTCCAACACCCAGAGAACAGGAGAACAGAGCTACAACACTCAGAGAACAGGAGGACAGAGGTACAATACTCAGGGAACAGGAGGACAGAGCTCCAACAGCGACAGAACAGAGGACAGAACTCCAACAGCGACAGAACAGGAGTACAGAGCTCCAACAGTGAGAGAACAGGCGGACAGAGCTCCAACACAGAGAGAACAGGAGGACAGAGCTCCAACAGTGAGAGAACAGGAGTACAGCGCTCCAACAGTGAGAGAACAGGCGGACAGAGCTCCAACACCCAGAGAACAGGAGGACAGAGCTACAACACTCAGAGAACAGGAGTACAGCGCTCCAACACCCAGAGAACAGGAGGACAGAGCTACAACACTCAGAGAACAGGAGGACAGAGCTCCAGCACTCAGAGAACAGAAGGACAGAGCTACAACACTCAGAGAACAGGAGGACAGAGCTACAACACTCAGAGAACAGGAGGACAGAGCTCCAGCACTCAGAGAACAGAAGGACAGAGCTACAACACTCAGAGAACAGAAGGACAGAGCTACAACAGTGAGTCACTGAGAGACGGCAGCAACAGCCCGAAAGCTTGGCTTTTAAGAGAGAACAAGGAAGCAGCGCCCGGGGGTGGGGGGGAAGAACTGAAGAGCGCCAAGCGATATCCGAATGTGTCCCTCAGGCTCCCAGCAACAGGCAACCGAGGGAATCTGACAGCAGCGGCCGGAGATGGAGAAGCATGCCTCATCCGAAAGCTCGGAGCTGCAAGCAGGTGAGAGAAACGTCCGGGCCAGAGTGTGCACTGACAAGCCGGGGGCTGGGGAGACTTCTCCCGCCGAGATCCAAGGCATGTTAAGGGGCCCCGGGGGCAGCCGGAATGTGAGGGGTTAAGTTAAAGGGCCGGCTTGCAGACAAGTGACTCCTCAAAACATGAGTGGGGGGGGGGGGGGGGGGGGAATGTCCCCAGAAAGAAACCATTTCTCGAGGCGTCTATTGAGGTGTTCGCACATTGTCTGCGCGGGAGTGCTCTAGTTTCCTGCCCCAGTCACAGAGATGTGCAGGTTAAGGTGGATTGGCCGTGCTCAATTGCCTGTAGCGTTAGTTGTAAATGGGTCTGGGTGAGTTACTCTTCGGAGGGTCGGTGTGGACTTGTTGGGCTGGAATGGTCTGTTTCCACACTGCAGGGGATCTCATCTCAAGCTGCCTATTTCCCTGGCAAGGGGAAGTAGTTTAATTCGTTTTGTTTTGAGTTCACTGGATTTACATTTCAGCTTTGACATGGCACAGACGTGTGCAACAAAATACACGGTGCAATCCGGTCTTGCAATGACAGGGCGATATCTCTGGGTGGAGTTTGCACATTCTCCCCTCCCAAGGTCCATGGGTTGTGTAGGTTAGGTGCACCAGCCGTGGGAAATGCAAGGACAGGGTAGGGGTTGGAGTCCAAATGAGATGCTCTTCAGAAGGGCCCAATAGACAGGATGGCCTACTTCCACGGCGGAAGGATTCTACGAATTAATTCTTTGTCCCTGAGAGAGGGGAAACCTGTCAGAGGTGTGGACGTTTGAGAAAGACATGGACAGGGGGTGACTAGAAAGCAGTTGCTCCCCTAAGTTGAGGAGGGCACAATATTAAGGTGAAGGAAGGAGGTTGAGAGGAAATTTGAGGAAGAACATTTTCACCCAGAGGGTGTTGGGAATCTGGAATGCACTGCCTGGGAGGGTAGTTAAAACGTATTTGGGTGAGCATTTGAAGTGTTCGAACATCCAAGGCAATGGGCCTAGTGAGGGGGAAGTGGGATGAGTGTAGGTAGCAGTACATTTCTGATGGTACAGACTTGTACTATGCTGTACTCCTCTGTACTGTACAGTTTTTGGTGAAGACAGATTTGACACGAGGTGTTCAAACATTTTTTTGTGTGGGTTTAAGTGGAGTGAATAAGGAATAACCGAAGCACTGGGGGATGTGTAACCGGGGAACGTAAGTTTTACAAAGTGACTGGAAGGGCTCTAATGGTAGTATCCCTACTAGACAGTCCAGGGTTCAAGTCCGTCCTGCTGCAGAGGTATGCAATAGAGGAAGGGTCGCTGTTAACTATAATTCCCACCCCCCACCCCCACAACTGCTGAGCTTTTCCAGCAATTTCTGCTTTTGTTTCTGATCTACCACATCTGCAATGTGCTTAAATTGGTTGATTTAGGAAAATATTGATAAGGTGGTTGTCACTGGGGGTCCAGTTGCACAGCAGTAGTTATCTTGATCTCTGGATTTGAAGATCCGGTTCCAAGGCCTACCTACACTGGAGGCATGTCAACGCCATGCTGGTAAAACTAATGATAGGCACACTGCTGGTGACCCCAAAGGTGTATTTAAAAATAAGGGTCATGTAAGGGAAGGAAGTACTACTGTGGAATACGCTGTCTGAAAATTAATTTAATCTCGGTCAGAGCTAACTTTCTAATGGGAATTGGGAGAGGCAAATAATGATTAAAGTTTGTGAGGAATTGGATCAATTGAAGTATCGGTGGGCCGAATGGTCTCTGTAGTATTATTTCATTTTCTTCTGATCCAAGACATC
The DNA here is from genome assembly GCF_020745735.1 of Hemiscyllium ocellatum. Taxonomy (NCBI): domain Eukaryota; kingdom Metazoa; phylum Chordata; class Chondrichthyes; order Orectolobiformes; family Hemiscylliidae; genus Hemiscyllium; species Hemiscyllium ocellatum. The sequence goes on from NC_083435.1 coordinate 21,772,842, forward strand.
TGCCACATAGAAATGACGTGGAGGTGCCGGTGTTGGACGTACAACACCAGGTTATATGTTTCATTCCTGATGAAGGGCTTTTGCCCAAAATGTTGATTTTCCTGCCCCTCGGGTGCTGCCTGACTTGCTGTGCTTTTCCAGCACCACACTAATCCAGACTCTGATCTCCAGTCCTCACTTTTGCCTAACACCAGGTTATAGTCCAACAGGTTTATTAGATTCCCTACAGTGTGGAAACAGGCCCTTTGGCCCAACAAGTCCACACCGACCTTCTGAAGAGCAACCCATCCCCATTCCCCGACTAATCCACCTAACACTATGGGTAATTCAGCAGGGCCAATTCACCTGACCTGCACATCTTTGGACTGTGGGAGGAACCTGGAGCACCCGGAGGAAACCCACGCAGACACGGGGAGAATGTACAAACTCCACACAGCCAGTTGCCCAAGGCGGGAATTAAACCCGGGTCCCTGGCGCTATGAGGTAGCAGTGCTAACCACTGAGCCACTGTGCTGCCCCAAATCACTGGCTGTGATCAGGGCCCCTCTCCTTATTTGGAAGAACAAGCTTTCAGAGCACTGTTCTTTCGTCAGGTGGTTGTGGAGTATAAGATCATAAGACACAAAATTTATAGCAAAAGTTTACAGTGTGATACAACTGAAATGATATATTGATAAAAGGACCTGGATTGTTTGTTAAGTTGCTCACCTTGGAATCATAGAATGACCGTGTTAGTTTCAGTTCTTTCATATGTAAATCCCAGAACTTTCTTTTTTAAAAGTTACATTCTCAAGTGAACTTTAACAATAGGTGCCATGTTGGGCCCAGATAATGCACTGAAGGTATGAGGTGCCCTGTGTGAGGCTGTCTGTGCCCCACATAGAAAACTCTCTTGCCTGCTCTTAGCTTGTGTGTCATTTAAGTTCCCGACTTCAGCTGCTTTTACTCAGGCCCAGCGGTCCCTCTTACTCCACAGTTTGCAGACCTCATGCCACCATACCTCCCACCGCACCCCCCCCCCCCCACGCCCCCAATATAATCTCTGTTCCCTTTGGTCCACTTCCTTCCCAGTCTCTCCTGGTCCCCTGCTTCCTAACTCTTAAGAATAATCTATGAGGGGCTCCCTCTAGTGGCTCAGTTAGTAACTCAATCAGTACAGCATTTGAGATTAAGTCTGAATTCGCGCCACAACCAGATTATAGTCCTACAGGTTTATTTGAAATCACAAGCTTTCGGAGTGCTGCCCCTGAAGCCTGATGAAGGAGCAGCACTCCAAAAGCTTGTGGTTTCAAATAAACCTGTTGGATTTTAACCTGGTGTGTGTGACTTCCGACTTTGTCTACCCCAGTCCAACACCCAGCTCCTCCATGTTACTACAGTTGGGATTGCAAAGTCTTGTTAGATACATGCCCTCTTTTTGTCCCCATTCTTACATCCTCAGTAACCCAACTGACCCATTCCCCCTTCCCCTGTACGTCTCATCATATCCTTTTTTTTAACTGATTAAGAAAGGTGTTCAAAGAAACTGCAAACACATTTTTGCTTTATACTCTATGCTTTTGCTCTTGTGGTGTTGGGCAGCAATGCCCTGCAGACTCTAGGACAACCCTGATTACAGTCAGTCTCCATGCCCTAGGGAAGGAGAGGGGCCCTGATCACATCCATTGATTTCTGCTGGAACATATCTAGTTATTGAGTGAGAACCAAAGTTGGCACGAGAGACACTACTGTTGTTGAAAACCAAGTGAAGCCTGAGAAAACATGAGTATCAATGTGAGGACAAATTTAACAGACACTTAAACCAGTCGAGGTTAATCAAGTAATGGAACTTTCAAAGGCAAGTTGTGTTTAACAGCTTGATTGAGTTCTTTGGTGAAGTTAAGGAGAAAGCTGGTTGATGAGGTTGATATGGATATCAACGTCAAGTGGCACATGACAGCAAGACTGAAATCCTTCAAATACAAGCATAAATAATGGCTTTGCATCTGATTTTGCATCTGGAGGAAGCTATGCAATGGAGTTCTCCAAGGGTTGGTGTGAGGGCCTCTGCATGATAGATATATACCAATGTGACGGATATAGGCACAATACCAAAACCTGCAGATGACACAAGACGCAAATTGTGAAAATATTCAGGCAGGTGGAACGGGCAGACACATGGCAAGTGAAATGTATGAAACTGGGAAGTGATGAGTTGTAGTAGGAGGCTCAAGGAGAGGTAACACAATTGGGGAGGCAATGGTGTAGTGGCATTACCATTAGACAAGTAACCCTGGGACCCAGATAATACTCCAGGGACTCAGACTCAAATCCCACTGCACCAAATAGTGCAAGTAAAAGTTTGATGGTGACTGTGAAATAATCATTGGAAAACACACCCGCTCCACCCAAGTAATTTTGCTTCTTACTTGGTCTGGCCTATATGTGATATCTGAAATGGCTGAGCAAACCATTCTGTTGTAACAAATTGGGGAAAAAAAACCTCAAGAAAAGGATTGAGACTGGACCGACCACCTGACATTGACCTATGCTCTGGGAACATTGTTTCATAGTATCTGATCAAACATGGGCAAGGATTCCCACATATTGCTCCCATCACCTTGACCGATGAGCCCGTGCTCTTCCATGTCAAACATCACTTGGAGAAAGCATTGAGAGTGACAAGGGCATAGAATGTACTTTAGCTGTGGGACTTCAATATGCAACATCAACAGTAGCTCAACAGCACCACTGCTCACCAAGTTGGTCAGGTCGTGAAGGATATATCTGCTAGACTAGACTTATGGCAGAAGGTGAACAAGACAGTGAGCCAAGAAGACGGAAAAAAACCTACTGACCTCATCTCACACATCTGCCTGCCACAGTTGTATTGTCCATTGACAGCAGCATAGCCTTTGTGGAGACAAAATCCCATCTTCACATTGAGGATACCCTGCACCATATCTTGTGGCACCATCACTGCGCTAAATGAGGTAGAATCTGGACAGATTCACCAACTGGACATCCATGAGGCGCCTGTGAGCCATCAACAGTCGCAAATTGGACCCAACCACAAGTTGCAGCCTCATGGCCGGGCACATCCCCCACCTGACCATTATCGTCAAGTCAGGAGATCGGCCCTGGTACAGTGAGGAGGGAGGGCATGCCAGGCACAGAACTAGGCTTGGCCCTGACAGCGTTCTGGCAAGAGTACTGCAAACATGTGCTCCAGAACTTGCCAAATTCGTAGCCGAGTGGTTTTAGTACAGCTACAACACTGGCCTCTACCTGGCAATGAGAGAAATTGCCCAGGGTATCACTGGCTGGGCCAACAATTATTGCCCATCCCTAGTTGCCCTTGAGTTGGTGGAGAGATGCTCTCTTGACCCACTGCATTTCATTTGTTGGAGGTATGCCCATATTGCCATTGATATTAGTTTCAGGATTTTGAGCCAGAGACGTTGAAGGAAGGCGATATATTTCCCAGTCAGGATGGTGAGTGGCTCTGAGGGGCACTTGCAGGAGTTGGTGTTCTCACATGCCTGCTGTTAGGGCTGTTAATATTGGTAGGGATCACAGTTTAAGGTATCCAGTCATTTCTTGATAGCACATGAATGAGTTGAATTGCTGAAGATGGCCATCCGTGACAGTGGGGACTTCAGGAAGTGGCTGAGCTAGATCAATGACTCAGCCCTTCTGGCTGAAGACTGTTACGAATCCTTCAGTCTTATCTTTTACACTGAAGTGCCCAAGCTCCCCGTTATTCAGGATGCAGGTGTTTGTTCAGCCTCCTCCTACAATGAGTTCTTTTCTGTATCCATCACCTATTATGACCATCTGTGGCAAGACTGCTAACCGTTTAAGTTAAAAACCAGGTTCTCCTCCAACAGGCTTATTGGAAGTACTAGCTTTCGGAGCATTGCTCCTTCATCAGAAGCAGGATCATAAGACGGAGACTTTATAGCAAAAGATCACAGCGTGACACAGCGGAAAATAGCAGGCAGATGAAGGTGGTCCACTCTTCTCTGCTCTTAATTGTCAGCTTTTTGTAACAGTCATGTCCTCTGCCAGCAATTTCACACTGAAACAAGTACCTGTACTAGCTACTGTATTTCACACAGACACCAAGTTCCTGTACTAGCTGCATCACACTGACAGCAATTTTGTGCACTAGCTGTGTCACACTGACAGCAAGTTCCTGTACTAGCTGTGTCACACTGACAGCAAGTTCCTGTACTAGCGGTATCTCACTGACAGCAGTTTTGTATATTAGCTGTGTCACACTGACAGCAATTTTGTGTACTAGCTGTATTTCACTGGCAGCAAGTTCCTGTACTAGCTGTATCACACTGACAGCAAGTGCCTGTATTAGCTGTGTTTCACTGACTGCAAATTCCTGTACAAGCTATATTACACTGACAGCAAGTTCCTGTACAAGCTATATCACACTGACAGCAAGTGCCTGTACTAGCTGCATCACACTGACAGCAATTTTGTGCTAGCTATATCACACTGACAGCAAATTCCTGTACTAGCTGTATCACATTGACAACAAGCTACCTATACTAGCTGTGTCACACTGACAGCAAGTGCCTGTACGAGCTGTATCACACTTACAGCAATTTTTTTGTACTAGCTGTATTACACGAACGGTAAATTCCTGTACTAGCTGTATTATACTGACTGCAATTTTGTGTACTAGCTGTATGACATTGACAGCAGGTTCCTGTACTAGATGTATACACTGACAGCAAGTGCCTGTGCGAGCTATATTACACTGACAGCAAGTGCTTGTACTAGCTGAATTACACTGACAGCAAGTGCCTGTTCTAGCTGTATCACACTGACAGTAAGTGCCTGTACTAGCTGTGTTGCAGTGACAGCAATTTCGTGTACTAGCTGTATCACACTGACAGCAGGTTCCTGTACTAGCTGTATTACACTGACAGCAAGTGCCTGTGCTAGCTGTATTACACTGACAGCAAGTGCCTGTACTAGCTGTATTACACCAACAGCAAGTGCCTGTACTAGCTGTATCACACAACAGTAAGTGCCTGTACTAGCTGAGTTGCACTGACAGCAACTTTGTGTACTAGCTGTGTTGCACTGACAGCAATTGTGTGTACTAGCTGTATCACACTGACAGCAGGTTCCTATACTAGCTGTATTACACTGACAGAAAGTGCCTGTACTAGCTGTATCACACTGACAGCAGGTTCCTGTACTAGCTGTATTAGACTGACAGCAAGTGCCTGTGCTAGCTGTATTACACTGACAGAAAGTGCCTGTACTAGCTGTATTACACCGACAGTAAGTCCTGTACTAGCTGTATCACACTGACAGCAAGTTCCTGTACTAGCTTTACCACACTGACTGCAATTTTGTGTACTAGCTAAATTGCATGGGCAGCAAGTTCCTGTACTAGTTTGTCACACTGACAGCAACTGCCTGGACAAGCTGTATCACACTGACAACAAGCTAACTATACTAACTGTGTCACACTGACAGCAAGTGCCTGTACGAGCTGTATCACACTGACAGCAAGTTCCTGTATCAGCTGTATCACACTGACAGCAATTTTTTTGTACTAGCTGTATCACACTAACAGTAAATTCCTGTACTAGCTGTATCACACTAACAGCAAGGTGCCTCTACTAGTTGTATCACACTGACAGCAATTTCCTGTCTGAGCTGTGTCACACTGACAGTAAAGTGCCAGTACTAGCTGTGTCACACTGACCACAAGTTCCTGTACTAGCTGTATCGCACTGACAGCAAGTGCCTGTACTAGCTGTGTCACACTAACTGCAAGGTGCCTGTACTAGCTATATCACACTAACAGCAAGGTGCCTGTACTAGCTGCATCACACTAACAGCAAGGTGCCTGTACTAGCTGTGTCACACTGACAGCAAGTGCCTGTAGGAGCTGTATCACACTGACAGCAAGTTCCTGTATTAACTGTACTGCACTGACAGCAATTTTGATTATTAGCTGTATCGCACGGACAGCAAGTTCCTGTACTAGTTTGTCACACTGACAGTCAGTGCCTGTACTAGCTGTGTCACACTGACAGCAAGTTCCTGTATGAGTTGTGCCACACTGACAGCAAGTTCCTGTATTAGCTGTATTACACTGACAGTAAGTGCCTGTACTAGCTGTACCACACTGACAGTAAGTTCCCCTGTACTAGCTGTATCACACTGACAGCAAGTTCCTATACTAACCGTATAACGCTGACAGTAAATATCTATACTAGTTGTATCACACTGACAGCAAGTTCCTGTACTAACTGCATCACACTGACAGCAAGTTCCTGTACTAGCTGTATAACACTGACAGTAAGTGCCTGTACTAGCAGTATCACACTGACAGCAAGTTCCTGTATTAGTTGTATCACACTGACAGCAATTTTGTGTACCAACTGTATCACAATGACAGTAGGTTCCTGTACTAGCTGTATCGCACTGACAGCAAGTTCCTGTACTAGCGTGTCACACTGACAGTCAGTGCCTGTACTAGCTGTGTCACACTGACAGCAAGTTCCTGTACGAGTTGTGCCACACTGACAGCAAGTTCCTGTATTAGCTGTATTACAATGACAGTAAGTGCCTGTACTAGCTGTACCACACTGACAGTAAGTGCCCCTGTACTAGCTGTATCACACTGACTGCAATTTTTTGTACTAGCTGTATCGCACTGACAGCAAGTTCCTGTACTAGCTGCATCACACTGACAGCAAGTGCCTGTACTAGCTGCATCACACTGACAGCAAGTGCCTGTATTAGTTGTATCACACTGACAGCAATTTTGTGTACTAGCTGTATCGCAATGACAGTAGGTTCCTGTACTAGCTGTATCGCACTGACAGCGACGTCATGTATTAGCTGTGTCACACTGACAGCAAGTGCCAGTATTAGCTGGATAGCACTGTCAGCAAGGTCATGTATTAGCTGTGTCACACTGACAGCAAGTCTCTGTATTAGCTGTGTCACACTGACAGCAAGTGCCTGTAGTAGCTGTATTACACTTACAGCAAGTGCCTGTGCTAGCTGTATTACACTGACAGCATGTGCCTGTACTGGCTGTATCACACTGACAGCAAGTTCCTGTACTAGCTGCATCACACTGACAGCACGTTCCTGGACTAACTGTATGACACTGACAGCAAGTTCCTGTATTAGCTGTGTCACACTGACAGCAAGCTCCTGTACTAGCTGTATCACACTGACAGCAATTTTGTATACAAGTTATATCGCACTGACAGTAAGTGCCTGTACTAGCTGTATTACACTGACAGTAAGTGCCTGTGCTAGCTGTGTTACACTGACAGCAAGTTCCTGTACTAGCTGCATCACACTGACAGCATGTTCCTGTACTAGCTGTGTCTCACTGACAGCAAGTTCCTGCACTAGCTGTGTCACACTGATAGCAAGCAAATTACTAGCTGTATCACACTGACAGCAATTTTGTATACAAGCTATATCGCACTGACAGTAAGTGCCCCTGTACTAACTGTATTACACTGACAGTACTTGCCTGTACTCGCTGTATGACACTGACAGCAATTTTGTATACAAGTTATATCGCACTGACAGTAAGTGCCTGTACTAGCTGTATCACACTGACAGCAATTTTGTATAGTAGCGTTATCGCACTGACAGTAAGTGCCTGTACTAGCTGTATTACACTGACAGCAAGTGCCTGTACTAGCTGCATCACACTGACAGAATGTTCCTATACTAGCTGTGTCACACTGACAGCAAGTTCCTGTACTATCTGTGTCACACTGACAGCAAGTTCCTGTACTATCTGTATCACACTGAGAGAACATTCCTGTACTAGCTGTGTCACACTGATAGCAAGTTCCTGTACTATCTGTATCACACTGACAGCAAGTTCCTGTACTATCTGTATCACACTGACAGCAAGCTCCTGTACTAGCTGTGTCACACTGACAGCAAGTGCCTGTACTACCTGTATTACATTGACAGCAAGTGCCTGCACTAGATGTATCACACTGACAGGAATTTTTGTGTACTAGCTGTATCACACTGACAGCATATTCCTGTACCAGCTGTAATACACTGATAGCAAGTGCTTGTGCTAGCTGTATTAAACTGACAGCAAGTTCCTGTACTAGCTGCATCACACTGACAGCACGCTCCTGTACTAGCTGTATCACACTGACAGCAAGTTCCTGTATTAGCTGTGTCACATTGACAGCAAGCTCCTGTACTAGCTGTATCACAGTGACAGCAATTTTGCATACAAGTTATATCGCACTGACAGTAAGTGCCTGTACTAGCTGTATTACACTGACAGTAAGTGCCTGTACTAGCTGTATTACACTGACACAAGTGCCTGTACCAGCTGCATCACACTGACAGAATGTTCCTGTACTAGCTGTGTCACACTGACAGCAAGTTCCTGTACTATCTGTATCACACTGACAGAACATTCCCATACTAGCTGTGTCACACTGATAGCAAGTTCCTGTACTAGCTGTGTCACACTGACAGCAAGTTCCTGTACTATCTGTATCACACTGACAGCAAGTTCCTGTACTAGCTGTATCACACTGACAACAAGTGCCTGTATTAGCTGAGTCACACTGACAGCAAGTGCCTGTACTACCTGTATTACATTGACAGCAAGTGCCTGCACTAGATGTATCACACTGACAGGAATTTTTGTGTACTAGCTGTATCACACTGACAGCATATTCCTGTACCAGCTGTAATACACTGATAGCAAGTGCTTGTGCTAGCTGTATTAAACTGACAGCAAGTTCCTGTACTAGCTGCATCACACTGACAGCACGCTCCTGTACTAGCTGTATCACACTGACAGCAAGTTCCTGTATTAGCTGTGTCACACTGACAGCAAGCTCCTGTACTAGCTGTATCACAGTGACAGCAATTTTGCATACAAGTTATATCGCACTGACAGTAAGTGCCTGTACTAGCTGTATTACACTGACAGTAAGTGCCTGTACTAGCTGTATTACACTGACAGAATGTTCCTGTACTAGCTGTGTCACACTGACAGCAAGTTCCTGTACTATCTGTGTCACACTGACAGCAAGTTCCTGTACTATCTGTATCACACTGACAGCAAGTTCCTGTACTAGCTGTGTCACACTGATAGCAAGTTCCTGTACTAGCTGTGTCACACTGACAGCAAGTTCCTGTACTATCTGTATCACACTGACAGCAAGCTCCTGTACTAGCTGTATCACACTGACAGCAAGTGCCTGTATTAGCTGTGTCACACTGACAACAAGTGCCTGTATTAGCTGAGTCACACTGACAGCAAGTGCCTGTACTACCTGTATTACATTGACAGCAAGTGCCTGCACTAGATGTATCACACTGACAGGAATTTTTGTGTACTAGCTGTATCACACTGACAGCATATTCCTGTACCAGCTGTAATACACTGATAGCAAGTGCTTGTGCTAGCTGTATTGAACTGACAGCAAGTTCCTGTACTAGCTGCATCACACTGACAGCACGCTCCTGTACTAGCTGTATCACACTGACAGCAAGTTCATGTATTAGCTGTGTCACACTGACAGCAAGCTCCTGTACTAGCTGTATCACAGTGACAGCAATTTCGCATACAAGTTATATCGCACTGACAGTAAGTGCCTGTACTAGCTGTATTACACTGACAGTAAGTGCCTGTACTAGCTGTATTACACTGACAGAATGTTCCTGTACTAGCTGTGTCACACTGACAGCAAGTTCCTGTACTATCTGTGTCACACTGACAGCAAGTTCCTGTACTATCTGTATCACACTGACAGCAAGTTCCTGTACTAGCTGTGTCACACTGATAGCAAGTTCCTGTACTAGCTGTGTCACACTGACAGCAAGTTCCTGTACTATCTGTATCACACTGACAGCAAGCTCCTGTACTAGCTGTATCACACTGACAGCAAGTGCCTGTATTAGCTGTGTCACACTGACAACAAGTGCCTGTATTAGCTGAGTCACACTGACAGCAAGTGCCTGTACTACCTGTATTACATTGACAGCAAGTGCCTGCACTAGATGTATCACACTGACAGGAATTTTTGTGTACTAGCTGTATCACACTGACAGCATATTCCTGTACCAGCTGTAATACACTGATAGCAAGTGCTTGTGCTAGCTGTATTAAACTGACAGCAAGTTCCTGTACGAGCTGCATCACACTGACAGCACGCTCCTGTACTAGCTGTATCACACTGACAGCAAGTTCCTGTATTAGCTGTGTCACACTGACAAAAAGCTCCTGTACTAGCTGTATCACAGTGACAGCAATTTTGCATACAAGTTATATCGCACTGACAGTAAGTGCCTGTACTAGCTGTATTACACTGACAGTAAGTGCCTGTACTAGCTGTATTACACTGACAGAATGTTCCTGTACTAGCTGTGTCACACTGACAGCAAGTTCCTGTACTAGCTGTATCACACTGACAGCAAGTTCCTGTACTAGCTGTGTCACACTGACAGCAAGCTCCTGTACTAGCTGTATCACAGTGACAGCAATTTTGCATACACGTTATATCGCACTGACAGTAAGTGCCTGTACTATCTGTGTCACACTGACAGCAAGTTCCTGTACTAGCTGTGTCACACTGATAGCAAGTTCCTGTACTAGCTGTGTCACACTGACAGCAAGTTCCTGTACTATCTGTATCACACTGACAGCAAGCTCCTGTACTAGCTGTATCACACTGACAGCAAGTGCCTGTATTAGCTGTGTCACACTGACAACAAGTGCCTGTATTAGCTGAGTCACACTGACAGCAAGTGCCTGTACTACCTGTATTACATTGACAGCAAGTGCCTGCACTAGATGTATCACACTGACAGGAATTTTTGTGTACTAGCTGTATCACACTGACAGCATATTCCTGTACCAGCTGTAATACACTGATAGCAAGTGCTTGTGCTAGCTGTATTAAACTGACAGCAAGTTCCTGTACTAGCTGCATCACACTGACAGCACGCTCCTGTACTAGCTGTATCACACTGACAGCAAGTTCCTGTATTAGCTGTGTCACAATGACAGCAAGCTCCTGTACTAGCTGTATCACAGTGACAGCAATTTTGCATACAAGTTATATCGCACTGACAGTAAGTGCCTGTACTAGCTGTATTACACTGACAGTAAGTGCCTGTACTAGCTGTATTACACTGACAGAATGTTCCTGTACTAGCTGTGTCACACTGACAGCAAGTTCCTGTACTATCTGTGTCACACTGACAGCAAGTTCCTGTACTATCTGTATCACACTGACAGCAAGTTCCTGTACTAGCTGTGTCACACTGATAGCAAGTTCCTGTACTAGCTGTGTCACACTGACAGCAAGTTCCTGTACTATCTGTATCACACTGACAGCAAGCTCCTGTACTAGCTGTATCACACTGACAGCAAGTGCCTGTATTAGCTGTGTCACACTGACAACAAGTGCCTGTATTAGCTGAGTCACACTGACAGCAAGTGCCTGTACTACCTGTATTACATTGACAGCAAGTGCCTGCACTAGATGTATCACACTGACAGGAATTTTTGTGTACTAGCTGTATCACACTGACAGCATATTCCTGTACCAGCTGTAATACACTGATAGCAAGTGCTTGTGCTAGCTGTATTAAACTGACAGCAAGTTCCTGTACTAGCTGCATCACACTGACAGCACGCTCCTGTACTAGCTGTATCACACTGACAGCAAGTTCCTGTATTAGCTGTGTCACACTGACAGCAAGCTCCTGCACTAGCTGTATCACAGTGACAGCAATTTTGCATACAAGTTATATCGCACTGGCAGTAAGTGCCTGTACTAGCTGTATTACACTGACAGTAAGTGCCTGTACTAGCTGTATTACACTGACAGAACGTTCCTGTACTAGCTGTGTCACACTGACAGCAAGTTCCTGTACTAGCTGTATCACACTGACAGCAAGTTCCTGTACTAGCTGTGTCACACTGACAGCAAGCTCCTGTACTAGCTGTATCACAGTGACAGCAATTTTGCATACAAGTTATATCGCACTGACAGTAAGTGCCTGTACTAGCTGTATTACACTGACAATAAGTGCCTGTACTAGCTGTATTACACTGACAGAATGTTCCTGTACTAGCTGTGTCACACTGACAGCAAGTTCCTGTACTATCTGTGTCACACTGACAGCAAGTTCCTGTACTATCTGTATCACACTGACAGCAAGTTCCTGTACTAGCTGTGTCACACTGATAGCAAGTTCCTGTACTAGCTGTGTCACACTGACAGCAAGTTCCTGTACTATCTGTATCACACTGACAGCAAGCTCCTGTACTAGCTGTATCACACTGACAGCAAGTGCCTGTATTAGCTGTGTCACACTGACAGCAAGTGCCTGTACTACCTGTATTACATTGACAGCAAGTGCCTGTACTAGATGTATCACACTGACAGGAATTTTTGTGTACTACGTGTATCACACTGACAGCATATTCCTGTACCAGCTGTAATACACTGATAGCAAGTGCTTGTGCTAGCTGTATTAAACTGACAGCAAGTTCCTGTACTAGCTGCATCACACTGACAGCACGCTCCTGTACTAGCTGTATCACACTGACAGCAAGTTCCTGTATTAGCTGTGTCACACTGACAGCAAGCTCCTATAATAGCTTTATCACACTGACAGCAATTTTACATACAAGTTATATCGCACTGACAGTAAGTGCCTGTACTAGCTGTATTACACTGACAGCAAGTGCCTGTACTAGCTGCATCACACTGACAGAATGTTCCTGTACTAGCTGTGTCACACTGACAGCAAGTTCCTGTACTGTCTGTGTCACACTGACAGCAAGTTCCTGTACTATCTGTATCACACTGAGAGAACATTCCTGTACTAGCTGTGTCACACTGATAGCAAGTTCCTGTACTAGCTGTATCACACTGACAGCAAGCTCCTGTACTAGCTGTATCACACTGACAGCATGTGCCTGTATTAGCTGTGTCACACTGACAGCAAGTGCCTGTACTACCTGTATTACATTGACAGCAAGTGCCTGCACTAGATGTATCACACTGACAGGAATTTTTGTGTACTAGCTGTATCACACTGACAGCATATTCCTGTACCAGCTGTAATACACTGATAGCAAGTGCTTGTGCTAGCTGTATTAAACTGACAGCAAGTTCCTGTACTAGCTGCATCACACTGACAGCACGCTCCTGTACTAGCTGTATCACACTGACAGCAAGTTCCTGTATTAGCTGTGTCACACTGACAGCAAGCTCCTGTACTAGCTATATCACAGTGACAGCAATTTTGCATACAAGTTATATTGCACTGACAGTAAGTGCCTGTACTAGCTGTATTACACTGACAGTAAGTGCCTGTACTAGCTGTATTACACTGACAGCAAGTGCCTGTACTAGCTGTACTGCACTGGCAGCAAGTTCCGGTACGAGTTGTGACACACTAAGAGCAAGTTCCTGTACTAGCTGTATCACAGTGACAGCAAGTGCCTGTATTAGCTGTGTCACACTGACAGTAAGTGCCTGTGCTAGCTGTATCACGCTGACAGCAAATTCCTTTACTAGCTGCATCACATTGACAGCACGTTCCTGTACTAGCTGTATCACACTGACAGCAATTTTGTATAGTAGCGATATCGCACTGACAGTAAGTGCCTGTACTAGCTGTATTACACTGACAGCAAGTGCCTGTGCTAGCTGTATTACACTGACAGCAAGTTCCTGTACTAGCTGTGTCACACTGACAGCAAGCTCCTGTACTAGCTGTATCACACTGACAGCAATTTTGTATACAAGCTATATCATACTGACAGCAGGTTCCTGTACTAACTGTATTACACTCACAGCAAGAGCCAGTACGAGCTGTATTACACTGACAGTAAGTGCCTGTACTAGCTGTATCATACTGACAGCAAGTGCCTGTACTAGCTGTATCACACTGACAGCAAGTGCCTGTATTAGCTGTGTCACACTGACAGTAAGTGCCTGTGCTAGCTGTATTCCACTGACAGTAAGTGCCTGTGCTAGCTGTATCACACTGACAGCAAGTTCCTGTACTAGCTGCATCACACTGACAGCAAGTTCCTGTACTAGCTGTATCACACTGACAGCAAGTGCCTGTACTAGCTGCATCACACTGACAGCAAGCTCCTGTACTAGCTGTGGCACACTGACAGCAAGTTCCTGTACTACCTGTGTCACACTGACAGCAAGTTCCTGTACTATCTGTATCACACTGACAGCAAGTGCCTGTATTAGCTGTGTCACACTGACAGCAAGTGCCTGTACTAGCTGCATCACATTGACAGAAAGTGCCTGCACTAGATGTATCACACTGACAGGAATTTTTGTGTACTAGCTGTATTGCACTGACAGTAAGTGCCTGTACTAGCTGTATCACACTGACAGCATATTCCTGTATCAGCTGTATTACACTGATAGCAAGTGCCTGTACTAGCCGTATCACACTGACAGCAAGTTCCTTTACTAGCTGCATCACATTGACAGCAAGTTCATGTACTAGCTGTGTCACACTGACAGCAAGCTCCTATAATAGCTTTATCACACTGACAGCAATTTTGTATAGTAGCGATATCGCACTGACAGTAAGTGCCTGTACTAGCTGTATTACACTGACAGCAAGTTCCTGTACTAGCTGTGTCACACTGACAGCAAGTTCCTGTACTAGCTGCATCACACTGACAGAACGTTCCTGTACTAGCTGTGTCACACAGACAGCAAGTTCCTGTACTATCTGTATCACACTGACAGCAAGCTCCTGTACTAGCTGTATCACACTGACAGCAATTTTGTATACAAGCTATATCGTACTGACAGTAAGTGCCTGTACTAGCTGTATTACACTGACAGTAAGTGCCTGTACTAGCTGTACTGCACTGGCAGCAAGTTCCGGTATGAGTTGTGTCACACTGACAGCAAGTTCCTGTACTAGCTGTATCACACTGACAGCAAGTGCCTGTATTTGCTGTGTCACACTGACAGCAAGTGCCTGTTCTAGCTGTATGACACTGACTGCAATTTCCTGTACTAGCTGTATCACTCTGACCACAATTTCCTGTACGAGCTGCATCACACTGACAGCATGTTCCTGTACTAGCTGTGTCACACTGACAGCAAGTGCCTGTACTAGCTGTATGACACTGACCGCAATTGCCTGTACTAGCTGTATCACACTGACAGTAAGTGCCTGTACTAGCTGTATCACACTGACAGTAAGTGCCTGTACTAGCTGTGTCACACTGACAGTAAGTGCCTGTACTAGCTGTGTCACACTGATAGCAAGTTCATGTACAAATTGTATCACACTGACAGCAAGTGCCTGTAGTAGCTGTATCATATTGACAGCACTTTCCAGTACTAGCTGTATCACACTGACAGCTAGATCCTGTACTAGTTGTATCGCACTGACAGCAAGTGCCTGTACTAGCTGTATCACACTGGCAGTACTATCCTCTGCCCTGAATTCAATTTTTAAAAATCTTGAACTAAGAGTCTAATGAATGACCGTGAATCCATTGTTGGATCGTTGGGAAAAACCCACCTGCTTCCTTTAGGAATGGAAACTGCCATGCTCATCTGATCTAGGTTAAAAACAGGGACTGCAGATGCTGGAAACCAGAGTCAAGATTAGAGTGGTGCTGGAAAAGCACAGCAGGTCAGGGAGCATCCGAGGAGCAGGAAAATCGACGTTTCGGGCAAAAGTATTCCTGATGAAGGGCCTGTGCCTGAAACATCGATTTTCCTGCCCCTTGGATGCTACCTGACCTGCTGTGCTTTTCCAGCACCACTCTAACGCTTATCTGATCTGGCCTATGTGTGGCTCCAGACCCAGGGTAAAGTGGTTGACTCTTAACTGTAAATGGGCAATTAGAGGTGGGACAGTAAATGCTGGCCTAGTCAGCAACACCCTCAGGAATGAACTTTTAAAACAGTCAGCACATCATTGTTCAATCCATTTCCAAACGTTGTGGGTGAGAGAAGTGCCTGTAAATGAGGAAAAACGGTATGAAATGGAAATTCTTCCTCCTACTTTATTCCCAGTATCACTGACCGCTCAAAAACGCACATATGACCCATTGATAGAGGCAGTGACAGTGCACTCTATGAATTACTACACTTCATGAGCACGCGTCCCGTGTATTCAAGCTGCCTATTGTGTGTCCGTGCAATTCAAACCCGACAACAGCAGGGTCAGTGACAATGGGGTGATGTAGGTCCCAGTGCCAGCACAGAGAGTGATCAAGATCCACCCTGATATCAGCACAGCCAGTGCCTGCCTGTATGGAATCCCTTTGGCAGAGAAAGTGACAGTGGAGGGGTGGGGTGGGGGGAGGGGAGGTTTACAGAACCATAGACAGTGTCAGCGAAGGGGCTGCTCCTCAAACTTTGGTTATGCGCTCCTCATCCCTGGGCACCCGGTGGAGGCAAGGGGAGGACGATTTGGAGGGGGGCCTCCTCCTGGGTCTGTCCAAGGTGGCCATCCACAGGTCTGGGCAGAGGGGCTCGTCATTCCTCACTGTCTGCCCCTCTTTCCCAGTTACGTCCACTTCTGGGGTCCCTCAGGAGGGAGCGTGTAGTGCTCACCAGCACAGTCAAAACCTTTACAGACCAGTGGGCATCGCAGGACCCTTTAACCAACTCAGACAGTGTTATCTTAGAGTAGTAAGTTTCTGTTTCATTCTATGTCTTTCCATTTGACTGCTGATTTGCGTTTTATTTCAGTTCAGTGCCCCAGAAGGGGCTCTTTCGTTATTATTTCCGACTTCCTGTTTTAAGAGAGTAGATAGTGACGGTGGGGTGATGCAGACTCTGATATAAGCATTGAGAGTGGGGCGATACATGCCCTGAAACCAGTGGATCCAATGACTGTGGGGTGATCAGCATTGGAAGCTTGGGTTGATTGTCACTTTGAGAGTGACTGTGGTTTTGAGGGGCACCCATTTATCTTTCACAAGGGTCCTTGGAAGAGACTCTCAGTAAGCGCCTCATTCTTTTGGAAGAGTCCACTTTATCAGGGCTGCCTCCATTGCACCGCTATCCTGGATTGGTGGTGGACCTGGGTACCATAGGTGACAGGCTTATGGGCAGTGGCTCTGTAGCAGCAAGATCAACCTGCATATATACAGCTGCTTTACACCCGTTAATTGCCTCAAGGGCACTGTTTCAACACCCAGCGTAGCACTCCAAATCTGAACACGGGTACTTTATGGACCGGCACCACAAAATCTAGCCATTTCGTGCGAGGTGCTAATTTAATTGACTCTCCACACCCTTTCAAAGCAAGCTTGCTGATAGCTCAGGCTAACCATTCTGTGGTTCACTATTCAATATCCGACATGCCAACCCATTGTGCAAATAATGACTTGTCAGAAAGTCCCATTTTATCTGGGAATCTTGTCCACCCAGGTGTAGTTTGGATTACCTTCAGGTTCGGTTTTATTTGCACACACAAGGATGTTTTGAAACATTTCTTTAACAATGTTCTCCATTGTTTCCTTTCCTTTTACTGTAACACCAAGAATCCCAGAATCCTACAGCGCAGGGACATGAATATGGTGGTTCCACATTCTTCCGGTGTCTGTATGCATTTCCTGGGGGTGTTCTGATTTTCCCTCAGAATCCAAAGATGTGCAGGTTAGATGAATTGGCCATGCTAAACTGTCCATAGTGTCCAGGAGTGTGTGGGTTAGGTGCGTTAGTCCGAGTAAATATACAGTAATAGAGTAGGGGATTGGTTCTGGGCGGGTTACTCTTCGGAGGGTCAGTATGGATTTGTTGGGCCTAATGGCCTGTTTCAACACTGTAAGGGTTCTGTAATCCTATGAATGCAAATGCAAAAACTTCCATGTAATAGCAAGCATGTAGTTAGGAGACAAAGATAGTAACACAAACTTGGAGGTGTAAGACAGGGTGACAGTATATAATGAGTAATTGCACCAGTGTTTCCTAAGGAAGAGAATGCTAATGATGTATGATTGGTAAATTAATAATGGAGTAAAAATTGATCAACAGGATACACTGGAAAGGCTGCCTATATATGGAGTGGATAAGTCTTGTGGTCAGGATGGCTGTGTGCCAGATTATAAAAGGAGGTGAGGGTGGAGTGCAGAAAGGCTTGCTATAATTTTCTAATAATGGGGGGAGAACTGGGGATGAGTACAATGTTTTTATTCATAAAAACAATCCTAGTAACCATAGGTTAGCCAGTCCAACATCAGTGGTGCTTGAGGTGTTGGAAACAAGAGCCAGGTAAAATATCAACAGTCACTTGGTATGGACTTGAGTTAGCGGAGGATAGCCAGTGTGGATTTGTCAAGTATGGTGATCCTAGTTACGGAGGAACTGTCTTATGAGAGGTTGAGTGGGTTGTAGAAGAATGACAGGTGACCTTACTGAAACAAATTAGATTCCCGGGGTTTTGATAGGGTAGATGTGGAGAGGTTGTTTCCCCTTCTGGCAGTGTCCAGGATCAGAGGGCATCATTTCAGAATAATGGCTCACACGTTTAAGACAGAGATGAGGACACATTTCTTATGTCAGAAGTCAATGACTCTGTGGAAATATGTACTGTACGGGGCTGTCAGAGCTGGGTCCTTGAGCAATATTCAAGGCCGAGATAGGCACAGTTTTTAAACCAGTGAGGAAATCCAGAGTTAGAGGCTGGATAATGGATTTGCAGATTACCAGATCTGCCATTGAATGGTGAAGCAGACCTGAAGGGCTAAATGGCCAAGATCTGCTCCTGCATCTTACAATTATACGGTTGTGTGTCATAGAGTCATAGAGATGTACAGCATGGAAACAGACCCTTCGGTCCATCCCATCCATGCCAACCAGATATCCCAACCCAATCTAGTCTCACCTGCCAGACCTGGCCCATATCCCTCCAAACCCTTCCTATTCATATATCCATCCAAATGCCTCTTAAATGTTGCAATTGTACCAGCGTCCACCACATCCTCTGGCAGCTTATTCCATACATATACCACTGCCTGTGTGAAAAAGTTGCCCCTTCGGTCTCTTTTATATCTTTCCCCTCTCACCCCAAACCTATGCCCTCTAGTTCTGGACTCCCCGACCCCAGGGAAAAGACTTTTCCTATTTACCCTATAATTTCACTGTTTGCAGATGTCCAGCGATACATGAATTCAAAACAGCAAAGGCAGTAGCTGTGTAGGTTCTCTCTCTCTCTCGCTCTCTCTCCTGCACTGTCCTCAACATGTGCTTCCTTTGTCTGCTCTTCTCCCTTTTAAAACTGCAGTTGTTTTGACTTTTTTTTTCCCCCAAAGTTCCAAACCAATGCAACAGCATATAAAACAGTAATTGCTGCTCCTGGAATTCAAGGAAATCACCTCCACCTCCAAAAGTACCTCAAAGAAAGGAGCAGCTGTTACAGCCAGAAATTTTTCCCGTCCTCCATCTTGGATTACCCAGAATCCTGTGTGTGATTGTGCCTTCAAGCTGGGCTACACGGTAGACATTGGTGTGCCCCAAGATTCAGCTGTGAGACAACAGCTTTATTTGATACATAAAAATTGACTTGGATTTTGGAGTAATATTTCTATATTCGTTGACGATAGGGAAGGTGATAGCAATCAAATGTCCCCGGTTCACAGTTAGGCTGGCAGAATGGCAGACGAGTGGCAGGTGGAGTTGAGGATGATAGAAAGAGGGATGATGCATTCTCGCAGAAGAGATTGACTACTCAAGAATCCATAAGGGGCACAGGGGTGTAGGGGCACGTGTGCTGATCTTTGAAGATGGCGGGATGTATTGAGAGGCTAGTTGGCAAAGCATATGCTATCTTGAGCGACGTAAGTCGACCTATTGAATCCCAAAGTGGCGACGTCAGGACAGACTTTTATAAAGCTGTGCTTAACGTCACAATATCGCACCCTGTTCTGGTCACCGGACTTTAGGAAGAGTCTGGGGGTTCTAGAGTGGGTGCAGAGGAAATTTAGCAGCATCGTTCCAGAAATCTCCGGAACAAGGTTAGGCTGGCGAAGCAGGTATTCTCTTTAAAGAAGGGGGTCTGAGGGTAAATGTGGAGCAGATTATGATGGATACAGATAGAACTCCAGCGCTGTTCCTGGTCAGTCTGTTCACAACCTTGGCCACATGTTTGACCTGGACATAAGCTTTTCACTTAATGAATGTGCCATCATTAAGATTTGCCAGTCTCCACCCCGCGACATCACTCAACATCTCCCTGCCCCCTCCATCTCAATGTACCTGGTGCTGAGTCCCTCAATCCGTGCTTTTGTCACTTCTCGACTTAACTATTCTAACTCTTTCTTGGATGGATTCCCATTTCCTAGCTTCTGTAAACCCAAAGTTATCCAATGTTGTACTGTCTACATTTTAACTCACCCCAGCCCCATTGGCCTTTATCGTCTCCCAGTCAGGCAACATCTTGATTTTAAAATTCAGATCCCTACATGGCCTTGTCCATCCCTATCTCTATCATATCCTCTGGCTCCACGATCCTCTGCAACTCTGTTCTCCTGGTCCAGAAGTAAGGACACTACTGCTCCACTACAAGGGCCCAATGCTGGTACTCTAGATGTCAGCACCCACCTTCCCAATCAACCCATTCTGTAGCACTTGGGACTTGAAGCCGTGTGTCCTGGCCCAGAGGTAGGGACACTATTACTGTACTGAGCCCGACGTTAGTAGTCTCAATGGCACCCCTCCCTCCTAATTTACCTGCTCAGAGATACACATCTCGAGAGCTGCTAGGGCCTGAGGCTGAGTCTCCTGGTCCAGAGGTAGGGACACTACCAGAGTTACACATCTCTGCGGCACTGTGGGACATGCAGATGGGCCCCTAGCCCAGAGGTGGAGGCATTATCAGAGATGCACACCTCTGCGGCACTGTGGGACATGCGGATGGGCCCCTAGCCCAGAGGTGGGGGCATTATCAGAGATGCACACCTCTGCGGCACTGTGGGACATGTGGATGGGCCCCTAGCCCAGAGGTGGGGGCATTATCAGAGATGCACACCTCTGCGGCACTGTGGGACATGCGGATGGGCCCCCTAGCCCAGAGCTTCGGGGACCGCAGAGTCGCCGGGACTGACGGCTGTGTTTTTGCACACAGATAACACGGGCGAGGGGGCGGAGAGGTCAGAGCCGGACGGCGAGGACCCCAGCCCGGCCGAGAGCGGCTCCTGCCCGGGGGCGTGCGAGCTGGAGTGCGACATCTGCTTCAGCGGCTTCGACAACGTCTTCAAGCTGCCCAAGCTGCTGGCATGCGGCCACACCTTCTGCCTGGAGTGCCTGGCGAGGATCAACGTCAGCTCGGAGACGGTGAGCTCGGTCAGCTGCCCGCTGTGCCGGCGCCTCACGCCGCTGCCCTCGGGCAAGGGGCTGCCAGCGCTAGACAACAACCTGGCGGTGCTGCGGCGCCTGCCCTCCGGGATGCGCAGCGTTCCGTCCATCCGGTTCAGCCGCGACAAGGGCAGGCTCTACACCACCACCAGCGGCCCGGAGCCCAGCTCCTTCCTCAAGCCGACGCAGCTCAGCAGCGTCAGCCTGAGCCTGGACGTGGGGCAGCCGGCTCACCGCAGCAGCTCGGACACCCCGCCACGGACCCTCGCCTGGCTGCCCTTCCGCTCCAGCAGCTGCTACTACGTGGCCATCGGCTTCGTACTCATCTTCACCGTGGCGCTGGTGCTCTCCGGCATCTTCCTCTTCGTCATTGTGCCCACCCGCAGCATCGCCGGCGCGGGCCCCAGCGGCCGGAACGGCACCACCCAGCGCCCCTAGGTCCCTCTCCCCAACACACAACCCATCCCCTCACTGCTTTCCTGAGCGGTGCCAATCTCCCTTTCTCTCGCTCTCTCACACACAGATGCACACACACACAGACACAGAGAGACACAGGCACACACACACACAGACACAGACAGACACAGGCACACACATACACAGACAGACACAAACACACACAGGCACACACACACAGACACAGACAGACGCAAATACACACAGACACAGACACGCACACACCAACATAGACAGACACACACAGTCATGCATAAACAGATGCACATCTGCGCGCGCGCACACACACACATTATTGACAGACATACACACACAGACAGGCAGCCACACAGACACACACGTGCATTCAGACACACACAGACACACATGTGCACACACACAGACACACGTGTGCACACACTTGTATGCACACAGACATATAGACAGACACACGCATAAACAGATTACATGTGCGTGCGCACGCGCACACACATTATTGACAGACACACACACAGGCAGACAGCCACACACACACTCATACACATGCACACAGACACACACACACACATGCGTGTCACACAGACACGCGCACACGCATACACAGTCACACACATGTGCATGCACACAGACACACACACGCGTGTCACACAGACACACACACACTCAAAATACCTTTTACAGAAACCTGAGGGACAGGTGGTGCTGCACTGCCACATGTAGGTGGCTTCAGGTCGTAGAAGTTCGTGGAATCCCCTACAGGGCAGGAAGAGGACATTCAGCCCATCAGGTCCTGCTCCAAAGAGCATCCCATCCAGACCCCGCCCCTACCTATCCCTGTCACCCTACCCTGTCCCTATAACCCTCCCCATCCCTGTAACCCTGTAAATTTACTATTGCCAATCCACCTAGCCTGCGCATCTCTGGACACGATACCATGGCCAACCCACCTAACGTACACATCCCTGGATACTACGGGACAGTTTACCACGGCAAATCACCTAACCCGCACATCCCTGAGACACTATGGGAAAGTTTACCATGGCCAATCCACCATAACCTGCACATTTTTGGACTGCGGGAGGAAACCGGAGCACACCAAAACAGACAGTCACCCGAGGCTAGAATCGAACGTGGGACCCGGGCGCTGTGAGGCAGCAGTGTTAATCACTGAGCCACCGTGCGTGCAAAAGCATCTCCGAACAGGTTGGTCAGGGGAGAACATCTGAAACACAGAACAGCCAATGCTGGGAATCCAAAACAAAACAAAGGCACAGAAACTGGAGAAACTCAGTCGTGTCTGTGGGGAGAGAAAACAAGAGTTAATAGGATGAGTCCTGTCCTAAGATAGGGTCACTCTGATGCTGCTGAGCTTTGCCAGGACGTCTCTGTTTTTTTTTGCTGCACGTTTCCAGCATCTCCTCAGTTTTTTGTATCATTTAGAACTTCACTTAACACAAAGTCGTAAAAGACTTGCACGGTCAGAAGCCAGGTCCTAGTGCCTCTTCACACTCCTCCCCTACCCAACCCAATCCAAGGACAAAACTGAACTTTGCCTTCCCCATTTTCGAACATTCCTGGGTCCTGTTGGCTGCTGGCACCTCGCTTGGAGCTCTCCATCCAGTGACTCTGAGGACAAGTCTTCGACTTTGTTCGGCGATCGCCAGGAGGCCGATCTGCATTCGGATATCGCCCCTTGATGCCCGTGGACCATCCCGAGGCAATTTCACCAGTGAACGGTCAAGCAGTGTCTCGTCCGCGAGGCAGGTCGAGAGATCCTCGGGCAGCTAACCAACGGAGCCCCTGGGATAGGCGGGGATGTGGAGGTGAGTCCACAAACAGATTCCACCCCCACCCCCCCTCCTCTCGGACTTGTGAAAGGGGCAGACAGCGGCCCACACCAGCTCCCAATTCGTGTGTAACCAAAAACCTCTTCAAAGTGGCGCATCTTGCAGGACATGAAATTATGCCGTTATTGGATAAGGCCTTCCAGAAATTAGGATTTAAATGGCGGAGTCGTGAACACAGAAATGGAAATGGAAGGTGTGCAGCGATCTCCTAGTTCTGTGGCACTGGACGAGATGACAAAGATTGGAAATAGGCGAGGTTGCTGTGGGGGGGGCGGGAATTAAAACGAAAAAGCCATAAATCCTGTATGTGAGGCACTGTCATATTCTCAGGAAGAAGTCAGCAAGTGGTTGGGAGTGAGCAGGATTTGAAACGCGTTAAGACGGTTTGGATGAGCTACGGATGATGGATGCTGGGCAGGAGGGAATCGGCAATAGCCAAAATCCAGAGAATAGAGAGTCGTAGGTGAGAGTTTCAGAGGTGGAGGAGTTAGAACAGGTTTGGCACAAGGCAGTGTCAGGCAGTTTCTCGGTGGACGCTCTCGGCAAGAGAGGATATGGAACCTGGAAACTGAACTGAGAAGATACAACCATTTAAATGATTCAATGAGCATCAATAACAAGTGCCCATGTAGGGGACTCCTGGAGAGGTGGACTCCTCAGCTGCTTCAGAAAACCTAACCCGCAAAAGCCAAAGACACAACTTGTGAGTCACGTCGGACATTGCTTTCTGGTTCGTTCAATGGTTTTGTTTCTCCATCGCCTCAGACTCATGGCAACGAGCGTCCATACATCTCCGGCCCACCGGGAATCGCAGAATGTTTCCAGACCTTCTTGGTGACTCTCTCCAAGGAGGTGGGGATGGGGCTGGCTGGGGGGATGGGGGAGAAGTATCATGCTGTACTTATGGTGAGTGGCCAACCGAGCCATTCCAAACCAGAAAGGTCAGCAGGTTGTTCTGGCTCAGCTAACTCAGCCTGGACAAGTGAAACCATAGCATTACCCATGGTCTCAGGAAGCCTCGCATTAGCTAAGAGAAACAGCAGCCAAGTGTGAGTCAGGAGGGTGATGGAATACTCCCCATGTGCCTGGATGGGTGCAGCCCCAACAACATTCAGAAAGCTTGACACCATTCAGGACAAAAGCCACCCATTTGATTGGCATCACATCCACAAGCATCCACTCCCTCCCCCACCGACACTCAGTAGCAGCAGTGTTCAAAATGCACAGCAAAAATACACCAAAGATCCTCAGGGAGCGCTTTCCAAACCCACAACCATCTCCATCTAGAAGGACAAGGGCAGCAGATACATGGGAACACCATCACCTGAAAGTTCCCCTCCAAGCCAATCATTACCCTGACTTGGAAATATATCGCCGTTCCTTCACTGTCGCTGGGTCAACATCCTGGAATTCCCTCCCTGAAGGCATTGTGGGTCAACTCACAGCAGATGGGCTGCAGCGGTTCAAGAAGGTAGCTCACCACCACCTTCTCAAAGGGGCAACTAGGGTCAGGTAATAAACGCTGGGCCCAGCCAATAACGCCCCACATCCCACAAATTAATAGAAGTAAATCCTGTCCCTGATCTCAGCCCAGTGGCTAAACTTACTTGCAGATGAAACCAAACTCAGCAGTGATGTTCCTTCAGACCGCCATCCCCAACACCCTCGCCCTCCCAACTCAATCCACCCTCTGTCACCAATCTGTCCATTGCCCAACTCTACAAGGTGGGTGGGGGAGGGGAGTAGATTTGCAACTGAAGGGGGCCAGTGCATCTCAGCGATAGATACCTTTGCCCTCAGACAAGAGGGCAGGAGGATTTGGTCTGACTTTGTAAATGGCTGCCAGAAATTACTACTCAACCCAATTCTTAAACGATACAGTTCAAAAGAGAAGGAGAGGTGGGCACAGGCACAGCAGGGACATAACCAAAAGGACACCTGACACAGGGTGAGGTACATCTGGGGGGGTGTCACACAAGGTACACCTAGCCCATAGTGAACTGTTTTTGGTTCACAATAGATTCTTGGCCCCAGGCGAACAATACTTCTTCCATTTGCAAAGTGTAGCCTTAACTGGGGAAGGTACGCCCAATTCCAGTCCCACACTGCTCCCCCCGCCTCTTAATTTACTGTGCAGTCATTGTGTACACTTTGCATGTTGCATATAACACAATCATCTTTCATGTTATATATTTATATTTCTCGGCTTTGTTCTGTTAATTTCTTTTCGATATGAACTTTTTAAAGGTGGGAGGTCCTTCAATCCTTGTCAGGCTCCTCTTTCCACAGAGAGCTGGCTTCCTTCGCAAAATGAGCCATCAATGTTTTTAAATATTAAACAAAAGTTTGATTCATCAAAACATGGTACAGTTCCTCTCTGGGTGTATGCTCTGACAGTCAAACCGACATAAATTTCACAAAAGTCACAAATCCTCCCTCTCCATTTTGGAAAGCAACATCGTGTCACGCAACTTAGGAAAAGAAATAAGCAGTACTCGCTTTATGAGTTGCAAAACCTTCCTGGTGTTTCAGTTAATTTAGTTTTGGTCTTTCAGTTAATTATTTAAGAGTCAGCCATCTTGGATTCTGGAGTCACATATAGGCCAGACCAAGTAAGGGTGATAGTTTCCTTTCCTTAAAGGACATTAGTGAAGCTTTTCAGACAATCATAATCAGACTCTTAATTCCAGGTTTCGTATTTAAATTAAAACTTCACGATCTGCCTTGGCAGGATTACAGGACATTACCTGGGTCTTTGGATTAATAGATGTCAGACTACTGTCTCAGTTTAGTGCCCCTAAAAAGAAAAACATATATTATGCACGAGACTGCGTGATGAAACCTCCAGGCATACACTCAAGCAGAGTTGGCAACACTAATGCCATATTTCAGATGAACCATCAGACTGTGTGCTTGCAATGGTGTTAAATCTGTGAATAGCAGATGGGATTGTTGTGGTAAAGCTGGGTCCATACAGACCATCAAGTGTTCAATGTCTAAACCAATCTAATATTAGATTAGATTACTTACAGTGTGGATTAGATTACTTGCGTACAGTAATATGGTACAACCTCTGCCGCGGTTGTGACGCAGTGGTAGTTTTTGAACATTTAGTTAACAGGAACAGGGCGTTGCTGGCTAGACAAGTGTTTATTGCCCATTCCTATCTGCAAGAGTCAACCACATTGCTGTGGTTCTGGAGTCCCATGTCGTCCAGACCCAGTAAGGATGACATTTCCATCCCGAAAGGACATTAACGGACCACTTGGGCTTTTCTGATAACCGAGAAACATCATTAGACTCTCAATTCCTGATTTTTTTCATTAAATTAAAACTTCACCACCTGCCATGATAGGATTCAAACCTATTATTACCTAGATTGTTGGATTAATAGTCTAGCAATAACACCATGAGGCCATTTTTGACCCGACCGGTGAGCCAGGAAGTCCGAGTTGAGGTCCTATCTGCTTCAGAGGTGCGTCATGTTATGTCTGAACAGATTATCAGAAAATACACATGGCACAATCTTGGGGGCATCATGTGGCATCATGGTAGTGTCCTAATCTTTGAATAAGGAGGCCCCATTTCCAGTCCCACCTGCTCCAGAGATGTATACTAATCTCTCTGAGCAGGTGAATGGGAGGGGCGAGGGAAATCTAAAAGCCACGCACTCAAAAATGGAATGTTTTGTTGCACTGCAAGGAAGGACCAAGCCAATGAGACCAAGCCCTCGCCAAGAGGTATCATAGGCTCAACAGAACGAATCCCCGACCCCGACCGCACGTCTCTGTGCTCCGGGCCTGGCCACTCCCACTGACACCAGCTTTTTATCTCCAGATCGCTTTTCAAACAGTTCAAACGATTCGTTGCCATTTCTCAGCACATTCTCTGATTTGTTCCTGTAACATGATCAAACCTCAGGTAGAGACGGGTTTGTACATTCTGCGGTTCTCCGGTTCCCTCTGAGCCGAGTACCTGTAGCAACTGGAACAACCAGGTCTCGCTAACGGCACAGGCAGTAAATAATTTCCTGCAACCAAAATAAAGCAAGAAGCTGTTTGGCAGGATATTGTTCATTCCATTGGAGCCAGAGGCAAAGTCAGTGTTGATCACAGTGCAGTTCTTCCTTGGAAATGTGAATATCTGTGAGGGTGTAGCAGCAGCAGACAGCAAGTGACTACCCTCCTTACACATTCCCTTCTTCCCAGCCCCTCACAAACATTGGCCCACATCATATTGGAGCAGAATCCTGCCACACATAAGGAGTATGAGGAAAGACAGGGTGGACCTGATGATATTGATGGATTTAGAAGGAGATGGGAACCAAGTGGATGGGAAGGGTCGAGTCAGCTACAGAAAGAGACAGGGAATGCAGGGATTAAGGGGATGAAAAAGGAATAGGTAGAAAAAAATGAAATCCCTAGCAACAAGGATGCTGTGAAACTTGAAAGGGTTCAGGAAAGATTTATAAGGATGTTGCCAGGGTTGAAGGGTTTGAACTAAAGGGGGAGGCTGAACAGGTTGGAGGCTGAGGGGGGTCACCTTTATAGAGGTTTATAAAAATCACGACGGGCATGGATAGGATAAGTAGACAAGGTCTTTTTCCCTGGGGTGGGGCAGTCCAAAACTAGGCAGTATAGGTTTAAGGTGAGAGGGACGTAAGAGGCGACTTTTTCATGCAGAGGATGGTGCATGTATGGAATAAGCTGCCAGAGGAAGTGGTGGAGGCTGGTACAATTACAACATTGAAAAGGCATCTGGATGGGTATATGCATAGGAAGGGTTTGGAGAGATATGGGGCAAATATCTGATCAGCATGGTGGAATTGGACCAAAGGGTCTGTTTCCATGCCGTATATCTCTATGACTCTAATGCCTTCAGAGTTCAAACTGGGCTGGTGAGGTTGATGAGCATTTCCCAGAACTCTTCGCACAGACCTACCTTTCAGCAGCAGTAGTTGCAACAACCTTTTGAAACTCATGGAGTGGGGCTTTCATGGGGCAATGGTAGTGTCCATACCTGTAAGTCAGGAGGTTTAGATCCCACCAGGCCTGGAAGTGTGTCATAACATCTCTGAACAGGTTGATTAGAAAACTCTGTGAAACATATGCGTTCGATGACTGTCAGTCATTTTTTATGAGTCTAATGGGCCAGCATTGCAAAGAATCCGTCAACTTGTGACCGATTGTGGATTCTTAGGACATCCATCTCACTCACAAGTTGCCAGACATCGTACACATTAGTATTGATGAGTGTCATCGAACTACCATGCTAGAAACATGGGTTCTGAACTCATCTCAATTCGTTATTCTTAACACGGATAAGATTCCTAAACTAGGAATCCACAAAATTTCCCCACACCACTCCCCACAAAAACACAAACACACAGACATATCCTTGACCTAATACTTCTGGAAGGCAGATGCTAGATGTTGAACTTTCATGGGTGAAATGCATCCATGGCTTTGTTATCCCATGTTGCAGATGGTCACAACCAGAGTGGAAAAGCCAAAAGCCACATAGCAACACCCTGCCTAGCTTCCTCAGTTTACTAATTGTTCTCTGGTCTCCTGCTCCTGTATCATGGAATCCCTGCAGTGTGGGAGACAGGCAATTTGGCCCATCAGGCATCCTTACCAACCCTCCTAAGAGCGTCCCAACCAGACCCACCTTAGTGCTGCATTTCCCACAGCTAATGCACCTAGCTTGCACTTCCCCAGACACTGTGGGCAATTTGAAATAGCCAGTCTACCCAACTGTGTACTGTGAGAGGAAAGCAGAGCACCCGGAGGGAACCAATGTAGCCACGGGGAGAATGTGCAAACTCCACACAGACAGTTGCCTGAGACTGGGATCGAACCCAGGTCCCTGGCGCCGTGAGGCAGCAGTGCTAACCACTGAACCACCACGCTTCTCCAAGTTGCCCAAGAGCAAAGAGAGAGCACACAGAAAAGATAAACCCAGTCCATATGTTCTCTGGAAAGCCATTCAGGGGCTGAGATTAAGTGCTGTTTCTTCTCTCTGGTAAAAAGTAATCTCATCAAAGTCATCCCAGTTACTTTATGGCAAGTGAGGCAATTCAATGTAATTGCCCTTGAACTGGGTGGTTTGCTGGTGCCATTTCACATACGTACACAAGACAAAGTAAGGACAGCAGATTTCTTCCCGAAAGAACATTACTGAAAAGTATGGTTTGATATTCATTCATTCATGGGAAGACAACGTTTATTGCACATTCTGAATTTTTCCAGAGGGGCAGTTACAACTCAACCACATTGCTGATGTGTCTGGAGTCACACGTAAGCCACACCAGGTAAGGATGGCAGTTTCCTTCCCTAAAGGGCATTAGCAAACTGGATGGGTATTTCCAACAACTGATTTTTATTAGATTCAAACTCCATCATTTGGCATGGCAACAGGGTCTCTGCATTAATAATCTGGCGATAATACCACTAGGTATTGGCCTACCCCATGTTCTCCCATTTCACGATCACCATTACGGAGGCTAGATTTCAATTCGAGATT
Organism: Hemiscyllium ocellatum; assembly: GCF_020745735.1. Classification (NCBI taxonomy): domain Eukaryota; kingdom Metazoa; phylum Chordata; class Chondrichthyes; order Orectolobiformes; family Hemiscylliidae; genus Hemiscyllium; species Hemiscyllium ocellatum. Next base: position 21,803,005 of record NC_083435.1, read on the forward strand.
TTTAATAATGATATTTTTTAAGTTCATAGGAGATGGGTGTTACTGGTTAGGTCAATATTTGTTACATAACCCTAGTGACCCTTAAGATGGTGGCAAGCTGCCATAATCGAACCACTGCTATCCATTTGGCGTAGGGATCCACACAATGGTATTTGGGAGAGTGTTTCAGGAGTCTGACGCTGAAGGAACAGTGATATACAGTCATTCCAAGTCATGAGGAGTGGTGCTTGGAATGGACCTTTCACCTGGTAGCATTTTCATATATCTGCTGCCCTTGTCTTCCCAGATGGGAGCATTGGTGATTTCCTGCACTACACCTAACATCAAAACAGCTGTACCATTGTTTTTTATCGCTTTGCTGCGTGCGTGAACAGCAATGAATGTAACAGGGCAGGAGAAGATAGGAGGAACATCAGGACTGACTCAATGACACTAAAGGATTGAAAAAGACATGCCAGAGAATAGACTGAATGGAGTCAACTCAGCTACAGAAAGAGAAATGGAGTGAAGGAAAGATTAGAGTAAGGAACTAAATGGATAAAAAGGAATAGGAAGAAAAAAAATAATTTACTGCCTGCAGGAATGCGTAACATAGAGATGTGCAGCATGGAAACAGACCCTTCGGTCCAACCCGTCCATGCCGACCAGATATCCTGACCCAATCTAGTCCCACCTGGCAGCACCCGGCCCATATCCCTCCAAACCCTTCCAATTCATATACCCATCTAAATACCTCTTAAAATGTTGCAATTGTACCAGCCTCCACCACACCCTCTGGCAGCTCATCCCATACACGTACCACCCTCTGTGTGAAAAGGTTGCCCCTTAGGTCTCTTTCATATCTTTCCCCTCTCACCCTAAACCTATGCCCTCGAGTTCTGGACCCCCTGACCCCAGTTAAGCTTTTCCCATTCTGAGCCAGTAAGGCTGAGGGATATTCCACATTACTCTAAAAGGTCCTTGCACAGCTTATTCATCAGTCCCAATTTTCAGCAGCTAGTTTAATGGACAATTGCAGCAACCCTTTGAAACCAGTATGTTCAAAGGCTGCATGCTATTTTCTCAAGTCTAATGGGCGAGCAGCATAAATAATCCATAAACCTGTGACTGATTGGGAATTCATGTGATATCGAGCTCATAAGTTGCTGGCCATCATACACATGAATAACAATGAGTGACATTAAGTTACTTGGTCAGAAAATTGGTGCCTGATTCAATTTGCTGGTCTCAACAGTGACAAAATTACCAAACTAGCTGTCTACTCTATCATTTCACTTCCCTGTTCGACATCAAGTTGGTTCCAGGTTCGTTACCATTACAGGAATATAGTTGTCCATTTCCATCTTCATTTTAAACTGGCTCGAGTCTCCCTCACACGACAGGGAACATCCTGCCCACACCTACCCCATCAAATCCTTTCGGGATTGATGTGTTTCGATAAAAACAAAATCACCCCTCAATTCTTCTCAGCCCCAATGGATCAGGACCCACCTGTCCAACCTCGCCTAGCAAGATGGAAGCAGCCTGCTTGCAGCTCAGTGTTTGCATTCTCAAGTTGTGTCGTAGTCAGTACATTTCCACTTGCACAGCTCCGTGACAACACAAGAAAGAGTTTCATGAGATCAGTGCCGACAAGGAAACAAAAACCATCCAAGCCAGTGCTCTGGCTTCACTGGAATGCGACAAGACGTGTTTAAAAATGATAAACCTCCATTCACGCATTCTGCCCCTCCTTCAAAAGTGACAGAACTAAACTAGCTGCATTCCAGTCCTGCAGGATAATAAAGTCACAAATCATTATGTGACCAGAGGGGAAAATATCAGCAGACAGCACAAATCTTCAAAGGGTTGTAAGGTATCTGGAGTGCAACTGCTTTCACATTCAGACCACCTTACTAATAGATGGGGGGGAAGAGGGTGAAACAGAGTCATGGTGGTGGCACAGGCTAGCCTTTTTTTTTTGCGGCTCAAGTCTTTTTCCGCAAGGGCTGGAATGGGGTGGAGTGGGAATTGAAGGGAGAGAAGAGGATTTCCACATTCTGGTTTACAGATGCTAGTATTGGACTGGGGTGTACAAAGTTAAAAATCACGCAACACCAGGTTATAGTCCAGCAGGTTTAATTGGAAGCACTAGCTTTCGGAGCGCTGCTCCTTCATCAGGTGGTTGTGGAGTATAAGATTGTAAGACACAGAATTTATAGCAGAAAAGTGTTACATCACACTGTAAACTTTTGCTATAAATTGTGTGTCTTATGATCTTAATTAAACCTGGCGTTTAACTCCAAATTCTGGCTTCTCTTTCCTACAGGTGACTAATTATGTATGAAGAGGAATTAGTCATTTGGCTCCTCAAGCCCTTTTAGTTGGCGTGTCTCAAACTGCCCCAGCTCTGTAAACCTTGTTACCATTTCCTGTACACCCCCCAACCCCCCCACCCCAAAAAAAGAAAATCCACTAAGCTCTGACTCAACAGTAGGCAAACAATTGCCAGCAGGGGCAGTGTGTCCCACATGTCCTCTCCCGTTCTTGTGGGGGTGGGCCGTAGGGAGGAATATTGCCTGATATAAGTTCTTAACAGCCAAGCACTAATTTTCATGTTGTCATCAACAATCCCATGCCAAAGGAAACCATTTCTATCCATCTTATCAAACCCTTCAGTCAACTAGAGCAGCTCAATGATTATTTCTTTGAAGGGTGTAGCAAACAGGAGAGAGAATGGCACAGTGCCCATATAACTGGGCAATGAATCCAGAATATCCAGGCTAATTCTTAGAAGGACAGGAGGTTCAAACTCCACCATGGCAGCTGCTGGAATTTAAATTCAGTTCGTAAAGCTGGACCTGAAAGCTAGTGTCCATCATTAAACTATCACTGACTAAAAGCATCCTGTCTGGTTCATAGAGGTCTCTAGATGGTAGGAACCTGCCATCGTTATCTGGCCTGGCCCTCCGTGAGCCTCCAGATGGTCACAATGCCCTCTTAACCGCCCTCTAAAATGGCCGAGCAAGACCCTCAGTTCAAGGGCAACTAAAGATGGCCAACCCCCTCAAAAGAATAAAAGTTGAATCAGATCACGGCTTTATTCCCTACACACAAGGAAAGATCTATGCTATCATGTTTACCCTGACTAGCAATGTTCTGCACTGCTGCAAAAACAGCATTAAGCCCCCACTATCTCAGCTATCAACAGCAAGTGGGCCAGGTCTACTCTACAGCAGAAAGCTATGTATCAGGACTCGAGTTAGTGAACTCATCTATGCTGCCTTCCTCTCTCCAGTCCTGCAAATGCGTTCCCAAGTGTTTATTCCATTCCCATACTGTCGTTACGCGAAAGCTTTCACTGCTCATTCAGGTGAATCCCTTAAAAAAAATTCTCATGTTGTTAAATGCCATGACAGTGTGTCAGCACACAAAACAGTGAGAGAATTGCCAGGATTTCTACTAGCTAAGGCCTTATGACCAAGTGATGTAAATCAAGGGATGTTTAAAGCACTCCACCCATCAGAACTAGGTAACACTAACGTCAGAGACACAGTCCCTAAAATGCAGCAGAGCCTGCAGCTACACAGCCACACGCAGCACAATAAACAGGCCACACGCAGCAAAGGAAATTTATGCTGATCACAGCGCCAGCAATTTCATTGCATCGGGTTCGAGTTAGGCTTCCATACTAGCAAAGATTTCAATCAGCGTAGTTAAAGGCGACACCCAGTGATCGAACGTTAGACCTATGGTGCTACATTTGGTTGTGGTGGCATGGGTAGTGGGGTGGAGAGAGAGATAGCGATCAGGAGGATCTCCTCATTAGCCTTCTGCTGTGTCAAGACCAAGACTAGTTGCTGACCCATGGGGTGGGTTGCTACACCCGTCTCTTTTCCTCGGTTACACATATTCCGAGCTTTCCACCGATGTACTGGAGGCTGGAACCAACAAACACCGCAGGTGCTGGTCAAGTTGTTTTATCATCAAATCCCTACAGTGTGGTCATATTCCTTTCATTCCACTGAATCCACACCAACCTACCCACAGTCCCCTACCCTATTCCTGTAATTCTGCATTTCTCACGGCCAATCCAACTAACCTGCACATCCCCGGACTGTGGGAGCAAACCGCAGCACTCAGAGGAAACTGACAACAGACAAGGGGAGGATGTGTAAACATCATGCAGACAAGGGTGGAATCAGACCAGAATCCCTGGCAGTGAGAGGCAGGAGTGTTACCCACTGTGCCACCCTACTGTTACTGAGATTGGTATACTCAGAAACAAAGTACGTCCTGATAGGTTGCTACCAACATGTAGAATAGACAAATTGCATCTTTACCATTGCCTGTACATCAGCTCAACCAACTGGCTGTTGTAAACCTTCCTGCTGATTGACAATTTGGTGAATGTGATGAGTACAAAAAAACCTGTAAATTATTTCCCAATAACAAAAAAAAAGGTACAAGGCGCAATACTCGGGGATGTCCTCATTTTACTATATTAAAAAAATGCAAGAGCTCATCGACTTCCACCATACACTCAGCAGTAAAAGATCCTAAACATGGGCAGCTTAAAAGATTTTCTCCTGGTTTTCCAACTACTTTTTGCAATGCGCTGAAGAATGCACAGCACATTTTGCCATGCATTTCATCAAAGAACTATACTGAGGGGTCACAGCGCAGGACGCAGCCATTCTGTAGGTATTGCTTCTCTGTAAGAAGAATTTACCTAGTTCCACTCTGTCTTTTCTCAATTCAATCTGCCTCCACTCTCACTTGGGATATTGCATTCCCAACTAATCACATACTGCACAAAAATGCATTTCCTTATATTGCCACTGCATCTTTTTACAGTGAGCAATGCGGCAGCCAATATGGACACAGCATGTGTCCAATAGTCAGATAACAACGTGACATGCACTGAGAGATAACTATTGACCAGAACACCAGGGATAACTCCACCGGTCGGCTTTGAAATGTGCTGCCATGGTGTCTTTCATGTCCACCTCATTGGCCTTTATCCAAAGGGCAGCCCTCTCCCAGAAGCGGACCATCAGTCCAAATCTTTCTGCTCAAGTCTTAGATTGAGATCCAAACTTGGAATCTCACGAGCGAGAACTCAGCCACTACTGACAATGCAACCAAAATAACGGTACTGCAGCCAAAACATAGACCACCCATTTCCCCTCCTTCCTTTGTAAATGTTCTGAACTGTTGTCTTATGAAGAGCGTGGGAGTCGAGGTCATCTTTTGAGTAGCTTTATTAGAGAATACAGATTGCAGACATCACAAAACTAACGGTTAGACTTGGCCACACGCTCCAGCTCATCCTTCTTCTTAATGGCATAAGAGTTGGATGAACCCTGCAAATAAAAAGAGAATCATTAAACCAGTGCATTGTTGGTAGACGGGGCATACCTCCAGCAGCCATCCTTTTCTGGAAGCTTTAAATCTATCGAAGTATTCCCTCAAACTGACCTTGCAGAACACCCAAAACTCCAAAATACAAAAGCAGGATCGCAGATACGATTATTTGAACAAAGACATGGCTCACTCTTGCTCCCATACAATCCAGATGGTGCCCCAGGTTGCGTGCCATGCTGTAGGAGAAAGGATCTTCTAAGCCTGCAGCTTTACACTGTCACATGTGCTCTTCACAATGAGCAAGGGATCAAATGGGATGAAACCTCATGTTGGGAATAATTTCAGGGCAGGCAAGTCGGAGAAGGCACTGCATCATCGCCAAGTGGGAAACTAGGATGGTCACTGAAGCAACTGGCTCCAAAACTCGATGAAAGTGATAAACTAGGAGGAGCAGCCAAGCAGTTCAGTAAATACACTAAGGTAGATAAGTATCAAAATACATTACACATTCAGGTTATTACTTATAAATGGTGTTTGGCAACAGAGGAATGCTAGCCAGAACATTCAATCAACTCTCTGCCCCCTTTCAACAAATGCCTCAGGACCTTTGAACAAACATCCCTATTGTGGCACCTGCTCTAATGCAGCTTGCCCATATGCTATTTGTTCAGAGGGTGCATTGACTTGGGTGGGTTACCTAGATTAAGATGAAGGGCCAACCTACATATTAAAGCCAGGAGAAATACCACCTTAAGACAACACAGAAGGAAGTTTTAAAATCAGAATTCAGGCTATCCCAGAAAACAACTCCATAGATGTAGAAAGCAAGTTATTCGGACCATCAAATCTGCTCCATCGTCCAATGAAATCACGATAATCCTCAACTCCATTTCCCTGCCTTTTCCCCACAACCGTTGATTCTCGTGATTACAAGCCTGCCCATTTCAGCCTTGAATATACTTAAATGATATAATCTCAACAGCCCTGTGGTAACATAGTTCCACTGACTGACTACCCTCAGGACAAATTCCACATTCATCTATATTAAATGGGTGACCTCTTATTCTGAGATTATATTTCCCAATCCTCGACTCTCCCACAGGAGGAAGAAACCGCTCCTCACCTCCCCGAAGCATCCTGTGTGTTTCAAACCTCTCATTTTGCTAATTAGATTAGTTAGATTAGATTACTTATTGTGGAAACAGGCCCTTCAGCCCAACAAGTCCACACCGACCCGCCAAAGCGCAACCCACCCAGACCCTACATTTACCCCTTACCTAACACTATGGGCAATTTAGCATGGCCAATTCACCTGACCCGCACATCTTTGAACTGTGAGAGGAAACCGGAGCACCCGGAGGAAACCCACGCAGACATGGGGAGAACGTGCAAACTCCACACAGTCAGTCGCCTGAGTCGGGAATTGAACCCGGGTCTGAGGCGCTGTGAGACTGCAGTGCCACCGTGCCGCCCTATGAGTTAAGTCTCAACCTATTCATTCACCATAACTGGAATCACCCCAGTGAATCTTCATAGACTCCCTGCATTGCCAGTATATCTTCCCTTAGATAGGGGCAGAGTAGACTGAAGGGAGTTTACCACCACCTTTCTTAGTTATAGCATCGAGGGCTTTCAATCCACTGAAATATCTTGAAAAGATGAAACAGTTAGTCTTATTCCTTAGTATTTGGCCCCATCCAAGTTCCCTTTCAAAGAGCAGTAAATCCTGCAGTAGTCTTTCAGACAGTGTATTACACATCACAGTTTCCTGAGTCTGAACGTCAACTCCTTCCTACTGGTATTACCACTCAGCTATTAACCCAGAGGCTCCAGTAAGGTTCAAATGCTTTCGTAGCAGACAATTGTTTTTGAATTCAATAAATAATCAGAATTAGGAGTCTCACGATGACCATGAAATCATTGATAATTATCAGGAAAGACCCATCTAGTTCACTGTCGTCCTTTAAGGAAGTAAATCTGCCACCTTTACCTGACCCAGACCCAGAGCAATGTGGTTGATACTTCATGTAATTGGGATAGGGTAATTAATGCTGGCTTGGCCAGTGGTGCCCATTTCCAATGGATGCCTCTGTTGTTTTTTAAAACCCATAAAATGAGAAAAGGATATTCATCACCCCATCACTTTTTCATACCAACTATGACAAAGTCTTCCATGTGACGCACAACCACAGTCATTCAACGGCTTGCAATTTACATAATTGCCAAACGTAACTCTCCAAACACAAAAGGTGGATTTATACAAACAGAAATTCGGAATGACACAGCAAGTCCTTTGAGAGACAGTAATGAAAAACTCACTGATTTAGTTCAGGCCCTTTATCAGGTCAACAAACCCTTGGTCTTTCAGACGCAGGCACTCCTTTGTTTATAAAAATCTCTTTTTTTTCCTTCCCTGCAATGCAGAAAGTGACCCAGCCCACGCTTCAAGCACTCCATTACAAAAAGGGACTTTTCTTTTAAAAAAAATGTCCTTCATCGTGATGACAACTTACCTTTGCAGCGTTGATGAGCTCATCAGCCAGGCACTCTGCAATGGTTTTAATATTCCTGAATGCAGCCTCCCTAGCCCCAGTACATAGCAACCAGATAGCCTGCACACAAAAACAACAAAAAAAAGGTCAGACATTCAAACTTTGTGAGCACCCAAGTCCCTTTTTTTTAAAAAAAGATTAGATTCACTACAGTGTGGAAACAGGCCCTTCAAGTCCACACTGACCCTCCAAAGAGTCACCCACCCAGACCCATTCCCCCACACCATATTTATCCCTAACTAACACACCTAACACAAGGGCCATTTAGCATGGCCAATCTACCCTGACCTGCACATCTTTGGACTGTGGGAGGAAAGCGGAGAACCCAGAGGAAACCCACGCAGACACAGGAAGAATGTGCAAACTTCACACAGTCGCCCAAGGTGGGACTGGAACCTGGGACGCTGGAGCTGTGAGGCAGCAGTGCTAACCACTGAGCCACCGTATCGCCCATTTTAGAGGTACAATCGTCTCAAGCTCCCATCTCTGACTCTAATCAAGCAGCCAATATCTACAGCACAGTTAATCGTGAACAAACTCACACGTACACTTGACGTTTCACATTTCCAGGACAGTTCAGAAATGTGCATTTAGGGATCCCTTCTCACAACCTGCAGATGGCCTCAACAGCACTTTGGGCCCAATTATAACATGACAAGGACCCACCAAGCAAGTGCAATGGCTGGTTGACCTGGTGCCAAAATGTCAGCTCAGTGCTCAGCCAAGATAAAGAGAACTGCCATGAACTTCAATCCAACAGCATTGAGTAATCTTTCATCATGAACACAAACAGGCCCACTCCAAAAGACAGCACCTCCAACAACGCAGCTCTCTCTGTGCAACACCAAGGTGTCAGGCCACACTGTGAAAGCCTCTGCCAGGTAAGTTTCTGACAAACATTTGACGGTCTAGGATATTGAGAGATATAGGAACAAGGTGGGCAAACGAATTTACAAAATCAATCAACCCTGGTCTAGCTGATTGCTAGAATAGATTCAAACAGCTGAATAGCCTCATCCGTGTTCGTAGTGATTAATAAATTTGTATGATTCTGTGTAGAAGTGCAAGTAGATTACAGCAAAAGATATTTGACATCAAAATTCCTACATAAAACACACAGCTACCTAACTTACTGATGTGCAAATAAAGGCAGTGAGCTCCCTTTATGGACAATGAAAATATTTTTCCAAATACTGTAGTAAAGTGAGCAGCCAACAGAAGGAGCAACAAGCACATCTGTCGGGACTCAAACCACAACTCAGTCTGGACTAAGTGGGAAACACATGGTAGAGAATGGGATATTGCCTAGGCCAAACTGTATACCCCAAATTCATGTGAAGAAAAATGCAAGCAGCGCTGGAAAAGTGAGCCCCCTCCAATGCCTATACCTGGTTAACCCGTCTCAGTGGGGACACATCGACAGCTTGCCTCCTGACAGTGCCTGCTCGGCCAATACGGGTGGAGTCTTCACGGGGTCCACTGTTGATGATGGCATTCACCAGTACCTGTAGTGGGTTCTGAGAAGCACAAAGACATGGTTAACATACAGACTCCAGAAAGGTTAATCACCTAACACCCAGCCACAGCCCAAAAACATTGTTCAGAGCAGACCGTGCTTTGTGCTGCACTGCTGGGAAGCAAGTTGGAAAAACCCAGGATCAAGCCCCACCACAGCAAAGCAGCACTCCACTGTCACCTAGGATCTCTAAGGACAGATATGGACTGGCTGCCACTACTCACACCCAAGGGCCATTATGTCCATTTATTAGACCCAGGTCCAATTTCACAACATCCTCTCCTTGATGACAGAGATGAACTAATAATAAGAGGATTTTTTAAAAATATGAAAACAAAAAGTTGTTGTGGGGGGGCAGGGGTTGGTTGTTCTGCAATTACATCCACTCACCCAGAATTCAACTGAGAATTTAGGAGACGCCTTTAGTTACATTCTAGGAAAAGCGTCAGCCAATTATACACAGGAACATCCCACAACCAGCATATTTTAACCCATCGTCAATAAAAGATGAACACCGGGCACTGGGGAGGAATTCCCTGCATTAATTCCAAGGGATCTTTTACATCAACCTGAGACAGAAGACAAGGCCTAAAGTTTAATGTTTCACACGAGAAGTGGCACCTCTAACACCACAGCACACATTGAAGCAGCAGCCTTGATTTTATGCTCAACTCCTCAGCCTCCTCAACCAGAGGTAAGGGCGTTGTCCCAGGTGACTTGCTGAGCCACGCAATCTGTTGCTCCTGTATAGTGTGGCCACCTCCTGGCAGAGTACACTCAATGCAGGCACATGACAAAGCAGCAAGGTTAAACTGGGATATAGAGAGAGCATGTTGGAAATCCTCAGTAGCTCAGGCACTGTCCACGGAGAGATGAGCGAGTTAATATTTCAGGTCCATGTAACCTCTCATCAATACTAGGAAGAAATTAGAAACAGGGCATCAAGCAAAAGGGTGACGGGTTAACAGGAAGTTATGTTACTGGATAAAATCTTCGGGTATAAAATGAGGTCTGCAGATGCTGGAGATCACAGTTGAAAATGCGTTGCTGGTTAAAGCACAGCAGGTCAGGCAGCACAATTGATGAAGGGCTTATGCTCGAAACGTCGAATTTCCTATTCCTTGGATGCTGCTTGACCTGCTGTGCTTTAACCAGCAACGCATTTTTTACTGGATAAAAGACAGGCGAGACTAAATGGAACGTTGAGTTCAGGAGTTGGGGTGCCACGTTATGGCTGTAGACGACATTGGTACGGCTACATTTGGAGTACTGCATTCAATCCTGGTCACCCTGCTATAGGAAGAATGTTATTCAACTGGAAAGGGTGCAAAACAATTTACAAGGATGTTTCCAAGACTGGAGGATTTGAGTTAGAAGGAAAGGCTGGAACTTTTTTCCTCTGGGGTGTAGGAGGCTGAGGGGTAACCCTATGAAGTTTATAAAATCATAATGGGCATAGATAGGGTGAATAGCCAAGATCTTTTCCCCGGAGTTGGGGAATCCAAAATTAGAGGCATTTGTATTTAAGGTGTGAGGGGAAGGTTTAAAAAAAAGGACCTGAGGGACAACTTTTTCCACACAGAAAGTGGTGCATATATGGAATGAGCTGCCAGAGGAAGTGGCCGAGGTGGGTAAATTTAAAAGACATTTCGGCAGGTATGTGGATATGAAAGGTTTAGTGGAATATGGGTCAATGGGGCAGTTTAGGATACCTGGTCAGCATGAAACAGTTGGGCCAAAAGGTATGGCACTATGATAGAAGATTTACTCCTTCAGCAAAGCAGTGGAGATAGGGCAAGAAACAAAAAAAAATTTTGGAGCAGAGAAACAAGTATGCTGTTGACAAAATTAATAAAAAATAAGCAAGCAAAGAGAAGGAAACAAAAACGGGGCAGAGGATTATGGTCTAAAATTGTTGAACTCAAAGTTGAGCCTAGAAGGGTGCGATTGCCCAGTTGGGAAATGGCATGGTGCTCCTTGATCTCTTAGGTTGAGCCTCAGTGGGGCAGTGAATGAAGCTGAAGACAGGTGTCAGTGTGAAAGCAAGGCGGAGAATGTAGATAACTACCAGAATCTCAGCTTCACGCCTTAAGTTTTTAGACTGAACTAAGATTTGCTCATCGCTGAGGTGACCACGTTGAGTAGTGAATGCAGGAAGTTAGATCGAAAGTGCACATAATGGCTGGTTTATTTGCAAATGTAAAAGGTTACATCGGCATGCGAGGAAAGGTCTACGGAAGAGGGACTGAGGATAATTGAGGAACAAACCAGGACATCACAAAGGGAACCGTCCACTTGGAATTCTGAAAGAAACAACAGACCACGCTCAGGGTGGCAGGAATCAATCCGACGAATACAGAGGGCGGGTGGGAGAAAGTAAAGTCAAGGCTAACCATATCACGACCCTGGGAGGGATGGACAAGAGTACAGGCAAGGGGGACAGCTTTCGTAGCAACCAGTTGTTTGGCACTGAGCACGGCTTGGGGGGGGGGGGGGGGGGGGAATTGAGCTTCATTTGCAGAGCTGCCATCTGCATCAAGATCTCTGGATAACTAGCTGGGTTAGAAACCAGCTGCACATACACGATGACACATGTGAATAAGTGAAACACCAGTCAGTTCGCTGGTCCAACTCTTAACATCACATCAATTTTGAGCCTCAGTTTTCTCCTGTAATACAAAGGAATTGGAATTCTGACCTAACATTTTCCTTATTAAAGTAAAGTAAAGTCAACTTACCGAAAATCTGAAATAAAAACAAAGTACTGGAGCAACTCAGCAGAACGTGTGGAGGGGGAAACCAGTCTGATTCTTTCACTTAGACTCGGGGCAAAATAGATTGTCGGGGTTGCCCCTGGCTGAAAGCAGTATATAATGGCACAGTTGACATATAATGGTTGAGGGGATGTTTAGCTCTTGCACCTCTCCTGATGCTTTATATCAGTGCCTAGAGTTCCAGTCTTCTGGCCCCAGCCAATGCCTCGTCTCCATGGCTGTGCAATTCCTACATGTCCAGCCTCATCAGGACAGTCTGTGGGCTCTCCACTTCCTTTGAAAGATGGCCTGAACAGTGTCCACCCGCCACCAACACCCTCCTCTACACAGCCATGTTCATTCCTCCTTTAACTTGTCTTACTTGGCAAAGGTGCACATTATGGGTACCAGCAAGGGTCTCAATAATGTCCGTGTCTTTGTGGGGAATATGACAGGAATATTTCCCGTTCCAGTCCTCCTTCAGCCCTTCCCACTACGTTCTGATTCAATGACGACATTGGTGCTACTACAAATTCAATGGCCTGTTTCCAATTTCCACCCTCCTCTCACTTTCAACCACTCCAACTCTTCCCTTTCCTTCCTTAACTTCGCATTTCCATTTCTGATAACAGGCTGTCCAACCAAATCCATTACAAACCCACCAACTTCCACAATAACTTTACCGACACTTCCTCAGTGTTTCTTGTGAGGATGCCATTCCATTTTATCAGTTTCTCCAGTCACATACATGCAAAGGATGGCACTTTTCACTAGGGTGCCTAAAACATCATTGTTTTCCTCAACTGAGGAACCTCCCCTACCCCCACCCCGCCCCGCCCCCCCACCCACCCGTCCCCAATGCAATCACAGGTTAACACTTGCCCATTCACCTCCTTGTTCATCACTGTCCAAGGTCCCAAATATGAAACAAAGCAACATTTTACTTCTGCTTCTTTCAATCTAGTCTCTTGCACTCATTGCTTACAACGTGGTCTTTTTATATTGGTGATACCAAACGCGGCAGCATAGTGGCTCTGTGATTTGCACTGCTGCCTTACAGCACCAGGGACCCAGATTCAATGCCACCCTCAGGCAACTGTGCAAACTCCACACATACATTCTCCCCATGGCTGTGTGGGTTCCCTCCCACAGACAAAAGACCTGCAGGTTAGGTGGACGGGCCATGCTAAATTGTCCCATAGCAGCCAGGGATGTGCAAGCTTGGTAGATTAGCCTGGGGAATTGCAGGATTACCAGGGCAGGGACACTCTTTGAAGGGTTGGTATAGACTTGATGCATCAAAAGATCTGCGCCCACACTGTAGGATTCCACAGAACTCCGATTGTGTGCTCACTTCTTGGAATGACTCCACTCTGACCATAGCAATGACCCCGAATTTTCAGGTGCCTGCCATTTCAACAAGCCACCTTGCTCTCACACTAACATTTTCAGTGAGGCACAATGCAAGATCGAGGGACAACACCTCCTTTTTCAATTATACACTCCACAGTCTCTAAGACTCATTGTTGAACTCAACATTATCAGAGCGTGACCTCTGAATGCCATTTTTCTTACATCCCTGACAACCTGCTGACTTCACTCTGAACAGAATAGACCCATTTTATTCATGCTGGTTTACATTTGTACCTAATTTCCATAGCTATCCCCTCTTTACCACCATTACTTTTGTCTTTTGCTCTGGGCATCCCATAATCTGATTCACTTGCTACTCCTTTCCTGGTCACAGGATAGACACTGTTCAGGCCATCTTGCTTTCAGTTTCGAAGATGAGTCATAGAGGACTTGAAGCATTAACTGCTTTTCTCTCTCTCTCTCTCTCTCCCCACAGATGCTGCCAGACCTACTGACCTTTCCTTCCATACCGCACAAGGGGGTGCCACTTACCTCACCAGTCAGTAGGTGGATGATCTCAAAGGCGTGCTTCACAATCCGCACGGTCATCAGCTTCTTGCCGTTGTTCCGCCCGTGCATCATCATGGAGTTGGTGAGACGCTCCACAATGGGGCACTGAGCCTTACGGAAACGTTTTGCAGCGTAGCGCCCAGAGCTGTGAGGGAGGTACTTGGCATATTTCTCCTTGACAGCAATATAATCCTGAGGGAAGGAAAGAAAGAGTTCAGCAAGGCTTCACGTGCAACCAAAGACAACTAACAAATGTGCCAAGAAGCAAGCAAAGGCAATGGAAGCAGATTCTAAAGTCTTTTTCAATACTGGGCCAAATAAAAATATGCCCAGTGGGAGGAAAGAGCAAGACTAAAGGGACAGATTCACCAAACAGCCCAGGTCAGACATAACCAATCCAAACAGCCTCCTCACAAGTAGAAAGCAGTCCCCCCCGTGGGTCACCAATTACCTCACTCAGTCAACAAGTGCAGAGGCATTAACACCAGCGCAAATATGAAAGGATTAACAGAATTCAGTGAACTATCAGCAGGACAATATTTCTAAACAGTATCTTCATTGGTGGGCACCAACTAGAAACAAGTATTGTACTGCAAAATGCAAAGGGGTACCAGTGTCTACTGGCAAAAGTAAACAGCTTAAGATGACAGGCTTTGACAGCAACCACATCTCCATTTACGCTGCCAGGGTTTGCAAGTGGATTTTGAAGAGTCAGGACCTACCCAGAGACCCACCATTGTCCAACAACTCATACCTGGGCAAGTTTGCAGCCAAAGGGAAGGAGAATTCTGTTGCCGCAACAAAGACATGCATCAAAATAAAAACATCAAAACATGCTCTGCACATGAGAAAAGTACATAATACTGTTTATTCCCTTGGTCTCACTTCACAACCCCATACATTTTGCTTTATTTTTAAAAAAGATGCTGCAGCTTCCTCTCAAATATCTTGACACTTGTGCATTCTAAACTTCAATCACTCCCAGTATGATTAGAAAAAGAAACCCCACTTTTTTTTTGCCAATTAGCTCATATCAGTGCCCTCACAATACAGCTACCCATGTAAATGTTCCCCCATCCACTCTGTCCAGAACTCTAATAAACAGTCCAAACATCTGTTCCTCATGTCTGGAACTATTCTTGTTAATCTCTTTTTGCATGCTCTCACATCATTTATCCAGAAATGCATTCATTGTCTAACTACCGTTTTACACAATTCTATACTCTACACCCTTACTAATAAATCCAGAATGCTATATATTTAAATACACTCTCAACTTGCCCTTTCCAAATTCAAAGCCTTATGCACATACACTTATCCTCTTCCTTGTTTACTACGTTTCCAATTATGCCTCATGCTCCTCAGTCTGAGTCATCAATACATCAGGAAGAGCAATATGCACCATGATAGATGAACTATAAACAATCCTCCAAACTAAAGTATAGACAGCGGTCACTACTCTGTTGCAGCAGCTTGTCAAATGGATTTAGAACCCCGTGTGCAGCATATCAAACACACTGCACTCACCAACACTCTTACCTCTTTAAACAAAACAATTCCATGGCAACTTTGCTTAATTCAACCACATTTGCTGAAGAACGTTATAATTCTGTCTCCAATTATTGGTTCTAGAAATCTCCCCCTCCAGCAAGGTTATACATGACCGGCCTGCAGTTGCAGGGCTTCCAGTTACTAAAAGTGAGCACCGATTGAAAAACAAGTAGAAGATCATTGTTAAAAAGCCCGACTGTTTCATCTTGACGTGGTCCACCTACTGGATGGATGGTCGAGTACCTCAAGATTCACATTCTGCTTCTTTTGACAGTGGTGTGGGACTAGACTTCCAGAATTAGCCACCAAGGGTCAGTATTTACCAGTGTAGTGCACTGGGACCTCAGTGAGCAGCAGATAAGTTTAGCACACAAAATGTGAAATAGATGCATGAAGCATCCAAACAGTCAAAGACCTATCACAGGTAAACACAGAATAGCTTATACTTTTCAGTACTAGCACCCACATGCAGCAAACAGGTGACTGCCCATTACTGGCAGCTTTAGTTGAGGGAAGGCACTCGTGCATTCTAAACAAGGTGATGGATCAACCGAGATATAGCAGCAGAGTTTAAGGGGACATTTCAAACAGCCAAAAAGTGTATGCCTACTCTCAACAAAAGTCCTAAGGTGTGACATCCACCATTTGAATTAGTTAGAGGTTAAGAAAATCGTCAAGGTGAGAGGCATGCCAGAATTTGCCGGAATATAAGAAACAGCACAGAATGATTCGGAAGTTAATCAGGAGCTAGCTAGAAATGCAAAAATGGATAGCAAAATTTTCTAAAAGCTATTTGAAAAGGGGAGAAAGTAAAGTTTTGCACCTCTCAAGAATGTGAATGGGGAATTAATAGATGATAAAGAAATGATGCCACATGAAATGGCCGAATATTCTGCTTCGGTCTAATTGCAGAGGTCACAAAAGCCATTCCTGCAATAGGTGTAAATGAGAGGGAGGATTGGAGAGCACAACTTAGCTAAATCACGAGGTCAGTGCACTGAGCAAACTGGCAGAGCAGTGAAAGGACAGGTCGCTGGGTCCAGCCGGATTTTATCCTTAAATCTGAACAGGGTCACTAATGAGGATGATAGGTATTTATTTTCAGAAGTCCCTAATTTCAGAAAAGGTTCTATCCGAATGGAAAACAGCAAGTAAGCCCTCTAAGCAAGAAGGGATGGAGGTAGAAAACGGGCAAATACAGACCAGCTAGTTTGAAATGAGGAAGATGTTAGAATTGAACATTAAAGTGATCAGTACATTAAAAACACAAGGTTACCGAGAAGAGTCAGCATGCTTTCGTCAATGACAAATCACTTTTAACAAATTCAGAGTTGTTTGAAATATAACATGCTATGAAACCTGTAAATGCAATTTGTTTGAATTCCCACAAGGCATTTGATAAAGAAACCACAAAAGATTTTTGCAGAAAATAAAAGCACAGACTGCAGGCGATAACATATCAACAGCCATAGGATTGGCTGGCTGGCAGAAAGCACAGTCTGTATTAACATTCCTGTCTGCTTAGCAGGATGCAAGTGGAGTCCGCAAGGGTCTGTACTGGGGCTTCAAGTGTTAAAAATTTGCAATGACTTTGATGGGGCAACAAAGACATGGGCATTAAACTGTTAGACAACACCAATTAGATAGGAAAGCATGCTGTGAAGACAACATAATGAAGTTACATATGGATATACACAGGTTGAATGAATGGGGGAAAAAAAATTTCAGTTGGGAATATAATGTGGAAAAACGTGAAGTGATTCACTTTGGCAGAAAGAGCAAAGAAGCAGAATATTACTTAAAGAGACTGACTGCTGAAACCCCAGGTATAAGGGAATGTAGCTGCTCGGGCACATGAGCTACAACGTTAGTATGTGGTCCACCTACTGGATGGATGGTCAAGTACCTCAAGATTCACATTCTGCTTCTTTTGACAGTGGTGTGTCATCAAGAAAGCTAAGGGGATGCCACCCTTTATTACGAGAGGAATTGGACACAAAAGTAAGAAAGCTCTGCTTCAGTTATGCGGGGTATGACCATTTTAAAATTAGGGTTTGTAATTTCAGGAGAGATTTGGGGAAAAAAATTTCTGAATGTTTGTGACTTTAGAACACTGCCTCAGAATGTGGTGGAGGCAGGGACACTGGAAGATCAAGATTAAGGCAGTTAAGATTCTGGTCAGGTAGAACATTGGGGTAGGTGGGAAACAGAATTTGAAAAAAAACTGATCATAAATACTTGGCTAGGCAGGTTCAAGGGGTCTACTTTTGTTCCTATTTCAAATATTTGTAGGACATCAGGAGAACACATTCTCCCGTCTTCGACTCGAGTGCTGGCAGCACACACAACCTGGCGAGAAAGTATCACTCAGCTAATTGTTGGGATGCCAGGTACAGCAACCAGGCACCGATTTAGACACCCCCAAAACCCAAATCTGCTATCACAGGTTTGGTGAGGGTGAAGATCGGTTAAAATACAGGTCTCCAGAAAACATGGTGAATTTGGCAGCGCTCGCATGTCTGAATCAGAAGGCTTTGTATTCAGGTCACACTCCAGAGGCTGAACACAACCATCTATACAGCTGCTGCCAGTGCTGTGCTGAGGGAGTACTGTCTTTCAGAGGAGAAGCTAAGCCAAGATTTTGTCCATGCTCAGGTTGGTGGAGAAGGCTCTGTGGCGATACTCATTTTAAAACAGGCAAGCTTTCCCCAGCATCCTGAATAATAGTTATTGCCTGAACAAAAATATAGTATCAGTTTCAGAAAAGGTCCCAACCGAATGAAAAATAGCAAATAAGCCCTCTTTTCAAAAAGGGATGGAGGTAGGAAACAGGCAAATGCGGACCAACTAGTTTGAAATAAGGAAGATGCTAGAATTGAACATTAAAGTGATCAGAACATTAAAAACTCAAGGTTATTGTCCATGACAAATCACGTTTAACCAATTCAGACTGCCTGGCGTATTTCCATTATTACAACTGTAACAACACCACGCAAAGTTGTGGGAAAACTCAATAAAGAGGAGGAATAAGGAACAGCTCCAAAATACCTGCAGGGAAATGTCATTGATCTGGACATCATCTGTGCTCCATTTGCCAAACAGCTTGATCTCAGGGGTCTCCGCAACCGCGGGCACACCTTCCCACTCAGTCATTCTGCAAAAAGAGAGACCGAGAGATAATACATCAACCTAAATCAAATTGAGAGAAGCTAAAGTAAGAGTGGTACACTCTTAGGAGACAAAAAATTAAGGGACATTTCAGCACTAAGCAGCGTAGATCCAGGGGAAGTGGTCAAGGGGCACTGTCCAGTGAAAGCAGAGCACAACGCTCACGTGTGAAAACCTCTGCACAGGCAGAAATTACCCAGAAGC
Organism: Hemiscyllium ocellatum; assembly: GCF_020745735.1. Lineage (NCBI taxonomy): Eukaryota > Metazoa > Chordata > Chondrichthyes > Orectolobiformes > Hemiscylliidae > Hemiscyllium > Hemiscyllium ocellatum. The sequence continues at coordinate 21,822,018 of NC_083435.1, forward strand.
ATTCTGCCAAAGGGACATTTTGATTGCCCTGGAGCACACAGAGTTCCTGAACCCTGGGCATGGGACGAGCGCTTAAAAATACAAGGAGGGTTCTGTAAAACCCAGGTCGCTCGGTGATCCGAGCATGTTAAGCGTGTGGCAGAGACAAAGCTTTCTAGAAGACGACAGACGTGAGCCCTTGCCACTTGTTGTTAGCAGATGAAATGACCGGAGGGAATGGAAACAGAAATTGCAGTAAAGATCAGCAAGGTCAGGCTGCATCTGTGGAGAAAAATCAGTGTAAGCATTTTGGGTCAGTGACCATTCCTGAGAACTGAAGGGAAAGGAATTTAGGATGAAGGAAAGGTTGGCTCAGAGGATTTCAATGGAGGAATTGATTGGGGGGGGGGGGAGGAGGAGAGAAAGAGGAGAGAGGGGAGGAGAGAACATGTCAGCCATAAAAGAATGGGGAGGAAACATAAGCAGGAAAGGGGTTGGAGGAAATCAGAGAGGACAGGATTTTGGGGAGGGGAGTGTTAAATCACACTGAACAGGATTCCAGCAGGGTGGGGTGCAGAGAGGATGGGATTCAGGGGGGCGGGGTGGAAAAAACAGAGAGGACGAGATTCCAGGGGAGGGGGGGGTTGTGCAACCAGACATGACATGATTTGGGGGGCAAAACCAGAGAGAACAGCATTCGGAGGGGGGAGTGAAACAAGCGAGGCTGGGATTCAGGTGGCTCAAATCAGAGAGGATGGGGTTGGGGAGGGAAGAATCAGAAAGGAAGGTTGGGGAGAGAATCACAGAGTAAGGGGGAACAGCCTCTTCGCGCCTCAGGATTTTAGATTAGATTCCCTACAGGGTGGAAACAGGCCCCTCGGCCCAACCTCCGTTCCCTCCATGACTACCTGGTCAGGTAAGGCCGTTCCCTCCACGACTACCTGGTCAGATCCACATCCCCCCCCCCTACGACCCACCCTCCCATCCTGGCACTTTCCCCTGCCACTGCAGGAATTGTAAAACCTACACCTCCTCCCTCACCTCTATCCAAGGAGCCTTCCACGTCCAAAGTTTTACCTGCACATCCACCAATATCATTTATTGCATCCGTTGCTCCCGATGCAGTCTCCTCTACATTGGGGAGACTGGACGCCTCATAGCAGAGCGCTTTAGGGAACATCTCCGGGACACCCACACCAATCAACCACACCGCCCCGTGGCCCAACATTTCAACTCCCCCTCCCACTCTGCCGAGCACATGGAGGTCCTGGGCATCCTTCACCGCCGCTCCCTCACCACCAGATGCCTGGCGGAAGAATGCCTCATCTTCCGCTCGGAACACTTCAACCCCAGGGCATCAATGTGGACTTCAACAGTTTCCTCATTTCCCCTTCCCCCACCTCACCCTAGTTCCAAACTTCCAGCTCACCACTGTCCCCATGACGTGTCCTACCTGCCTATCATCTTTTCCACCTATCCACTCCACTCTCCTCCCTGACCTATCACCTTCATCCCATCCCCACTCACCCACTGTACTCTATGCTACTTTCTCCCCACCCCCACCCTCCTCTAGCTCATCTCTCCACGCTTCAGGTTCACTGCCTGTATTCCTGATGAAGGGCTTTTGCCCGAAACGTCGATTTTACTGCTCCTCGGATGCTGCCTGACCTGCTGTGCTCTTCCAGCACCACTGATCCAGAATCTGGTTTCCAGCATCTGCAGTCATTGCTTTTACCTTCGGCCCAACCAGTCCATACGGACCCTCCGAAGGGTAACCCAGCCAGACCCATTCCCCGCTGAATGATGCAATTTAGCATGGGCCATTCCACCCCGACCTGCACATCTTTGGACTGTGGGAGGAAACCGGAGCAAACCCCCGCAGACGCGGGGAGAACGTGCAAACCAGAGAGTTGCTGGAGGCTGGAATTGAACCCGGTTCCCTGGTAACTGAGAGGCAGCAGCGCTAACCCCTGAGACACCTCATATGGTCCTGGCATAATCACTGGAGGTGGGGGATGGTGTGGAGTGTAGGGGGTGTGTATAGGTGGTGGTGGTGGGGGGGGGGGGGTGATGTGGGGGGGGGCGTAGGGGCTGTAGGAGGGTGTGGGGGGGATGTATAGGGGTGTGGGGGGTGTAGGGAAGGAGTGGGGGGTGTAGGGGGGTTGTAGGGAGAGTGGGGGAGTGTATAGGGGTGTAGGGGGTGTGGGTGGGGGCATAGGGGCTGTAGGGAGGGTGTGGGGGATGTTTTGGGGTGTGGGGGGGTGTAGGGAAGGAGTGGGGGGTGTAGGGGGGTTGTAGGGAGGGTGGGGGAGTGTATAGGGGTGTTGGGGGTGTGGGTGGGGGCGTAGGGGCTGTAGGGAGGGTGTGGGGGATGTTTTGGGGTGTGGGGGGCGTAGGGAAGGAGTGGGGGGTGTAGGGAGGGTGGGGAGTGTATAGGGGTGTAGGGGGTGTGGGTGGGGGCATAGGGGCTGTAGGGAGGGTGTGGGGGGGATGTATAGGGGTGTGGGGGTGTAGGGAAGGAGTGGGGGGTGTAGGGGGGTTGTAGGGACGGTGGGGGAGTGTATAGGGGTGTTGGGGGTGTGGGTGGGGTAGGGAAGTGTGGGGGTGTGGGGGGGTGTGGGGGGTGGGGGGGTAGATTGTGGGTGGGGGGGTTTGGGGGGTAGGGGAAGTGTGGGTGTGGGGGGGGTATGGGTGGTGGGGGGTGTGGGGGGTTGTAGGGAGAGTGGGGGGGTGAGGGTGGTGGGAGTGTGGGTGTGGGGGGGTAGGGGAAGTGTGGGTGTGGGGGTTGTAGGGAGAGGGGGGGGGGGGTGGTGGGGGTGTGTGGGGGGGTATGGGTGGTGGGGGGGGTTGTAGAGAGGGTGGGGGGGAGGGTGAGAGGAGGTGGGTGGTGGAGAGTTGGGTGGGGGGTGAGGGTGAGGGGAGTGTGGGTGTGGGGGAGGGGGGGGGGTCAGCATCTGAACAAGAGGGCCCCGGTTCACGTGGCTCAGTCACACGCTCCCAGCCCAGTCTCTTCCCTGTGGACACTGGACTCCGAGGCTGAGGGCCTAGCTCTCAGGCCGCGGGCACATGTCTCACTGGGGCGGCCCCGTCCAGGCCCTCTCCCCCGGAACCTTCCCCCTATCACGGGCCGAGGCGAGGATCCCCCTATCACGGGCCGAGGCGAGGACCCCCCCCCCCTCCTCTCCCCTGCCCTCGGTGTCAGGGCCGGGGCCTACCCTCAGGCCTCTCCCCGCCGCCGCTCTCCCGCACCTGCTCCGCTCGCGATCCGCCGCCGAAAAGACCGTCTACGGGTTGCACCGAGATCATAAAGCAGGGGCCGGGCCGCGTCACTTACCAACCTCCCCCGGCTCCGCGGAGCACGTCGATCCGCCCGGCGGGGACAGACGCAGCTCTGGGCATGCGCAGTCCCGTAAATGGCTATGCCTCCGCCATCTTTCGTATGGACACCCGGGAGACGCGTTCTCCCCCTCCATTCCCATCATGGAGCATGCGCGTCGGTGCCCGCTCGCCATCTTTACTCCGGGCAAAGGGGAAATTGGCGCGGCGCCATATTGAATGTGGGCAAGTTGAGAGCTGGCCATAACTGGCCTTTCTACCTTGCCCCAAAAATTATTTATTAAAATTATTTTTTTTTAAAAGAGTTCATTCAAAAATATGAGTGTTACTGTCATACACTGCCATTGCCCTTGAGAAGTTGATGGTGACCTACCCTATTGAACCTCTGCAGTCATTGGGGGTTGCAGGTCCACTCCTCAATGCCATTTTGGAAGGAGGTCCACGATTTTAACCCAGTGTAGTATATTACTAAGGCAGTATATTACTAAGATAATGAGGGTTGGTTTGAGAATCCACAGCGGGAAAAACTCTGCTCCATGTTTCAGACCCACAACCCGTCATCTCGCTCTGCTCCCAATCTCTTGGGATGTTGCCAGCCCTGCCTCATGCTCCCAGAGCTTGGATTTCAGATTTCCACTGGAAGTATTGTGCTTTTGCATCGTAGCAATGTAGGAAGCACAGCAACGAGATCCTATAAGCATCAATGTGATGACAACTAGGTCACCTGTTTTTAGTGATGTGCAGAAAACATTGGAAAGAACACTAGGGACACTGCGCCAGGTCTTCTTCAAAATAAGTGCCAAGGGATTTTCCACAAACCCCTGATAGGGTTAGCCAGCTCAACAGCATGTATTGCAACATGCCTTTAGAGTCATACAGCATGGAAACAGACTACTCAGTCCAACGCATCCATGCCAAACAATATCCCAAACTAAACTAGTCCCACCTGCCTGCACCTGGCCCATATTTCTCCAAACCTTTCCTATTCATGTACTTATCCAAACGTTTTTTAAACATTGTGGCTGTGCCCACATCCACCATTACCTGCACTGGTCTGGTGAAATCCACATTGATGCCGTAGGCCAGAGAACACAGGGATGGTTAACAGAGAGGGCTTGGTACAACTAAGAATGTCGGGCAGCAAGAGTTTTGAGCAACCTCTTGCTTATGGAGGGAAGAGGTGAGGAGGTCCATTCATTACTTTCAACAGGGAATCGAACCCAGCCTACACCTTCAAAACTGCACTGATACGTGATCAGCGAGGGGTGACTGGGAGAGTGTGGAACGGCAACTAACCAGGTATACAAACAGGAGTAATATACATCAATGACCACCGCCCACCTCAGGGACAAACATGTAAATGTGCTCCATCTAGATTGTGACTGAACTGAACACAGGACTAACAGTTGTCGCTTGTAATTCCCAGAGGTTGTTTGTTAATTGAACTGGAAAATTTGGTGCGAAGGATCATTGCGGAACAAGCGTTTAAAATGTTTTAATTATTGCTCATGGAAAGAAACACAAAACACTTAGCAGGACATAAATATATCCCAAGTCCTCCTCCATTTAGTTGCCACTCAGTGGCTTCGACTCATCTAGATGTATCCGAGCCGGTGCTTTCAGCTTGCGGAATCGGACTATCCCTGAATCTATTCGGAACCCAGCTTTTTTGTCACGTATGTTCTCATTTAGCCGCTTTCTTGCTACCTTCAACATTTCTATGTTTCGACTGGTTTCTGCCATTGCATTTTTTAGCACTCCGACACCCTAGTTGGCGATGAGGGGTGAGGGTTGGTTTGTGGGGGGTGAAACAAAAGAGATTGGGTTAAGCCGAAAGTTGGCGCTCAACATACTTTTCAAACACAAGTGCAAAGATTTTTCTCTACCCCTAACTTCCTCAAATCTCCCTCCACAGCACCTTCCAAACCCACCACCTGTCATCATCACCCGATGAAGGAGCGGTGCTCCAAAAGCTAATGCTTCCAATTAAACCTGTTGGACTATAACCTGATGTTGTGTGATTTTTAACTTTGTACACCCCAGTCCAACACCGGCATCTCCAAATCATGGTGCTCTCAGGGTAGCCCATGTTCCTGGAGTTAATATAAATAAATTGTCTCAGTTCTGGTATCATCTGTGGAAATCTGTGTCGCACCTCCTTTTGCGCCTCAGCATCATTTCTGTAAGATGAAAACTAGACCAGCATAATCTTATCGGTGGTGTTAGCATATAGTATTTATGTTTTCCATTTTCGGTCAGCAACACACCTGCTCCAGACACACCTTTTGCATCATTGCTACTTTCTAAGTCCCATCTCCATTCCCTTTAGTCCCGAAGCATGAACTTTTCCATCATTTAATCTCTCATGTCTTTTGCCCTGTTGATGATCTTTCCCTTTGTTTTTGTCCCTACCCTCCCCGCCAGTAGGAATTAATGACTTAGAGTCACACAGCATGGAATCTTAAAATTCTCCCTGTCCTGAAAGGTCAAGCCTGAAGCATTAACTCTGGTTCTCTCGCCCTGTCTCTCAGCAAACACTGTCACAACCTGCTGGATATTTCCTGCATTTTCCGTTTTCAATCCGGATTTCTAGCTTTCCGATTTGTGGTGTAATTACTCTTCTTGAAAAGTTTAAACGAGCTACTGGGCTTTTCAAGCCTAGGAATTAACCCAAGTGGGATTCTTTTGGATGTTATTAAAGTGGAAAGGGTGTGGGTTAGCAAGACTGGAGCGTTTGACTTGTAAGGAGAGGCTGGATGGGCTGGGACTTTTGTCGCTGAAGGGTCAGAGGCTGAGGAGTGACCTTGTAGAGGTTTATAAACTCATTAGGGACATAGGTAGGGTGAACAGCCAAAATCCTTCCCCAAGGTAGAGGAGTCCAAAAGCAGGGGTGCATAGGTTTAAGGTGAGAGGGGAAAGATTTAAAAGGGACCTAGAGGAGCAATATTTTCCACACAGAGGGTGATGCGTGTATGGAACAAGCTGCCAGAGAAGGTGGTGGAGGTGAGTATGATCACAACATTGAAAAGACATTTAGACAGGTCTATAGATGGGAAAAGTACAGAGGGATAAAGGCCAAATGCAGGCAAATGGGACCAGTTCCGTTTAGAATACCTGTTCGGCATGGATGAGTTAGACCAAAGAGTCTGTTTCCGTGCCTCAGATGACAGGATGCTAAATGCACTCTCAGAACGATTGACACGTACCCTTTGAGAGTCCAGAATCTCACAGAGTCAAGCTAAGGGCACTGTTACTCACAGAACACTAAAACTAATGGTGGGAAAGGGAAACTTGATCTCCAGATCTTTATAGGCTAGCTTTCCAGAAGAGTTTGGTATCAGCTCCACCTTTTTAGTGCATCCCCTGCCCCACCATTTCTGTTTCAATTCTTGATTGAGGTTGTTTTAAAAAGAAGCCAAGACAGTTCTGCTGCTGTTACCGGCAGGACGTTCCATTTTTGACGTTACTGCTCGAGAATAGGAAGAGGAAAGGGGGGGGGGGGTGGCCATTCAGCCCCTTCAGTTCTGCTTCACACCCACGGTGGCAATTCCATACCACAACTCCCATCTCCCTGCTTGAGATCCTTTAATACCTTCCAAACCCACCACCTCTCATCACCTGAAGGGACATGGGAGGCACATACATGGGAACACCAAGGTTGCAGTTTCACCATGCACTGGTCACGTATCAATGCAGTTTTTGAAAGTGCAGCCTGGGTTCGAGTTCTCATTGAAAATAATGAATGGACCTCCTCACCCCTCCCCTCCATGAGCGTGAGGTTGCTCTGAACTCTCAGTTGCACCTCAGTCCGAAAATTCTCACGAGCTGTAATCTCCTTGAGCCCCACAATCCTCTTGAGGTATCTGCCATCCTCCAATTCTGGCCCCCCGCCTTGAGTGTCCTCGATTTCAAATGTTCCGCTATTGAAAGTAAAGTGCAACAATCCCACATTTTGGAAGTACTCAGTTGATCCTGCACCCATTTCGCTCTTTGCAAGAAAGAAATAGACTTATCTGCGTAACCACCTTGACAAGAGTTGCTGCCTCAGGAAGTTGGGTCGCCGGATGACGCTGGTAAACCTTCACCAAAGGTCGGTCCAGCCGCTCACGCAGCATTAGGTGCCTGCTGTCCACTGGACCCTGGTGAACAAAGTGAACAAAAACAAGCACCCTCTTAAAGAGTTAGCTAGGAGTGAAGTCAGCCAACGCATGGCTTGTGTTACCAATCATCCGCCGACATTTCCGCCACCTCCAAAAAGACCCCACCACCAGGGATATATTTCCCTCCCCTTCCGCAAAGACCGTTCCCTCCGTGACTAACTGGTCAGGTCCACGCCCCCCCACAACCCACCCTCCCATCCTGGCACCTTCCCCTGCCACCGCAGGAACTGTAAAACCTGTGCCCACACCTCCTCCCTCACCCCTATCCAAGGCCCTAAAGGAGCCTTCCACATCCATCAAAGTTTTACCTGCACATCCACTAATATCATTTATTGTATCCGTTGCTCCCGATGCAGTCTCCTCTACATTGGGGAGACTGGGCGCCTCCTAGCAGAGAGCTTTAGGGAACATCTCCGGGACACCCGCACCAATCAACCACACCGCCCCGTGGCCCAACATTTCAACTCCCCCTCCCACTCTGCCGAGGACATGGAGGTCCTGGGCCTCCTTCACCACCGCTCCCTCACCACCAGACGCCTGGAGGAAGAACGCCTCATCTTCTGCCTCGGAACGCTTCAACCCCAGGGCATCAATGTGGACTTCAACAGTTTCCTTATTTCCCCTTCCCCCACCTCACCCTAGTTCCAAACTTCCAGCTCAGCACTGTCCCCATGACTTGTCCTACCTGTCTATCTCCTTTTCCACCTATCCACTCCACCCTCTCCTCCCTGACCTATCAACCTCATCCCCTCCCCCACTCACCCACTGTACTCTATGCTACTTTCTCCCATCCCCACCCTCCTCTAACTTATCTCTCCACGCTTCAGGCTCTCTGCTTTTATCCCTGATGAAGGGCTTTTGCCCAAAACATTGATTTTACTGCTCCTTGGATACTGCCTGAACTGCTGTGCTCTTCCAGCACCACTAATTCAGAATTACCAATCTTTGGACCAACTTAGAACCAAATTTGCACACTTCGGAACTATCATAAATGTAAACGTTGCTAAGGTGGAATAGAATCCCTACAGCGTGGAAGCAGGCCCTTCGCCCATCAAGTCCGTACTGAACCTCCGAAGAGTCACCCCATAACCCTGCGTTTCCCATAGCTAACCCCCTCCCCCTAAGCATGCACATCCTGGACACTACAGGACAAATTAGCATGGGCCAATCCACCTAACTTGCATGTCTTTAGATTGTGAGAGGAAACCAGAGCAGGAGGAATCGCGCACAGACATGGGGAGAACGTGCAGATTTCACCCAGCCAGTTGTCCGCGGGTGGAATCGATCCCAGGTCCCTGGTGCTGTGAGGCTAACTACTGAGCCACCGTGCCGCAGCTGTAGTCCCATAGGGCCGCTCTCCCATCAGAGAGAACGAAAGAGTGAGTGAGAGTGAGTATATAGAGGGAGAGAAAGATCAATGACTGGTGACGGCTTCACTTGAGGGTCACTATGCCTCAGGCAAGGGGGAAGTTTAAGATGGGGAGACCGTCATGGCGGTGGCATTAGCCAGCACAGGAAAAGAACCTGCGCTGTTGGCATCATCCCGTCAATTGAGGTCACCTACCCCGATATCACATTTAAGAGACTGGGTCATAATCTGGAAACTCCCTTCCCTCACGGCATTGATGGTGTCAGTGGTGGGTGGGTGGGTGGGGGGGGGGAGGGTGATATGCCTGCACCCCACTGACTGCAGCGGTTCAATACGGCAGCTCACCACCACCTTCTCAATGGCACTCTGGGATGGGCAATATATCTGCTGGAGACTCGTGCTCAGCGAGTGAGTACTTAACCACAAAGTACAATGAAATTCCAGAGACCTAACAGGAAAGTACTTGCACGGTGAACATCAAGAGGGAGGGGAGTAGGATCAGGGTGGAGTTGAGCCACTAACACTCACCCAGAAAGAGGGCCTCTTTCCGAAGGGACATCACCCAGGTCAGGAGGCAATGTGAATGGCAGTCTGCAATCTGTGCTCAATAACGGACATCTCCGTGCAAGCTGTGTCGTAAAAGGTGTGCGAGGAGTAACAATACCCCTGTGTTTTTAAGAGGGTAGGCAATTTGACCATTGGAAGGGTCTCAGAGGTCATTTGGAGAGGGTGATGGTGGGTTGGCTCGCTGAGCAGAGTCACCCAGGATCATGGTGCCCTCTGTGGGTTGGATCCACTCCCTCATTCTCCAGCTCTCCACCCCCGCCCCCCCCCATCAACCATCTCAACCTGAACCCCCTCCTGGCATGGCTCCCCACGTACCAGAACGACACCACTCGCCAATTCCATGTCATCATACCAGCGCTGCGTGCGATTAAGGGCAGCTCGTGTTTCCCCAGAGCTGACCTCCATGTGTTGCTGAAAGAGAGGGAAAACCCGAAACCAACATGGGTTAGCCAGTGCACACTCCACCAAACCCCATCCCCCCCCCTCCCCCCCCCACCCCCACCCCCCCAACCCCAAACCTCCAAATCGTTACAATCTTTAGTTCTGCTCTCAACTCTGCACCTCATGGAGATGGGTGGCATAGACACAGACCCTTCGGTCCAACTCATCCACGCCGACCAGATATCCTAAACTGACTAAATCTCATTTGCCAGCATTTGGTCCATATCCCTCTAAACCCTTCCTATTCATGTACTCATGCGGATGCCTTTCTATCGACATCATTGTACCAGCCTCCACAATTTCCTCTGGCAGGTCATTCAGGTTTTGGTCTAAGCTAACCAATAGACTTCAGTATTGATAACAATAAGTTATGGATATGGTGCTCTTTATTGACAGATGTACGTTATGCCATGCCATGTAGAGAGTGCTGACCTCTCTGACAACATCACCAGGAGACAGTGGCCAATTGCCTGTTCCACCCTCTCCCCTCTAGACTGCAAGCTGACGAATACAAGTCCCCATGCCAGGAAACTGAGCACTTGCATTTGACATCACAAGGGCAGTGCTGTACTGACTGAGGGTGAAATACTAAACCTCAGTCCCAGGTCTTGGGTGAACCTTTACTTCAGAGAGAAGCAAGGAAGACCACCCCAGTGTCCAGATCCATATTTGTCCCTCACTCAGGGTCACAATTCCAGCCTGTTAGTATGGTCTGTGAAACATTAGTGAGCAGCTACTGGAAGTTCCTAAAATAATAAAATCTGGAATACTGCCTTATCAAACACTCTACACTAACTCCACTAGAAGTTCAATTCAGATCAGCAAATATCACAAGTGGTACAGTTTGCCGATCTAAACTGACTTTGTTTCTGTGCAATATTTTGATTTAATTAAGTTCAGTACTGGCCATTATTTCACTGCTGTATTAATCCACCTAGCCTGCACATCTAAGGACTCTAAGGGGCAATGTAGTATGGTCAACCCAACAAACCTGCACATCTATGGACTGTGAACAAAACCCACACAGACACGGGGAGAATACGCAAACTTAACACAGACAGTCACCCAAGGCTGGAATTGAATCCAGGTCCCTTGGCACCATGAGGCAGCAGTGCTAACCACTGAGCCATTGTGCCACCCTGAGTCACCGTGCCACCCACATCCATCAAAGAAATTTCGACATCCCAACCAGTCGAGGCTGGCAAATACCCAAAAGATGGGTCATCACTTTTCAGAAGGCAGGGTTGGGAAAAGCTGACAAGGGTGCACAAACTAAAGAGGGAGGGGAGGGAAGTTAAGCACAGATGTCACAAAAACAGCTGCATGCATGTTCTCGGGTGACTGGTTCTTACCGTCATGGCCACACTCTCTGCCATCTTCTGAGTAAGCCCATCGTTGACTGATTTCTGTGCCCCTTTGATGACCACAACTGAGTCCTCTATTAACTTGTCGCTCTTCTCCCGTACATTCCTGGACTGGACAATGACACTTTTTGCATTATTCATCGCATTATCGCAAGCTGGTAACGGGATGAGATTTGGTCTTTACTAGCACGTTTCAGATAGCAATGTATCCAGATACACGAGTGAGCATTGTTTGGGGTTTTTCAGGATGGTCACTATCCTTCACCTCAATGCAGGTTCCAAGAACCAGGGCTGACAGCACCATTCATTTAATCACATCGCTAAGCACAGCAACACAACCATAATAGTGTACTCTGTAATGACATGGTTATACACTTGGTCCAGTCATTTATCCCTGGCAATTTTAGCAGTGTTTCATATGTATTCATTCGCAGGATATGGCTGCTGCTGGCTATACTGATTGTCATGGGGTCATTCAGGAGAACATCACAGGAGTTCCCTGATTGGGGATATTAACTGGTCCAATCTGGGAACCCTGGCTAACAGATAAGAACAGGGTGTCAGGCACCCTGCTCACTCTGAGGGAGATGGATCAGTGCTAAAGACTCTCCATGTGTAAATAAAATGTGACAGAATACCAGCCTTTGTGGAGAGATTTCACCGGCTAAGCCAGCATTCATTACTCCTCCCCAAGGACATATGAGAATCGACCTCACTGCTGTGGCTCTGCAGATATATGTGGGCCAGACCAGGTAAGGACAGCAGTTTTCCTTCCCTCAAGGACAATAGTGAACCAGATGATTTATTTTTCTGACAATCAACAATGGCATCATGGCATCCAGATTGTTATTGAATTCAAATTCCCCCACCTGCATGGTGGAGGATTCAAACACAGCTCCCCCCCCCCGCCCCCCGAACATTTCTTGGTTCTGCGGATTTATAGTCGAGCAATGATACCACTAGGCCGTTCCCTCTCCCAGTAGCATCCTTGCCTCTGAGCCTGACACTACTGTGGAATACAGCCCTCTCTATAGAGTGGTTCGCCTGACGGTGTGATACAGGCCTCCCCATGTGGACAGTTACTCCTGACACTGTGATATGTGTCTCCCCATGTGGACTGTTATTCCTGACGCTGTGATAAAGGCCTGTCCACATGGGCAGGTGTCTCCAGCACTGTACTGGATGCTCCCTGTACTGTGTGACTCTTTCTCGCCTTACCGTAGGTGTATGGGCCAACTGGTGTTGGTGAGGGCATCAAGTTAACGTCCCTGACTTCTGATAGTGCTTTGGTTATTCTCGGAGTCAGACAATCTGTTCTGGCTTCTTTGGTGGTCTGGCTCAGTAACTGAGGGACCAGATCAATGACCAGCATCCGCTCTTTGTAGCATTCTTGCAACTTTATCCGAGCAGCATCCAGTTTCTGAGAGAGGATTACAGACAGATACCATCACAAGAGCCTGGATGACTAGAAAAGTTTCACTACTTGCTACCTCCACAATGTGGCACACGTTTGCTGTCATTTCATTGTGGTTATAGCCACGAGCAAGGCCCTGAGGACTATTTTATCCTGAAATCAAAATCTTCATGCCCCAAGGTAGGGGCACCCTTAGGGCGGCACGGTGGCACAGTGGTTAGCACTGCTGCCTCACAGCGCCTGAGACCCGGGTTCATTTCCCGCCTCAGGCGACTGACTGTGTGGAGTTTGCACGTTCTACCCGTGTCTGCGTGGGTTTCCTCCGGGTGCTCCGGTTTCCTCCCACAGTCCAAAGATGTGCGGGTCAGGTGAATTGGCCATGGGAAATTGCCGACCAGATATCCTAAACTGACCGAGTCTCATTTACCAGCATTTGGTCCATATCCCTCTAAACCCTTCCTATTCATGTACTCATGCGGATGCCTTTCTATCGACATCATTGTACCAGCCTCCACAATTTCCTCTGGCAGGTCATTCAGGTTTTTGTCAAATCTAACCAACAGACTGCAGTATTGATCACAATAAGTTATGGATATGGTGCTCTTTATTGACAGATGTACGTTATGCCATGCCATATAGAGAGTGCTGACCTCTCTGACAACATCACCAGGAGACAGTGGCCAATTGCCTGTTCCACTCTCTCCCCTCTAGACTGCAAGCTGACGAATACAAGTCCCCATGCCAGGAAACTGAGCACTTGCATTTGACATCACAAGGGCAGTGCTGTATTGACTGAGGGTGAAATACTAAACCTCAGTCCCAGGTCTTGGGTGAACCTTTACTTCAGAGAGAAGCAAGGAAGACCACCCCAGTGTCCAGATCCATATTTGTCCCTCACTCGAGGTCACAATTCCAGCCTGTTGGTATGGTCTGTGAAACATTAGTGAGCAGCTACTGGAAGTTCCTAAAATAATAACACCTAAAATACTGCCTTATCAAACACTCTACACTAACTCCACTAGAAGTTCAATTCAGATCAGCAAATATCACAAGTGGTACAGTTTGCCGATCTAAACTGACTTTGTTTCTGTGCAATATTTTTGTTTCTGTATCTAACCCCGTGCTGTCCGCGTCCCGGGAGTGTTTGATGGGGACAGTGGAGGGAGTTTTACTCTGTATCTAACCCCGTGCTGTCCGCGTCCTGGGAGTGTTTGATGGGGACAGTGGAGGGAGTTTTACTCTGTATCTAACCCCATGCTGTCCCTGCCCTGGGAGTGTTTGATGGAGGACAGTGTAGAGAGAGCTTTACCCTGTATCTAACCCCATGCTGTCCCAGCCCTGGGAGTGTTTGATGGGGACAGTGTAGAGAGAGCTTTACTCTGTATCTAACCCTGTGCTGTCCCTGTCCTGGGAGTGTTTGAAGGGGACAGTGTAGAGTGAGCTTTACTTTGTATCTAACCCTGTGCTGTCCCTGTCCTGGGGGTGTTTGATGGGGACAGTGTAGAGAGAGCTTTACTCTGTATCTAACACTGTGCTGTCCCTGTCCTGGGAGTGTTTGATGGGGACAGTGTAGAGAGAGCTTTACTCTGTATCTAACCCCGTGCTGTCCCTGATATTTCTTTTGGAAGAACCATTGGAGGGATTGGCGTGTAGAGGCTCTCCTGTGTTGGTAACGAACCTGCCTCTGGACAGGTCTACACAACTTGCGTGTTGCGGGTGAGGTAGGGAGTCAATCACAGCAGGGTCAGTGGCCTGTCAGCACCAGACAAGGGTGACCTTCACCGAGAGACAGTCGGCCAGTGAACATGTGGATGGTGATGTAAAACGAGGGGGATTGCAGGCAGCCGGGGTGAAATGATAAAACCAGGAACACAGGCTTCTGTCAACAGGCCACCCTGACTGACCCTCCCAGCTGCTAACCTGAAGCATGTCCTTGATCGTGTGCAGAGGCTCCTCCAAGTTCGGTTTAATCTCGGACAGATGTTTCTTCTCCAGGCCAATCAGTAAATCAGCTCCATCGGGCTCCTGCACAGACCAGGACACAGCCAGGTGAAGCCATGTAAGATTCTGTCAATCGCTTTCTTTTAAGATTAGAATCAGTCTGACCATTGTGGCACAGATAGCCTCACGGGGAGTTAACACCTTCAATCCCTTAACTGGGCACCAATTGTTAAAGTGCACTTGAGAATGTAACTTTTAAAAAATGTCTTGTGATTTACATGTGAAAGAACTGAAACCAACATGGTAATTCTAAAAGGTGAGAGACTTAACAAACAATCCAGGTCTTTTTCAATGTATAATTCCAGTTGCATCACACTGTAAACCTTTGCTATAAATTCTGTGTCTTACAATCTTATACTCCACAATCACCTGATGAAGAAGCAGTGCTCCGAAAGCTAGTGCTTCCAAATAAACCTGTTGGACTGTAACCTGGTGTTGTGTGATTTTTAACTTTCTGTCGCCAGGTGAGTGTAGCAAACAAGAACCGAGGGTACAACACAGGAGTGAAAACTTCTGGCATCTTTGCAAACCTCCTGTCTCCTTCCCTCCTCGCATTGTTCAAGGGATCACTGCCCCACTCCTTTCAACATTAAAGGGATCAGCTCCTCTCTCTGCCCTCCCCCATCTCAATTTTAAAGGAATCAGCACCTCTCTCTCTCTCTCTCTCTCCGCCCTCCCCCCTGATATTAAAGAGGTCAGCACCTCTCTCCCTCTGTGCACCCTAGTTATTAAAGGGATCAGCACCTCTCTCTCCCCGTCCCTCGATATTAAAGGGGTCAGCACCTCTATCTCTCTCTGTCTCTCTTCCCCCCTAGATTTTAAAGAAATCACCACCTCCCCCTCTCTCTCTCTCTCTCTTCCCCCCTCAATATTAAAGGGATCAGCACTTCCCTCTCTCTTTTTCCCCCTAGATTTTAAAGGGATCAGCACTGTTTCTATCTGCCCCCTCGATATTAAAGAGCTCAGCACCTTTCTCTCTCTCCCCACCCCCAATATTAAAGGGATCAGCACCTCCCACTCTCTCTCTATTCCTCCCACCATTATTAAAGGGGTCAGTGCCTCTCTCTCTCTCTCTCTATCCCCTCTATATTAAAGAGGTCAGCACCTCTCTCTCTCTCTCTCTCTCTCTCCCCCACCAATATTAAAGGGATCAGCATCTCCCACTCTCTCTTCCCCCCTGATATTAAAGGGATCAACACCTCTCCCTCTCTCTCTATTCCTCCCGCCATTATCAAATGGGTCAGTGCCTCTCTGCACCCACCACCCCCTCCCCCCCAATATTAATGGGATCAGCATCTCATTCTCTCACCTCAATAATAAGGAGGCCAGTGCCTCACTCTCCCCTTAATATTAAGGAATCAGTTCTTGTCCCTTTCCCTGCTCCCCCCCCTCCTCAAAATATGAGGAACTCCTATCCAACTGATGTGTTTAAGATGATAATTCAGCCCGTTGCTCCCCACAACCCTCCTCCTCCACTATAGCATATCACCCTCTCAGGATCTGCTTCCATTTCTAGATCCCTCCTGTGCTTATCTGACAAAATAAACTTGCTGAGTTTACCTCAACCGTTCCCCTCGTTAAACACAATAACTATTCCCTCCGCACACAGGAGGATATGGTCAGCACAGATCTTGGTACCTGCTACCAGCAGACTGCCCGACTCTCATAGACACATCTCTACCCAGAGCTAGCCATCCCGAAACAGACAGGTGGGGGGGAGTGGGTGCGGTTCACAGAGCAGCTATGAGAGTATTTTCTATGGGTGCACAGATGTTAGCATGCTGGCTCAGTGGTTAGCACTGCTGCCTCACAGCACCAGGGAGCCGGGTTCGATTCCACCCCCAAGCAACTACCTGTGTTGAGTTTACACACTATGTCTGTGTGGATCTCCTCCCACTGCTCTGCTTTCCTCACAAGCATCCAAAGATGTGCAAGTGACATGGGTTAGCCATGGGACATGCAGGATCGGGGTGGGGCCTGAGGGGAGGGGGCCTCTTCAGAGGGCTTGTATAGACTCGATGGTCCAAATGGCCCACCTCCACACTGTGGGGGATTCTACGATGTCAAGTATCAATCGATTCCTTCAGGACCCCTCGCAGGTGAGGCTACGCAACTCCAGTGTCTTATGCCAAAACATACCTCTCAACCAACACTACTTGGATACAGGACATCTGTGCTTCGCCATTGGTGGGATCTTGCCGATCACAAAGGGGCTACTTGGCAACAGGGAGTCTAAGAATCACAACTCGCACGCAGTGAGTCGTGAGGAGGGTTTCAATGGAAACTTGTTGGAGGCAGGTTCCACTCAGCTATGCAAGAGGGATTTTGTTTTGGACAGTAATGGTTTGCAAGATACGGGAAAGGGCAGCCGATTGGCACTGGAGAATAAAGCTGGGCTGGATAATACAGCCGGTGCAGGCAAGGTGGGTGCTGAGTGGCCTTCTTCTGTACGGTAATCCTTCAGTGATTCTGGGCTGTCCTGGCATGGTCAAAGGGAGGTCCCCTAACTGGACAGAATCGGTTGATCACTGCGACGAAGGGTAGGAGCTCTGAAAAGTAAATGTGGGTGGAGCCGGGATCAGAATGTTGGTCAGGAAGCTACGGTGTGCAAGTGGAGATGTACGGCCTTGGGCAGGTTCCGACGTCATGTTGGGTTTGCACAGGAGGTTGGTGAGGCCACCTTTGGAGTCTTGTGTACAGCTCTGTTCGCCCTGCTATGGTGGGGGGGGGAGGAGTGGAGGGGTGGGGGGAGGATTGGAGGGTTGTTGGGAGGAGTGGAAGGTTGGGGGAGGAGTGGGAGGGAGGAAGGGAGGAGTGGGGATTGGGGGAGGAGTGGAGGAGGGGGGTAGAGTGGGGGTGGGGGGGAAGGCCTGGGGGTGAGGAGAGGAGTGGGCGGTGGGGGGGGGTGAGGAAGGGGGAGGATTGGGGGTGGGGTCGAGTGGGGGGGAGGAGTGGGGGAGTGGGAGGGATTGGGGCTGGGGGGAAGTAGTGGGGCGGTGGGGGGAAGGGGAGGGGGAAGATTGTGGGGTTGGGAGTGGGGAGGAGTGGGGGAGTGGAGGATTGTAAGAGGCGTGGGACGGTGGGGGGGGAAGTGTGGGGGGTGGGGGGGATGATTGTGGGAGGGAGTGGGGAGGGCAGGAGTGAGGGGAAGGGGGGGAGTGGAGGGGAGGAGTGGGGTGGGGGAAGGATTGGGGATGGGCAGGAGAGGGGCGGGGGAAGTGGGGAGGGGAAGGGAAAGTAGGGAGCTGTGTCCCAAGCGGAGTGCGGTGACCGGCGGAACCCACTCACCCGTTCCAAGGCCGGCCGCATCTTGCGCATCTCGTTGGTCATGCGGTTGAGGACCAGGCCCTTGCGGATGTCCGCCAGGGCCAGCCGCAGCTTGTCCCGGGTCTCCTTCAGCCGGAAGATCTCGCTGTTGACGCGGTTGATCTGGTCCAGGAGGTGGCCGATGACCGAGCGGGTCTGCAGCATGTAGCTGCCGATCTGCTCATTGCTCTGCATGGCGCACAGGTCCCGCAGGAAGGGCAGCAGCTCCATCTCCAGCTTGAAGCCCCAGCCCGTGTCCTTGCCCTCGGGCACCTTGTAGAGGATGTCGCTGCTCGGGTCTTCGGTGGAGGCCGTCACGCTGCACACATTCTTCTTGGCCTCCTCCAGGGCCTCCCTCTCCTGCTGCATCCTCTGCTGGCGGGACTTGAACTTCTCCAGTGACTCGGGGTTCTCCGACAGCGCCCCAGGCAGGTACTTGCAGCCCTTCCTCCTGGCCAGGCGTCGGGCCTGGTTCTCGAACAGGGTGGCCGAGCGGAACGGGGTGTCCTGGTAGCGGTGGGCCGTGATCTCGATGGCGGCCTCAGCCAGCCCCACCGCTTTGATGGCCCTGTCCCGCCAGGCTTTGGGCCCGATGGATGCCGGGGGAATCTTCACGCTTTTCCACTCCATCGCGAGTCTGAGGAGGAGAAGGGGAAAGGGTTTCTGGTCAGAGCTCAGGGAAGGGGAAGTAGGAGTGGGAAGGTAGTGTGTCCGAACAATACACACACATACACACACATACCTCATAACACACACACACACACACACACACACACACAAACTCATGTCAGACACATACAAATACAACACACAACACAGACATATATTTACGTGCACAATACTCACAAACACACTCTTCACAACACATACACAGACAATCACACAGACACGTGCATACACACACACACACCCCTGCACACAGCTACACACACACGACACAGACAAACACACCTCACACACCTCACAACACTCGCACACAGACAGACACACACAAGACACAGGTACACACCTCATAGCACACACACACACACACACATGCATGCCCTTTCAGACATACTCACACACACACAACTCACAATACAGACACACACACATACAGACAACACAGACAAACATACCTCACAACACACACAAAGACGCACACATACAACACACAACACAAACATATATTTAAACACACACACTACACATTTCAATCACTAACTCAGGCCTCCCTCTTTCTCTCCTGCTGCCCACATTCTCACCATGGCCTCAAGCCTTCCCCCACAATGACTCCCCTGTGCAGTGCAAATGGTCTCCTGGAATCCAGGCTAGTCTCCTTGTAACTATTACTGGCATCCACACACCCTCCCCTGTCGGAGCCAATTGCTCAAAGTACATTCAGTTCCTCGTCCTTACTGCCAAGCTCTCATGAATCTCTCAGCTCCCGGTTGTCAGCCCTATATCCCACAGCACAGACTCTCATTCCCTGCTGTCAGCTGCTGTGATATCAATTTAAGCGAATGTGCAAATTATATATCATTATCTCTTGGGGATGTAAAGCAGCTTGTGGCCAGCAGGTTGCACTTTTGTGTTAGTGTGTGTGTGTGTGAGAGAGACAGGGAGAGAGAGAAATCCTAGAGTATGTCCATTTAAAGCCATAGAGTCATAGAGATGTACAGCATAGATACAGAGCCTTCGGTCCAACTCATCCATGCCGACCAGATATCCTAACCTAATCTCACCCCATTTGCCAGCACTTGGCCCATATCCCACTAAACCCTTCCTATCCATGTACCCATCCAGATGCCTTTTAAATGTTGCAATTGTACCAGCCTCCACCACATCCTCTGTCAGCTCATTCCATACACGCACCACCCTTCGTGTGAAAAAGTTGCCCCTTTGGTCTCTTTTATATCTTGCCCCTCTCACTCTGAACCTATGCCATCTCATTCCAGATTCCCCCACCCCTGGGAAAAGACTTTGTCTATTTATCCTATCCATGATTTTATAAATCTCTATAAGGTCACCCCTCAGCCTCCGACGCTTCAGGAAAAACAGCCCCAGTCTGTTCAGCCTCTCCCTGTAGCTCAAATCCTCCAAACTGGCAACATCCTTGTAAATCTTTTCTGAACCCTTTCAAGTTTCACAACATCTTTCCGATAGGAAGGAGACCAGAATTGCACGCAATATTCCTTGTTGAGTTCTTCTGTGGCATGTCCAAACTGATTCTAATATGCAAATAAATAACCTATTTATAGTTTACTAATTTTCTGTACTACAAGTGATTGGGGAGTTTGCCTAAATAAGACAGAAATGAGCCTCTCCCTCTCAATTCCAATGCTTTCTACCCCAGCTTCCAGTACTCACACATCACCCACTCACATTCCATGAGCTCCCAGTTCCAATGCTCTCTCCCCCCCACCTCCTGGTACTCTGTCTCCCAGCTCCCGATACTCGCTCTCAGCTCCCAGCTCCCAGCTCCAAGTACTGTCTCACCCTGCCCCCAGTCGTCTCACTGCCACTACACAAGTTCCAGCATCTGCCTGACCTCCAAACCTCTGGCTCACCAGATTAGATGTTTGTCTTGTTTGGTCCCAGAATTGACCGACATCACAATAAAGGCTATTTGGGGGAATAGTGTGCTATTCTGAGTTAGCTTGTTTCCATGGATACCAATATTCATCAACAATGCTGGAACAGAAAGAGGTGTCGGGTCAGATTGTAGGAATTGGCTAGGGCTTGGCACACCATGTCATGGCCCTCTATGAAGCTTTACAGTTGCAAGCTCCTGAGGCTAGTGAGAGTAGCACTGTCAATGCAGGACGTTTTAAATATGGCAATGATAATTTACTGTGGCTCTGATAAAAGAGGTATCAAATCAGTTTGGGAGAGACAGATCGGAAGTAGCAAACAAAAAAAGCCTTATTTGGCAATACTGATTCTGACCTCTAACTTGCGGGCGGCACGGTGGCACAGTGGTTAGCACCGCTGCCTCACATCACCACAGACTCGTGTTCAATTACCGCCTCAGGCAACTGTCTGTGTGGAGTTTGCACATTCTCCCCGTGTCTGCGTGGGTTTCCTCCGGGTGCTCCAGTTTCCTCCCACAGTCCAAACATGTGCTGGTTAGGTGAATTGGCCATGCTAAATTGCCCATAGTGTTAGGTGAAGGGATAAATGTAGGGGAATGAGTCTGGGTGAGTTGCTTTTCGGAGGGTTGGTGTGGACTTGCTTGTTCGAAGAGCCTGTTTCCACACTGTAAGTAATCTAATCTATGATACTATGTAGGACAGAATATAAATTAATAAATAACAAAAGCTCGTGAGAAAGGAACATCAATAATTTGAAAGTGCAGTCGCAAATAGACTAGAAGTGAAGAAGGTTTTTGGTATGCTTGCCTTTATTGGCTTAGTGCATTGAGAACAGGAGTTGGGAAGTCATATTGCGGCAGTACCGGACATTGGTGAGGCCGGCAGCTCATACATAAGCACAAGGTTGTCCCTTAGATTAGATTAGATTCCCTACAGTGTGGAAACAGGCCCTTCAGCCCAACACTTCCACACCAGCCCTCCGAAGAGTAACCTACCCAGACTCATTTCCCTCTGACTAACGCACCTAACCTACGGGCAACTTATTATGGCCAATTCACCCCTAACCTGCACATCTTTGGACTGTGGGAGGAAACCGGAGCACCCGGAGGAAACCCACACAGACACGGGGAGAATGTGCAAACTCCACACAGACAGTCGCCTGAGGCTGGAATCGAACCTGGGACCTTGGTGCTGTGAGGCAGCAGTGCTAACCACTGAGCCACTGTGCCGCCTCAAGGTCCCTTTTAAATCTTTCTGCTTTCCCCTTAAACCTATGCCCTTTAGTTTTGGACTCCCCTACCCTGGGGAAAAGACCTTGACTATTCACCCCATCCATCCCCCTCGTGATTTCATAAACCTCTATAAGGTCATCCCTCAGCCTCCGACGCTCCAGGGAAAACAGCCCCAGCCTGTTCAACCTCTCCCTATAGTTCAAACCCTCCAACCCTGGCAACATCCTTGTAAATCTTTTCTGAACTCTTTCAAGTTTCACAACATCTTTCCTATAGCAGGGCGATCAGAATTATAGGCAGTATTCCAAAAGTGGGAAGCTGGAACAATTTCAACTTTTCAAAGGCATCTGGATGGGTATGTGAAGTGGAAGGGTTTAGAGGGATATGGGCCAAATGCTGACAAATGGGACTAGATTAATTTAGGATATTTAGTCGACATGGACAAGTTGGACCGAAGGGTCTGTTCCCATGCTGCACATCGCTATAACTCTATGACTCCATAACTGAATAATTTTAATCTTCACATAAATTGAATAAATGAAATTGATGAAAGCAGTATTGGAAATGGCTTAATCGAATGCATTCAGGAGAGTTTCTAGGAATGATATATTCTGCGCCCGACTGGGGAGGAGGGAATTTCAACCTGGTTGTGTCCAACGAGGTGGGATGAATTAATAATCTCATAAACTGTCATCTTGGCAAGAGTGATAATAACATGATAGGACTTCATTTTCAGTTTCAAGGTGAGTAATTTGGCTCTGAAACTAATATCTTATACTTAAATAAAGATAGTTACAGAAATGTCACAACAGAGTTGACTCCAAAGGACTACACCACTCCAAATGTTATCACTACACCAACATCTCTAAGGTCAGCCAGTGCTATTTGGCACTGCCAATGACCCTTACTACCTCTTTGCTGATCATCAAGGGTAGATGATGAGGTGGTAATTGGATGGATTGGATTTGTCCTGTTTTTCGCAGACAGGACGAGACCAGGACCATTTTCCACATTGTTGGGTCAACACCAGGGGTTGTAGTTGTACTGGAACAGCTTGGCTAATGGTGCAGTCAGTTCTCGAGCATGTCTTCAGCATTGTTGGTCGAAACTTATAAAACCATAGAATCCCTAAAGTGCGGAAATAGGTCATTCAGCCCATTGAGTCCACACCAACCCTCTGAACAGCATCCCACTCAGACTCACCTTCCCCACCCTATAACCCTGCATTCCTCATGCACCTAACCTGTACATCCCTGAACACAATGGGCAATTTAATATGGCCAACTCACCTAACCAGCTTATCTTTGGACTGGGGGAGGAAACCGGAGCACCCGGAGGAAACCCACACCGACATGCAAATTCTACACAGACAGTCGCCTGATGGTGGGATCGAATCCGGGTCCCTGATGCTATGAGGCAGCAGTGCTAACCACTGAGGCACCATGCCACCCAAAGTCTGAACCTATAGTCTTTACAGTGCACAGCATCCTCAACTATTTCGTGGTATCATGAGGACTGAATTGAGTGGGCTAAAATAAAAAGGGAGAAATTAAAAACATGAAAGTGGGGGGGATCCAAGATGGCGGCGACCCAGCAAGACTGAGTCTACAGTGCTCTACCCAAAACTTGGGAAAAGTGGGCTATCCACCCCCACCACACTCACTAAACCATTTATAATAGTTGTTAACCTTAAATAGTTACCTATTAGTACATTTAAATAGTCTAATACTAGCTGGAAAATGAGTAAAGGGAAGGGAACTGGCGGCTCTAAGAAAGCAGGGACCCCTCCCCCACCCTCTCCCTCTTCAGCTGCAACAAAGGTGTCTTCAGCTACTTCAGGAGATTTACCAATGAAGATGAGCTTTGAGGAGATGTTTGCCAGGTGGGAGGCGAAGATTGATGCTTTTATCGATGAGTCTCGGCAGAGCAGAGAAGCACAAGCAGCCGAGCTGCAGAAGCAGGGCAGAGACATTCAGGAATTGGGGTGCCGAGTCAGAGAGGTGGAGTCGAAGGCCGCAGCCTCAGAGACTGGGATAAAATCAACAGCCGACCACATCCGTTTTCTCGAGAATCGAGTCCAGAACCTAGAAAACCACATTGATGACCTCGAAAATCGATGTCGTAGAAAAAATATTCGGTTGTTGGGCCTGCCCGAGCAGGAAGAGGGAGGTCAGCTGACAGCATTCTTAGAGCATTGGCTGCCACAACTTTTAAATCTGCATAATGGATCAGGCCAGGTAAGGGTAGAATGGGCCTACCGGGTCACAGTACGTGGGCCCGGCTCAACCCAGCGCCCACGCCCGGTCCTGTTCCAGCTGCAGAGCTATAGGGAGAGGCAGATGCTCCTGGAAGCCTCAAGAAATCTGGGAAAAGATCCCCAAGCTATGACCCACAAAGGATCCAGGATCATGCTGTTCCAGGACTTCTCCCCAGCTTTGGTCCGAAAGAGGAAGGCATTCGATGAGGCGAAGAAGCGTTTAAGGGACTTAAATATCCAGTACTCCTTACGATATCCAGCGACGCTACGCCTTAGCCACGAAGGATCCATATATAACTTCGGATCACCGGAGAAGGCTAAGGAATTCTTGGACTCTCTTAAATAAACTGTAAGAGATTGTGGACGCTGGTCTGCCTTTCCCATTATTTTGGTTTACATCCCTTCATCTTTTCTTATCTTTCCCCCTATGTGTGTATGTATATATATATATGTTGGGGCGTTTGGTTAATGTTGATGGGGAGAGGTGGTTACCTTATTCTATTTTACTTCTGTTTTTAGGAGCGGGGTTGTTTTTCTTTCCCCTGTTATTTTGTGTTATTATATTTAAGTATTACATGTTGAGATTGTAATCTTATAGTTATATATGGTATTAATATTCCCAAATATATTTAGATGTGGGTGGGGGTGGGGTGTTCACTGTTAACTCTAGCTTTATATTATATTTGAATTCTCCTCATTTTATTGAGGAACACCTGGGTCAAGGGTGGGGCACTGGTTGGAAGAGGGTAAGATGGACTGTGGGAGAGGAAGTGACGCTCCCTGGGAACAAGGGAGAAAATCTCCAATTCGGAATGTTTTATATTTTTTATACTTAGAAAGAGTTTTTTGTTATATTGTTTTGAGTGTTTCAGAGAATCTTTACTTTTGTAAATCTTGTATGCTCCATGCTCGGGATGTTCTAGATAGGGTTTCCCCTCCCGAGGGGTCTCGGATCTGTCCGGATGATTATGGCTGAACAGTCGGTTAAATGGTGCACCTGGAATGTCAGGGGGAGTAATTCGCCAGTTAAAAGGAAGAAAATATTATCAAATCTTAAGAAGGAGAGAGTTGATATAGCTCTCCTACAGGAGACACACCTGTCGGATAAAGAACACTTAAAATTACGACAGGGCGGATTTGATCAGGCCTTTTTTTCCTCTTTTAATTCAAAAAGCAGGGGAGTCGTTATCCTTGTCCGGAAGAACTTCCCTTTGAAAATTCTAAATCAGATAAAAGACGAATCTGGACGATATATTTTGATTAAAGCCCTCATAAATGGAGAGGAATATGGGATCTTAAATGTATACTGCCCCCCGGCACACCCCTTTAAATTCATAACGGAAGCTTTTTCAAAACTGATGGCCTTTGGTGCCCATCATACAATTATAGGGGGAGACTTTAATTGTATTATGGATCCGGAAATAGACAGGATTCCCAAGAGTGCCGTTGGAGTATCTCCCAGATCTAGACAACTGGCGGACCTGAATAAAGAATTAGGATTGGTAAATGTATGGAGATGTCTCCATCCACAGGGTAGAGATTTTTCTTTCTACTCTAATCCACATAAATGTCACACAAGAATTGATACGTTTTTTGCCCCATCGATTTTTCTAAACTCTATAGCAACCTGTAAAATAGGTACTATAGCAATCTCTGACCATGCCGCTGTATACATGGAAACTAAGGTAAAGAACAATGGGACATCTGCTCGGCATTGGCGTATGGACCCCTTCCTGATAAAAGATAGCAAATTTTTAAAGTACTTCTCCCAAGAACTTAAAACTTTTTTAGAAATTAATACTGGTACGGCTAGCAATCCGTCAATGATGTGGGAGACCATCAAAGCTTATGCACGAGGTTTGATCATCTCCTATTCAGCGACCCAGAGGAAAATGAAGGGAGAGCAACAACGTCTGCTCGAAGCTCGCCCAAAAGCAGCCGAAACAGCATACGCTGATAGACCTTCTATCACAAAATTGCAGAGGATTACAGCTCTTAGAACAGCTTTAAACACCGCGCTTACTCAAACGGCTAAAAGGGAAATATTATTTGCGAAACAAAGATTATATGAATATGGCGACAAACCGGGTAGATACTTAGCATTTCTTGCAAAGAAAAAGAAAGCCCCTCAAACTATTCCGACCATCAAGGAAAGTACAGGTACCCCGACTCATGATCATAAAAAGATCAATGCGACCTTTAAAAAATTTTATTCTGAACTATATAGATCGCAGGATTGTGAAGATAGGATTAGGAGGATGCAGTCATTTTTTAAAAATTTGACCTTCCCGGGCCTGACTCCGGAACAGGTGTCGGCCCTAAATACCCCTTTAACAGTCCAAGAAATACTTGAGGCAATTAGGCAACTTCAGAGCGGAAAAGCACCGGGCCCGGATGGTTTTCAAGCTGAATTCTATAAAGAATTTACAGGAATATTGGTTGACTCACTTATGGATATGTATAATTTTGCACATAGTCAGGTCTGTCTCCCGCCCACGCTGAAAGAAGCAAATATTTCTCTTATCCTCAAAAAAGGAAAAGACCCAGAAGATTGTGCATCTTACAGACCAATATCCTTACTAAATGTAGACTTTAAAATTCTCTCAAAAATGTTAGCACTAAGACTAGAAAGGATACTGCCATATATTATAAAGGAGGACCAGACGGGATTTATTAAGGGCCGCAGATCATCCAATAATATCAGAAGGGTCTTGAATATGATCCAAGCCTGTCATCAGGGAAAGATACCAGGAGTAGTAATTTCATTGGATGCGGAAAAGGCATTTGATAGGGTTGAATGGTCATATTTATTTTACACATTGGAAAGGTTTGGCGTTGGACAGGTGTTTACCAAATGGGTTTCAACATTGTATAATGACCCCAAAGCAGCTGTTATTACTAATGGGTTAAGATCGGATGGCTTCAGTGTGGGTAGGGGCTGCCGTCAAGGATGTCCTCTCTCACCATTGTTGTTTACACTGATAATCGAACCATTAGCAGAAGCCATCCGGACTGATCCTAATATAACGGCCCCGAGGATTGGTACAGGTAAACACAAAATTACCCTCTATGCAGATGACGTTCTCTTATTCCTCAGTAATCCTTTAATGTCAGTGCCTCGTCTAATTCAAGTTATTAATACATTTAGTGCATTCTCAGGCTATAAAATTAATTTTTCAAAATCGGAAGCCATGCCAATGGGTGGTCTGGCTATGATACCCCACTTAATGGACGGATCCCCTTTTCCCTTCCGTTGGTCCCTGGAGGGCTTCTTATATTTAGGTATTTTTATCACGCCAGTATTTGATCAGCTGTATAGGGCTAATTTTGTACAATTAATGGAAAGGATAAGGCAGGACCTCCAGCGATGGAGAGACCTTCCGATTTCCTGGCTAGGGAGAATAGCATTAATTAAAATGAATGTTCTGCCCCGTCTCTTATATCCTATGAGAATGCTCCCGCTGATGCTGCCAAGGCTAGCCCTATGTAAATTATATGGCTGGTTGGGCTCCTTTATTTGGAACCATAGACGGCCCCTTATTAAGCTGAAGAAGCTACAGCTTCCACAGGCAAGGGGAGGACTGGACTTCCCAGACTTTAGGAAATATCAGTTAAGCTCCCTACTAAGTTACATAGCTGATTGGGTTTCATCTGATCCACAATCAATTTGGCTGGATATCGAAGCCTCCCAAGTAAAATGCCCACTTATTAACCTTTTATTTTCAGATAAGAGGAAAATCATTACAGACCACTGTAAAAATCCCATAATATTAAACACAATTAAGGCCTGGAATATAATGCGGCAAAATGAGGGTAACTCACATAAAACATCCCCCCATGCACCAATAGTAGGCGCATGGGGATTCCAACTGGGGATTACAGATGCCACCTTTAAACTCTGGAGATCCAGGGGCATCTCATGCTTAGGGGACCTATTTAAAGATGGGATCCTGATGTCCTTTGAGCAGCTGCGTCTGAAATTCGGAATACCTAATGGGGATCTCTTTCGATACTTCCAAGTTCGAGATTATATACAGAGGAAGACTACATTAATAGATAGTCTTTATAAATCAGACAGAGAACGTAATGTCTTACGACCAGCGGGGGCATCCTCCGTTAGTACTATATACCATTTGCTACATGATGGAGTCTCAGGAGACATGGGTGACCTGCTTAAAACATGGGAGCAGGACTTGGGGCTAGAAATCTCTGAGGATATGTGGAATGACATTTGGGAAAATGCTAGAAGAATTGCTATCTGTAACAGAACTCAGGCTATCCAACTAAAGATACTTCATAGGGCCCATATAGCTCCGGCTCGACTGGCAAAATTTAAGGCAGGAGCATCTCCAATGTGTCCTAAATGCAAAATAGAGGTGGGTACTCTTGTACATTGTCTGTGGACTTGTCAGAAAATCCGCAGATACTGGACTAAAGTGGCAAATACCCTGACAGAAATTTTAGGAACGGAAATTAGGGTGGACCCTGTATCTCTCCTTTTGGGCTTTTCGAACCTCTCATCTCTGGATATGCACGGGAAGAGACTATTTTCTATTCTCTCTTTCTGTGCAAGGAAAAATATTTTGGTGAACTGGGTGGCTGAGGGCCCCCCTGGACTTTCAAATTGGCACAGATTAATTATGGAATATATCCCCCTTGACTTCCTCACAAATATGGTGCACCGAAAGACTGAATTATTTTATAAAATATGGCAGCCCTTTTTGAATTATATAAATGCAGATATTTCGGCTATCCTAACAAGGGCTTTTATTTAGTGAAGCTTTCAGACCGGGCTGCTCCGGGGCCCCTTGGGAGAGGAATCCTGCGCGAATACGGGTTTTATTATATTTGGTGTTTATACATTCCGAGCATGTAAGAGACTTAGGTATACACTCTGGTTAGTTATAGGTTAGATTAGTAGAAAGTTGAGTTTTTTTTTCTTTTTTCGTTTCTTTTTTTTTGTTTTTTTGTTTTCTTTCTTTCTCTTTCTTTGTTAAATTATGACTATTGTATATATGATTTAATTGTACATCAATGTTTGTATTTGAGAGTTTTGTTTATTTTTGTAAATTTGCAAAAATGTTAAATTTCAATAAAAATATCTACAAAAAAAAACATGAAAGTGAATTGGTAAAAGATATTAGACTGTAAAAATTCTTACAAGTAAATATAAAGGAAAAGATTAGCTAAACTAAATGTCGATCCCTGAGAGGATGAGAGTGGGGAGTTAATGGCAGAGACTTTAAACAGACATCTGTCTTCACAGTTGAAGATACAAAAAGGCATCCTCAAAATAGTAGAAGATCAAAAGGCAAAAGTGAGAGTGGAAACTAAAACAATCACAAGAGCTAGTGTATCATGGAAACTAATGGGATGAAAGACTGACAAGTTCCTTGTAAATGAGAGTCTGCATCTCAGACTCTTAGAGGAAGTGACTGCAGAATTAATCAATGTAATAGCTATAATCATTCAAAATACCAGGTTCCAATAAGGATCCAACAGGAGGAAAGCTGCAATTGAGATGCATCTATTCAAGAAAGGAGAGGTATGGAAAGCAGGCAACTGTAAAACAAACAGATCAGTGATGTAAATCATGACAGTATGAAGTCCTTCAATGTCTTTACTGGTTAATCATTGGAATGTAGCTGGTGTATTTTTCATTTCAAATGGCCTAACTTTGCATTGATATCATCCATCTGGTGTTATAAAAATGAATATTTCTGTAGCTCTGTCAGTCAATGGAACTTGCCAATATCCATTCAGTAAGTCATTGTTGGTGATGAATTGCATGTGTCCAATTCATTCAACTCTGTCCTCCAGTGTTGAACTAGGATGTGAGTCTGTTTTTGTTACTATGCTGACTTTGCAAAAAACAATACAGAACCCTTTGTGACCCATCTGGTTTTGGCACCATCACGATACATGAGCTCCAACCATTATGACTCGTTTCAACCACATCACTGTCCATCTCTTCCCTCACTTGAGCTAATTTCTCTAGGTTGATCCTGTAAGAATGCTGTTGGTAAAGAACCACATTAAAATCATGAAGAACCAGGGCTACTTTTCCTTGCCTGGTCATGAAAGCTTACTTCTGATTCTGTAACGGACTTTGTCAGATGTTTCAATAACTGTTTGGAAATTAATCTATTAGGCCATCTAACCCATTTTTTGCATCTCAAATCTAGTTGCTGGTGGATAAATTTTAGAATTTTCAATTTCTGATTCATTCTCTAATTGTTCTGGTATTTTATTTCACTCCCGATCTCTTACATAGCCATAAATGTACTTATCTCCTGTCTTTCCCATCATATCTCTTTTATGTGGTAAATGATACGCTCACTGATTCTATATTCTGTGTGCCGCACTCAATGCATAATTGAGTTTATTTCTGATTTGATAAGAACTCGTGGTTGTTGCTCACAATGGTTATTCACCTTCTGTGCAGCAGCATATGCTGGACTGTAGCCTTTTTATCTGCTCTAGTTTTCATTGTGTTTGAACACCTTGTAAATGACGTTTGGTCAGCTGACAGGTTTTGGTCAGTTTATCTCTGAAACCTGAAACAAACAGGAAGTGCAGTCTCTAAGCTTAGTTTTATTAGTTTAACTTTAGTGAATTGAAGTTGTCCTCTCACTTCATGTCAATAGTTCAAAAGGACTACTTCGTTGTGACGATGCAGTGAGTTTAAGAGGTTATTTAGTCCTGGTGATGTTTTAAGAGAGTTTGGAATGTAGAGGTACAGAGTAGCCCACCAGATCACTGGAGCAAACAGCTTCGCAAGCCTTGTTTTTTATTATTTAAACAGTCTGCATGCATGTGGCCAGCTCTCACAAATCCAGATTTATAGGTTTTTGGTTTTTTGCAGTACCACAGAAAGCCTTTGGGATCACAAAAGAGTTGGAAGCTTCAGCAAGTGCCTCATACCTGCTGTTCTCTCTGAATCTTCTCTTGATGGTGTTTTTCCTCCTGGACTGGAGAATGGCATGTGAGGACCCTGCATCTGAATAGGCCTTTTAACCAAAGGGTGTGTTTCTGGGGTGCTACTATATTGGGACAGTTAATTAACAATACTTATTGAATCTATTATTTGTTTAAGTTTTCCAATAGTTATTTTATTCTAAATTCCTCATTCTTTTGGTTGTACTGTAACTATAATGTTTAAATAAATTGTGTTTTGCTTAATGTTGAGTAGTTTGACCATTCTCATCACATTTGGGATACACTTCCATTCTTCCCTTAAAATAAGAAAAGGTTAGGGTCTAGGCTGCTTTCTTAAAATATATTGAAGGGTTCAGGTCTGGTCCATAATAATTCAGATTCATTAGGAGCATCCTTACCATCTGTTGTAATAAAGGAACTCCTTTATCCCAATTATTAGGATATATTTGGCAGTCAACGTTTAATTATAGTCTTCAAAATTTGACGTCATCTTTTCAATTCCCCTTGAGATTGTGGCTGATAAGCAGAAGGTGTAAATTGTTTTAAGTTGCAGTTTCTGAAATGACGCATCTCTTTGTGAAATAAAACGGGAAGCCTTGAACTTTTTATTTTACACATCTTGTGAAGTATTGAACCAACTTTTCCACAACAATGTTTGAAATATTTCTTTCTTAAAGGCGTTGCTTCAGGAACCTTTACAGGAATATCCATTATCAGTGAAAGATACAGCTTTTCATTCGTGGTTTTAGCTATACAAGTTAACAAGAGCCTGCTAGGTGGTTCTTCAAAGGCTGGTAATCAGAATCAGATTTAATGGAGTTATTTTTATTCACTCATGGGATAAGCGCATCATTGGTTGGACTAGTTCAACACTAGCTGCCCCTGAGAAGGTGATGATGAGCTGCCTCTTGAACCGCTGCAGTCCGGGTTTTGTACATAGTTTGAGTTTTCCCATCACCTTGACACATAAGGCATGTCTGGCAGAATGTGGCCACACCTTTATATGATCCAACCAGTATTTTAATATTTTAGCAAGTGTTCCCCTAACAGACAAGCGTCCTGCCATCAGAATTTTGTAAGCTGCTCATAAAAGGCTCATGTAGAACTACCAACTGAAACAAAGTCAAAATAGAAATCTGACACACACACACATACACATACACATACATACATACATACATACACATATACCCACACATACACATAGACACACCCACCCACACACACACACACACACATACACACCACCCACACACCCACACACACATACACACACACTCACACACACACATACACACACACACACATACACGCACCCACACACCCACACCCACACATACACACCACCCACACACACATACACACCACCCATACACACACACACACACACACATACACACCACCCACACACACACACACACACACACCACCCACACACACACATACACACCACCCACACACACACACACACACACACCACCCACACACACACACACATACACACCACCCATACACACACACATACACACACACTCACACACACACACATACATACATACACATACACGCACCCACACACCCACACATACACATAGACACACCCACCCACACACACCCACACACACACACACACACACCACCCACACACACACACACATACACACACACACACACACACACAATGCTGGAGAAACCCAACAGGTCTAGCAGCATGTGTGGAGAGAGAAACAGAGTTAACATTTCAGGCCCAGAACATTTTTCTTCATTTCTGAAGAAGAGTCAGACCATGCTCAAAATGCCAAATGTTTCTGTCTTCGCCAGAGCTTTCAGACCTATTAACTTTCTCCAGCAATCTCTGTTTTACAACTACCACCTGATGGACAACTTGCTATTCCTCATCAACTGGTGTTTGGGGTGGTCTCCATTTCCTGATTAGGAATTTATCTTTGAAGAAATAATACCCAGTTATTGCCTCTGATTCAATTCCTGAGGTTTAAATCTTCTAATTTCAAATCTGTTTGTTGCATTTCTATTAGCAACGTTGGTGTGACCAGATCAGCCTTATTTCACTTTACATTTTTTTTTCAAATTAAAGTTTGAAAATTCATAGAACCCTACAGTGTGGAAGGAGGCCATTCACCACATTCAGCCCTCAGTGACCCACTGAGGAGCATCCTACCCAGAACACCCCCATCCCATAACCCTGTATCTCTCATGGCTAATCCATCCCTGGATCATGGCTACACATCCCTGGACACCATAGGCAATTTAGCACAACCATTCCACCTATCCTGCACAGCTTTGGACTATGGGAGGAAATCGGAGCACCTGAAGGAAATCCAAGCAGACACAGGGAGAATGTGCAAACTCCACACAGACAGTCGCCTGAGGCTGGAATTGTATCTGGTTCCCTGACGCTGCGAGGTGACAGTGCTAACCACTGATCCACCATGGCAGCCCGATAACTGAATTTTGAAATCATTCCTATCTAATTGCAAGAACCTGAGATCCACTCACGGTACAGTCAGGAAACAATCCAAGACATTCCTTCTGTAATTTTTCTTTGCACCACCCCCTCTCCACCCCCCCACCACTGGTTGTTCCACCACCCTTGGTGAGCTCTATAGTCTTGAACTCATCAGTTTATTTCCCAAAGTAAAATCGATTTCATCAAAAGGAATTGTCTCCCAATTTCCCTCTAAATTCATTGAGTCACTATGTCTAATCCAACTTCCTTTTCTTTAATCGAAACTGCTCTGTAACTAGCCCATTCTGTTTAATTTGCATATTTCATTGGAGCTCTAGCTTTCTTTTCATTTCCATCTCAGTCTCTTTCTCCTCCAACTCAGTTAAAAGTCACACAACACCAGGTTATAGTCCAACAGGTTTAATTGGAAGCACACTAGCTTTCAGAGCGACGCTCCTTCATCAGGTGATAGTGGAGGGCTCGATCGTAACACAGAATTTATAGCAAAAATTTACAGTGTGATGTAACTGAAATTATACATTGAAAAATTGATTGTCTGTTAAGCCTTTCAACTGTTAGAATACAGTGATAGTTTCAATTCTTTCATGTGTAAATCACAAAACCCTTTTTTAAAAAAGTTTTTAAAAGTTTAAAAGGGTTTTGTGATTTACACATGAAAGAAGTGAAACCATCACTGTATTCTAACAGATGAAAGGCTTAACAGACAATCAATTTTTCAATGTATAATTTCAGTTACATCACACTGTAAATTTTTCCTATAAATTCTGTGTTACGATCGAGCCCTCCACTATCACCTGATGAAGGAGTGCCGCTCTGAAAGCTAGTGTGCTTCCAATTAAACCTGTTGGACTATAACCTGGTGTTGTGTGATTTTTAACTTTGTACACCCCAGTCCAACACCGGCATCTCCAAATCCTCCAACTCAAGTCTTCTCCTTTCTCTCTCTCTCTCTCTCTAATTCAAGTGTTTCTTTTTTGCAATCACATGCCTTAATTTAGCTAATTCTAGTTGCAACATCCAAATTTCAGCTTTCAATTTATCCAGTTCTAAATCATTTAAAACATCTCCTCCTTATGAGATCCTGCTCTTGCTTTTACCTTCAATGTATCAGCTAACTCTCTGAGGTTGGCTTCAGATTTCAAATAATCCACTGTTATATCTTCAATTTATAGTAATCCATACAACAAACTACACCACAACGCAGCCATTTTATACCTTGACCTGCCACAGACTCTTATCACTTTAAAGTTAAAGGCACAGTTCCCTCTTAAATCCAATGAAATCAACTCCTTGTTATGATCCCAGTTGAAGTTTCCACTGGACAAATCTTGAAAGCTGACTTGAGAGATTTTTTATTTTCCTTTTCTCACACGATGGTCTGTCACTGAAACAAGCATGCAATGCTGCAGATTTGATTTTAATAATAAAACAGACATTCATTGCACTTAATAAAATGAAGACACTTTAGAACAGACCAAACCAATTACACATAATACAAAGTGTAACATTGCAAAACACATGGCAAACAAAATCCCGTTTATGCCAACACCATCATGTTATTGTATTCAAATATCAGACAGTTGCACTTTCAATTGCATCTATAGCATTAGCCTAACGGTTTCTTTTTCCTGATTTTGAGAACATATTGTTTCTTCCTTAGTTATGCAAAGGGAGCCCATTTATTCAGTTGGTTGGCAACTGGTTGTGATGCAGAGCAATGCCAAGGGTGTGGGTTTAACTCCTGTATTGGCTGAAGTAACCACAAAGAATTCTCTTTCTCAATCTCTCCCCTGATCTGAGGCATGGTGAACTTCAGGTTAAACCACCACGAGTTGTCTCTTTCTGATGAGAGAGCAGTCTTCTGGGACATCAGTGACCTTATTTTTAATTATGCACACAATCAATCTTAAACTTCCTTAGTTTCAAATAGCCCTTGCAAGGCTCTGCCCAAACACGCCTGGACTGGAATTTTTAAATTACTGAGGCAACTTCTTTCCTCACTGTTCTGAACTAACACCTTTCTCCAGGTCTTGCGTCTGAGCTCAGTCAGATCTTTGCAAACTTTGCACAAACGTTTCCAAATTTTAGGCTTTATTTTTTCAATATAAATACACAAAGCAGTTTGCTGCTGTGCATTCAGTGATCCTACCCTCTCAAGAGATCAAATACTGTGGGGCAGGTACTTGAGGCACAGGGGTAGTGTCTTTGGGCAAGCAGTCTGGCTTCAAGTCCAACTAACTCCTAGCTTAGAACAATATTGACATGTGAACTAGTCCAATCGGTCTCGTATGATTAGATTAGATTACTTACAGTGTGGAAACAGGCCCTTCGGCCCAACAAGTCCACACCGACCCGCCGAAGCGCAACCCACCCATACCCCTACATTTACCCCTTACCTAACACTACGGGCAATTTAGCATGGCCAATTCACTTGACCCGCACATCTTTGGACTGTGGGAGGAAACCGGAGCACCCGGAGGAAACCCACGCAGACACGGGGAGAACGTGCAAACTCCACACAGTCAGCCGCCTGAGTCGGGAATTGAACCCGGGTCTCAGGCGCTGTGAGACAGCAGTGCTAACCACCGTGCCGCCCACAAACGATGCACCCGGAGGAAATCCACACAAACATGGGGAGAATGTGGA
The DNA here is from genome assembly GCF_020745735.1 of Hemiscyllium ocellatum. Taxonomy (NCBI): domain Eukaryota; kingdom Metazoa; phylum Chordata; class Chondrichthyes; order Orectolobiformes; family Hemiscylliidae; genus Hemiscyllium; species Hemiscyllium ocellatum. The sequence goes on from NC_083435.1 coordinate 21,858,090, forward strand.
AACACCGCAGCGACAGTCACCCAAGTCTAGACTCGAACCCGGGTCCCTGGTGCTGTGAGGCAGCAGTGCTAACCACTGAGCCACCATTACTTTGTTTCAATATGGAACTCCAATACAGCGATTACCAAGTACTTACTGATATTTTTTTCCCTTTAAGAATTAAATGTCCAAATTATTTAAGGATCAAACTTCGAGCTGTAACCTGGTAATCTAGGAGAAAGTGAGGACTGCAGATGCTGGAGACCAGAGTTGAAAAGTGTGGTGCTGGAAAAGCGCAGCAGGCCAGGCAGCATCCAAGGAGCAGGAGAATCGACGTTTCGGGCATAAACCCTTCTTCAGGAATCCTTCTTCATAGGGTAATCTACCAAAAAAATCTTTGGAGGAGCAAATTACTGCAGTTGTTAGAATCTGTACTGAAAACAACAAATGCTGGGAGTCACAGTGGGTCAGGCAGCATCCAGGGAGCAAAAGCAAGCTAACGTTTCCAGATGAAACTGTCCAAATCAAGACTTGAGTTTTGGTTGTTAGGTGAGGGTACTGAAGGGGACAGCGTTAATTCTGGTCTCCCTACTATGGGAAAGAAGTTGTTCAACTTGAAAGGGTTCAGGAAAAATTTGCTAAAAATCACACAACACTAGGTGATAGCCCAACAGGTTTATTTGGAAGTACTAGCTTTCGGATCGCTGTTCCCTTCATCAGTTAGCTTGCCAGGGTTGAAGGGTTTGAGTTAAAGAGGGTCTATTTGCCCTGCAGTGCAGGATGCTGAGGGTGACCATATAGAAGTTTATAAAATCATGAGGGATACGGATAGGGTGATTAGCCAAGATCTTTTCCCTAGAGTTAGGGAATCCAAAACTAGAGGGCATAGCTTTAGGGTAAGAAGGGAAAGGTTTAAAAGGAGGAACTTTTTTTGCGCAGAGGCTGTTGTGTGTATGGAATGAGCTGCCAGAGGGTGTGGAGGAGGCTGGTATAATTACAGCATTTAAAAGGCATCTGTGTGGGTACATGAATAGGAGAGGTTTGGAGGGATATGTGCCAAAGGTTGGCAAATGGGACTAGATTCATTTAGGATACCTGGTAGGTCTGGACGAGTTGGACTGAGGCGAATGTTTTCGTACTATCTACCTCTACGACTAATTACAAGGGAATGCGGTATGAAACGTTTTCACTTATCAGAGAGGTCAGTAACAAGGGGGCACAGATTTTATAGTAAAGGGCAAATGGCTCATAACCTTCCCCAGAAATAACAACACATAATTACTTGGTTGGGAGGTGGGGGGTGGGGGGAGAGTGGTGCGATGTATGAAATTGACGGGACTGGCGCCAGAGCTAGGTGAAGTTTCAATTCTCACTTTCCGTCTCCAGCCTCAACCGAGAAATAGAAACAGAAACTTAACTTTGAGGTGGAGCCTCGAAGCGTGGGACTATCAAAGGCAGGAGGCACACACACCAGCTGATCTTACACGCACACACACACACATACAGATTCACACATAGAGATAGATGCACACACACACACACACAGTTAGACACAGATACAGAGAGAGAGAGAGAAAGAGACACAGATTCCCACATAGAGATAGACGTACACACACACACACGGAGGGGAGAGACACACACAGATTCACAGAGAGAGAGACACACACACAGACTCCCACACACAGATTCACAGAGAGACACACACAGACAGATTCCCACATAGAGTTAGACGTACACACACACACACACACACACAGGTCCTGACGGAGAGGGAGACACACACACACAGAGAGCTGCTGTTGCCCATGGCTTCCAGTTTTAAGGCTGAGCTGACTTGCTCGGTGTGCCTGGACCTGTTCCAGGACCCGGTGCTGACCCGCTGTGAGCACACCTTCTGCCGCCGCTGCGTGCTGGAGTTCTGGAGCCAGCAGCAGCGCAACATGTGCCCGCTGTGCCGCAAGGTCTGCCCGTCCGCCCAGCTGCTCCGGAACCGGGTCCTGGGCGGCCTCCTGGACAGCCTCCGGCAGCGGGAGAACCCGCAGCTCTGCCCCGACCACCGCCTGGAGAGGAGCCTCTACTGCCCCGAGGACCAGGAGCTGCTGTGCCGCCAGTGCCGGGAGTCGCCTCGCCACCGCGGGCACAACCTGCTCACCATCACCGAAGCCAGGACCCGCTACAAGGTGAGGGCTTGGCGGTGCGGTCCGGTCCGGGGAGGGGAGGGGAGGGGTGGGGGAGAACACCCTGACCGTGACCCCCACCCTCCAGCTGGGGGAGACACCCTGACTCTCCCGTTCCTCACTCAGGTGGACCCGGTTTGTCGGTGTCTCAAAGGGGAAGCCGATTGTCAGGGGGCTGTTTGACTTCTTAGATATCTGACTCCCCTCCGTCTCTTACCCCCCTCCCCTTCATCTCTTACTCCCCCCATCTCTTACCCACCTCCCCTCCATCTCTTACCCCCATCCCTTCCATCTCTTACTCCCCCAACTCTTACCCACCTCCACTCCATCTTTTACCCCCTACCCTCCAGCACCCCCTTCTTCCCCAATTCCCATCCCTCTGATCCCCTCCCTTCCATCCCTTAGACCCTCTCCCCTCCATCCTTCAGACCCTCTCCCCTCCATCCCTCAGATCCTCTCCCCTTCAGCTCTCTGATCCCTTCCCCTCCATCTGCACCCTCCCCTCCCCTTAACCCCTTCCCTCTCTTCCCCTCCCCTCCTTCCGCCCTCCCCTTCCTTCTCCCCACTCCACCATCTCCCTTCTCCCGTAACCCCCCCTCTATCTCCCCTCCATTCCCTGTCTCCATCTTCCCTACCTGGAGTAGAGTCAGTTTTTAACAGCATGGAAAGTGGCCCTTCAGCCCATCAAGTCAGTGCTATTCATCAAGCACCCATCTGCTCCAGTCTCACTGGCCCCATCATCTGAATTCTCCTTTGATGTGATAGTAGCCACAACGTGAGTCCCAAATAGATGAAAATGAATTCCTTAAATCCCTTCCAAACCACCTGCCCTTTGCCTTAAGTCTATGCCCCCCAGTTACTGATCCCTGTGCTAAGGGAAAATGTTTCTCGCAATCTATCTTACCTATGGCTCTTGTAATTATGTCATCAATATTCTGTACCCATCACCTCACAAAGAAGAACTCAAGCCTCGTTTTTGACATCCTCTGTTGACTTCCCAAAGTCGCACAGTGTCCAAACTGAACAGAAACAATCTCAAATCTCCCAAAAATCAAACAGTATCAATATTGAACAAAAAAAAACTCGGATTTCGGTCTTGACATTTCCATTTCGACTGCTCTTATTGGCCGAGTCCAGAGATTCTTAACTGTCCATTCTGTGAAAAAAATACAACCTGACTCCATCAGAGAAAATCATCTCCTTTCATCTACTCTTATTAATTGTTTCGATTGTCAAGATCACCTGCATTAGATCGCCCTTTTCCCAGAATTTGAGGCGTCAGGTCACAGAGTCATACAACATGGAAACAGACCCTGCAGTTCAACAGTTCACACCAATAATGTTCCCAAACTATACTAGTCTCAACTGCCTGTATTCGGCCCATACCCCTTCAAACCTTTTCTATTCGTGTATTTATCCTAATGTCTTTTAAACATTGTAACTGTACTGCATTTATTACTTCCTCTTGACAGTTCATTCCACACACAGACCACTCTGTGTGTAAAAAAAACTTTGCCCCTCATATCCATTTTAAATCTTTCTCCTGTCACCTTAAACATGTGCCCCCTCGTTTTGAACTCAGCCAAGTTAGGAAAAAGACTTTTGCTGTGGCCCCTCATGATTTTATAAACCACTATAAGATCACTCCTCAACCTCCAACACTCCAGAGAAAAAGGTCCCTGTTTATCCAGTCTATTTTTATAACTGTAACTAAAACTGCCATTCCTGGCAACGTCGTTAAAAATCTTTTCTGAACCGTCTCCAGCTTAATAATACCCTTCCTATAACAGGGTAACACAGTACTCAAAAAGAGGCCTCACCAACTTCCTGTACAACCTCAACATGACACCCCAACTCCTATACTCAAATGAGCAATGAAGGCAATGTGCGAAATGCCTTCTTAACCACATTATGACGCAAATTTCAAAGAATTATGTATCTGAACCCCTAGGTCTCTCTGTTCTACAATACTATCTAGGGCCCTACCAGTAAATGTATAACTTCTGCCCTTGTTTGTTTCACCAAAATGCAATATACAGTCGGTTCTTCTATGGCATGGCAATTCTGTCATCGTACAATCCTGTGTTACAAGAAAATCATGTCATAGCAGCATCACTGCGTTATAACCAACACAAGCTTGAAAAGTTTGACTTTCAGAAACAGTGTCCCCAATTCATCAATCGTATTACAGCAAATTTTCATGAACGAAACGCACATTGTAGCAGAATGACCTGTACCTTGCATTTATCCAAATTAAACTCCATTTGCCCCTCCTCAGCCCATTGACCCAACTGATTAAGATCTCTCTGAATTAGTTCTTAGATAACCTCCTTCACTGTTCACTATATTTTGGTGTCATCCACAAACTTGCTCACCATGCCTCTGATAATCTCATCCAAATCATTTATAGAAATGACAAACAAAAGTGGACCCAGTATCAATCCTGCTGCACCACTGGTCACAGGCCTCCAGTCTGAAAAACAATCCCCCACCACCACCTTCTGCGTCCGACTGTAAAACCAATGTTGTCTTTGGTCTTAAAGTGAGCTCTTTTAGCCCCAGCATGATTGTGGTGAATCGAAGTAGACAAAGGAGAAGGGAAAGAGAAACAGCTGAGACAAAATGAGATAGCTTGGGAGGAGGCTCAGGAGGAAATATGGACTGGCATTAGCCCAGTCGGGCCTTTCTCTACAATATAACTTGCATCCATTTTAATGAAATCTAATTTTACGTTCATGTGTTTTGGAGTTCAGACCATTTTTCAAAGATAGAAACCTTACAACAAAATTGCTCACAAAATGGTGACCAATAATCAGGAACTTCCTCCTGTACTGGATATCGAGGCTGGGGGAGGGTCTGTGAGCTGTAGGTCGAATGGTAATTTGTAGATGTTAAGTAGATTAAGGTGTCCCGAGGTAAAGATCAAAGCTGGGTAGCATGACTTGGAGGTGCTGGTGTTGGACTCAGGTGGACACAGTTAAAAATCGCACGCAACACCAGGTTATAGTCCAACAGGTTTATTTGGAAGCACTCGCTTATGGTGCGTCTTCATCAGCTGGTTGGTAAGCTGAGTAGGTGGATCTGGGGTACAGATTAAGTAATGTTGAACTAAACAATAAAACAGATTTGAGCATTTGAAATGGGCTCCCAGCTCCCCTTGGTATGTGAACATTTCTCACCAATGGTCTGAGACCTACCTATCAGGAATCTTTCACCTTTTACCCTCCCGTGCAGTCTTTATACATAAATGTGATTCAGTAGATCTCCATGATCACTTGCGTCCGTATCTTTCTTTCATAAAGACGTCACCTTCTTTCGGTCTCTCATTTTATACTTGTGCCTCACTCTATCTTCAGGGTTATTATCTGGTGAATTTGTCCCAGTAAGAAATCTCGATTTACATTTACAGATAGAATCAACTCAGATCTGCCCAAAGTGCATGACAGCTGACTTAAGTGCTTTCCCATAAGTTTGTCGCTTTTTTATTGTTGAGCTGAAATTGGCTAATAGAGTGTGTGGGTCGAACAGCGAGCCCAGTGTTTGATATTTACACTGAGCACTGTCAATAGGGTGGAGTTTCTATATCATTTTTCCATTTCTTGTTTGAGGTTTTCTGTACAGCCCTCTCCCTCTGCTACTCTGTCTCTGTGTCTATCTCTCTCATGTCTCTCTCTGTATCTCTGTCAGTATGAATGTGTGTCTCACTCTGTCTGTGTCCTTCTGTGTCTCTGTATGTGTGGTCCCTCTTTCTCTCATTATCTCTGTCTGTCTCTCTCTTTCACACTAACTGTCCCTATCTCCCTATCAGTATCTCCCTCTCTCTACATTTCTTTGTGTGTCTCCATCACTATCTCTGCCTGTCTCTCTCTGTCTCCACGTCACTATCCCTGTCTTTCCTACTATCACTCACTATCTGTATCTGTCTCTTTCTCATTATCTCTTGTCTCTCACTCTCTCTCACTTTCTCTGTCTATCTCTCTCTGTCTCTGGCTGTCTTTCTCTCTTTCATGATCTCTGTCTTTCTGTTAATCTTGTCTTTGTCTGTCTCACTACCTCTCTGTCTCTCTCTCTCTATGTTCCGGTATCTCTTGCTTCTGTGTGTGTCTGTCTGCCTGTCTATCTGTCTCTCTTTGCATTTCTGTCTGTCTCTATCTCCTTGTATGTGACTTTCAGTCTCTCCATCTGTATATCTTTACCGCTGTTGTGTCTGTCTGCCTCTCTCTATTGCTGTGTCTGTATCTCTCTATGTGTGTGTGTCTCTCTCTCTCACTCTCACTCTCTGCAATTCGCTGTCTGTGAGTGTACTTGTGTCTCTACATCTGTATGTGTGTGTCTGTCTCTGTGTCTGCCCTGGGTGTCTCTCTTTCTCTCTGCTCTACTACCTGTAGCTTCCTGTTCCCATGTTTCTTCACAACTTTTACTACAACTTGATCTCTTCTCCTGGGCCCAACAGCCTCTGCCTGTCACCGTTCAGTGAAACTCTCCCTTCCAATGTAGCCGTGTTCCTTCACCTTTCTTTAAAACCACCCCCACGTTTGTCCAAACTCTGCCAATACCTCCTTGTGTGGCCTGGTGTCAAATTCTGTGCAGCAGTGCTGCTGTAAAGTGCTTTGAGAGGTTGCTAAACGACGTTAGAGGCGCTAGAGAAACGTGAGTTGTTGTTGCATCAGAAGGCTAGGAGAGTGCCACATTTGCAATGAGCGTTGGCGTGCCTCTGCGGACTTAGTGTTCTGGAAGGAACTTGAGAACAGCGTATTCTGACACGTTTTAAGCAGGGCAAAACATGGGTGACAAACTGCAATTGAAATTCTGAGCCTGACTAGTTGTTAAGGAAAGACCGTACAAAAAGGGGAATCTTATTGGTTTGCATGTCTTCAATGAACAAAGCTAATTTTGCAGCTAAAATCGATTACAGGGATGATCATGATGCTGTAAATCTATTTACTGTTGAATAAATGCAATGGCAAATGTTTTGAACGGAGGGTCTTACTTTTGTGATTAAAGTCAGAAGTCACACAACACCAGGCCATAGACCAACAGGTTTATTTGAAATCACAAGCTTTCAGAGCGTAGTCCCTTCGTTAGGTGGAGTGAGAGAGAAGCAGGCAGAACCCAAAATTTATAGGCAGAGAGATCAAAAGATCATGCAGGTGGCATGAGTGAAGCGCCAAATAGTAAGTCACTGCAGGTGACTAAAAGCGTCCGACGGTGTGATTAAACTGTCCACAGCTGAATAACAAACGAAGGGATGACCATAATCCAATGAAATGAGCCAGAAAGGTAATTCCAAAAAATTAAAAATAAGGTGGCGCTGGAGAACATGACTGGAAGAACATGCTAGGGACATGCCGAAAATCTAACCGGAGCTAATCAAGGTAGAGAGATCATAACAATTTACGAAGTTGATGGTGTCAAAACAGGCCAGTTAGGAAGATACAGAAATGGGTTTGAGCAAAAGAAGGGGCCAGTGAGATAACTGATGCATTCGTTTCCATTTTCAAAAACTCTTGTGATTTGGGAGTAGTTTAATTAGACTGGAAGTTAGTGAATAGAATCATAGAGCTGTACAACATGGAAACAGAGCCTTTGATCCATTTCATCCACGCCGACCAGATATCCGAAATTCATCTAGCCTTATTTGTCAGCATTTGGCACATAACTGTCTAAACCCTTCCTATTCATCTACCCATCCAAATGCCTTTTGAATGTTCTAATTGTACCAACCTCCACCACTTCCTCTGGCAAATAATTCAGATGTTCAAAAAGGTAACGAAGACAGAAAACAGAAGGCTACAGGCCAGTGTGCTTAACATCTGTCAGGGGGAAAACATTAGGAGCTGTTATTAAAGTTGTTTTCCCTGGAGCATCGGAGGCTGAGGGGTTGATAGAGGTGTATAACACCATGAGGGACATGGATAGGGTAAATAGACAAAGTCTTTTCCCTGGGGCGGGGGAGTCCAAAACTAGAGGGAACAGGTTTAGGGTGAGAGGGGCAAGATATAAAAGAGATCTAAGGGGCAACTTTTTCACACAGAAGGTGGTACGTGTATGGAATGAGCTGCCAGAGGATGTGGTAGAGGCTGGTACAATTACAACATTTAAAATGCACCTGTATGGGTATATGTATAAGAAGTCTTTGGAGGGATACGGACCGGGTGCTGGCAGGTGGGACGAGATTGGGTTGGGATATCTGGTTGGCACAGATGGGTTGGACCGAAGGGTCTGTTTCCGTGCTCTACCTCTCTATGACTCTGTGACTCTAAGTCACAATGGGACAGTTGGATAAGTTCCAAGCAGTTAGGCAGACTGAACATGGCATTGTCAGAGAGAAATCAGGACTGACCAACCTGCTGGAGTTCTTTACGGAAGTTATACTTCATGGGGATAAGGGAGACCTGTGAATATGCTCTACTTTGATTTCCAAAAGGCATTTCAAATAAGGTGCCATCTTACAAGGGGGTAACATATTGGCATGGATAGAAGATCAGCTGGCCTACAGGAAGCAGAGAGTAAATGGGACTGTTTCAGGTTGGGAAGTTTAAATGGGTATGTGCCATAAGATCAATGCTGGGACCTCAACTGTTGGGTGAAGGGTCAGAAGTATAGTTACCAAATTTGTTGACAACACAAAAGGAAAGGAAATTACGAAGTAGGTATGAAAGGGTTACAAAGAATTACTGATAGGTTGAACGAATGAATGTGGCAAATGAAATATAATGTGGGAAAATGTGAAGCTGTCCATTTGAACAGAGAATTATGAAAAAAAAGCATCAAGTCTAAATGTTGGGAGATTGCAGAACTCTGGATTCAAAAGGATGCCTGATGGATGAATTGCAAAAGGTTAGAATGCAAGTAATTAGGAAAGTTCATGCAATGTTACCAATGATCACTTGTGTACAAAAGTCATAAAGTTATGAGACCCTATCTAGTGTACTGTATACAGTATTGGTCACCTTATTAAAGGAAGGATGTATATGCATTGAAGGCCGTTCAGAGAAAGTTTAACAGACTAATAATTGATTTGTTTTATTATTGTCACGTGTACCTAAGTACAGTGAAAAGCATTGTTTTGCAAGCCCTACAGGCAAATCATAACATATAAAGATCATAGGGTGAGTGAACAGAGCGAGGAGTGCAAAGTTACAGCTGCAAAGAAGGTGTATAAAAGGCAAGATTAGCATTAGATTTGGAATTTGAAAGGTCCATTTGAGAGTCTAGTAACAGCAAGGAAGAAGCCACTCTTGAACCTATTGGCACGTATCTTCTGTGTCTTCTGCCTGACGGAAGAGGTTGGAAGAGATTATAACCGGGGTGGGACGGGTCTTTGATGGAATGGGAATGGGCAAGAGAAAAAGTTGGACAGGGGAGGCTTGTATCTGCTGAAGTTCGGAAGGTTAAGAAGCAATTTGATTGACACACATAAGATGCAGAGGTTTTGCTGGGCTTGATGTGGAGAGGATGTTGCCACTCATGGGAGAATCGAGAGCCTGAGGTTATCGTTTCAAAACCAAAGGTGGCCCACATAAAACAGAAATTGGGTAAAATGTGTTGTCCCAGAGATTCATGGGTCTATGGACGTCTCTTTCTGACAGTGATCTGCAGGCACAGTCCTTGAATTGTTTTTTTAAGGGAGGGGTAGACAGATTCTTGTTAAGTCAAGAGCTGAAAGGTTTTCAAGGGGAGGCAAGTGAGTGGATTTGACGTTGCAGTTGGGACTGCCGTGAACTTACCAAATTGGACAGGCCACAGGCTGGAAGAACACAGCAAGCCAGGCAGCAGCAGGAGGTGCAGAAGTCAACGTTTCCGATACGTTAACGTCTCCACCTCTTGATGCTGCCTGGCTTTCTGTGTTCTTCTTTGGATTCCAGCATCTGCAGATTTTTTTGTCTCTAGCGAACTTCCCAATTGGCAGAGCAGGCTCGAGGGGCTGAATGGCTTACTCCGGAGTTTTTTTTTAGATTAGATTCCCTACAGTGTGGAAACAGGCCCTTCGGCCCAACCAGTCCACACCGACCCTCCGAAGAGTAACCCACCCAGACCCATTGCCCTCTGACTAATGCACTTAACACTATGGGCAATGTAGATTAGATTAGCTGACTTACAGTGTGGAAACAGGCCCATTCGGCTGTGGGCGGCATGATGGCACAGTGGTTAGCACTGCTGCCTCACAGTGCCAGAGACCTGGGTTCAATTCCTGCCTCGGGGGTGACTGTCTGTGTGGAGTTCGCACGTTCTCCCCGTGTCTGCGTGGGTTTCCTCCGGGTGCTCTGGTTTCCTCCCACAGTGCAGGCCAGGTGAATTGGTCATGCTAAATGTTAGATGAAGGGGTAAATGTAGGGGTATGGGAGAGTTGCGCTTCGGCGGGTCGGTGTGGACTTGTTGGGCTGAAGGGCCTGTTTCCACACTGTAAGTAAATCTAATCTTATCTACAAAGTCCACACCGACCCTCCAAAGAGTATCCCATCCAGACCCATTCCCCTCTGGCTAGTGCACCTCACACTGTGGGCAGATTAGATTAGATTAGATTACTTACAGTGTTGAAACAGGCCCTTCGGCCCAACAAGTCCACACTGACCCCCCAAAGAGCAACCCCCCCCCAGCCCCATTCCCCTACATTTACCCCTTCCCCTAACACTGCGGGCAATTTAGCATGGCCAGTTCTCCTAACCTGCACATCTTTGGACTGTGGGAGGAAACCGGAGCACCCGGAGGAAACCCACGCAGACACGGGGAGGATGTACAAACTCCACACAGACACAGTCGGCCTAAGGCTGGAATCAAACCTGGGACCCTGAGCCACCATGCGGTTGGGACGTTGTTCGGAATTATTTCGTGTCATCGCATGGAATGTGACCAGTGGTTAAGCCGTGCTCTTGCTTTGTTTTATTTTTAGGAGGAAATAGAAAATACGCTGAAGTTGCTTCAGGACAGAAGAAAAAAATGCGAAGGATTGAAAACGAAATCGGACAAGTACATAGCGAAGTTACAGGTAACTGGATATATGATGCAGTCGGGCGTCAGAAGGGGGAGGAGAAAGTGAGGACTGCAGATGCTGGAGATCAGAGCTGAAAATGTGTTGCTGGAAAAGCGCAGCAGGTCAGGCAGCATCCAAGGAGCAGGAGAAGGGCTTCAGGAAAGGCTCATGCCCGAAACGTCAATTCTCCTGCTCCTTGGATGCTGCCTGACCTGCTGCGTTTTTCCAGCAACACATTTTCAGCTCGCGTCAGAAGGGGGAGCCCTGATATCACTTCTGTTCCCACTTGCAAGCTGAGCCGTCTTACCGACCCTTACGTGAATGTGAACATTTTCTCCCTCTTTGATCCCTCCTGATCTGGAAGACGGAGTTTGGTCAGGTGTCCTCTCTAGCCTTTTTTTGTTCCCCAAGGGAAACAGTCCCTGCTTCTCCAAGTCAAACTCATAACTGGCCATTCCTGGGTGCACTCACACTCATAGACCTCTCAATGCACTCTTAATGTCACCTCCTTCCTAAAGTGTGTCATCCGAGACTAGACAGAACCACAGAGTCATACAGCATGGACACAGACTCCTCGTCCCAACCAGTCCACACCGAACACAACCCCAACCTAAACTAGTCCCACCTGCCTGCTTCTACCCGTATCCCGCCAAACCTTTCCTATTCATGTACTTATCCAAATGTCTTTTAAACATTGTAACTGAGCCCACACCCACCCACCTCCTCAAGAAGTACATTCCACATGCTCTGTGTTAAAAAAAGTCCCTTGTGTCGCTTTTTATTTTAACTCTCTCATCTCTTGCTTTACAAATATGCCCTCAAGACATGAAACCCTCCATCCGAGAGAAAATACACCTCCCGTTCACCCTGTATATGCCCCTCGTGATTTTATAAATCTCTATAAGGTAGCCTGTCAATCTCCTATTCTCCACTGGAAAAAATCCCAGCCGATCCAACCTTTCTTTCTAACTCAAACCTTCCATTCCCGGAAGCAACGTGGTAAATCTCTTCAGAACACCCTCTAGCTTAATAATATCCTTCCGAAAATAGAGTGAGCTGAAAACGAAACTAGCCTGCTCTTCTGATTCAGCATAGCCTTCCTGCTTTCATACTCCACGCTGCTATGAACAGGACTTAGTATGTTTGATGATTTATCATCTGTGCTCTCAACCTACCCTGGCACCTCGAATGACTTGTACAAATACCGAGCTCACCCTGCTCCTGGACCTTCAGAATCGAGTTTTCACTTTGTATTGTGTCTCTGATGAAAATGTGTCAAGTCACTGTTCTCTGCACTGAACTTAACATTGCAAGTATGAGCACACTCTATCATGTCAATAGTATCCCTTTCAGCTTTACACTGACCTCCTTGCAGTTTCCAATTCTACAAAGTTTGCTGGAGTGCTGCACTGTCAAAAGGTCAGGACTGAGGGAGTGCCGCACTGTCAGAGGGTCAGTACTGAGGGAGTGCTGCACTGTCGGAGGGTCAGTACTGAGGGAGTGCCACAATGTCAGAGGGTCAGTACTGAGGGAGTGCTGCACTGTCAGAGGGTCAGTACTGAGGGAGTGCCGCACTGTCAGAGGGTCAGTACTGAGGGAGTGCTGCACTGTCAGAGGGTCAGTGCTGCACTGTCAGAGGGTCAGTACTGAGGGAGTGCTGCACTGTCAGAGGGTCAATACTGAGGCAGTGCTGCACTGCCAGAGGGTCAGTACTGACGGAGTGCCACACTGTCAGAGGGTCAGTACTGAGGGAGTGCTGCACTGTCAGAGGGTCAGTACTGAGGGAGTGCCGCACTGTCAGAGGGTCAGTACTGAGGCAGTGCTGCACTGCCAGAGGGTCAGTACTGACGGAGTGCCACACTGTCAGAGGGTCAGTACTGAGGGAGCACCGCACTGTCAGAGGGTCATTACTGATGGAGTGCCGCACTGTCGGAGGGTCAGTGCTGAGGGAGTGCCGCACTGTCAGAGGATCAGTATTGAAGGAGTGCCGCACTGTCAGAGGGTCAGGACTGAGGGAGTGCCGCACTGTCAGAGGGTCAGTACTGAGGGAGTGCCGCACTGTCAAAAGGTCAGGACTGGGGGAGAGTGCTGCACTGTCAGAGGGTCAGTATTGAAGGAGTGTCGCACTGTCAGAGGGTCCGTACTGAGGGAGTGCTGCACTGTCAGAGGGTCAGGACTGAGGGAGTGCCGCATAGTCAAAAGGTCAGGACTGGGGGAGAGGTGCACTGTCAGAGGATCAGGACTGAGGGAGTGCCGCACTGTCAGAGGGTCAGTACTGAGGGAGTGCTGCACTGTCAAAAGGTCAGTACTGAGGGAGTGCTGCACTGTCAGAGGGTCAGTACTGAGGGAGTGCTGCACTGTCAGAGGGTCAGTACCGAGGGAGTGCTGCACTGTCAGAGGGTCAGTACTGAGGTAGTGCTGCACTGACAGAGGGTCAGTACCGAGGGAGTGCAAAATGAGCCAATGGCATTAGCTGTCAGAGTGAATTGACTTGAACAGAGTGCAGTGCGTGGCTGCTGTGCGAGACAAGTGGCCATTCAGCATCACCCATCAACATCCAACGTTTGAAGGTACCCCCCGCTGACCGAGAGTCAGCCAGGGAGGGAGGTGTGTTTTAAGAGTGGAGGTAGGTTGGACGGAGTTCCGTTAATTCCTTTGAATGTGACCGTGTGCCGCAGGACTGGGCGCGGCAGACGGAGAGCCAGATCAAGAACTCCTTTCGGAAGCTGCACGTCTACTTGAACGGCGAGGAGAGCAGCCTGATCCAGCAGGTCAGGCAGGAGGAGCGGGAGTCCAGCCGGAAGCTGCAGGACATGACCAAGCAGGTCTTCCAGCAGCTGACGGTGCTGCAGAACAACATCCAGGAAGTCGAGAGGCACATGCAGGACGGTATTCTCGACCTGAAGGTATGTTCGTTTGGGGCTTTGTAAAAGGAAATTCAGAACAGGTGGACACCCCCTCTCCACCTTTCCCCCACTCCCTCTTCACACTCCCCTCCTCCACCCATTCTCTGTCTCAGCCCCTTTTCCCCTTCCCCACTTGCTCCTCACACTCCCGTCTTCCACCCGTTTCCCCCCCCACCGTCCCCCACTCCCATTTCTCCATCCCCTCCTCGGACTCCTTTCCTCCCTCACTCCCCCCACCACCCCTCTCCCCAACTCCCCCCGCCACCCCTCTCCCCAACTCACCTCCCACCACTCCCTCATCACCTTCCTGGGTCACGTTCAGTTGGTTTGAATGGAGGAAAGCTTTGGAAATCAGTAGAAACCCCTTCATCCAAAGTTTGTTTTATGAGGTGCGGTTGAACAGATTGGGCCTACATCCATTGGAATTTAGGGCAACGAGTGATGATCTCACTGAAGTATCCTGAGGGGATTGGAGAGGGAGGGTGGTCCCTCTCCCTGGAGACCATAGATATAGGGGCACAATTAGGCCGTTCAGCCCATCGAGTGTGCTCCGCCATCCAATCATGGTTGATAGGTTTCTCAACGCCATTCTCTTGCATTCTCCCCGTAACCCTTGATCCCCTGACTGATCAAGAACCCTATCTATCTCTGTCTTAAATACACTCACTAACTTGGCCTCCACTGCCTTCTGCGGCAATAAATTCCACAGATTCACCTGCTTCTGGCAGGAAAACATAGCCAAGTCCTGGCGCTAGGTTACAGTGACATCTGAAGCGCGGGAGACTGCGGGGTGACCTGGTAAGAGATCCATAAAATCATGAGAGGCTTGGGTAATGTAGATAGCCAACAGCTTTCTCCCCAGGTTAGGGGAGTCTAAAAGTAGAGGATGTAGGTTTTGAGGGGAGAGATAGAAAAGGGTCCAGAGGGGCAACTTCCTTCACACAGAGAGTGGTGAGTGTCTGGAACAGGCTGCCAGAGGTAGTTGAGTGTAGTTTTGTCAGGCAGGAATATGGATGGGATAGGTAAGGAGGGATGTGGACTAGAAGGAGGCAAATGGGACTAGATTAATTGTGGAAACTGGGCGGCATGGGCCTGTTCCATGCTATAAATCTCTCTGGTGGAACAATTTCCCCTGGAATGTCGGAGGCCAGGGAATTACCTTATAGAGGTTTATAAAGTAATGAGGGGCATGAATAGAGTAAATAGACAAGGTCTTTTCCCCAGGGTGGAGGAGTCCAGAACTAGAGGACACAGGTTTAGGGTGAGACGGGAAAAATTTAAAAGGCACCTAAGGGGCAACTTTTTCACACAGAGGGTGGTGCGTGTATGGAATGAGCTGCCAGAGGAAGTGGTGGAGGCTAGTACAATTACAACATTTAAAAGATATCTGGATGGGTAGATGAATAGGAAGGGTTAGAGAAATATGGGCCAAGTGCTGGCTAATTGGGCTAGATTAATTTAGTACGTGTGGTCGGCATGGATGAGTTGTGGAAAAGGGCCTGTTGTTGTGCTGTACAGCTTTAGAACTGTGGATGACGCGTTTGCACAGCATGGTGTACAACAACAACTTGCATCTGTGTGGCACCTTTAATGTCACGAAGGAGCTTCACAGGGCCGAAATCAAGTAAAGTCTGAGACCGATCTCCGTAAGGAGGTTCGAGGGCAAGGGGGCGGGGAGCGAAACACTTTGGTTCTATGGAGCTTCTTAAAAGGGGAAGGCAAGGTACATTCCTAAAATGGGTGAGAATGTAGAACGTGCTACCTCACTGGAGGAGTTGACATGAACCGTGTAAAGCGTTCCAGGGAAAGGTGGACATGTGGACGAGGAAGGAGGAAGTAGACGGTGATAACGACAGACTGTTAGGGAGGAAGGCTCAAATGCAGCATTAACGCTGACATTTTAGATTGTTTGATGGCGTGTTTCTGTCCCAGTACCTGAATAATCCTATGGGTCAATTGGCACGATCCTCTGCTGACGGTGTTTCTTTGTGGTCCTTCCCGAAGGCACTGAAAATAATTCAGAGCAAAGGCGTATTTGCAAAAGGTTTTCAGATCAAAATAAAAATTCAGCTGACTCAGAAATGGACAGTTGTAATTTTGTTTTTGTATTAGATTAGATTACTTACAATGTGGAAACGGGCCCTTCGGCCCAACAAGTCCACACCGTCCTGCCGAAGCGCAACCCATCCATACCCCTACCCCTACATTTACCCCTTACCTAACACTACGGGCAATTTAGCATGGCCAATTCACCTGACCCGCACATCTTTGGACTGTGGGAAGAAACCAGAGCACCCAGAGGAAACCCACGCAGACACGGGGAGAACGTGCAAACTCCACACAGTCACCTGAGGCGGGAATTGAACCCGGGCCTCTGGTGCTGTGAGGCAGCAGTGCTAACCACCGTGCCGCCCACTATGTTCATGTGAAGTGAGCTTTATTGTTTAATTGTTCTGACGTGGGTGTGGGTGGTGACCTCAGTTTAGACATGTCATTACAGGGTATAACATGCACCTTTTGTGTTGTAGCCACCTCAGCAGCTTCCTCGAGGTATTCCATTCCTACAACTTCAATGTGTCGGACGCAGGTTAAATGCTGGCAAATTTCAATGCAAGGGGCCAAACAGGGAAGGCTGATGAACTCAGGGCATGGTCAGGAACATGAGACTGGGATATCGTGACAATTACAGAGACATGGCTCAGGGATGGACAAGACTGGCCACTTAATGTTCCAGGAAACAAATGGTATAGGAAGGATAGAAAGGGAGGCAAGAGAGGAGGGGGAGTGGCATTTTTGATATGGGATAGCTTTATGCTGTGCTGACGGAGATATTCCCGGGAATACATCCAGGGAAGTTATTTGGGTGGAATTGAGAAATCAGAAAGGGATGATCACCTTATTGGGATTGTATTACAGAGCCCTCAATAGTCAGTGGGAAATTGAGAAACAAATTTGTAAGGAGGTCTCAGTTATCTGTAAGAATAATAGGGTGGTTATGGGAGGGGATTTTAACTTTCCAAACATAGACTGGGACTACCATAGTGTTAAAGGTTTAGATGGAGAGTATTTTGTTAAGTACGTGTAAGAAAATTTTCTGATTCAGTATGTGGATGTACCTACTAGAGAAGGTGCAAAACTTGACCTACTCTTGGGAAATAAGGCAGGGCAGGTGACTGAGGTGTCAGTGGGGGAGCACTTTGGGGCCAGCGACCATAATTCTATTAGATTTAAAATATCAATGGAAAAGGATAGACCAGATCTAAAAGTTGAAGTTCTAAATTGGAGGAAAGCCAATGATGATGATATTTGGCAAGAACTTTCAAAAGCTGATGGGAGGAAATTGTTTGCAGGTAAAGGGACGGCTGGAAAATGATAAGCCTTCAAAATTGTGATAATGAGAGTCCAGAGACAGTATATTCCTGTCAGGGTGAAAGGGAAGGCCTGAAGGTGTATGCATGCTGGATGACCAGAGAAATAGAGGTTTTGGTTAAGAAAGTGAAGGAAGCATACGTCAGGTATAGACAGTAGAGATTGAGTGACTCCGTAGAAGAGTATAAAGGCAGTAGGAGTATACTTAAGTGAAATCAGAAGGGCAAAAAGGGAACATGAGATAGCGTTGGCAGATAGAGTTAAGGAGAATCCAAAAGATTTGTACATTAAGGACAAAAGGGTGACTAGGGAGAGAATAGGGCTCCTGAAAGATCAGCAAGGCGGCCTTTGTGTGGAGCCGCAGGAGATAGGGGAGATACTAAATGAGTATTTTGCATCAGAGTTTACTGTGGAGAAGGACATGGAAGACATACAATGTGGGAAAATGGATGGTGACATCTTGAAAAAATGTCCACATTACAGAGGGAGAGATGCTGGATGTCTTGAAACATCTAGGGAAGCGATTGCTGGGCCGCGTTCTGAGATATTTGTGTCATCGATAGTCACAGGTGTGGTGCCAGAAGACTAGAGGTTGGCTAACATAGTGCCACTGTTTAAGAAATGTGGTTAGGAAAAGCCAGGGAACTATAGACAGATGAGCCTGACATCGGTGGTGGGCAAGTTGTTGGAGGGAATTCTGAGGGATAGGATTTACACGTGTTTGGAAAGGCAAGGACTGATGAGGTTTATGTTTGGGAAATCATGTCTCACAAACTTGATTGAGTTTTTTGAAGAAGTAATGAAAAGGATTGATGAGGGCAGGATGGTGGACGTGATCTATATGGATTCAGAAAGGCATTCAACAAGGTTCCTCATGATGGACTGGTTAGCAAGGTTAGATCTCATGGAATACAGGGAGAACTAGCCATTTGGATACAGAACTGGCTTGAAGGTAGAAGACAGAGGGTGGTGGTGGAGGGTTGTTTTTCAGACTGGCAGCCTGTGACCAGCGGAGTGCCACAAGGATTGGTGCTGGGTCCACTGCTCTTCGTCATTTATGTCAATGATTTGGATGTGAACATAGGAGGTATAATTAGTAAGTTTGCAGATGACACCAAAATTGGAGGTGTAGAAAATTATCTCCGTGTACAACAGGATCTGGACCAGATGGGCCAAATGGGCTGAGGAGTGGCAGATGGAGTTTAATTTAGACAAGTGTGAGGTGCTCTTTTTTGGAAAGGCAATTCAGAACAGGATTTATAAACTTAATGGTAAGGTCCTCGGGAGTGTTGCTGAACAGAGAGACCTTGGAGTGCAGGTTCATAGCTCCATGAAAGTGGAGTTGCAGAAGTAGAAGAAGGCATTTGGTATGCTTTCCTTTATTGGTCAGAGTATTGAGTACAGGAGTTGGGAGGTCATGTTGCAGCTGTACAGGAAATTGGTTAGGCCACTGTTGGAATATTGCGTGCAATTCTGGTCTCCACCCTATCGGAAGGATATTGTGAAACTTGGAAGGGTTCAGAAAAGATTTACAAGGATGTTGCCAGGGTTGGAGGGTTTGAGCTACAGGGAGAGGCTGAACAGGCTGGGGCTGTTTTCACTGGAGCATCGAAGGCTGAGGGGTTACCTTATAGAGGTTTATAAAATCATGAGAGGCATGAATAAATAGACAAAGGTTTTTTCCCTGGTGTCAGGGAGTCCAGAACTAGAGGGCATAGGTTTAGGATGAGAGGGGGAAAAAAGGCACCTGAGAGGCAACTTTTTCACACAGAGGGTGGTGCGTGTATGGAATGAGCTGCCAGAGGAAGTGGTGGAGGCAGGTACAATTACAGCATTTAAAAGGCGTCTGGATGGGTATATGAATAGGAAGGGTTTGGAGGGATATGGGCCGGGTGCTGGCAAATGGGACTAGATTAGGTTGGGATATCTGGTAGGCATGGATGAGTTGGACCGAAGGGTCTGTTTCTGTGCTGTATGTCTCTCTAACTCTATGATTCTAAACGTATGGCATTATTCCCAGCTTGTTGGCCAATAATTATCCTATAAACATGACCTAAAACAGACTATCAGGTTATTAGCACATTGCATTAAATATAATTAGCAAATTGTTTCGCAGCCCTGTGTTGAGTTGCCTACAATCACATGATGGACTCGACCCTTTGTAACAGTGTTTTTCCCTTGGTTGCTGGAGTCAGGTTCTCTTTATTAAACTGTGCCAAGTTCCCAAACTCAAATACATTGATAACACCCTGGGGATCAAATGTTTTGAATTGCATTCGGAAATGCTACTCGATTGGTGGCTCTGCAAGTGCACTTGATTGAAAACGTGCTTTGGAAAAGCAATGCAATCGTAAAAATGGCCCACAAAACACTCTTGAGTGGCCAGAGAGGAACTAGACCGCTCCAAGTTACATGACCCGGTCAGACATCATCATCATCAGAGAGTAACAAACGACACGGAACTGGAGAGGAGCAGCACGGAAAAGAGTAATTGCATTTGTGTGGCAGCTTCCACGACAACATGATGTCCCCTAAAAAGGGAACAAAATACTTTTGAACTGTAATGAAGCACAGCATGCTCCCACAACAGCAGCGTGAGAGTGATCAGTTTTTGTGAAAATGGCAGAAACGGATCAGGGCTCCGAGGGTAATAACTCCTCTGCTCTGGGTTGAAATTGAGACATTGGATCTCTTGCACTCCCCTGACCCTCTGTCTTACCCGACAGGCAGATCCAGCCCACACTCCCTCAAGTCCTGTACCAGGGGCAGCAGTCTTGATTGTTGGGTTCAAGTCTTTGCAGTGAGACTCGACTCCACAGATTCTGGCTCAAAGGCGGGAGAGTTACTCACTGAGCCGCGACTGACGTTATCGGAACAAGTCATGGAACCCAGCAAACCAGATAGACTGAGGTCTGCAGACAGACCAGATAATAGGAACCATCTTGAGAGACAGAGAGAGCAATCTGAAAGAAAAACAGGCTTTTATAAAACAGTCAGTGTCGATTGAGAAGTACATTCTTTGTGACAAACCGCTCTGGGAATGTAACCAAGTCAGGCGGCTTTAATTTTTAAAAAAATATTCTCACATGACATGTAGGACATAGACATCACTGGGGTATTTATTGCCCGTCCCTAATTGCCCCTTGAGATAGAAATTACAGCGCAGTACAGGCCCTTCGGCCCTCGATGTTGCCCCGCCCTGTCATACTAATCTGAAGCCCATCCCACCTACACTATTCCATGTACGTCCATATGCCTGTCCAATGACGACTTAGATGCACTTAAACTTGGCGAATCTACTACAGTTGCAGGCAACGCATTCCATACCCTTACTACTCTCTGAGTAAAGAAACTACCTCTGACATCTGTCTTACACCTATCTCCCCTCACTTTAAAGTTGTGTCCCCTCGTGTTTGCCGTCCTCATACTTGGAAAAAGGGTCTCCCTGTCCACCCTATCTAACCCTCTGATTAGCTTGTGTATCTTGAGGTGTTGGGGATGAGTTGTCTTTTTCAAACTATTGCAGTCCATGCACTGTAGGTAGGCCCACAATGCCGTTAAGGAGGGAATTCTCAGACGTTGACCCAGTGACAATGAAAGAAAGGTGATACATTTTGAAGGAAAGACAGAGAATGGTTTGGAAGCAGACATGTAGTGGTGATGTTCCCCTGTATCTGCTAGCCTGCTTTGCTCATTTGTCTTAAGTTCAGATCTGTTATTGTTAAAGAACTGAACTAAGGGGCAACTACAATGGACAGCAATAAAGATATGTCTGGTGTCGTATTTATGCTTGAGACAGCATCAGAAAAGACACAAATTATTGTTGTTTGTTGGAGTTTGTTGGCTATGATGTTACAACAGTGACTACGCCTCCAAAGTTCACTGTCTTGACTATACAAAGTTTAAAAATCAGACCACACCAGGTTATAGTCCAACAGATTTATTTGAAAGTACTAGTTTTGGAGCACTGCTCCTTCTGAAAGCTAGTGCTTCCAAATAAATCTGTTCAACTATAACGTGGTGTTAAGACCATAAGACATAGGAGTTGAAGTAAGGCCATTCGGCCCATCGAGTACACTTCGCCATTCAATCATGGCAGATGGCCATTTCAACGTCACTTACCCGCACTCTCCCTGTAGCCCTTAATTCCTTGCATGGTTAAGAATTTATCAATCTCTGCCTTGGAGACATTTAATGGCCCAGCCTCCACTGCGCTCCGTGGTATTGTGTAACTTTTAACTTTGTCCACCCCAGTCAAACACTGGCACCTCCACATCTTGACTATTCAAGTTCTCTAAGACAGTCCGACCGTAATGACAGAAGGTTTTGTTTTAAAATGTATGTGGATCCTGGACAACACTGCATCTTGTTCAACAAAAAAAATTGCTGGAAATTCTGGTCTCCTTCCTATCGGAAAGATGTAAAATTTGAAAGGGTTCAGAAAAGATTTACAAGGACGTTGCCAGGGTTGGAGGGTTTGAGCTATAGGGAGAGGCTGAACAGGTTGGGTCTATTTTCCCTGGAGCATCGGAGGCTGAGGGGTGACCTTATAGAGATTTACAAAATTATGAGGGGCATGAATAGGGTAAATAGGCAAAGTCTTTTCCCTGGGGTGGGGGAGTCCAGAACTAGAGGGCATAGGTTTAGGGTGAGAGGGGCAAGATATAAAAGAGACCTAAGAGGCAACTTTTTCACGCAGAGGGTGGTACGTGTATGGGATGAGCTGCCAGAAGAAGTGGTGGAGGCTGGTACAATTACAACATTTAAGAGGCATTTGGATGGGTATATGAATAGGAAGGGTTTGGAGGGATATGGGCCGGGTGCTGGCAGGTGGGACTAGATTGGGTTGGGATATCTGGTCGGCATGGACGGGTTGGACCGAAGGGTCTGTTTCTGTGCTGTACATCTCTATGACTCTATGGCTCTGGCATCGCCTGTGGTAAGAAGGCAGAGTTGCCGTATCGAGTCCGGTGACACTTTATCAGATCTCTCTCTGTTTCCTTCCAACAGATGCTGCTGAGTTTTTCTTGTTCAGCAATTTCTTTTCAGGTCGCCAGCATCTGCAGTTTTATTTTAATTGCATCTTGTTCCTTTTTCATAATGTTCTTTTGTCCTGAGTTTTGTGGCACTAATGGAAGATTTCTGCTTCTCTCTTTTCCAGGGTCTAAAGGACATACAAGCAAGGTGAGATGGAATTAAATAAATATGACCAAACATGGAAAGACAATGTGAACTAAATGGTAAAATGTTCAAGGAATGCAGGACCATAGAGACCTGGGGGAGAGAGAGAGAGAGAGAGAGAGAGAGATAGATACATACATACAAAGATCTTTAAAGGAGATGGAAACGGATTTGACAAGCCGACATGATCCTTTGATTGTATTAAAAATGTACAAAAGCAAGACATTACTCAAAAGCCTATTGAAAAGAACTGATTAGGCCCCGAAACTTCTGCAGCTTGACACCAAATCTGTTTATCAAACTTTAGAAGAAATTGCAGAGGGAACATCAGAGAATGGAGAGCTGAGGGACTTTGGGTTGTGTGCAGGGACTGCAAGTCTGAAATCATTCTCCTCAGCCCGGAGGAGGTGAAAGGCATTCAAATCACAAAGTGTCTGTAGATTGGTCAGGTGAATCAGGGTGGCACGGTGGCTCAGTGATTAGCGCTGCTGCCTCACAGCGCCAGGGACCCGGGTTCGATTCCAGGTTTGGACGACTGTCGATGTGGAGTTTGCACGTGATAGGATCCCGACAGTGTGAGATCAGGGGCCATTCGGCCCATTGAGTCCACACTGATGAGCAGCCCGCCACCTTGCCCTGTGCCCATAACCCCACATTTCCCATGGCTAACCCACCTATTCTGCACGTCTTTGGCATGAAACCGGAGCACCTAGAGGAAACCTGCGGAGAATGAGAAAACTACACACAGACAGTCACCCGAAGATGGGGGAATCGAACCTGGGTCCCTTGTGCGGTGAGGCAGCAGTGCTAGCCACTGAGCCACTGTGCTGACATTCACGCAGCATCCATCCGGGTTTCCTCCCAAACGCCAAAGATGTGCAGGTTAGGGTGGATTGGCAATGCTATATTCCGCAGTCCAAAGATGTGCAGGTTAGGTGGATTGACCATGCTAAATTGTCCGTAGTGTTAGGTAAAGGGGTAAATGTAGGGGAATGGGTGGGTTGCGCTTCGGCGGGTCGGTGTGGACTTGTTGGGCCGAAGGGCCTGTTTCCACACTGTAAGTAATCTAAAAAAAAATCTATATTAACAAAGTGTCTAGGGATGTGCAGGCTGGATGTGTTAGACTTGGAAAATGCAGGATTACAGGGATAGGGTAAGAGAGGGTTGGCTGTGGTTAGGATGCTGTTTTGAGGGTTGGGCTGAACAGCCTGCTTCCACACTGTAGAGATTCATTATCGCTGTAATGGTAAGGTCCAGGGGAGTGTTGCCAAAGAAAGACCTTGGGTTGCGGGTTCACCGGTCCTTGAAAGTAGAATGACAGGTAGACAGGGTCGTGAAGAAGGCGTTTGGGATGCTTGCCATTATTGGTCAGTGCACTGACCATAGGAGTTAGGAGGACACTTTGTGACATTGGTCAGACAACTTTGGGAGTGCTGCATTCATTTCTGATCTCTCTCCTATCGCATTGAGTTATGAAACTCAAAAGGATTCAGAAAGGATTGACAAGGATGTTGCCAGGGCTGGAGGATTTGTGCTTTAGGGAGAGGCTGAATAGGGCTGGGGCTGTTTTTCCATGGAGCACCAAAGGCTGAGGAATGACGTTATAGAAATTTATAAAATCAGGAGGGACATGGATAAGGTGAATAGTCAAGGCCCTTTCCCCAAGGGGAGAGTCCAAAACTAGAGGACGTAGGTTTAAGGTGAGAGGAGAAAGATTTAAAAGGGACCTAAGGGGCAATCCTTTCATGCAGAAGGTGGTGTGTGTATGGATTGAGCTGCCAGAGAAAATGGTGGAGGCTGGTACAATTACAACATTTAAAAGGCATCTGGATGGGTATATGAACAGGAAGGGTTGAGAGGGATATGTGCCAAATGGGACTAGATTAATTTAGGATATCCGGTCAGCATGGATGAGTTGGACCAAAGGGACTGTTTCTATGCTATACATCACTTTGGCTCTATCTGGGAGAGAATCCAGTTCCAATGGGAGAAAATTTGATCATTGGGAGTTATCAGGTTTCTAGTGATTTGGCAATGGAGCCAGAAGTTAGCTTGAGTTGCTCTTTGCTGCAGTGTGCGTCTTGATCTTGATAGGATGATGGAAGAGATGGCGCATGCCCGCTTTGGAAACCTAGCAAAACCTCTGTCCTGTGGACCCATAACCCTTGTTCTTCTAAGCGGTGGGTTCGTTAAAGAAACCCTCAGCGAGTCACTGAGGGAAGAACACCCACTGCAGGAGTGGGGCTGAAAAGGAGAGGAGCTAATCTGTGATAGATAAGTTGAAGTTTCTGGGCTTTCTGTCAGCTAGCCCTTGGAAGAGGCAGACGCCCTCTTTGGGTTTGGTCATCGATGGGGATAAGTGAGACCAGGAAGAGTTGGATAAATTTGGCAAAGGCAGGGTCACTCTGGTTGCCCAGAGAACCAGCATGACCTTAGACCAGGAGAAACAGGAACAGGAGTAGGCCATTCAGCCTCTCGATCCTGTCCCGCTACGAGACCGAATGGCCACATTTAGAATATTGTGACCAATTTTGGGCCCCAACCCTCAGGAAGGATGCACGGCCCTGGAGCAGGTCCAGAGGAGGTTCACAAGAATGATCCCAGGAATGAATGAGGAACATTTGAGGAATATACTCGATGGAGTTTAGGAGGAGGAGGGGGATTGGATTGAAATTTGCAGAATACTGAATGGCCTGGACAGAGTGGACATTGGGAAGATGTTTCCGTTGGCAGGAGAGACAAGGACTCGGGGGGCACAGCCTTAGAGTAAAGGGAAGATGCTTTAGAATGGAGATAAGGAGAAACTTGTTTAGCCAGAGAATGGTGAATCTGTGGAATTCATTGCCACAGAAGGCTGTACAGGCCAAGTCATTGAGTATATTTACAACTGAGATAGATAGGTTCTTGATTGCCAAGGGGGTCAAAGCAGGAGAATGGGGTTGAGAAACCTATCAGCCACGATTGAATGATGGAACAGACTCGAGAGGCCGAATGGCCTAATTTTGGCTCCTATGTCTTATGGACTCTTAAGTGCCCTCTGGGATGGGCAACAAATGCTGGCCTAGCCAGCTCCATCCTCATCGCACGAAGGAATTTTTAAAAATCTCAATTTCTCCAACTGACCAAGAACCTATCTTAAAAAAAAATACAAGGACTCTGCTCCCACAGCTCTCTCTGTGGCAAGGTCCTCCACAGACCGTAGGAGAAGAAATTCCTCCTGGTCTCGGTCTTAAATTGAGACTAGATGACGGGCTAATTGTGGGTCTCTGAGCGACCAGCAGGGCAGGCTTGCGGAGCTGCGTAGGCCGCTTTGGTTGTCACCTTCCCAGTGTTAACCCATTTGCTGACCTTTCTTACAGACTGGCCCACACCCTACCCACCCCAGTCCTGATCATGCACAAGGTGCCTTTTGGGAAGTTTGCGGGACCCGTGGAATATAAAGTGTGGAAAAAACTGAGGAAGCTCATAGACACAGGTAAGTGATGTGCTGACAGAAGCTTCACAATTTTACTCCTGTTTTTAGGGGTTTATTTTAGGGGAGGTGGTGGGGTAATGAGTGGTGTGCCACAAGGAACCCTCAACCTTTTTCAATGTACTTTAAATGATTTGGGTGAAGGGATGGAAGGTACAGTACCTAAATTTGCTGACAAAATGTAGAGACAACATAGGGAGTCTGCAAAGGGGATATTGACACATTACGTGGATAAGCAACCATCTCACAAATGGAGTATAATATGGAACAATGTGAAGTTGTCAGCTTTGACAAAAAAGAAGCATATACAATACAGGTGGCACTGCTGCCTCACGGCGCTAGGCACCCAGGTTCGATTCCACCCTGTGTAGGTTTCTTCTGGGTGTCCTGGTTTCCTCCTACAGACCTGGAATTCCAGATCTCTTTTGCATTCAGATTCCACTGTCAACCATGGTGGGAATGGAACCCAGGTCCCCAGACCATCACCCGGGCCTCTGGTTTAACAGCCCAGCGATAACACCACTAGGCCATCGTCTCTCCTACTTTGACAGCCTGCTTCAGCACCTACCTCATCTGTTAGTGCATTCCTTCAAATCCACAACAGTGCCAACCCACGTAATGTCCTCTAGTCCCAAGCCCATCTTGTACGGGCGGCAAGGTGGTTCAGTGGTTCGGACTGCTGCCTCACAGCGCCAGGGACCAGCCTCGGGGGCGGCCCCCTGTGAGGAGTTTGCACGTCCTCCTTGTGTCTGCGTGGGTGTCCTCCCACAGTCCAAAGATGTGCAGGTTAGGTGGATTGGCCAAGCTAAATTGTTCCATAATGACATGAGGATGTGCAGGCTGGGTGCATTAGTCGGGGGAAATGTGAAGTAATAGGAGGATGGGTCTGAGTGGGTTCCTCTTTGGAAGGTCGGTGTGGATGGCCTGTCTCTATACTGTAGGGATTCTACGGTTGTCTGTACCTCTTCCAGATCTGCATTGCTCCTTATCTTAAGACATAATGAGTGTCACTCAACCCGCAGTCATGTTCTGGGTGCAGGGCTCTCAATCCTGCTTTGGCACTGAGTGAAATTTGAATTTGATTAAATCTGGTTCACTACGACCCTCAGCTGAAGGAAATCTGCTGTCCTTCCCTGGTTTGGCCTACCTGTTATTCCAGACACACACACACGGTGGCTGACGCATGCTGGCCTAACCATTGATGTCCATATCCATGAAATAATTTATAAAGAAAACACCACCAGCTCCCTATCTCTGTAACCTCAACCATTCCCCACACTCTTCCCCATCTCTGTGGCTTCCCTGTCTCTGAGATCTCTAAGTTGTTCCATATCCAGCCTCAGGGGCGTTCCCTGATTTTAGTCGCTCCACTGATGGTCTGAGCCCTCTGAGCTCAGGAACTCCCTGAAATAAAATCTTTTTCTCCCACATACCCTTCTTGGAAACTGCTTCCTCGGGGAAGGCTGTTCCAGTCCGAGAGTGAATAAGCTTCAGAGGGGTGAGGGAAGGGGGGAGAGTAGAGAGAAAGATGAGAAAAACTCAAGACAGAGAGATGGTGGGGGGGGAGGGAGGGAAGGTTGCAAATGAGAGAGATAGCGAAGAGGGGACAAGTTCAAGAGAGAGAGATGGGGAGGGAGGGAAGGCTGCCAGAAAGAGAGAGATGGGGAGGGAGGGAAGGTTGCGAGAGAGAGATGGGAAGGGAGGCAAGGTTGCAAGAGAGAGAGAGATGGTGAGGGGGGAAGGTTGCGAGAGAGAGATGGGGGGGATGGTTGCGAGAGAGAGAGATGGCGAGGGAGGGAAGGTTGTGAGAAAGAGAGATGGGGAGGGAGGGAAGGTTGCGAGAAAGAGAGATGGGGAGGGAGGGAAGGTTGAGAGAGAGAGACAGATGGAGAGGGAAGGAATGCTGCGAGAGAGAGAGAGAGATGGGGAAGGGGAGAGTTCGATAGAGAGAGAGAGAGAGATGGGGGGAGAGAGGAAAGGGTGCTAGAGAGAGAGAGAGGGGGGAGGGAGGGAAGGTTGAGAGAGAGATAGGAAGGGAAGAGAGAGAATTGGAGGGTTTGATGTTCGAGTTAGAAATGGGGGGTTTGATGGTTGAGGGAGAAATGGGGTTGGAGGAAGGTTGAGAACGAAATGGAAGTGAGGGGGGGGATGTTCGAGACAGAAATGGAAATGGGGGGGGGAAATGGTCGAGAGACTTGGAAGGAGGGAGGGGAAGGTCGAAAGAGAGAGATGGAGGAGGGGGTTAAATGGGACAAGAGGAGGTGGGGGCAAGGAGAGGGCAGAGGGAAGGAGGTGAGCAAAGACCTGCATCTCTGTTGACCTTTTGTTTCGTCGCTTCTCACGAAGGGCTAGGGGGTTTAGGATGGGGGAGTTGGGATTGGAGGGGTTGGCATTGGGATTAGGAGGGTTGGGATTGGGATTGGGGGATTGGGGTTGGGGAGTTGGGATTGGGATTGGGGATTGAGATTGCAGGGGATTGGGGTTCAGGGAGTTGGGATTGTGATTGGGGTTGGGTGGGCTGGGGGAGTTGGGATTGGGATTGGGGTGTTGGGATTGGGGTTGGGGGTTTGGGATGCGGGTTTTGGGATTGGGGGTGTTGGGGTTGGGGGGATTGGGATGGGGGTGTTGGGATTGGGGTTGGGGGGTTTAAGATGGGGGAGCTGGGATTGGAGTGGTTGGAATTGGAGTGGTTGGGATGGGGGATTGGGAGGGTTGGAGTTGGGATGGGGGATTGGGATTGGGGGATTGGGGTTGGGGGGATTGGGATTGGGGATTGAGATTGCAGGGGATTGGGGTTCAGGGAGTTGGGATTGTGATTGGGGTTGGGTGGGCTGGGGGAGTTGGGATTGGGAATGGGGTTGGGTGGGATGGGGGTGTTGAGATTGGGGTTGGGGGGTTTGGGATGCGGGTTTTGGGATTGGGGGTGTTGGGGTTGGGGGGTTTGGGATGGGGGCATTGGGGTTGGGGGGTTTGAGATGGGGGAGTTGGGATTGGAGTGGTTGGAATTGGAATGGTTGGGATGGGGGATTGGGATTGGGGGATTTGGAATTGGGGTTGGGCTTGGGTGGGATGGGGTGTTGGGATTGGGATTGGGGATGAGAATGTTGGGATTGGAATTGGGGTTGGGGGGTTTGAGATGGGAGTGTTGGGATTGGGGTTGGGGGGGTTTGAGATGGGGGAGTTGGGATTGAGGTGGTTGGGATTGGAGTGGTTGGGATGGGGGTTGGAGTTGGGATTGGGATTGGGGGGGATTGAGATTGCAGGTTGGGTGGGATGGGGGCGGGTTGGGATTGTGGGGGGCCGTGGACACTGCACGAAGGTGCTATGCGAATGCAGGTCGCTGTGCATCCTGCACGGTGAGCGGCTTTGGCGACGGCAGTGCTAACCTCCCCCTCCTCTCTCTCTCTCTTTCTGCCCACCCGCCCCCACCCCCTGGCAGTGCCAACCACCTTGAGCCTGGACCCGGACAGCGCCCACCCGAGCCTGGAGGTGACAGCGGACGGCAACACGGTGCGCCTTTTGGAGCAGCGTCCCCCGCAGTCAGTGTGCAGCCGCCTGGCCCTGGAGCCGTGCGTGCTGGCAGCACAGGGCTTCAGCGGGGGCTGCCACTACTGGGAGGTGGAGGTGGCTGGCGAGGGCTGGGCCCTGGGCGTGGGCAGCCGCACCGCACTGGAGCGGGGCCGCCTGGCCCTGGCGCCCCAGGCCGGCAACTGGCCGCTCACCTTCCGCGGCGGGACGTACGAGTGCTTCTACCCGCTGCACACGCTGGTGGCCGACGGCAAGCCGCAGCGCCTCGGCGTCTTCCTCAACCTGGAGCGGGGCTACCTGTCCTTCTACGACGCGCGGGACATGTCGCACATCTTCACCGTGCCCAGCAAGAGCTCCGAGCGCCTCTACCCCTGCTTCGTGCCGCCCTCGTCCGGGGAATCCTTGAGCATCGCCCGCTCCGAGTGCTGGGAGGACCCGGGCAGGACATGAAGGGAAGGAGGAGCAGGTGGAGAGGGGAGCGTGGGGAGCTGAGGACCCATGGTCATCCCCCTCCGCTGGGGAGGGGTGAGGGGGAGGGGGGGAAAGGCCAGCTGCTGCTCACTGGAAATTCTGGAAAATGGACACTTTTTGTCTCTCCCTCTATGTCTCTCTCTCACTCTGTGTCCTCTCTCTCTCTTTCTCTCCCTTTGTCATGCTGCATTGTAAGGGCGAACACTATGGATTAAACATCAACAGATAACGTATAAATAAAAGTACCGACAAATACAGAGAGAGGTAGACAGGGAAAGAGACACAGATGAAGGGATGGATGCAGAGAGGAAGGAAGGAGATAGGGCAAACAATAGAGAGATCGACAGAGAGAGGGGGGAACAGAGATGGAAGGGGGGTGACCTCTATCCCTTTCCCTCCCTCTGTGTGTGTCTCTCTCTCTATCTCCTTCCTCGTTATCTCTCCCTCTCTGTCTCTCCCTCTGCCTCTCTCTAACTCCTTCCTGTCTCGCCCTCTCTCTCTTCCCCTCTCTATCTCCCACTCTCTATCTCCTTCCTCCCTCTCTGTCTCTATCCCTTTGTTCCCTTTCTTCTCTCTGGCTCCTTCCATAGTCCCCTCTATTACTCCCTCTCTCTTTTTCCCTATTTCCTCACCCAGCTTCCGCCTACCTGCGTCCTTCCTCTCTGCATCCATCCCTTCATCTATGTCTCTTTCCCTGTCCACCTCTCTCTGTATTTGTCGATACTTTTATTTGTGCGTTATCTGTTGATGTTTAACTTGTAGCGTTCACCCTTGCAATGCAGCTGCTTATTAAAAAAAAAGCAAAACACTGTGGTTGCAGTAATCTGAAAAAAAAATCATGAAGTTAACGGTACTAATCCAGTGTGAATTTCAGGTCTGAATAGTCATTCCAGACTCAAAACGTTAGTTGCTTTCTCTCTAGAACGGCTGCCAGACCTGCTGAGTTTCTCCAGCATTTCCAGTGTTTATTGTAGTGGCTGTTTAATCTAGCTATTTATTTAACTGTGTGTCTGTCTCTCCCTCACGGTCTGGGTGCTGATCTCTTGAGTTCCGAAAAAGTCATACTGGGCACCAAAAGATTTATTCTTTCAACAAATCCTGCCAGACTGCGGAATTTCTCCAGAGCACTCTGTTTTTCAGATTTCCAGCATCCGCACCATTTCACCTTTATTTATTTTGGACCTGTGTATCTCGACTCTCTCTGTTTATCGACCTACTGGTACCGGTCTCTATCACTGTGACTGTCTGTTTGCATTTTTCTCTGTGCTTCTATCTCAATCTGCATCTGCATATGGTGAAATCTTGCAGACAGCGTGAACGACTCCTCACTTCCTGTGATGCGTTGTTCTTTTCTCTCTGCCTTGCCCTTTGAGTTTTTATGTGTGTGGTTGTATCAACCCTGTGAGCTGCATGTGTGACTCTTACAAAATCGACAGCAAAACAATTTTTTTCTCTGCCAGCAGTTGGCAGAATCCGATAGGGAGGCCCTCACTTTCCCCGTTTCCCCTCTTAGCTCCATAACCTGCCTCTGCCACTGGTTCCCAAGCCCACCCCCCCCTTGATCACAGGTCCTCTTCCCATAATCCTCTCTTTCCCTCGCTCTCTTCCTCTGCTCTTCTCTCATTCTTTCTCTATCCCCATTGGTTCTTCTGTTTTTCTTTCTCCACCTCCCCTTGCTGCTCTCTCTTTCTAACCCCTACTCCTCTCCTTCCCACCCCCGCGACCCTCTCTATGACTGGTGGTGCTGGCTCAAAGGGCAGAATGGCCTACTCCTGCACCTATTGTCGATTATCTCTCTGCTCCCTGTGCCCCTCTTTAACTTTCCCTTCTCTTTGCCCCTCTCTCTCTCCCACCCTGTGATCCTCTCTGTCGCTCCCCTCTCTTTGCCCCTCTCTCTCTCCCACCCCTGTGATCCTCTCTGTCGCTCCCCTCTCTTTGCCCCTCTCTCTCTCCCACCCTGTGATCCTCTCTGTCGCTCCCCTCTCTTTGCCCCTCTCTCTCTCCCACCCCTGTGATCCTCTCTGTCGCTCCCCTCTCTTTGCCCCTCTCTCTCTCCCACCCCTGTGATCCTCTCTGTCGCTCCACTCTCTTTGCCCCTCTCTCTCTCCCACCCTGTGATCCTCTCTGTCGCTCCCCTCTCTTTGCCCCTCTCTCTCTCCCACCCCTGTGATCCTCTCTGTCGCTCCCCTCTCTTTGCCCCTCTCTCTCTGCCACCCTGTGATCCTCTCTGTCGCTCCCCTCTCTTTGCCCCTCTCTCTCTCCCACCCCTGTGATCCTCTCTGTCGCTCCCCTCTCTTTGCCCCTCTCTCTCTCCCACCCTGTGATCCTCTCTGTCGCTCCCCTCTCTTTGCCCCTCTCTCTCTCCCACCCCTGTGATCCTCTCTGTCGCTCCCCTCTCTTTGCCCCTCTCTCTCTGCCACCCCTGTGATCCTCTCTGTCGCTCCCCTCTCTTTGCCCCTCTCTCTCTCCCACCCTGTGATCCTCTCTGTCGCTCCCCTCTCTTTGCCCCTCTCTCTCTCCCACCCCTGTGATCCTCTCTGTCGCTCCACTCTCTTTGCCCCTCTCTCTCTCCCACCCTGTGATCCTCTCTGTCGCTCCCCTCTCTTTGCCCCTCTCTCTCTCCCACCCCTGTGATCCTCTCTGTCGCTCCCCTCTCTTTGCCCCTCTCTCTCTGCCACCCTGTGATCCTCTCTGTCGCTCCCCTCTCTTTGCCCCTCTCTCTCTCCCACCCCTGTGATCCTCTCTGTCGCTCCCCTCTCTTTGCCCCTCTCTCTCTCCCACCCTGTGATCCTCTCTGTCGCTCCCCTCTCTTTGCCCCTCTCTCTCTCCCACCCCTGTGATCCTCTCTGTCGCTCCCCTCTCTTTGCCCCTCTCTCTCTGCCACCCCTGTGATCCTCTCTGTCGCTCCCCTCTCTTTGCCCCTCTCTCTCTCCCACCCTGTGATCCTCTCTGTCGCTCCCCTCTCTTTGCCCCTCTCTCTCTCCCACCCTGTGATCCTCTCTGTCGCTCCCCTCTCTTTGCCCCTCTCTCTCTCCCACCCCTGTGATCCTCTCTGTCGCTCCCCTCTCTTTGCCCCTCTCTCTCCCACCCTGTGATCCTCTCTGTCGCTCCCCTCTCTTTGCCCCTCTCTCTCTGCCACCCTGTGATCCTCTCTGTCGCTCCCCTCTCTTTGCCCCTCTCTCTCTCCCACCCCTGTGATCCTCTCTGTCGCTCCCCTCTCTTTGCCCCTCTCTCTCCCACCCTGTGATCCTCTCTGTCGCTCCCCTCTCTTTGCCCCTCTCTCTCTCCCACCCCTGTGATCCTCTCTGTCGCTCCCCTCTCTTTGCCCCTCTCTCTCTGCCACCCTGTGATCCTCTC
This sequence comes from Hemiscyllium ocellatum, assembly GCF_020745735.1. Classification (NCBI taxonomy): domain Eukaryota; kingdom Metazoa; phylum Chordata; class Chondrichthyes; order Orectolobiformes; family Hemiscylliidae; genus Hemiscyllium; species Hemiscyllium ocellatum. Next base: position 21,891,504 of record NC_083435.1, read on the forward strand.
TGTCGCTCCCCTCTCTTTGCCCCTCTCTCTCTCCCACCCCTGTGATCCTCTCTGTCGCTCCCCTCTCTTTGCCCCTCTCTCTCTGCCACCCTGTGATCCTCTCTGTCGCTCCCCTCTCTTTGCCCCTCTCTCTCTGCCACCCTGTGATCCTCTCTGTCGCTCCCCTCTCTTTGCCCCTCTCTCTCTCCCACCCCTGCGATCCTCTCTATCACTCTCCTCTCTTTGTCCATCTCTCTATTCCACCATCCCATCCCCCTTTTTTTTCCCTCTCTCCCTTGCTCTTTCCCTTCCTCCTCTGTTTTTACCCCACTTTCTCGTTCAATCTTTCCCTTGTTTCATCTCTCACTTTCTCTGTCCCCACTCCACTCTCCCTCTCTCTTCCCCTGCATCTTGCCCTCTCTCTGTCTCTCTATCCTCCTCCACTCCTCCCTCTAACTTTATTGCCTCCCTTGGTTACTATCTTTGCCATCTTTCACTCTCTCTCTGTCTTCCTCCACCCTCTTCTCTCCTCATGGTGTGCCTTAATCTTTACCCTCTATCCCTCTCCATCTCCTCTTCGCTACCGGCTTCTGTGCTCCCTGCCTTTTGCTGAACTCTTCCTTTTCCACTCCCTCGCAGCATTCTCTTTCTTTCTCCCTCTCTCTCTCTCTCTCCTTTTCCCTCCCATCCTCTGTCTCAAGCCTCCCCTCCACCAGTGTGTGTCCACTGCACACCCCTTCCATCTCAACGGTCAGTCAGGTCAAATTACTCATGAAAACACTGATTTACAGAACAGCTGGTGAATGAATGAAAACTGTGTGGTTAGACTCCATTTTGTTCAAAGAATGTAACTGTCCCAGTCCAACCATTAACCCTGGGAATTTTTACTGGAAATCATGGGTTAAAACGTACATAAAAGTTTACTTCCTGGGTCGATTTTACAAATGTATAAATTAAATAAAGGTGATACATGCCAAAACTTTTGTGCCAGGTCTTTTATTTAAGTGCCTTTTATTCAAAGTGTCACCTATGGGTTACATTCAAAGTTGATATCCGTGAGAATATTTGCGGGTGGTCACAGTGGCTCAGTGGTTAGCCTCACAGTGCCAGGGTCCCAGCCTGGGGTAACTGTGTGGAGTTTGCACATTCTCCCCGTGTCTGCGTGGGTTTCCTCCGGGTGCTCCGATCCCCCCCCCCCCACAATCCAAAGATGTACAGGTTAGGGTGAATTGGCCGTCCTAAATTGTCCACAGTGTTTGGGAATGTACAGGTTGGGTGCATTAGTCAGGGGTTAAATGTGGGGGGAATGGATCTGGGTGGGTTACTCTGCGGAGGGTCAGTGTGGACTTGTTTGGGCCGAAGGGCCTGTTTCCACCCTATAGGGATTCAATGATAATTGAGCACATTAACCAGGCTGACAGTTGCTTCTTTAATTCATTCTCGGGATGAGGACACCGCTGGTTCGGTCCTCATTTATTGTCCATTTCCCCCACCCCCCCACCAAGAGTCAACCACATTGATGTGGGTCAGTCAAGAGTCAACCACATTGATGTGGGTCTGGAGTCACATGTAGGCCAGACTAGGTAAGGATGGCAGTTCCCTTCTCTAAAGGGCATTTACGGAGCAGATGGATTTTTTTTATCCCTACAATGGATTCAGGGTCACCATTAGACTCTTAATTCCAAAATGTTCCTACTGAATTCAAATTCCACTAGCTGTGGGTTTTGAAGCCAGGTCTCGAGCACGCTATCTGGGTGAACAGTCCAGCAATAATACTACAAGTCTGTTGCCTCCCTTCGTAATCATTGACTGCCCCACTACTTGAGGGTATCACACACACTCGGGGCAGTGGGTTTCTGCCATTGGCGTGAACAGGCCGATTCCCGACCCGCAGGTCTGTGAGCCAACTATGGGGGCAGGACGTCCCCCACAGACAGCTGGATTTACTTATCTCCCATCTCGGTCACTGCTGTGCCCAGTGGGGAGAGTAAACAAAATTTGGAAGGGAAAATACACTTCAGCCAACCAGTGTCCAGTCTGTCGTAGGTTGATCCATGCAGGAGGTTGTGTCTGAATGCTGAAAGAACCCAAGGTGGGCTTCCACTTCCTTGACACGCAGTCCAGGTCACACTGGAGTTCAGAGGAGTGATAACCAAAACTGCTCGGTACAGCTAGTTCGTCTGGAACGCAGTAGTTGCATTCCCATGCCACGTCACGCTTTGGAAAATCACACAATGTAAATAATGGGCCTATGGGAGAAACAATTAGGTGCAAACCACCAAAAATATCAGTTAAAAATCAAAACAAAAATAGTAGTTAGCTAATGCAAATGATAGCACAGTGAGAGGGGGAGGGGTGGAGGGTGGGGGTAGAGGGGGAGGGGTGGAGGGTGGGGGTAGAGGGTGAGGGGGTGGAGGGAGGGTGAGAGGGGAGGGTGAGGGGGTGGGGGAGAGGGAGTGGGGGGG